>NC_088389.1:105146666-105782500 GCF_037993035.2 Macaca fascicularis | reverse complement strand
TAAAAAATTAGCTGCCAGGCGTGGTGGCTCACACCTGTAATCCCAGCACTTTGGGAGGCCGAGGCAGGTGGATCACGAAGTCCGGAGATCAAGACCATCCTGGCCAACATGGTGAAACCCCATCTCTACTAAAATACAAAAAATTAGCCGGATGTGGTAGTGTGCACCTGTAGTCCCAGCTACTCAGGAGACTGAGGCAGGGGAATCTCTTCAACTCAGGGGGCAGAGGTTGCAGTAAGCTGAGACTGCGCCACTGCACTCCAGCCTGGTGACAGAGTGAGACTCTGTCTCAAAAAAAAACAAAACAACAACAACAAAAAAAACTAGTGGGGCATAGTAGCACACGCCTATAATCTCAGCTACTCAGGAAATTGAGGTGGGAGGATTGCTTGAGCCCAGGAGGTCAAGGCTGCAGTAAGCCATGATTGTGCCATTGCACTCCAGCCTGGGAGACAGACAGCCCTATCTCTGAAAATTAAAAACTTAAAAATTTCCCAAAGAGAAAGCAGGGCAGGAGGTAGAAACCAGAAGAAGAAGGTCGAAAAAACATGCTGGAAGGACAGAACTGTAGATCTAGCTATTGTTATATTTGAACTATTTGAATTAAAAGAATTTCCATGGCTAACACCGGCAAAATGCAATCATCAACTGGCTCAGAGAAGACAGTATGACTCACTCCAGCAGTGAAGAACATTATATGTTTTTTTGGTGAGAGGCAACTGCCCTAATCCAAATGTTATCCTTCCTCAGTAAGAGACTGAACCCAACTAGGCAGCTCATTGATCCTAAATATTGTTGATTTCAGGATCAGCCCATCATATAGGCATGAACCCATTTGAAGGAATTTCAGGACCATTTTAAATTTTCTTCTTGCAAAGAATTTAGAATCTTTGCCAGATATGCCCGCCCACTCCTGCCGTCTGTTACTTTGATGAAAGTCAGGCCTCCTATAATGAATCTCAGAGCACCAACGTGAGTGGATATAGAGGGTGTGGGGTGAAGGGAAGGGCTCAGCCTTCATAAATGATAGCACATGAGCCAGAGCCACTTCTCTGAGAGTTACTGGCCCCCCTTTCTGTCCCTAATGAGGCACTTCCAGAAGTGTTTCAGCTGTTGGACACCTGTAGCTCTTTGTCTTCTCAGCGATGGCCAGTGCTTGGGTCCAACTTTCCTTTATGACTAAGTCATACACTGGAGTTTGGCCTTATGATCTACCTACTGATAAAGATGAAAGTAGCCTTGGTCATGTAGCTCAGGTAAATTGCAACCAGTTCTATTCCCAATTGAGCCTTCACCATCTGTTCCAAGGCCCAAATACAGCTGGCATGTTTTGACAGGTGCTGCTAGCCCACAAGAAAGTGCATTTCGCAATGTTGTGATGCCCCTCCTCTTTCCTTCCCTACATCCTAGAGGCAGGCAGGAAAGTATTTAGCTATGCCATTTGAGGCTTCTAGATATTAGATAAAGTTAAAAAAAAAAAAAACTTAAAAGAGGGATAAAAACAGAAATCCATCAGCTTTTCTTACCTCTAACATTTGTGCTGTTTTTTCTCAGTTACATAAATAAGTTACTGTTTTATTTCTAGTAACCTATTACCTTTCCTGGTGCTTCCATCCACAGTAACCTGGCAAAGCTGTCCTGAAGGTACCCTCAGTGTAACCTGGTTTAACCCTGAGTATGACACACACTGAGCCAGCTAGGGAGACCTTTCCTGTTTCCAGTGACTGATCTTCAGGGTTTTTTTTTTTTTTCTCACATCTCATAAACTTGTTTAGCTAATTTTTCAGTCTTAAGTACATAAAATCATAATTATGATAAAGTAATAATAATGAAGGGGAAACAAGAAAGACTGAGTTTAATTGTTAATGAAACAATAAATTATTCAGCAGAGTAAGGGAATGGAGTTATACATTTAATTTCATCCTTATTTAAATCCAAAGTGTGAGGCAAAATTTAATCATTTCCTTATTCTTACTAAAACAAAGTAGTCTAGCCACCAGGAACATTCAAACTCCCTTTAAAAACATTTATTTTCACCTCATTATAAAAGCATATTATTTTTAAAGGTTTTTTATTTTATTTATTTATTTATTTATTTTTATTTTTTTGATATGGAGTCTTTTTTCCATCTTTTTTTTTTTTTTTTTTTTTTTTGAGACAGAGTCTCGCTCTGTCACCCAGGCTGGAGTGCAGTGGCGCTATCTCGGCTCACTGCAACCTCCGCCTCCCGGGTTCATCTCATTCTCCTGCCTCAGCCTCCCGAGTAGCTGGGACCACAGGGGCCCTCCACCACGCCTGGCTAATTTTTTATTTTTTTTTAGTAGAGACGGGGTTTCACCATGTTAGCCAGGATGGTCTTGATCTCCTGACCTCATGATCTGCCCGCCTCAGCCTCCCAAAGTGCTGGGATTACAGGCGTGAGCCACCGCACCCGGCTGATATTGAATCTTGTTCTGTCGCCCAGGCTGGAATGCAGTGGCGTGATCTTAGCTCACTGCAGTCTCCACCTTCTGGGTTCAGGCGAATCTCCTACCTCAGCCTCCCGAGTAGCTGGGATTACACGTATGCACCACCACGCCCTGCTAATTTTTGTATTTTTGTCAAGACGTGGTTTCATATGTTGGCTAGGCTGGTCTTGAACTCTTGACCTCAGGTAATCTGCCTGCCTTGGCCTCCCATAGTGCTGGGATTACAGGCATGAGCCACCACACCCTGCCTTGTTAAATGTTTATTATAAAGCAAAAGGGAGCAAGTAATTACCTGTGTTCTCTCCAGTCATTAGTGTTAACATTTTAATGAGTACACATCCAGTCTTTTTACTGTTCACATCAATCTCTCCTTTACAAGACTGCAAGGGCAGTGTAGTTAATCAGCCATGCTTATCTCTGTTTTTAAATTAGTATTTAATTTTTATGTAGCTTTATAGAGTTCATTATATAATGAAACTAGGTAGCTCTTCCAGTTAAAAACAAAAATCAAGGCTGAGTTCTGTTTTGTACACGGAAGAGAAATATAAGACTTGACATTGACCTTTTAGTAGAGAAGAAAGATGTCACATGTCTAGTTTCAAATCAAAGGAATAAGAAGTTGCAAAATAAAATTTAATTATCAGATGTTTGCATTGTTCTCATTAAATTTAAAGCATGATCTCATTATAAAATTATAGTATAATTATCTAGGACAGTAGTCCAAATTAACATAAGATCACTTAACCATTTCCCAATTGTTGTCTATTTACTGTTGTTACAGGTGTTTCACATGGGTAAATCACATGCTATAACAAAATATCTACATGTATTCTATGTTGGTTTTCTTCTTTTTGAATTATATCCCTGGAGTAAATTCCCAGAAGTGTCACTTGTGTAGTCAAAGGATGTAATCATTTTTACATTTCACATATTTCAAAAATGAAATACTACACTAAAAAATGTGTGCTCTCCAATATGAGCTGTGTAATAAGAATGTGGTAGGTTTATCATTGAATTTCTATGCCAAATCAAGTATTCCATGGGCTTCCTTCGTTTAAGAAAAGGGATTAAAGGTAATAATACTTTCCCCACATCAAGGGTAACACTCCAAAACAAGGATTATACTGCAGACAGCTACCCTTTGTGGGTTTATTCTAGTCTTCAAACTATTTCATTCCCTGAAGTCAAGGATTACTATACCAATTACAAGTGATTTTGGATATCTATCTGATATTTTCAGGCATGCTTCAAATTTAATGCAGGGATTAAAAGAATGGGACTTGGACTCAATTTAGTTCTTTACAGGAAACCAGCATTTTTGGCTCCAGAATCCCCGTAATTTAAACATCCTTAGATTTACTGTTGTTGATGTAAAGATTTAATAAAATGAGAATTGGAATTCTCCATTAATTTCTTTTTATGTTTATTCCCAAGGTTTGCAAGTGACAGCATAAAGACGGAATGCAGCAAATCCTTCCTGAAGTGAATTAGGAAACTCAAAGGAGTAATTTAAGAACCTTAACCAAGATACAAGGTGTACTGTGGTACAATGACAGCCATTGTTTCATATGTTTGATTTTTATTGCACATGGTTTTCCCAACATGTGGAACAGTAAATATCCATGCCAATGGACAGGACTCTAGCTTAGCAAGTTGCTCCCTCTCCAGGAAGCACATAGATATAGCAGAGCTCACAGTGAGTCAGAGAGTCTCCACTTTTTGAACATAGCTCTAAAATGATGATTGTCAAACTTTTCTAACTGGAGCTCAGAGTAAGAAATAAAGATTACATCACAATCCAATATATGTAGAATTCATTGTATGTGTATTTGTGTGTCTGTAGGTGTGTATATGTGTGTGTGATACATACATACATCAAGTATCATAGGACATTGACCTTATATATTCTGCACTGTGATGTTTTTCCATCTTTAATTTCAAAAAATATATTGATCACAACCACAATTTGGAAAATGTTGCTCCATACCATCCCATACCACACTCACCACCTGCAAATAATAGCATTACTAGGAGCTGCAGTCACAATGAATAAATCAACAATTTGCTACAAGATCTAGGATTATTTATGTATTTTGGTAGGGGTGTGTGTGTGTGTATGTGTGTGTGTGTGTGTGTGTGTTTGCATGTATCTAATACCATTGTATCTCATTGTTGAGACTTTATTACAAATAGGGTTTCTGGGTTTTTTCCCCCCACTCCTGGTTCATTTTGTTTTTGTCAAACCAGTGGTCTAAAATCACAGAAATAAGCAGTTACTTCAATCATGTGGAATCCAGGGGACCTATCTTTGGAAAGCACAGGAAGGAGGTCTGAACTGTGTGATCTCTTGAGGCTGCTTTCAATGCTGGAATTTAAATTATGTACTGGACAATCTTTTGCTTATTCATAACAAAAATATTACAGACAACCATCTCAATTTTCTTTTTTTTATACTTTAAGTTCTAGGGTACATGTACACCATGTGCAGGTTTGATACGTAGGTATACATGTGCCATGTTGGTTTGCTGCACCCATCAACACGTCATTTACATTAGGTATTTCTCCTAATGCTACCCTTCCCCCAGCCCCCAACCCCCGACAGAGCCCAGTGTGTGATGTTCCCAGCCCTGTGTCCAAGTGATCTCACGGTTCAATTCCCACCTCTGAATGAGAACATGTGGTGTTTGGTTTTCTATCTTTGTGATAGTTTGCTGAGAATGATGGTTTCCGGCTTCATCCAAGTCCCTGTAAAGGACATGAACTCATCCTTTTTTATGGCTGCATAGTATTCCATTGTGTATATGTGCCATATTTTCTTAAGCAAGTGTATCACTGATGTACATCTGGGTTGGTTCCAAGTCCTTCCTATTGTGAATAGTGCCACAATAAACATAAGTGTGCATGTGTCTTTATAGTAGCATGATTTATAATCCTTTGGGTATATACCCAGTAATGGGATCACTGGGTCAAATGGTATTTCTAGTTCTAGATCCTTGAGGAATTGCCACACTGTCTTTCACAATGGTTGAACTAGTTTACCCTCCCACCAACAGTGTAAAAGCATTCCTATTTCTCCACATCCTCTCCAGCATCTGCTGTTTCCTGACTTTTTAACAATCGCCATTCTAACTGGTGTGAGATGGTATCTCATTGTGGTTTTGATTTGCATTTATCTGATGACCAGTGATGATGAGCATTTTTTCACGTGTCTTGGCTGCATAGATGTCTTCTTTTGAGAAGTATCTGTTCATATCCATTGCCCACTTTTTGACGAGGTTGTTTTTTTCTTGTAAATTTGTTTGAGTTCTTTGTAGATCTGGATATTAGCCCTTTGTCAGATGGGTAGATTGCAAAATTTTCTCCCATTCTGTAGGTTGCCTGTTCACTCTGATGGTAGTTTCTTTTGCCGTGCAGAAGCTCTTTAGTTTAGTTAGATCCCATTTATCTATTTTGGCTTTTGTTGCCATTGCTTTTGGTGTTTTAGTCATGAAGTCCTTGCCCATGCCTATGTCCTGAATGGTATTGCCTAGGTTTTCTTCTGTGGTTTTTATGGTTTCAGGTCTAACATTTAAGTCTTTAAACCATCTTGAATTAATTTTTGTGTAAGGTGTAAGGAAGGGATCCAGTTTCAGCATTCTACACATGGCTAGCCAATTTTCCCAGCACCATTTATTAAATAGGGAATCCTTTCCCCATTTCTTGTTTTTGTCAGGTTTGTCAAAGATCAGATGGTTGTAGATGTGTAGTGTTATTTCTGAGGCTTCTGTTCTGTTCCATTGGTCTATATCTCTGTTTTGGTACCAGTACCATGCTGTTTTGGTTACTGTAACTGCAGAATAGTTTGAAGTCAGGTAGCATGATGCCTCCAGCTTTTTTCTTTTTGCTTAGGATTGTCTTGGCAATGCAGGCTCTGTTTTGGTTCCACATGAACTTTAAAGTAGTTTTTTCCAATTTTGTGAAGAAAGTCATTGGTAGCTTGACGGGGATAGCAATGAATCTATAAATTATCTTGGGCAGTACGGCCATTTTTACTATAATGATTCTTCCTATCAATGAGCATGGAATGTTCTTCCATTTGTGTCTTCTTTTATTTCATTGAGCAGTGGTTTGTAGTTCTCCTTGAAGAGGTCCTTCACATCCCTGTAAGTTGCATTCCTAGGTATTTTTTTCTCTTTGTAGCAATTGTGAATGGGAATTCACATATGACTTGGCTCTCTGTCTGTTATTGGTGTATAGGAATGCTAGTGACTTTTGCACATTGATTTTGTATCCTGAGACTTTGCTGAAGTTGCTTATCAGCTTAAGGAGATTTTGGGCTGAGACGATGGGGTTTTCTAAACATACAATCATGTCATCTACTAACAGGAACAATTTGACTTCCTCATTTCCTAATTGAATACCCTTTATTTCTTTCTCTTGCCTGATTGCCCTGGCCAGAACTTCCAACACTATGTTGAATAGGAGTGGTGAGAGAGGGCATCCTTGTCTTGTGCAGGTTTTCAAAGGGAATGCTTCCAGTTTTTGCCTATTCAGTATGATATTGGCTGTGGGTCTGTCATAAATAGCCCTTATTATGTTGAGATACGTTCCATCAATACCTAGTTTATTGAGTGTTTTTAGCATGAAGGGCTGTTGAATTTTGTTGAAGGCCTTTTCTGCATCTATTGAGATAATCATGTGGTTTTTGTCGTTGGTTCTGTTTATGTGATGGATTACGTTTATTTATTTGTGTGTGTTGAACCAGCCTTGCATCCCAGGGATGAAGCTGACTTTGAGACAGTCTCACTCTGTGGCCAGGCTGGAGTTTGGTGGCATGATCTCGGCTCACTGCAATCTCTGCCTACTGGGTTCAAGCAATTCTCCTGCCTCAGCCTCCCAAGTAACTGGAACTACAGGCGCGCGCTACCGTGCCCAGTTAATCTTTGCATTTTTGGTAGAGACGGGGTTTCAGGATGGTCTCTATCTCCTGGCCTAGTGATACACCAGCCTTGGCCTCCCAAAGTGCTGGAATTAGAGGTGTGAGCCACCACGCCCAGCCAACTATCTCAATCCTTAAAATATATTGTTACATTAGCCATTCTCTACAGACTCAGTAAGCTCTCATTATTTCTTTATTTCTAACTAGCTTGCACTCACTTGGTGATGACTGGACAATTCTTTGGCTCCCACACACTACAAAAAATACAAATAAAAACAAAACCCAGGTTCAAATTACAGTTCATCCGCTCAGTAGCTATGACTTCAATCAAGCCATTTAAAGTCTTGGTTTTCTCTTTTTAAGATGGGGGATATCAACAGTATTTAGAATGGATATAGGGTAGAATAAGGATAAAGTTCAAATATTTTAATGTGGCCTCCAAGGCTTTCTCTGATCTGGCTTCTGTGTACCTCTCTATCCTTATTTCCCATCAGAACTGGGTCATATAGTCACTTCTCCCTGCAAGGGAGGCTGGGAAGATGTCATGATAGTTTCAGACCAATTGTGATTCTGCCTTGGGATGTTGCCACTGAACAATATCAAGGATCTTTTAGTGAGGAAATAGGAAAGCCACTGAAGATGCCTACCACAGCCTTTTTCTGCATACCTTCCCTGGCCATGATTGTATCAAGTTTGGGTTGCTGTAATTTGTGTTATTAACACATTAGGAGGGTTTTGTTTTGTCTTATTAGGATAAAAATAGAGTGTCGATATGATTATTAAACTTCACTTCTAAGAATTTCTGAGATGCCCTCTTCTCCCCCTCCCTGCTACAGAGGCATGGCCCTGCTGATTGAGAATCATCAGTTTTCTCCCCATTTCAGCATATGAAGGTCAGAGAAAATATCTTTATCTTGCAAAAAAAAAAAAAAGCATTAAAAAGGAAAACATTCCAGTAATTTTGGGAAGAAATAAGTATATTTTTGCTCACTTGTATCAGTGAGAAATAAATAGGAATTTGAAATAAGAATACCAGTGCTTCATTTCTGCATGCACTGATCATATTACAGTTACTCTTTATTACAGGAGTTACTGGTGGTACTGTTATCTATTTAGAAAGATACAATACATATTTGACAAGGAGCAAATCTGCTGAAGTCTTCACTTTCTGTGCATAAATAACCCCAGTTCCTTTAAGATGAGTTTGCTGTAGGAAGGCTTCATCGTGTTTAGTATTAAACATGAGTTTGATTTCAAAGGTTTGGAAGACACACAGACTATTACACTAAAGGATGAGATTCAAGCCAATAGTTTAAGTATATGCTTGTGATATATGACAGTCACAAAATGTTGAGGTATTAGTCCAACACTCTATATCTCAATATTGAAATTGAAAGTAAAGCTGTCCACAATCCTGACATCATACAAGCATGCACACATACATTTTTCATTTTAGACAAAGAATGGCAGAAAAGTAGCCTGCTAGAATACATCATCTCTCCTTCCCTATTTTAAGGGAGCAAATCAAGGAGCCTGGAAAGGCAAGAGTTGTGTCAGGGCAAAATGAAGCTTTCTGTTCCGCACCTTTGGAGCCTAGTCAAGGATGCAAGCCAGCTCATGAGGTTATCCATGGGGTAAGGAACAGTGGTGAGGTCCTGGAGCTCCATGCCACCATCTGGCCGTGTTGACCTGTGGTTTGTGACTCTAGCTGTCCTTTCAATATGCCATCAATGGTGGGGAGTTCAGAAAAAGCAGGTTGAGTGCAGTGCTCTTGCCTGTAATCCCAGTACTTTGGGAGGCCAAGGCAGGTGGATCACCTGAGGCCAGGAGTTCAAGAACAGCCTGTCCAATATGGTGAAACTCCATCTCTACTAAATATACAAAAATTAGCCAGGCCTGATGACGTGCACCTGTAGTCCCAGCTACTCAGGAGGCTGAAACAAGAGAATTGCTTGAACTGGGGAGGCGGAGGTTGCAGTGAACCGAGATTGTCACTGCACTCCAACCTGGGCAACAGAGTGAGATACCGTCTCAAAAAATAAAAAGAAAGAAAGAAAAAAAAAAAAAAGATTATGGTAGAAGTGAGCTATGTGACTTTTTAGGCCAGATCATAAAAGGTGATACAGCTGAAAAGATATGCAAAAGGCAGAAAAGGCATTACTCTCCTGTGCACACACAGAAATAGATGAAAATTGCAATAGCAGCTTTTGGGCTCTAATCAGGGTAGCATGACATGCAGATAAGAGAACATCAAAAGCAAAACTTCTTACCACAGTGAGCATATCTGATTCTTGCTCACGAGCCCAGAAATGCAAAAGTAGAGACATAGTAATATGTTCCTGGAAAAGTTCGGTTGTCTTCTTCAAGATCAGAAATAAAGACTAGGCTGGGTGTGCAGGAAGCTGAGATGAGAGAATTGCTTGAGCCCAGGAGGTCGAGGCTGCAGTGAGCCGTGCTTGCGCCACTGCACTCCAGCCTGGGTGACAGAGCAAGACTCTGTCTCAAAAATGAAAAAAAAAAAAGATAAAGAAATAGAGACTAGGCTGGTTGTGGTGGCTCGTACCTGTAATTCCAGGGTTTGGGAGGCTGGGGTGGGAGGATCACTTGAGGCTAGGAGTTTGAGACTAGCCTGGCAATATAGTGAGACCCCATCCCTACAAAACAATTAAAAATTAGCCACCCATGCTGCCTCGTGTCTGTAGTCCTAGCTACATGGGAGGCTGAGGCAGGAGGATCACTGGAGCCCAGGAATTTGAGGCTGCAGTGAGGTACAATTGCACCATTGCACTCCAGCCTAGGTGACAGTGACCTTGTCTCTGAAAAAAAAAGTGAGAAACTAAAACTCATACAAAGAAGTCCTATTGACTCTTCCTGTCAAGCTCGCACAAGCAGATTCCTGGAACTTCCTGCATATAGCAGTGTTTTCCCAACCTTAGCATGTGTCAGAATCACTTGGAGAGCTTGTTAAAAAGTAGATTGCTAGTCCCCAATGCCAGAGTTTCTGATTCAGTACGTTCGGGATAGGGCCCTAAAATTTGCATTTCTAGCATGTTTCTAGGTGATGCTGATATTGATTACCCAGGGACCACACTTTCGGAATTCCGGCTCTATAGTGGACAAATAGCAGCTTCCAGGCCCTGAAGGGCCCACACTGAATTGTTATTTGGATACTAAAAGCCTGAAATTATCAGCCCCTTAAATATTGCAGAATCGCTCTTATACCAGTTATTGATTTTACTGACATTTAGTTCCAAATTCTCCCCTTTTGCCTCATCTGTGAAAATGAATCCGGGCCCTTTAAATATTTTTCTTTTGCCAAGCGGCATAATGTTGAGCATTGTCAGTAGAAGGCACTGGAGAGACACTGCAGGAGGGAAAGGTTTTGACTTTTGTTTCCTGTGTGCTGGCTTGCCAGGTGACTGCAGCAAGCATGACTTCCCCAGTTTTCAGTTCCTGCAGTGCAGGGCAGAGAGCAGCACCCCAGGGCCAGCCGCTGCAGTGGAGCCCCTATAGAGAAACACCTCCCCGTGAGCAGCCTGTCCATGGCACCCCAGAGGGCAGATTTCCCCAAAATTCCAGAGAATAGATTTCCAGCAAATTATGCCAACATGGCACCAGAGCTACTTTCTTTAGTGCCCTCTCTAACAAGGTCTGGCTCTCCTTCCTACCAAGGCTCTTCTTTTGGTGGCTGTTACTTTTTTTTTGGAGACAGAGTCTTCACTCTGTCACCCGGGCTGGAGTGCAGTAGCACAATCTTCACTCACTGCAATCTCCGCCTCCCAGGTTCAAGCGATTCTCCTGCCTCAGCGATTCTCCTCCTCCCAAGTAGCTGGGATTACAGACATGCGCCACCACACCCGGCTAATTTTGGTATGTTTAGTAGAGACAAGGTTTCACCATGTTGACTAGGCTGGTCTTGAACTCCTGACCTCGGGTAATCCACCCGCCTCAACCTCCCAAAGTGCTAGGATTACAGGCATGAGCCACTGCACCCGGCCAGCTGTTCTTTTATCTCTTCTTAGAGTTCCCTCTTTACTTCTTACTAGCCAATCCTTTGTTTATATTTTATATAATATTTAATTATATTTATTTATTAAATTGTTTATGTGTATCTATATATTGTATTTTTGTTATATATTTTCTACAGCCCTTTTTAAAGCATGAATGTTTTATATTTTATCTATTTAAGTAGATTTAAATAAATCTACTTAAAATATATTTTACACATGTATATATAATTTATTATCTGTTTATTATTAAATTTATATAAAGACTATTTATATTTTTAAAAATAATTACATTTATTTTATAGAAAGATTTTATATACTTCTTTTTGTTGTTGTTTGGTTTTTTGACACAGAGTCTCCCTCTTGTCACTCAGGCTGGAGTGTGTTGGCACAATCTCAGCTCACTGCAACCTCTACCTCTCGGGCTCAAGTGATTCTCATGTCTCAGCCCCCTGAGTAGCTGGGATTACAGGTGTGCACCACCACACATGACTAATTTTTGTGTTTTAAGTAGAGACGGGGTTTTGCCATGTTGGCCAGGCTGGCCTCAAACTCCTGACCTCAAGTGATCCACCCACCTCGGCCTCCCAAAGTGCTGGGATTACCGGCCTATGAGCCACCATACCTGGCCTATATAATTCTTTATATTAAACTTCCAGTTCACATTATTATTGACTGGCTTTTCTCTCCTGATTGGACCCAGACTAATACACCTATTTGGTGAATTATCCAACTGAATTATAGAAGATGGATTTGGGCAACTGTATGGCTGTCCTTTCCTTTAAAAAAATAAAAATAAATAAAATAAAAAAACTTTTGCCACCTTTTACTTCTCAGATTCAATGCACATACCATTTGCTCATAGAATAAAAACGTTTTTGCCAGTCACAAGTGCCACAGACTACAGTCCTGAAATTTTACCTTACCATACTTGTTCTACATCAGTCAACGGGTTTCCTAAGGATACGCTGGATACCCTCAATTTGAGGGTACAGTTTCTCAGGCAGAAAGAGAGGCTTGGTTTTTTTGAGTCCAGGATTTCAAGATAATTTTAAAATATGGCTTGCTTTTTAGACATGATCTACCATCTGTTTGTCTGAAGGTTATATTGAAGGACTTTCTTAAAACCTCAAAGTTACTATGATGGAATAATCTAACAAAAATAATTTCCAACAGTGCTACGGCCACTGTAGTGCACTTCACAGACTCAAGTCTAATAATGTGCTTATCTTATTGAATGGAAATTTGGCCTTCTACCTAGTGGCCTGTAAATTTACAATAATAACTAATATTTACTCAGCACCTATCATGGACTAGGTACTGTGTCGAATGCTGTAGGAAAATTTTCTAAAACTTGGGGTCTGGCATGGTGGCTTACGCCTGTAATCCCAGCACTTTGGGAGGCCAAGGCAGGCAGATCACTTGAGGTGAGGAGTTCAAGACAAGCCTGGCCGACAGGAGAAACCCCATTTCTACTAAAAATACAAAAAAAGAAAATTAGCTGGGTGTGGTGGTGGGCACCTGTAATCCCAGGTACTCAGAAGGCTGAGGCAGGAGAATCTCTTGAACCCAGGAGGCAGAGGTTGCATTGAGCTGAGATGGTGCCACGGTACTTCAGCCTGGGTGACAGAGCAAGACTCCATCACAAAAAAAAAAAAAAAAAAAAATTCTAAAACTTGGAAATAAGCAAAAGAGGTCCTTTCAGGGTTATCTGAGCATTGTCTAACCAACTCACCCAATGGTTATCAAATTCTTCATAAGTGTATACCTTTCACTTGGAGTTTTCTCTTAATTAGCATATTTTAAATCTCATAAAGGTAGATATTAACTTGCAGAAGCTGACAGCCTGGGTTTCTCAACCTCAGTACTGTTGGCTGGATAGTTCTTTTGTGGGAGGCTGTCCTGTGCATCAAAGGATGTTTAGTACCATCCTTGTTCTCTACCAACTACTACCACTAGATGCTAGTAGCACTCACCTCTCCCAACTCCAACACAGTTGTGACAATCAAAAATACCTTCAAACATTGCCAAGTGTTCCCTGGAGGGCAAAATCATCTCCACTTGAGAACTGCTGATTGTGATACAAATTAAATTTGTCCACTAGAGATGCAAATGATTTTTTTGGTAGAAAATATCATTCTAAAAGTTACTGTTTTATTGCTCTATACCTTAACCAGTTTTATATCAAATTAACGATCTTATTCAAACACTCTTCTTTCCGCCACCACGGATACTTTGCTGTCTCCAATTATCTTTGAACAAGATTTACCATCTTGCCAGGTTAAATGAATGAATCTTTGAGTCATGTTCTCTTTATATTGGTATGAGAGTCATATTTTCAACTTTTGAAAAGTATATTTTGACAATACTTTACTTACATTATTTAACCATTATAACAACCATATAAACATGAGGCTTTGAGTGGTAAAGTCACTACCCAAAGTCTCATGGCTTACAAGTTTTAGAGCCAGATTTGGAACCCAAGTTTGCATGGCCCAAATAGTGAGTTCTTAACCACCCTGCTATACTGTATTATGAAGCTAGCCCCAAAACTCTATGACCCAGCCTGCGACTATCATGCATGTAGCTTGCAATTACACCTCTGTCATCTTGGCTGCCCACACTATATTCTATGAAGAGGCTTCATAGTTCAGAATCCAAGAACCAATCAGAGAAGCCCTTTAACTTTGGAACATGCTGTGCTCACTTAATTGTATTATCACAGGAGGCTGATTGAGGAGTACCTGGAATCTGTAGCTAGTCAATTCAAGACATGAGTTGCTGCTTTCTCCAGGCAAAAGAGAGACCCAGCAGGAAGTCTGCAGAGGCTCATTTATTCTGATACTGACTTTTTTGTCCCTCTTCCTATTTTACAAAAGGTGGATGGATAGAGTAGTGTAAAGCACAAAGGCATCAAAGATTGATGATATCAGTACTTAAAGATACTTCGTTTAGGTCTATGCTGATCTTCATGTCTTCTCTATCTAAGTTTTTTTTTTTTTTTTTTTTGAGACTGTGTCACTCTGTTGCCCAGGCTGGAGTGCAATGGCCCAATCTCAGCTCACTGCAACCTCTGACTCCTGGGTTCAAGCGATTCTTGTGCCTAAGTAGCTGGGACTACAGGCTTATGCCACCACTCCCGGCTAATTTTTGTGTTTTTAGTAGAGATGGGGTTTTGCCATGTTGGCCAGGCTGGTCTTGAAGTCTCGGCCTCGAGTGATCTACCCGCCTCAGCCTCCCAAAGTTCTAGGATTACAGGCGTAAGCCACCACACCCGGCCTGTGAATGCTTATTAGACTTTCTACTTAAACAGCCATTTACCTGAGTCTTGAAGTTCTGAGGAGGTAACTCAGATTATACTTCAAGTAGCTGTATCTCAAGTTATACCTCAAATAGCTATAACCTGTACAGTGCTTATCACATACCATTCTAAGCACCCTACATAGATCTCATTTAATACTCATAAAATTCTATTAGGATTGTGCCACTGCACTCCAGCCTGAGTGACAGAGCGAGACTCCATCTCAAAACAAAACAAAACAAATAAAACAAAAACTCTATTAGGAGATACTGTTATTTTTCAGATGAGGAAAATGAGGCACAAAGATGTTAAGTAACTTGACCAAGGCCACATAAGTATTGGCAAAGCCAAATTCAAATTTGACTTCAGAGTCCATGCTCTTAACCACTGGACTCTACTGGTGGAAGTGATTGTCTACCAGATTGGCAGGAGTACAATGAGAGGGTCAGAAGAAGAAGATTTTGTTGTGAGTGAAAGCCAACTATGGGGTTGGTGGTGTGGGTAGTAAGAAGAATTTACCAAGACAGTTGTAGATAAAGAAAGGTAAATGTATTAGAGAAAGTATGAAAGTATGTTGCAAGGAAGTAATGGGCAAGTCAGCAAGAGAGGAGCTGACTGCAAGGAGACAAAGACTTGCTGGGGATTTTATAGGACAGCGCTTGTGCTGGAGAGAGCTACGTGCAGTACTGGTAATGCCAAGGCTGCAGTGAGCTAACTTTCATTTTTCTATCATCCCAGGGTCTGGTGATAGCTGGGCACAGGAAGATTGTGAGTTATTTGCATAGGAGGGCTGTGTGTCCTGGACTGCGAAGAAAGGCAGACTTAGAGCTTATCTGCTTTTTCTTTTTGCTTTCCTCTGCTCCCACTAGCTTGACTCCTTTTCCCTAATTAGGGCTCCGCAGACTTCACTGAGGATATGACTGGCTGAGTGTTTGGGAGTCCCAGATAGGTGGAGCATGTAAGATGACGGCTCTTCCAGACCTCTATTTTTATGTGGTCCTTACTGTCCTGCAGAGGTGCTGCAAGGTTCAGAAGAGAAGGTCCCCTGTTCTCGCCTATGATCACCCTGATAATACTAGATTTAGGACGTGTTGTTCAGCTGGTCTACAGCTGCTAGAAATAGCAGATTCATTTGGTGGGAAAGTTGACATCTATATTGGATAATCTCAGGTATTATTATTATTAATCCTTTTTTTTTTGAGTTGGAGTTTCACTCTGTTGCCCAGGCTGGAGTGAAGTGGTGTGATCTCAGCTCACTGCAACCTCCACCTCCCAGGCTCAAGAGATTTTTGTGCCTCAGCCTCCCGAGTAGCTGGGGACTACAGGTACTCGCCACCACCCCCAGCTAATTTTGTATTTTTAGTAGGGATGGGGTTTCACCATGTTGGCCAGGCTGGTCTCAAACTCCTAACCTAAACTGATTCACCCACCTTGGCCTCCCAAAATGCTGGAATTACAGGTGTCAGCCACCATGCCCAGCTATTACTATTATTGCTTTTAGTAAGCCACAAACCATGTGAAGAAGTAATGTTTACTTCTTGCAGTTGGAAACTTTGACTCAAATCACATTTAAGCATATTTGTAAGGTAAAAGAGTGATTAAAAAGCTTGAGACATTAGTAATAGAGATGACATATGCTGCCTGAAAATGATTTATTTCACCCAAATACCTATAGGAATACAAAGTGCTTTCCACCATTCATGCCACCTATTCTACTATATCCATGAAAGGTAGGGCAACCCTGAGAAGTGTTACCACACTTGACAACAAAGGAAAATGAAGCACCAACATGTTATTTGGGGCCACTGAAGTAGTCAGTGTTAGAGCTAGACTTGTTGGGTTTATTTCAGTATAAACTGTGAACTACTTATCCTTTCCAATCCAATATACTTCCTTCTCTCTCTCTCTTTTTTTTCTTTCCAATAGGCTTGCAATAAAGCAGTCCCCAAAACAAAAGGAAAAAAAATTGTTTAGGGCATAATAAGTGTGGACCTGTCTGGAGGCCAAAGCAATTCCATCTTCAATGCCTAATCCACCACGTTGGCTTCTGATTAACCCCAGGTCTGAGAAGGCCTCTAAGATTTTCCGTTTATCTACTGTCCCTATGTAAGACCAGGTACGTACTATAAATCCAGCCCTTAGATCGAACAATCTTGGTGTTATCATACTTCAATTGTACTACATGTCCCTTCTGAACCACTCTTTCCCTAGGGAATATGAGCTGTGGATCTGAAGGGTAATTGCCCAGGGATCCACCATCTTGTTTTGCCACAGCCCAAGACACAGACAAGGCTTCTGTTCCTAAGTCCTTATTAAATACTTTTTTCTTTTTTCTTTTTTCTTTTTTTTTTTTTTTGAGATGAATTTTGCTCTTGTTGCCCAGGCTGGAGTGCAATGATGCGATCTCGGCTCACTGCAACCTCTGCCTCTGGGTTCAAGCAATTCTACTGCCTCAGCCTCCTGAGTAGCTGGGATTACAGGCTCCTCCCACCACGCCCAGCTAATTTTCTGTATTTTCAGTTGAAACGAGGTTTCACCATGTTGACCAGGCTGGCCTTGAACTCCTGACCTCAGGTGATCCACCCACCTCAGCCTCCCAAAGTGCTGGGATTACAGGCGTGAACCATGGTGCCCGGGCTAGATGTTTTTTTTCTAAGAAACGAAATTCGTCAGGCTATTCCTTTGGCCTCTCAGCTTCCTTGGACTTTGGCGGCAAACTTGCATAGACGTGCCCACCATGGAACGGTCTATGTTTTTAGGGTCCTCTGTCTTTTGGGGAGTCCTTTGCTGCCAGAAGAGGAAGAGGAAGTCAGGGATGGAGCGTAAGGGAAGTGACAGCAATGACTGGTCATGCTGAAAAATGAAGCAGCTGAGTTGAAAGCACATGGGACTGGGAAAGCTGGGTTCTCAGTCTGACTCTGATGCTTGGCCATGAGCATGTCATTTAACCTCCCCAAGCCTAAGGAAGCTGAGCCTCCCTCAAAATTAAAATTATTCATTTCTACCTCTTGGTATTTTATTTAAAGAGTTCATGAATATAAAGCATCTAGCCAAGTGTCTGGTACCTGGTGGGTGTTCACTATTATTAGCTCCATCTTTCAATCCCAACTCTCCTCATTCCATCCTACAAACCTAAGATTTGTTCTTAAATTCAAATAACAAGTTATGAAATCACCTGAGAAACTCTAAAGGATTCTGCAAATATTAAAGATATTAAAGATTAAAAGACAGAGCTAAGCCTATCACCATGGCTAAAGGCAGTCATCCATAACCCTTGGAGTTTTAAAAATTATTATTCTTTCCTCTTCAAGGCTTCCCTTGATATTCATTTTAATTATTTAATAATTTTCACCTTATTAAAAAACAAATGGGTATAGTGGAACATGTGGTATATTTTCTTTTAGTACCTAAAACTCCATATAAGGGTGGCCCTCAGCCTTTGCAACATTAGATCATCCAACCTATGCATACCACCCACCTTTTCCTATGCAAGGACTCCTGAATCCCAGCTGTAAAATTGGATCGAGCTGCTCTGCCTTGCTCTCTTGGATTGCTTGCTCTGGGAAAAACCAGCCAACCCATTGTGAGAATACTCAAGCTATTCTGTGCAAAAACCCATATGGCAAAACAGCAGGACCACCTGCCAACAGCCAGCACCAGCTTGCCAGCCATGTGACAGGCACCATCTCAAAAGTAGGTCCTCCAACGCCAGTCAAGCCTTCAGATGACTGAAGCTCAGCTGACACCTTGATTTCAACTTTGTGAGAGACCCAGAGGTAGAATCGCCAGCTAAGTCACTCCCAAACTCCTTCTGTACTGCTCTTAGAACTTTCCGAAAGTCCTATATTATTTCACAAAGTGATGGAAAAGAGAGCAGGAAAAAAAAAAGCGTATCCCATTGCATCAAATTCTAATCAACTATATAGGCTTAGAGGAAAGAGAGAGAGAGTAAGAAAGAGAGACAGATAGAGGGGCGGGGAGCATTGGAGAGAATATGAACGCATACCTAGCAGGTACATGAGATGAGAAGTGAATTTACAAGACAAACCATCAGCTCCCCCAAATGCACATATAGTATGAACATCCCACTGTGCTAAATGTGGTTTGACTCTTGAGAGAATGTGATGCCTAATTGCAAGTCAGTTACTTTATCTGGCACTCAACTGAAGAAACAGTGGTCTGTTCCAGCACGACAGTAAAAAATGATTGTGCTAATTTATTGGATGTGGCAGAGAAGCCCTCACAATTTCCATCGGCCCTTTCTTCTTTAGCAATAGAAACCCTAGGCCGGGCGCGGTGGCTCAAGCCTGTAATCCCAGCACTTTGGGAGGCCGAGACGGGCGGATCACGAGGTCAGGAGATCGAGACCATCCTGGCTAACACGGTGAAACCCCGTCTCTACTAAAAAATACAAAAAACTAGCCGGGCGAGGTGGCGGGCGCCTGTAGTCCCAGCTACTCGGGAGGCTGAGGCAGGAGAATGGCGTAAACCCGGGAGGCGGAGCTTGCAGTGAGCTGAGATCTGGCCACTGCACCCCAGCCTGGGCGACAAAGCGAGACTCTGTCTCAACAACAACAACAAAAAAATAGAAACCCTAGTTTTCAGATTAGAACATTGTCACCCTGCAAAAAGAAATTTCAGTATTTCTCTATGTGTTTGGAAAAGAGTATAATGTAATAATAAAATGCAGAACTTTGGTGTCCATCATTTAGAACAGAATCAAATCTAGCTGTGTGATTTCAAGAAGCTAAGTCTTGAGACTTAGTCACCTTGTCTGTAAAACAGAGATAATGACAAACTTGCTTTATAAAGTTGCGTTGAAGATTAAACTTTTTAACCTACGCTTTACATTTATCACAGTAATCTGGCACAGGACACATGGCCTTTATATATTAGTTGTTATTATCTAAAGATGTAAACAAAAAGTCTAAAGTTTGTAGCAGTGGAACGCTAAGGGTAAGACATTCAAGTACAGCTGTTGGCTTATAGTTCTTCGGATACTGAGCTAATGTGTGCTCCAGTAATCCAGTAATCAATAGTTTTGAAATTGTGAGCTGGTACTCAGCTTTCTTTTTTCATTGTAGACTTTACTTCTTTGCTCACTCTTACATTCTCTACATTCTATCCACCAAATCATCTAATCACTCTAGTTTCCTAAAATGAAGAATCTGTCCTTCTGATTTAGTGCCCGGAGAAGGGAAACTAGGAAAGAAAGATGAATATCTTTGTCTGAGTGCCAATGCCAGCCCTCTCCCAGTCTAGAGACATCTTTACCTGATGGACTTTTCATCTTTCATTTTTCTCTCTCTTTTCTTCCTTCTGCCTATATATAATTGATATCCCTATCAAATAGTTTAATTACTAAAATTAGGTAGATATATGTGTGTGGGGGGGTGGGCAGGCTGTCACTGTGTCGTCCAGGCTGGAGTGCAGTGGTGTGATCTCACCTCTCTGCAACCTCCAGCTACCAGGTTCAAGCGATTCTCCTGCCTCAGCCTCCCTAGTAGCCGGGATTACAGATAAGCACCGCCACGCCTGGCTAATTTTTGTATTTTTAGTAGAGATGGGATTTCACCAAGTTGACCAAACTGGTCTTGAACTCCTGACCTCAAGTGATCTACTCACCTCAGCCTCCCAAAGTGCTGGGATTACAGGTGTGAACCACTGCACTCGACCTAGATAGATACACTGTTTTTTTTTGTTGTTTTTTTGGTTTTTTTTGAGACAAGAGTCTTGCTCTGTTGCCAGGCTGGAGTGCAGTAGCATGATCTCAGCACACTGCAACCTCCTCCTCCTGGGTTCAAGTGTCTTTTCTTCGAAAATATTATCTGGATTTTTGCTTTAATCTCTTCCCTTTGCTATTATTGTCTAGCCTAAACCTTTATCGTGCCATTTCAGGATTCTTTAAACAATTTTCTCATCTACTGATGACAGTTAATCCCCTGGCTCTTGTCTAATGAATCATTCTATAATACTACTTTCATCATAGGATTCTAGTGCTTTAGAATCTAAAAAACAATCTCCATTGCTTAGTGATTTATCCAAACTTTTGGTCTAACTTGTAAAGTTCCTAATAGTTTTATACCACCTGAATTATTGAATATGATTTCTCCTGCTTCTTCACATGGTTTATAATCAGACAGGTCTTTGCTTTCCTTTCCTCCTTGCTCATATTGTTATTCTTCCACTACACCAAAGATGGTTGTATTTTGCTGTGCAGAATCAGTTTTACCTTTTGGTAATATTTCTCAGAATTTTGGGGGGAACCGTCAGACCCTTACTTAGAGTCCATAAATTTGGAAATGGCTGACTCCGCAGCCAGCTCTAGGGTAGCATGTGACCCAAACCTGGCCAATCAGAGCACCTCAGCCCTTGGTTATAGCACTTGAGTCAGTGAAGGGCACAAGATCCAACTTGGTCCAATTTGGCCCTACCTAGAGCTTCTGTTAGAATTTTTAGAAAAGAACAGTGTTTGGGAAAGCCAAGAAATAGCAAGGGACAAGTTCCTGATGATGATATAATTTGAGCCTCTAGATCTACCTATGCCTGATCTTTTTAGTTACAAACAATAAATCCTTTTGCCTTTTGGCTTAAACCAACTTGAACTGGTTTGCAAGGAGTACTCCTACCTCTTTGCTTCTTTGAGTTAAGTTCACTCTTCGAGATCTAGCTGTCACGCCACTTTCAAACTGTTCTTTCCTTTCTTTAATTCCCATTACATCCTGCTTAACCCATACTGTTTTAACACTAAATTGTCTCAACTGTTTAACATTTTCCAGTTTTGCTTTCCCAATGGGCCATAAGTTTACTGAGGGCTTGGACCATGAATTACATTTCTCTTAGTTCTCAACACTTAAGAATGTTTCATACTTGAGATGCAGATTGATAAATTCTTAAGATAAGTTATCAGCAGTAAGAATCTCAAAAACAAATGAAAACTGGGCAAATTATTGCTAATCAGGACCTAGATAATTAGGTAATTCTGTTCCATCTTCCTGATTTCAAAAGAAACACATCAGGAGCGAAGGGAAAAATGGTATCTGTTGGGCCTTTGGTGGGGCCCAGTAACAACGGCTTGTTTTAAAATGTAGATGTTATTATTTAGGTATGGTGAGGCCAGCAGACAATGAGATGACTGCCACTGAAGAGATGGCTTGTGACTCACAGTTCCCAAGAGGGAGGGGGCACAACACACCACACAGGGCCACACGGGGAAGCACCAGTGTTGGTCAGGAGGCAGAAGAAGCAAGAGGAAGCCACGGGCATGAGCCTTTATCATCGTTTCTACAGGACAGAGAAAGGGAGGGGAGGGCAAGGGAGGAGAGGGAAGGGGAGGGGAGGGCAAGGGAGGAGAGGGAAGGGAAGGGGAAGGGAGGGAAGAGGAAGGGAAGGGAGGGAAGAGGAGGGAAAGGGAGGGGAAGGGAGGGGAGGAGAGGGGAAGGGAGGGGCAAGGCAAGGAAGGAGCAAGGCAAGAAAAAAGGCAAGGCAAGGCAGATGTAGGATTGGTTAGTTTTAATAATTTCAGCTGTTTCTGGGGTGTAGGGACTATCCTGAGTTGCATGGTACCTGGCCCTAGGTTGATTAGGGCAGGGGAATGTTGGCTTGTATATAAAAGTTCGATAAAGGAGGTGGTTGGGAGATATGAGTTCTGCACTGTTCAGTTTGCAAATGAAAGGCACAGAGGAGTTGTTGACTATCTCTAGGAACTAGCTAGTCCTGGGAGAGTCAATCTCTCCCTGGACAGTGAGGCTGCAGATGCCAGGATATCAAGAATACCGAATGTAAGAAGGTATCTTTATACACTCCCTTCTTTCCCACTGGGCTCAGAAGAGATTAAACAATAAGACAAAGAACAAACTGATGGTGGCCAAAATGTCTGCTTAATCATAGGCAATAAAGCTAAGCTGGAAGAAATATGTTAATGTGAGAGTAAAAGGAGCCTCCTAACTCTATCCAGAAATAGTCAGACTTACATCATGATAGGCAGCACTAAATGAGGACAAGTAGGAAGAATTTTATGGAATGAGTAACAGAGAAGAAATTGCGCTTGATGTAAGCAAATGTAATCCTAGGAGGAAAAAATAAGGTCAGGGGCTGAGCCAAGCAAGCCCAGTTTATTCTTTCCAGATGTACCAATCAGACGATTTGCTCTACCTTTCCCAAACAGGATGAGTAAAGAATAGAAGACAAGGACAGTTGCTTGATTGAACTCCCTTTCTGTGGATAGAAACCTGAAACATGAGAAAGAAACATCACTACCCCCCAACACACACACACCAGGAAACATTGACTTTTCTAGAGATTTTAGGAAGATAAAATTCTGACACGTTCCTAGTTATGGTTCCAGCTTCAACGTTTTACATTTTAAATCCAGAGTTTTAGCTAATTGACGTTCAGAAGAGAAATGATTCAACCCACATAGGGGTCCATAGGTGGGTTCCTACACTATAAAATTTAGGGTGAACTTTCAGACTCTCTGGTATGTGGGAAATATCCTGCTGTGGCTGTTGGTTTTATACTTTCCCTATTTAGACTTTTTTGAAAGAGCCAGGGGAAGGGCCAATAGGCCCAGACCCTGGGGAACTATCATCTGGCAGATATGTTAGTAATGAATGACCCAGACATGATGTTTGAGGCCTAGAAAGGCCTCAAGGTGGTATGGGAAAACAGGAGAAAGTCATTTACAGTAGCATTCATGTTTACTGTCAACATTTATTCATCTGTGTTAGGGTCAGCAAATTATGTCCTATTGGCCAAATTGAACCAGTCACCTGTTTTGTTTTGTTTTTTAAGTTCTATTAGCCGGGCACTATGACTCATGCCTGTAATTCCAGCACTTTGGGAGGCAAAGGCGAGCAGATCACTTGAGTCCAGGAGTTCAAGACCAGCCTTGGCAACCTGGCAAAACCCCGTCTTTATAAAACATATGCAAAATTAGCTGGGCATGGTGGTGTATGCCTGTGGTTCCTGCTACTCACGAGGTTGAGTGGGAGGATTGCCTGGGCCTGGGAGGTTGAGGCTGCAGTAAGCCAGTATCATGCCATTGTACTCCAGCCTGGGTAACACAGTGAGACCCTATCAAAAAAAAAAAAAGTTTTGTTGAAACGCAGTCATATCACTCCTTTTTGTGTTCTCTGTGGTTGTCTGCATGCTATAACAGCAGAGTTGAGTAGTTGTAAGAGGTCTCATGGCCTGCAAAATTGAAAATGTTTATGCACTGATTCTCTGTAGAACAGTGGTCACCAAGTTTTTGGCATCAGGGACTCGTTTCATGAAAGACAATTTTTCCCACAGACCCCGGGTTGCAGGGGGATGGTTTTGGGATGATTCAAGTGCATTACATTTATTGTGCACTTTATTTCTATTATTATTACATTGTAATATATAATGAAATAATGATACAGCTCACCATAATGTAGAATCAATGGGACTCCTGAGCTTGTTTTCCTGCAACTAGACGGCCCCATCTGGGGGTGATGGGAGACAGTGGCAGATCATCAGGAATTAGATTCTCATAATGAGCACACAACTTAGATCCCTCGCATGCGCAGTACACAATAGGGTCCATGCTCCTATGAGAATGTAATGCCAAAGCTGATCTGAGAGGAGGTGGAGCTCAGGAGGCAATGTGAACGATGAGAAGTGGCTGTAAATTCAGATGAAGCTTCACTTGCTTGCCTACCACTCACCTCCTGTGTGGCCTGTTTCCTAACAGGTCACCGAATGATATTGGTCCATGGCCCAGGGGTTGGGGACCCCTGCTATAGAAGTTTGTCAATGCCTGCTCTATACATGTTCATTGTATGTTTACAGGTTGCCCTCACTGTGCAAGGCACAGTGCTATGACCAAGGACAACCTATGCCTTAAATGAGTTCACATTCTACTGGGGAAGCAGATATTTTAGCAGTGTGAGAAACTTAGTAACTGAGGAGTGACTCTTTGGGGGATGATAAGGTAAGGGGTTGAGAGGGAAGTCATGGGATTGACTGGAAAGATGGCCCGTGGCCCACATGAGAAGGACATTATATGTTATGTCAGGGAACTTAAGACTCTGCCCAATAAACAGTGGAACACCATGGAGGGATTTGAATCAGAAGAGTAACATAATCAATTCACATTGGACAAAAAAGTTATTTATTGAAAAAAGAATAATCTGGAGTCACTCTATATCTAGTGGCACTGGAGGAAAGTCTGGAGGCTGGCAGATTAGTTAAAAAGTGTTGGCCCAATGACTGGACTATACCAAGCCCTGAACCAAATAATTTTTATGCAATGTATTGATTAGCAAGTAAAGCACACACCAGCATTTCATTGGGCATAGAGCATAGAACACAAAAAAGTAAACCAGGCCGGGCGCTGGGGCTCAAGCCTGTAATCCCAGCACTTTGGGAGGCCGAGACTGGCAGATCACAAGGTCAAGAGATCGAGACCATCCTGGCTAACAAGGTGAAACCCCGTCTCTACTAAAAAAAATACAAAAAAACTAGCCGGGTGAGGTGGCGGACGCCTGTAGTCCCAGCTGCTCAGGAGGCTGAGGCAGGAGAATGGCGTAAACCCGGGAGGTGGAGCTTGCAGTGAGCTGAGATCGCGTCACTGCACTGCAGCCTGGGTGACAGAGCGAGACTCTGTCTCAAAAAAAAAAAAAAAAAAAAGTAAACCAAAGCCAAACATTAATTAAATATACATATTTAGTTAATTATGCTTATAGTGTGGGTATATATTAAATCAGAGAGAATTCATTCCTTGAAGAAGATTTAGTTGGGTTTTTTTTCTGTTTAAACACGAAGATAAAGTTATTTTCACTTGTCTTCTTAGAAGCAAACTCTCCCATCTCTACCCCACTGTTCGCTTTTCTTCTTTCATGTTTTAATTTTTTATTAAAGACAGGGTTTCTCTCTGTTGCCCAGGTTGGAATACAGTGGTACAATCATAGCTCACTGCACCCTTGAACTCTTGGGCTCAGGTAATCCTCCTGCCTCAAGCCTCCCGAGTAGTTAGGGCTAATTTTTCAATTTCTTGCATGTTGCCCAGGCTGGTCTCAAACTGTTGACCCCAAGCAATCCTCCCACCTCAGACTTCCAAAGTGCTAGGATTACAGGTGTGAGACACTGTGCCCAACCCACCCTTCTTCTTGATAAGAGATGAGAGAGATTTGATTGGATTAGGTATCAGGTATCATGTGTTTCAGAACCATGAAGATGATATTTAGTCTAAGCCAGATAAGGTAATTCTATATTTTTTGTTTATTATTTAGAATGTGATACACTTCTGGGAAATCTGCTGGGGGCCTTTCAAGAAAAGTATCCCTACAGAAGAAGAGACATATGGAGGAGGAAACACACCTTCTCCTTTGCTGGATTTGCTGTATCTGGGTGTGATGCCTGGAACTGTGGCAACCATGTTTTGATCATGGGAGACTAAACTAACATGCTAAAAATACCAGAGCAAAAGCCTGAGAAAAACTGGGTCCTTGATGGTACTGATGACCCAGCCTAGGGTTATTACAGCTTGAAACTTCATTTTATTTTACATAGTAAATGTCTATATTGTTTAAGCTGGTTTTAGTTGGGTATTCTGTTCATATTGTTTAAAGCATCCTGACATAGGTTCTCAGAGAAAACAATACATATGAGGGTTCTTTTTTGTTTGTTTGTTTTTGACAAAGTCTCACTCTATTGGCCAAGTTGTAGTGCAGTGGTGCAATCTTGGCTCACTGCAACCTCCACTCCAGGGTTCAAGCGATTCTCCTGCCTCAGCCTCCCAAGTGGCTGGGATTACAGGCCAGCACCACCATGCCTGGCTAATTTTTGTATTTTTAGTAGAGACAATGTTTCACTGTGTTGGCCAGGCTGGTCTTGAACTTCTGACCTCAGGTGATATGCCTGCCTTGGCCTTCCAAAGTGCTGGGATTACAGGCATGAGCCACCATGCCTGGCCATATATGAGGTTTTAATCTATCAGTAAAAGGACTGAGATGTATATGTTCTGCTGGAGCAGTGCTTTTCAAAACTTTAACGTGCCTGTGAATCACCTCGGGATCTTGTTTAAATGCCGATTCAGATTCAGTAGGGGAGGTCTGAGATACTGCATTCCTAAGAGTATCCCAGGAGATATAAATGAGCTGGTGCAGGGTTCATACTTTGAAGTAGCAAAGGTGGACTGCAGGTATCACTCATTAAGCGTTGGGTAGAGGGGAACCTTCCAGAGACTGAAAGAATTTTAAATAGAGAGATAGGAGTCATGATAGGGTGTTAGAGTGATTCTGCTAATTCAAATAGGATAGCCCACTCTTAACTTTTATTAATAATTTCAGAAAAGGTCAGGTCCAGATGATAAAACCAGGCCAAGATCTTGGAGACTGGCTTTGCAGTGAAGAAGGAAGTAGAAAGTGCCTTTCTTACTTGTATGAGGGCCTCAGACAAAACACAAATCTGTGCTTCTGGCAGAGCTTTCAGATGAATTTTATAGGGCTTTTGCCCTGGACATCCTGTGGTACATCTTTGCCACTAAAAGTAATTTAAAAAAACAAAAATAATCTGTAAGATAAATATAAGGAAGTCCAACCAAATTCTGATATTTCCCCCATGATTATTATTTTGATGCTTCTTGGGGAAGTAAATACATAATTCAGCCGAGCACAGTGGCTCACACCTTTAATCTCAGCATTTTGGGAGGCTAAGGTAGGAGGTTCACTTGAGTCCAGGAATTGGAGACCAGCCTGGGCAACATAGTGAGACCTCGCCTCTACAAAAAATAAACAAAATTAGCAGGGCATCGTGTTGCATGCCTGTGGTCCCAGCTACTTGAGAGGCTCAGGATGGAGGATGGCTTGAACAAAGGAGGTCAAGGGTGCAGTGAGCCATATTCATGCCACCGCACTCCAGGCTGGGCAACAGAGCAAGACCTGGTCTCAAATACATACATATATACATGCCCAAAATGTTTTATTTGGGTGCAGTTGCTTGGCTAATACCCTAAGCATGCACGGGAAAGCATTGAATAATGTCAGTTCAGAGTATTCTTTTAACTTGAAATGTTCCCCAACAACAAAAAGATGTAAAGGTTATGGGATGTAAAGATATCTTTGTAGGGACCACTGTAGGACCCCTAGAGAGACTTATTCCTGGCAGTACATACCCTATGATGTTTCTCTGTGAACTAACTTGGCACTAATCAGTTACATAAGATCCATTTCACTTCACTTTTTAACCATCCCCTTGAAAATTAACAACAATAATAGAATTTTCATTCCAAGTTTGAGAATAACCACTGAGTGCATTAAAACTACGTGCATACAAAAACTGCAACTGGATTCTGGTTCCTGTGATTAAGAAAGAATATAAAAATTCACTAAAGGTGTTCTATGAGTCACCAGGAGTAATAAGACAAAAAACAATTTAAATATTGTATAAAATATTTAAATAGAAAAACTCACTAAAGGCACAAGGTGACTATTTACAGGAATCATATCCCTAGCTCCATAGTGGAGAGCATTCTTATTATTTTAAGAGCAAATTATAATATCCTTCATGTGGATCCAGGGACTAGAACAAAGAATACAAAGGCAAAACTAGCTAGTTCTCAGTCAAAGACAGTTTTGCATAAAGAACAGAATTAATAGAGGAATCCCAGGAGCAAAAACAATAAATCCTAGAATGATGATGAGAATTGTAAGGGAGCCCTTGTATTAAGTGAAAAAAAGCCCCTACTTGCCTTTGCCTTTTTCCTTGAGGTTCTAGATCAACAGCAGTTTGAGTCATCGTTGATATATAAACTAGATTTTTAACATAAAGCGTAAGAAATTGTTTATTTTCTCTATAAACAGACTCTGTGGGCAATCTAATCTTTCAGTTTGGGTCAGCAAAATACATATTTTCTTACCCGACTAAAATGCTAAATCACTACAAACAACAATTATTTACAAATTAATAAGATTTCCAGAAGTAAAACAACTTAATGAAACTTATTTAAAGATAGACAAGACCAACTTTAGCAGAGGCAGTAGATCCAGTAATCATTTCTTGGGCTTGCTTTCAAATTGAGGCTTTGCTTATTAATCAAATGACTTTGAGCAAGGTACTTAATTATAGTGTGTTCATTGGTTTTTTAAAAAGTGTGTGTTGGGGGCTCCCAGCTATTCCAACCTGGGCAACACAACAAGTCCCGGTTTAAAAACAAACAAACAAACAAAAAAACCAAAAAAGATGATACCATTGTATTAAGTTATATGCAATGATACATTACAGGGTTTAGTGCAGTGTCTGGCACTTGTAAATTCATTTATTCATTTCAAAAAGTGGTTATAGAAAAATCTCACTTTGCTAGATGCTGGAGATACAAGCATGAACAAAACAGATATGCCTCCTGCCCTCAGACATACAGTCTACAAGGCAAGGCAGTTAAAAGGTCAGCTAAAACCAACATAATACATATTACAAACTTTCAATGAGGCATTTAACCGGGAAATGTGAGGCTAATAAAAATATATTTAGTAGCTGCTAAACGTTGATGTTTAAAAATATGTATATATACTTAGGATTAATAGATGAGTAGACTTGCACATTTCAAAACCCTTACTTACAAACATTTATGGATTATGAACCATCCTTGAAAATAATGATGGAGTAACTTCGTTGGTATGACTGGGAAAACAAGTTGAGTCTTCCTGGTTCAGACAATAGAGCATGGAGTTTAGTGAGTTAACACTGATATAATTAATGGACCTTATTTGAATTCACCAGATGGATGAATTTGTGTGTGGTGTTCATTTGTGTGTGAGTTGGTGTGTATATTAATTTTAAAATTTTATTTTATATTTTGTGGGGCGGTCTCCTGAGCCAAAGTGGGCTGAGAGAAACGCCTTCATTTTTATGCAATTGTATCTCGTGTATAGATTTCTGTGACCACTGCTGTAGCCAAGATACAGGACAGTTCTACTACAAGTTTCCTTTGAACTACCCTTTCATAAACACAGACACTGCCCTTATTCCCCACCACCCCCAACCCCCAGTGACTAATCATGTTTTTCATCTCTATAATTTTGTCATTTTGAAAATGCTATATAAATGTAATCATATTACTTGAAGCCAGGAGTTCAAAACAAGCCTGGACAACCAAGCAAGGCTCCATCTCACAAAAGAAAAAAAAATCAGCCAGATGTGGTGGCACACATCCGTAGTCCCAGCTACTCACAGAGTCTGAGGCAGGAACATCGCTTGAACCACGAGCTCAAGACTGCACTGGGCCACTGTCACACCACTGCATTCCAGCCTGGGTGAAAGAGTGAGACCCTATATCTAAAAAAATAAAAATAAAATAAAATAAATGCAATCATACAGTATGTAACCCTTTGAGACTGCTTTTTTTTTTTTTTTTTCCCATTCAGCATCATCCCTTTGAGATTCTTCCAAGTTATTACACATATCAAGAGTTCATTACTTTTTATTGCTGAGTAGTATTCCACGGTACGGATATGCTACAGTTTGTTTAACCATTCATCTGCTGAAGGACACTTGGGTTGTTTACAATTTCTGGCTTTTACAAATAAAGCTGCTATGAACTTTTATGTACAGGTTTTTGTGGGTACATGTCTTCATTTCTCTGAGATAAATCTCTAAGAGTGCAATTGCTGGGTTGTATGGTAAGTGTACGTTCAGTTTTGCAAAAAAAATCACTATACTTTTTGCATGACAGTTCCCAGCGGACTTGGACTGATCGAATTCTCCCCAGTTTCTCACTTGTATTAATAGTTCTCAAGAATAACTGTAGAATGTGCTAGGAATGCAATATCCTGAGATGAGATACTGGCTAAAACATCCCAGGCTCTGTTCCAGTCCCTCCTAGAAACAGGATGTCCTTCATCATTTTAGTCCGGCATGTCATGTTGCCTCCAGAATGCAAAATCCAAGATGGTCTGCTTTCCAGGGTCACTCAGCTGTGGTACAAATGGGGTACACACAAATGAGACTCCATCCTCCTGGGGCAGCTTTCCTGAGTCTTGGGAGATTGGCCCACAATGAATCCTATGCTTCTGTTGTCCCTTGTTGCCTAGCTGTAAATAATCAATTCACTTCGTGTAACTTGTACACATGGGTGTTCTGTCTCACCAGACTCAGCTGGTAACCAATGCACAGCAAACCTGCTTTGCACTCTTTTCCAGAGTGGCTGCACCATGTTACGTTCCTAGCAGCAGCGTACAAATGCATGTAAGCAGTTTAAGTGCTTAGCCAACAGTTCTTCAGAATAACTAACAAAAGTATAATGATGCTTTTTACTTATTAATTCCTGGAGATTAATTAGTCTCCTCCTGATAAAAAAACATTCCAAATCTTGCATCTCAAATCACTCTATAGTTTGGGAAGATATTAATGGAAGAAACTCACTACAAAGAACTTAGGTCAAGGAAGTCCTAAGAAAAGTGTTTTAAAACAAGGCTAAAACTTTATTCTAAAGACAACTGAGAGCAGGGAAGGTAACTAACATTTATTGAGCCTATATACCAGGCATTTTTCAGTCTTTATCTCATTTATTCCTCCCAATGACCCTGTAAAAAGGGTAATATGTCTATTTTATAAATTTTACAATTGGTGGGCTTGGTGGCCCATACCTGTAATCCTAGTACTTTGGAGGCCAAGGCAGAAATATTGCTTGAGCTCAGGAGTTCAAGACCAGCCTGGGCAAAATAATGAAACCTCATCTCTATTAACAATTTAAAAAAACAGTAGCCAGGAGTGGTGACGCATGCCTGTTGTCCCAGATACTCAAAAGGCTGAGGCGGTGGGATCACTTGAGGCCAGGAGATCGAGGCTTCAGTAAGCCATGATCACATCACTGCCCTCCAGCCTGGGTGACAGAGCCAGACTCTGTCCTCCCCACCTCCCCCAAACAAATAAACACAAAAAAGAAAGAAAAGAAAAAGAAATATAAGAAACATTGCAATTGAGGCTTTACATAATGTTTCATACAGGTCATGGAGTTACTAGGTGGCGAAGTGAGAATGAGAGGCCCATACTTCCAGCTTCTGCTGCCTGGGCAAAGAAACACAGAAGCAATCAATACATGTGTCGAAAAAAAGAAAAAAGGATAAATGAATGAGTGAGTTAACTTCAGCCCTGCTATTTATGTGTCCCTGGGCAGGAAAATTAATTTATTTGAGTCGATTTCTTCATTTCTTATAGCAAGATAATAATGACATCTAGTTCACAGAGCTAAGGGACAAATAAGGTGATAAACTGGGAAAACAATTTGAAAAATATTAAATAAACGAATGTTAGCTAGCATAATATTTAAAAAGTACAGTCACAGTCCTAAACAAATACTGATAAAATATAGGTATGAGACATGGGTGGGTGTATGAAGATCACTTAATATCTCTGATTCCCTTGTTTCGCCACCTGTAAGATCGCAATTGAGTTGAAAGTTGAGCACCTTCATGACACAGACTCTAAGACTTAACAAGTTAGGAAACAGAGTCAAGCAAGCCTCTGCACATGACATTAATTTGAAAATGTGTATTGTACCTCCGAGGGTACTGCAAAGTATGGAGCTGATTATCTTTATCCATGACATTCTGGCCTTTATCAATTAGGTCATTGAGACCTATATCAATACATGTAACGAATTACATGTATAACTTGTGTGCATGTGTATATGAGAACAGTATTAGAAACAGTTACTACTATGAGAGTTTATACATAACTTCCAAACAATTAGTGTTTGGAAAAATAGACATTAGATAGAAAATCTGGAAGAATCGACAAAGAATTGGTATATTGTGTCTGGAGAGGAACATAGTTGGCTAGGGACGAGGTAAAGCAATTATTCACATTTGGCCGAGCGTGGTGGCTCATGCCTGTAATCCCAGCACTTTGGGAAGCCCAGGTAGGTGGATTGCCTGAGTTCAGGGAGAGCAGCCTGGGTAACATGGTGAAATCCCATCTCTACTTTAGTATTTTTTTTTTTTTTGAGACGGAGTCTCGCTGTGTCGCCCAAGCTGGAGTGCAGTGACGCGATCTCGGCTCACTGCAAGCTCTGCCTCCCGGGTTCAGGCCATTCTCCTGCCTCAGCCTCCCGAGTAGCTGGGACTACAGGTGCCCGCCACCACACCCGGCTAATTTTTTGTATTTTTTAGTAGAGACAGGGGTTTCACTGTGTTAGCCAGGATGGTCTCTATCTCCTGCCCTCGTGATCCGCCCGCCTCGGCTTCCCAAAGTGCTGGGATTACAGGCGTGAGCCACCGCGCCCGGCCAGTACAAAAATTAGCCAGGTGTGGTGGCGCATTCCTGTAATACCAGCTAGTCGGGATGCTGAGGCAGGAGAATCGCTTGAGCCTGGAAGTCGGGGAGGTTGCAGTGAGCTGAGATGGTGCCACTGCACTCCAGCCTGGGCAACAGCGCGAGATTGTCTCCAATTCATATTTGTAATCCTTTGCACTTTCTTTTTGAATTTTGAAACATGTATTACCGCATTACTATTAATAGACTCACATTTTAGAAAACTTTTATATAAAAATGTTAATATAAGTCATTTTGAGGGTTACTTTTATTTCAACTATTAATTTAAATTATGAAAATATGAAGCCACTTCACTTTCAATATGGCTGTAACTTTTTAACAAACTTTGTGGTCACTGGGCATATTTAACCCTTTGAATAAAGCAATCTTTCCCTTTTATCCCTATTTTGTAAGACTCATTTGCCAGGTGGTGGATTAAATTGAATAGAATAGGTTATTTCTTAAGAATAACTTAGTTATTTCCCAAGAGCCACCCTTAGATGCTGGTAGGTGTCACGGTCTTCCCAAGACCAGCAGCTGGATAGAAAGTCCTGGCATTTTCCTCATCTGCTGCCATCCTCAGTAAGGGAGGAATTAGGACTGCCGCAAGCCCCTAAAGACTGGAAAGATGGGACGGGAGCGATGGCTCACGTCTGTAATCCCAGCGATTTGGGAGGCCAAGGGGGGTGGATCACCTGAGGCCAGGAGTTCCAGACCAGACTGGCCAACATGGTGACACCCCATCTCTACTAAAAATACAAAAATTAGCCGGGCGTGGTGGCGCGCACCTGTAATCCCAACCACTCGGGAGGCTGAGGCAGGAGAATCGCTTGAACCCAGGAACCAGAGAGGTTGCAGGTGGCCGAGATCGCACCACTCACTGCACTCCAGCCTGGGCGGCAGAGTGCGGGGGGGGGCGGGTGTGAAAAAAAAAAGAAAAAAAGAATGAAAAGATGGCGCTCACTCCCCACCCCCTTAATTAAAAATAGGAATTTATTTAGGAAACGAATTAAAACTTAAATTAGGATGGATACAAGACGTTCCTTCTAGACTTTCTGAAATAAAAATTCCTAATAAATTCATCAAAGCCGAACTTTTCCTTTTTGCCTTTCCCTTCTTTGCTAGTGCCTGGGCCTGCGTTCAGCTTCCCGCTCCGCAATCCGGCACTCGCAGGCTCTTAAGTCCCACCCACGCGGCCGCGCACAGGTAACTGCGGCGCCAGCCCCACCCCACCTACGAGCTCCTCCTCCGTCACCGCCCTAGGGCCTCGGCCCCGCCCTTGGAAGCGTGGTCGTGACGTCAGCGCGCTGTCTCCGAAGCCCGGCAGCAAATGAGCGCAGACCGCACGGGCCCTCCGCGTACCGCGGCACACGCATGCGCGTTGGTTCTCTGAGCCCTGAAGACCTGGCGGAGCCCAGCGCGGATGGAGGCCTGAGGGTGGCGGGGGCGGAGCGCGCCGCGAGCTGGGGGCATGTCCGCGGCGGGCGCCGTCTAGAGGAAGGCCAAGCAGCCGCCGCCACGCTGTCGGTCGCGGCGAGACGCAAGCGAGCCAGGCCGAGGGCCGCGGCGGCGATGCAGCGACGGCGGCGCCCTCCGCCACCCACCTCCCGGCTGCCCGAGGGCTGCGGGGGAGGCGGCGGTGGGAGCGAGGAGGTGGAAGTGCAGTTTTCCGCTGGGCGTTGGGGCTCGGCCGCGGCGGTTTCGGCGGCGGCGGCGGCGGCGGCCACGCGCAGCACCGAGGAGGAGGAGGAGAGGCTTGAGCGTGAGCACTTCTGGAAGATCATTAATGCCTTCCGCTACTACGGGTAAGGAGCCCGTGGCGGACCCCGGCCCAGACCGTCGGGGCGCCCACTGGTGGCGGCGGACCCGCCGGAACGGGGGCGCTCGCCGTCCCGCCGCCACGCCTCCGAGGCGTCGGGACCCGGCTGCTGCAGCTGACCTCCGGGCCCCGAGTCACCTCGCACCACCCCAGCCCCTCCCGGCCCTGCACACCCGCGTGTCCGCCGCGCCGTCTGCTGCACAGCCTCGTGTCTTCTGACCTCAGGATCAGATTAGCTCTCCTGCCTCCGTCCTCTTAAAGGTTTGGCTTTGAGGCCGGTGGGGGTGACCGGAGAAGCGCTGTAACAATTTCAGATAGAAGACGATGGTGGTAGAATCGTCCACTGCTGGGCTGATTGGTGTGTGTGGTCGATGTCCTTCAAACTGAACACATGGAGAGCCCAAGTTCACCTACGCGTGGGATGCTGTAGGACGTATTTTCCCAAACTGTTACCAGTGCTTGTAAGAGCAGTTTAAGATTTCCACCCACCCCTTCTTTGGCGCTGTGAACACTTGCACATTTGTGTGAGCGATTGAATGATGCTGCTCAGTGTCTTTAACTGGTGGGTGATTAAGGGCGGAAGTGGTCCTGATATTCTAAAATTTGCTAATTATTAGGAGAGAAATGAGAGAAGTCACAATAAGAGCTGCCTTTACGTTCTTTTTTCCTGCAAAAATGTGTCTAATTCTCCCTGGTGTGCTAGGCACTGTGGTAGGACCTTTTAAGTACGCTCCTCATTCATAAAACCAGCTCCCTAACTTCTACGTTTCTTCTAGATAGATGTAAAAGTAGTTTAATCACAAAATTATAATTCCAAGAGCTGAAAGGGACTTAACTGGATTTTCAGGTGAAGATAACACTTTTATTCACGTAAGAGATATGAGTCCACCGGTGACTATGTTCTGAGTCTGCAATTGGAATCAGACAGACATGACCTCCTACGCAGGTAAACCTGTTCCCATAAGTGGGTTCCTGCTGTGCTTTATGCAAACTTTTAAAATATTGTTTATCTCATGTATTGTATTTGTTTATATAAATCTCTTGCTTTGCTGTGACCTCCTCAAGGGCAGGGGCTGAGTCTTATTTATTTTTATGTCACTAGTGCTTGGCATATGTTGTTTAAGCTCTATTTTTAACAAAACAAATGGTAGCAAAGAAATACATTTCTCATTCCCAAATAGTCTGTCAAGTTTTTGACGGATAGTTAAATTAGTTTACTAGTCTGAATTTAGAAGCTTGCTTAATGAAAGCTTAAAGTTATTTGGAATCTGATTGTACATGTGATAGGAACTTTTGAACTTCGAAGATCTTGATGAAGTAATTTACTGATTAAACCTAGAAATAGGACCAGGGACGGCATTACTTTACAGAGCCCAAAAGAGTAGTTTGGATATTTTATTTCTCCGGATTTAGTAGTAACAGAGGGAGCAAGGCAGACCATCAGAGAATTGAATTTGATGCAGGAATTGTGACTGAAATAACCATGGAGTTAGGGAAGGCAGCTAACATCAGATAGTTAAGAGTGGGAGATACAGAAAAGTCTGGTACATTTTGCTCTTGAAAAATCTAGAAAGAATATTGGGAAATGTTTTGGGAATATAGTGGACCCATTTAGTTAAGTGTGTAGTTGTACTTACTTTTAATATATTAGGACCAATTTAAAATTGATGTTTGTGGGTAAGTATGGGATGGGACTTTATTGGGGTAGGGGTTGATCAGGAACAGAAGTGTGGCAATATAGAGAAGAGTTCTTGTGTGAATATTCTAGTGTTTGTGATACTATTTCCTATACTCAATTCTTTACTGGTGTAATGTTGGATTCAGGGCATCTCATTTTTTAAAAAAATCGTTTTTATTTGTATAGACTCTCTTGAAACACTTCATATACTTGGACTGAAAATAGTATAACATCAAAAATATGCTTTTTAAAATCTCACTTAAAGGCTAGGGGTACAGAAAACGTATGTAGCAGAAAACAGTGGATTGTTACATTCTAATATTTTGTGATCTTCTAGACTTAAACTGCTTGTAGCCACTAATCATATCTGGATAAATTTAAGCTAAAATTAATCAGTATTTAATAAACTTTAAAATCTAGTTGCTCAGTTTTACTACCCACATTTCAGGTGCTCAGTAGCTACATGTAGCTAGAGTCTGTTGTATTGGACAGTGCAAATAAAAGCTTTTCCATTATCGAAGTAGATTGTGATGGACAGTCCGGTTCTACACATTTAGCAAGTACAGTTGACCCTTAAGCAATATGGATCTGACTGCACGGGTCCATTTATACACAAATTTTTTCAAATAAACATTGGAAAATTGTTTTGAGATTTGCAAGAATTTGAAAAACTTAGCAAACTTGCATAGCCTAGAAATATTGAAAAAATTAAGAAAAAGTTATGCCATGAATGCATATGTGTAGATATTAGTTTATCATTTACTACCATAAAATATACACAAATCTATTACAGAAAGTTAAAATTTATCAAACCGTACACAAACACAGATCTTACATGGAGCCATTTGCAACTGAGATAAATGTAAACAAGCAAAGATGTAGCATTAAATCATAGTTGCATAAAATTATCTGTAGTAGATATGGTACTACTGTAATAATTTTGTAGCCACTTGCTGTTGCTTTTGCAGTGAGCTCAAATGTTGCCAGTATCTGCTTGAAAAAATCACTCTGCTTTTGTCTGTCCAGTAAATTGCCTATAGCAGTAAACAGATTTCATCAAACTTAATGTAATACCATAAACCTTAAATAACACCATGGGTCCCGTATGAAGTGCTACTGGTGATGCTGGAAGTGCTCCCAAGAAGCAGAGAAAAGTCAAGACATTACAAAAAAAAGTTGATTTGTTCCATATGTACTGTAGATAGAGGTCTGCAGCAGAGGTTGCCCCCCAACCCCATTTCAGACAGAGGATTTATCTTGTAGTCAAATAATGTAAATTTGCAGTATTGATAAATGCAGTGCAGTAGTGTAAATGTATTTTTCCTTTCTTATGACTTTAATATTTTCTTTAGCTTTATTGTAAGAATATAGTACGTAATATATTAACATACAAAATATCTGTCAGTTGTTTATGTTATTGGTAAGGCTTTTGGTCAGTAGTAGGCTATTAGTAGTTAAGTTTTTGGTGAATTAAAGTTGCATGTGGGTTTTCGACTGCACAGGGGGTTGGTGCACCAACCCAGGCATTGTTCAGGGGTCAACTGTACGTCCAGATTTTGCAGGGAACAATTTTACTGCTATATGTCTTTTAGTTAATACATAGGAGATTTAGATAAAAGCTCATAAAGCAAGGAATGTCTTTTGATTAATACTTTCTAATGGGTTCCAATTTTGTGATTCCTACAGATTTTGCTTAGATGACATTCTGATTAAGGTAAAAATGGGTATAGCTCATTTGTATTGAATAGCAAAAGTTAGTTTTATAACCCAGTGTTGTTATAAATGAAGCACCTTAGCACATAGACAATACTAGAGTTGAAAAGCTGAAAGTCTTTTCAGAAACTTCTTACTTTTAGAAATAACAGGATGAGATTTTTAAATATCGAGATTTGGAGCCGATTTTTGCAGGTGAGGATGTGGATAGACACAAAGCAGTAAGCAACTTGCTCTGGGTTACACAATCCAGTTGTGGTAGAATCTGACCTAAAATCCAAAACTGTTACCTAAAATTTTATGGTGCGTTAATGCAGAGTTATACTAGTAAGACAAATTTAATGTTAGGTGTTTAATAAAGATTTAAAATGAATCAAGACAGGCTTTATTTCTGACAAGTTACGTTTTTTTTCTATTTGGATTTCCCAGAGTAGTTCAGCTAAGTGCAGAGGAATGGGCCTATGACCATGGCATTTAGCTCAGACCTGGTGTGGGCTCACCCTGATGACAGGTGACTAAATCCGAGTTGAGGTCACTGCTGACACCAGCTTTCTAGAGAGAGTTGGAGGCAGAGATACCACCATTGAGGAAAAATGGCTATTAAGTTTACTTTCTCCTCTTATCAGCAAGAGAATGTCGCCTCCTGATGCTGACTTAGTTCGGAACCAAGGAGAGTCTGATTTTTGTAAAATATTCCTTCAAAGCAGGTTTGACAGAGTTTCTTAAAGGGGCCAGGCAGTAAATATTTTAAGCTCTGAAGGCCAAGTGGTCTCTTGTTACAACTCATCAGCTCTGCCCTTGAATGGAAGGAGCCTTAGGCTTTGTGTAATCAAATAGTGTGACTGTGTACCAATAAGACTACAAAAAAACCAAGTAGCCAGTGGGCCCCTGCCTTGAAGCAATACCGATAGGGTAAGCATGTGCAGGATAGTGAAGTTAGCCCCAGTTATAAGGGTATAGTAAGGATTGGACTATATTCTCAACTTTAGTAAGATCCCACCTATTTTAAGAGTCACTGGTGGATGTATGTTATGGCAGCTTTGCACACCAGTAAGTAACCAGGGGTTTAAGAATCTCATCCTGCTCTGTGGAGTTACTTCTGTATCAAGAATTGACAGCTCTTCTAACCAATCTATAACTCATCTCAACTCACCCTTGCAATCTTGATACTACTTGGTAATAAGTAATATCTGTGGAAAACCAAAAGTGGCACCTGTGGGAATGTAACTGAACGTTTATTGCTTTTTACATTTGCTGAAGTACAGAGATACTGAATAATGACCAAGATGACACTTGTGTTTTAGAAGAATTCATCTGATTAGAGGTGGGGCGGGAAGGGTAGGGGAGGAGTTAGGAAGTAGAATTGGAAAGTATCCTGGGCTTATTGATTATGGGACTAGGAGAAGAGACATTTAGGATGACTCCTTAATTACTTTTATTTTTTTTGAAACGGAGTCTCGCTCTGTTGCCCAGGCTGGAGTGCAGTGGCACGATCTCAACTCACTGCAACATCTGCCTCCCAGATTCAAGTGATTCTTCTGCCTCAGCTTCCCAAGTAGCTGGGATTACAGGTGCATGCCACCATGCCCGGCTAATTTTTTGTATTTTTAGTAGAGACAGGGTTAGCCAGGATGGTCTCGATCTCGAACTCCTGACCCGAGGTGAACTGCCCACCTTGGCCTCTCAAAGTGCTGGGATTACAGGCGTGAGCCACCATGCCCAGCTGATGACTCTTTAATTTCTAACTTGGGTGCATTTGTTAATATTAGCCATGAAGGAAGGAGTGCAGGTTTTTGTGGGGCATGTGCTAAGTTCACTTTGGGTATGAGTTTTGAGGTGTGGTGAGAGGGAAGTTGTGGGGCATCCAGTGCCCAAGAGTAAACACTAGGAAGAAAGGCTGTTCAATCTGTTGACGGTGAATTGTAAACTGTCAAAGCTCTGCTGTTTACCTAACTTGTTGTGGCCATTTAGTTCCTTTAATGTCATACTCTGTTGTTAGGAATGTAAATTGATGGAGTCTTTCTACGCATCATTTTATATCAAGAACCTTAAAAATACTTACTCCTGGCCAGGTGTGGGGGCTCACGCCTGTAATCCTAATACTTTGGGAGACCGAGGTTGGCCGATCACTTCAGGTCAGGAGTTCGAGATCAGTCTGACCAACATGGTGAAACCCCATCTCTACTAAAAATATAAAAATTAGCCGGGCATGGTGGTGTGCACCTGTAGTCCCATCTACTTACGAGGCTGAACCAGAAGAATCACTTGAAGCTGGGAGGCAGAGCTTGCAGTGAGTTGAGACTATGCCACTGTACTCCAGCCTAGGTGACAGAGTGAGACTCCATCTCAAAAATAAAGTTTTCCTTCTCACCTGGTAATTCTGCGAGAATTTATGCTAATTTTCCCCTAAATTATAGACAGATTTTGAATACAAAATATTCATCATAAAAACAGGTGAGTGTCTAAATGACCAGTAGTTGGGAAATAGCTAAGTAACTGTTGGTTACATAAGATGGAATGAAGAACATCCACTTTGTACCCCACAAATATATACAATTATAATTTGTCAGCATTCAGCTTAAAGAAAGTAAGATGCTAGATTACTTTTTTTTTCTTCTGTATTTTGGAGACAGGGTTTTGCTCTGTTACCCAGCCTGTAGTGCAGTGACACAATCATGGCTCACTGTACCCTTGGCTTTCTAGACTCTAGCAGTTCTCCTGCCTCAGCCTCCTGAGTAGGTGAGACTACGGGCATGCACCACCACACCTGGCTAATTCTGTTTTTTTCATTTTTTTTGTAGAGATGAGGGTCTTGCTGTATTGCCCAGGCTGGTTTTGAACACCTGGCCTCAAATAGGCTTCCCACTTTGGCCTCCCAAAATACTGGGATTACTGGCATGAGCCACTGCAACTTTGTATTAAGCAAAACAGAAATGTGCCAAAAGGTTAGAAGTGGTTCCCTCTAGAAGAGGAATTATTAGGCCTTCTTTCCCTGAGTACTTTTAATTTCTACATTTTTCACACTTTGAACATTTTAGTAATATAAATGAAATATACCTACCGGTTTTTTGAATAGTAGGTGTATATATAGTATATATATTTATACTACATATACTATTTATACTATATATATGCTATGTATATATACTGTATATAGTATATATTTATACTATATATACTATGTATATAGTGTGTATATATAGTATATTGAACAGTAGGTATATGTGTAGTATATATATTTTGAGTGCTTGCTGTGTTTTCAAGCTATTGGGCTAAATCTTTTGAGTACGTTATTTCCAATGAAACGCTGTCTGGTAAGCAGAGGAACATAATGCTACCTATCTAATTATGGAGATGTTTCAGAATAATCAGTATTAACTGACTTGGTTTAGTCCTTGGCATTTATTAAATCTCAATAAATGGTAGCTTCCATGGTCACCTCATTGTTGTTCATTCTTTATCTTGCTTCTCTACGTGAGAGAGTTGCACAAAGGAAGGAAGTAGTTTTCCTGGTGTCGTGGCAAATAGGTGTTATAACCCGGATTTCATCCCTGATCTTTCTGACTTCAAAGCTCATTATTATACTCTCCCCAGAGGGGGATGTCAGTGGAGCTTCTGCCAACTTGATCTCTTCACCTTATCCCCAAGGGCCCCCCACACCAAGCCACCACACACAAGCTTGTAAAAACGCGACCAGCCAGGTTTTTGCTTGTTCGTCAGGAGCTTCTTCTGAAGTTCATTACTGTTTGGCAGTTGGAATAATTTGGCAGAAGGTAAAAATAAGAAAATTGTTTGGATGAATAAAGATTTAAGAAACCAAACGACAAAGGTTTTGAAATTGAAAATGAAAATAAGGCCGGGCACAGTGGCTCAGGCCTATAATCCCAGCACTTTGGGAGGCAGAAGCGGGTGGATCACGAGGTAAAGACATCGAGACCATCCTGGACAGTATGGTGAAACCCCGTCTCTACTAAAAATACAAAACTTAGCCGAGCGTGGTGGCACATGCCTGTAGTCCCAGCTACTTGGGAGACTGAGGCAGGAGAGTCGCTTGAACCTGGGAGGGGGAGGTTGCAGCGAGCTGAGATCGTGCCACTGCACTCCAGCCTGGGCAAGACAAGACTGCGTCTCAAAAAAAAAAAAAAAAGAAAATAGAAAATGAAAAATACTTCTATTTTTATTTAATATTGAATTAATACCAAAGAACATTTAAACATACACACACATATATAGATATAAAATGTAAGGAATGATACAGTGAACACTCATCAATCACCTAGTTTTTAGAAAACATTATCCTGTCTCTTTCACCCTCAGAATCATTAACCTGAATTTTTACTTCTTGACTTTGTAGTTTTTCCACATATGCTCAGTCCCTGAATAATAATATTTAGTTTTCCATGAAATGCAATTGTACATTATGTGTTTTCCTGCAATTTTTTCAACAAATGTATATGTTCTTGAGTTTTCTCCAGATGGTGATGGGAGTAGCCAGTTTCTGCCCAAATATATTTAGAGGTTTGTTCTGGGCCAATATGATAGTGACCGCAGCCTGTGGTTACACGATCTCAGAGGACCCTGACAAAGTGCGCTCTAGGTGGTCAGGTTACAGCTTGGTTTTATACATTTTAGAGATACAGGATTACATGGAAGGTATATATTGATCTCACACAAAAGGCAGGACGTCTTAAAGAGGGGGTTACAAGTCATAAGTGGGTTTTAAGGATTCTTCAGTTGGTACTTGGTTGATAGAGGTAAGCTATGGTAAGTAGAAAGGAATGCCTGAGTTAAGGGACTTGTGGAGGCCAAGGTTCTTCTTAAGTTAAATGAAGCCTTCTAGGTAGCAGCCTTCAGAGGGAAGAGATACTAAATGTCACTTTTTAGACTTTAATGTTGTCAGGCTCTCAGTTAATCTCTCCTGGATCCAGGAAAGGCCTAGAAAGGAAAGGCCTGGTTGCATTCATGGAGATTCTCCACAGATGCACGTTTCCCCTAGGAAACATGGCTTTGCAGGGCCATTGAGATCTGTTGGCCCTGTGGCAGCCATTTCAGAATGTCAAAGAAATATATTTTAGGGTAAAATATTCTGATTTCCTTCTGAGTCTGCTATTTGTCATAAGATGCCATACCAGAATTAGGTTGGAAAGTAAGCCATATTATATAGGGTTAATAAAAAACCTGTCTAACGAGATTTTATAATTTGTAAGGAATGATGCCCCAGGCCTCTTAGTGAGGAACTTGGAGAAGAGAGAGAAAAAAAAAAAGATCAGTGTTTAGTCCTTACATATTATTGTATGAACTGTAATTTACTCATTTTGCTGCATTCCACTGTATATACTGTAATTTCTTCATTCTACAGTAACTATACGATAATTTCTGATAATAGACCTTTGGGTTGTTTCCAGATATTTTGTTACTTTTTTTTTTTTTTTTGAGATGGAGTCTTCCTCTGTCGCCCAGGCTAGAATGCAGTGGTGCAATCTCGGCTCACTGCGACCTCTGCCTCCTGGGTTCAAGCGATTCTCCTGCCTCAGCCTTCCAAGTAGCTGGGATTACTGGTGGGCACCACCATGCCCAGCTAATTTTTGCATTTTAGTAGAGATGGGCTTTCACCATGTTGGCTAGCTAGACTGGTCTTGAACTTCTGACCTCAAGTGATCCGCCCACCTTGGCCTCCCAAAGTGCCAAGGTATTACAGGGATGAGCCACTGTGCCTGGCTTGTTTGTTATTTCTGACAGTACTGTGACAAAAATTGTTCATATTTCATGGGGCCCATTTGCAAGAGTTTCTAGGAGTATCATTACTAGGTCATAAGGCAAGTACTATGCTAAATTGTACTAGGTAATACTCTAAATTTAATTTGCCAAAGTGGTTGCACTAATGTATACACTTACCATTAGTGTATAAATGTCCTAATTATACCATATTTTCACCAAAATTTGATATAGTCAGGCTTTTAAATTTTGGCCATCTTGTCAATGTAAAAATAATATACTATGAGTATATATTTAACTTTAAAAAATGATGTTCTTATGGCTAGGCGTGGTGGCTCATGTCTGTAATCGCAGCACTCTGGGCAGCCAGGGCAGGCAGATTGCATGAGCCCAGGAGTTTGAGACCAGCCTGGGCAACATGGTGAAACCCATCTCTACAAAAAAATACAAAAATATTAGCTGAATGTGGTGGCGCATGTCTGTAGTCCCAGCTACTTGGGAGGCTGAGGTGGGAGGATGACTTGAACCTGGGAGGCAGAGGTTGCAGTGAGCCGAGACTGTGCCACTGCATTCCAGCCTGGGTGACAAGAGCGAAACTCCCTCTCAAAAATAATAATAGTAAGTAAATATAAGTAAAAATGATGTTCTGTTTTCTGGTTTTATGAATAAGTGGTCCCCAAAGTGACCTTTGGGGTCATTTTTGGAATGCAAATTGTGGATATTGTTAAGTAGAACACTATAGAATTTCAATTTTTATTTGCTTGGTAATTTGTAGTATATAAGATCTTCTGTGATATTTTTAAAAATTCAACTTGGTTTGCTTTTAGTTAATTTCAGGACATTTTGTGTGTATTATAATTTCACAGCAGTATTTATTTTGCTACTTAAAGATGGAAAAATCTAAAGCATTAAGTTGGTTTTGCTGAAAATTTTAAGTTTAATACACAAAAGTAAATTAATTGTACATCAGTCTTCTTTTCCCCCTTCTAATTGGTGCATATGTTTACTTTTACTAGTGATAAACCATTTGTATTTTGCTTGCTTAGAGAAGGATTTGTAATAAAGTAAAAACATATACAACTTTCTAAGTTAATGCCTTTTTAAAAGCCAAGAGATTGTAAATGATAGGACAGTATCCAGCGTAAGAAGGAAATAATTGTACAGAAAGACAACCTTGAAATAAGATTGGCCTCTGGTGAGAATTCTTTTGCGAATTTAAAAAACACCTTTTATGTTTTAGCACCAGTATGCATGAGCGAGTGAACCGAACAGAAAGACAATTTCGATCACTTCCAGCTAACCAACAGAAACTACTTCCTCAGTTTCTTCTTCACTTGGACAAGATCCGGAAATGCATTGATCATAATCAAGAAATACTACTGACCATTGTGAATGATTGCATACATATGTTTGAAAATAAAGAATATGGAGAAGATGTATGTGAAAGTTTGTTCTATTTGTGTTTATTTTAGGGTCAACCTCTATTTTGAGGTCTTTTAATCTTTCTGGATTTCATTTTTATATCTGGCACAGGCTATTTGCTCTACTCAGAAAGTTATAACTTAAATGTTCAGTCATTTGATTAGGCTTAATAGAACAGTATGCCAGAGACTGGATCTATTCGCTGGTTTTCCTTTTTTAAGTACTAATATAATTGTTGGGATTTTGATGCATTTTGACATAATGTTCTGTTTTGGGATATAAAGTTAGTGACTTAAATTTTTAAAAGCAACTTTACTAGCTAGAAATTAACTTCCCTTGCTTAACTCATATTTTTTCAGTGTCTTGTATCTATTGCTGTTCATCTTTTATTGTAAGAAATTATTTTCACTTATAAATCTCAAGGGACTGGCAGTACATAGAAACTGAAGTCCTCTTTTTGTATCCACAGGATGGATACAGTTGGGCCACTCCAGTGTGAGCCTCTCCATGCTGCCCCATCAATGACCTGGAGGGACTTTCTTCCCTCTCTTAGAGAGGATGTTCAGTCTCCATAGCAGCTCAGTGTGGTCCTCTCCTGAGTAAAGACTGCTTAATTATATGGTGGTTTTATGATTAATGGACCTTAATCTTTTGAGGGTAGCAGTGAGACCACCAAACTCTTTTCATTTAGGATCTCAAGCTGCACTTGAACCCCGGTTGAGGTGAGAGGCTAGTGATTTATCCACTAAACCACCTATATAGCCCCTTAGTAGCATGTCTATTTAACCATAATAAAAGTGGATTACTCTCTCAGAAGCTAATTGATGTCTGTTTTTTAAACAGGGGAATGGAAAGATTATGCCAGCATCTACATTTGACATGGATAAGTTAAAATCCACATTGAAACAGTTTGTGAGAGACTGGAGTGAAACTGGGAAAGCAGAAAGGGATGCCTGTTACCAGCCAATCATTAAAGAAATTTTAAAAAATTTTCCAAAAGAGAGATGGTAAATAGTACCTTGTTTTTAACCAAGTTTTTAAAGTGTATAAACACTTGAGTTTCTTGATAAAATGTTTCACAGCCTTGCTTCATTGTTACAGTTGCTGTGTGCCTGTATGTTTTACATGTGTAAGTGTTACATTTGTTATTGGATACTCTTTGTGAGGTTACAGTTTTTATTTTGAATAATTTTTGTGCTGGTGCTTAGGGGAAATTACTTAGAAATTAAATAATAAGGTTATATGGAAAATTATCAATGATGTGTATCTTTTTATAATTTGCTTTATGGCGAAGCAAAAAAAACGTAAACTTTTAATTCCCCTCATTGTGACATAGTTGTAAACAACTGAGGGACCTGTACCTCTGAGCAAGCAGAGATTCTTAAGTTTTTTGTGCCCTGGAACCATTGGTCAGTCTGAAGCCCATGGTCTGCTTTTCAGAATAATTTTTTTTTTTTTTTTTTTTTTTGAGACAGTCTCACTCTCTTGCCCTGGCTGGAGTACAGTGGTGTGGTCTTAGTTCACTGCAACCTCTTGTCTCCTGGGTTCAAGTGATTCTCATACCTCAGACTCCCAAGGAGCTGGGACTGCAGGCTTGCACCACCATGCCTGGCTAATTTTTGTGTTTTTGGTAGAGACAGGGTCTCACCATGTTGGCCAGGTTGGTTTCAAACTCCTGACCTCAAGTGATCCGCCTGCATCTTCCTCCCAAAGTGCTGGGATTACAGGTGTGAGCTACCACACCTGGCCCAGAATAACAATTTTAAGTGAATAAATTTAAGTGCATAGGATTACAAAGAAAACAGTGATTTTGAAATACAGCTATCAAAATATTTAAAAAGTAAATTTGTGATGCATTTTTAAAAAATCATATATCACTTTAAATACAATTTAACTGCAAGTGTAATTACTGTATTATGAAAATGCTGAAAGGGATATATACTGTTTTGAGAACCTCAGCTAATGTGAAGTGAAAATATATGTGATTTATCTTCCTGATAAAGTCAGAGGTATTGCTAAAACTGTTGTTTGTTGTCTGCATCTGTAATTGAAGGAAAAAAAAATCAGTTTCTGAAATTAAAATGTAATTTTTTCCTATTCTCTTCAGAGACTCAGTGAATTCTATCCACAGACCTCTTGATGGATAGAATTTAATCCACCTAACCTCAGTCCCAGATTAGGAACCCCTGATTTAGGGGTATATATTTAACGAAAGCTACTGGATGGAATTCAGTCTTATTTAAAGATATTTTAGAGCGGCTCCTTTTCCTCTCCTTCGCCTCCTTATTGATTGACAACTTTACGTTTGAGTATATGCTTTCAGAAATTTCAATACATATGTGTCTCTTCTCTCTGTTTTTTGTTGGGACATTTCATTTTATTGGTTATTATTTATTTATTTATTATTTTTATTTTTCACTGTATTCCCCAGGCTGGGGTGCAGTGGCGCTGCTCACTGCAACCTCCGCTTCCTGGGCTCAAGTGATTCTCGTGCCTTAGCCTCCCGAGTAGCTGGGATTGCAGACACCTACCACTATGCCTGGCTATTTTAACTATTTCGAAATAGCTTTAAAATTACAGATAAGTTGCATGAATTATATGGAGACCTCCTGAATTCACTTATACTTTTTACCTGAATTCACCAGTTTTTAACATTTTGCCACATTTGCTTTTATTGTTTCCTCTTCCTGCTTCCCTCCCTTCCTCTTTCCCTTGCATTATGTATGTGTATGTCTGAAACCATTGAGGAAATTTAACCCTGAATACTGTTATGTAATTTACAGTCTATATTCAAGTTTCATAATTTACTGTGGTTCATACTGATAACTCTTAATTCCAATCCCAACTCTATAGGATTCTCCTTGGTTTTCCCTCTTCTCACTTTGCTTCCAGCAACATCAGTACATTTACTTACTCGCCCAGTTGTCTACAATACACACAGAATGGTTTCAGAATTGCTTCATTCATACCTCTGTGAAAAAGAAACCTACTAAAAAGAGTTCGGGATTTGCTAATAGTTATTTTTCCCTTAGACAAGGTGGTATAGTGAATTTATTCATTGCAATTTACCCAAATTAGCTCTCCCTTCAATCCCCAGCCCCCTAGTGTTTTATCCCTTCCCTTTATTCTATACCCCATTTGGATAATCAGTATCATTGGCATCTTGTTTATTCATGCTTTTATTCTTTTTTTTTTTTTTTTTAAAGAAAATAAGTAGATGTGTTTTTTTTCCTCTCTCTCTCTCTCTTTTTTTTTTTGGACACAAAGTGTTGCTCTGTCATCCAGGCTGTAGTACAGTGTTGTTATCATAGCTCACTCTAGCCTTAAACTCCTGGGCTCAAGTACTACTCCCACCTCAGCCTCCCAGCTAATTTTTAAATATTTTTTGTAGAGACAGGGGTCTTGCTATGTTGAACAGGCTGGTCTTGAACTCCTGGCCTCAAGTGATCCTCCTGCCTCTGCCTCCCAAAATGTTGGGATTACAGGCATAAACTACCATGCCTGACTTTTTTGTTTTTCTTTATAATTACCCCCTTTGGTCATCCACAAAAGATAGTATACCATACATTTATTCTGTACCTTGCTTTTTTCACTTAGTGTCTTCTGGAAATAGCTATACTATCAGTTCATAGAGCTCTTCAGTCATTTTTTTTTCCCCAGCTGAAGATTATTCTGTTATTTGGATGTATCATAGTTTATTCAACCAACTTTCTCTTACATTAGGCTATTTAGGTAGTTGGCAGTATCTAGCAATTATACATAATGTTAAAATTAATAACTTTATGCATATGTATTTTTATATTATTGGAGCTATAACTTTAATTATTTAAAAATAACTTTATTTGATAATCTTTTAAAGAATCCATAATATAATTTCAGAACTAATTTATTCTGATTTCCCCTTACCAAATTTTAGAATATAAATAATGCCAAAGGTTTGTTTATTTTTCTTTGCAGCAGTTCCTGACCAGTCCATGGTGAGAAATATCAGTTGGCACTTAATTGCATCATAACAAATTATACCCAGTAAGGATGATTTTTCAGGTCTCAGTGCGTGGGTTATGGAAATTTTCCATCATGCATTTTTTTCTGCTGCAGTTATAGGGCCTATATGTACTTATGAGAATTGGAGCTAATATCAAAGACAAAAAATGGTGGGGCCCTTTCCCCAACAGTCCACCAAGTTTTGAGGAAAAGAAGTATCAGTTGAAATAGCTCTGAAGAATTTATCTTCCTGGTTCTGATAAGTAGATCTCATGGTCTCTGATTTAACAATACATGTAGATAAGATTTTTTAAAAACACAGTGTAACAACTTGAACTTTCCCATGCAAACTCTGTAACCCACTGTCAACATGGTTCTGTATTTGGGCATGGATCATCCTGAAGAAAAATGCAGCTCTAATTTTTAAAAAACTCTTAAAACTTGAAGACCTGGCCAGGCATGGTGGCTCACACCTGTAATACCAGCACTTAGACTGAGCCGGATGGATCACTTGAGGTCAAGAGTTCAAGACCAGCCTGGCTAACATGGAGAAATCCCGTCTCTACTAAAAATACAAAAATTAGCTGGGCATGGTGGTGCACACCTGTAATCCTAGCTACTCGGGAGTCTGAGGCAGGAGAATTGTTTGAACCCAGGAGGCAGAGGTTGCAGTGAGCCAAGATCATGCCACTGAACTCCAGCCTGGCCAATAGAGCAAGGGCTGTCTCAAAGGAAAAAAAAAAAAAACTTGAAGACCTTCGGTGCCTGGGCTCTTAACTGACCCAGCATATTAATGTACATTTAGAGCTCAGATATAAGTGATATTCAATCACATCTCAAATGGTCAAGGATATATAGTATTTGGCATCAAGACCTTGAAGCTCGCATTTGCTAGCAGAAAAATCCTTAGATAGTTCCTTTCATAGGGTATGTGTGCCGGAGAGTGTATCTTTAATTTAAATTCCTAGAAGTGGGATTGCTGCATAACACATTGATTTCAGTTTCTGTAGGTCAGGAGTTTAGGCTTGGCTTAACTGGTTCTTCTGGGTAGGAGCTTACAAGGCAGTGATCCAGATGTCTGCTGGGCTGTGTTTTCACCTGGAGACTTGACTGGGGAAGACTCTGTCACTCATGTTTCATTTTGTTTAACTGCAGTTGTAGTACTGAGGCAGAATTGTTTTCATTGTGACTGTAGGACTGAGGGTCTTAGCTGCTCTCTGTTCGTCAGTTGGAAGTCTGCCTCATCTCCTAGAGGTAACCCGCAGTTCCTTGTCTTTCCCAAAAGGACCACTTCATCAAGCCAGCAAGGAGGGTGTCTATATCAAGCAAGCTGTCAACCGTCTTACAGTGTTGAACGGTCATAGAGCTGGGTGTCAAGGCTCATGTCTATAATCCCAGTACTTTGAGAGACCAAGATGGGAGAATCACTTGAGGCCAGGAATTTAAGACCAACTTGGGCAACATAGTGAGACCTCATCTCTACTAAAAATTTAAAAATTAGCCAGGTGAGGTGGCATGCACCTGTATAGTCCTAGCTACTCTGGAGGCAGACACCAGGTGAGGGGATCATTGGAGCCCAGGAGTTCAAAGTTGCAGTGATAACATTACTGCATTCCATCCTGGGCAACAGAGCAAGAGCCTGTCTCAATAATAATAATAATGACAATCATAGGAGGGACATCTCATCACCTTTGCTATATTCTGTTGGTTAGAAGCAAGACATGGGGACCAGGAAGTAGGGAGCGTGGGAGCACCACTACAGCGCCTGCCTGCCATAGTTATTACTATATTCTTCTATAAGGGTTTTACTGTTTTTTCTGTTTACTGGCAATGTGTGAAAATGCCTGTTTATGCACAGCCCTAACAAATACTGTAGTTTTAAGCTTTTGACCTTTTGCCAGCCTGATGGGTGTGAAATTGTATATTCACATAGTCTTAATTTGCATTTCTCTTATGAGTGAAACTGTCTTCATATGTTAAAGGGTCATGTTAACTTTTTTTTTTATTTTGAGAATTATATATTTATGTCTTTTCCCCTCAGTTTTTTATTGAGGCGAATTGCATATAACAAAAGTAATCATTTTAAATAAATCAGTGGCATTCAGTACTTTCACAGTATTGTACATCTACCACCACTGTGTAGGTCCAAAACATTTCATCAACCTGGAATAAAACCTCATACCCATTAAGCAGTTACTCCCCATTCTCCCCACTCTGCCTCCACCTTTTTTATTTAGCAGTTTGACTGTGAGGTGTCTTAAATGTGGTTTCCTTTGTATTTATCTTGGTTGGGGTTTGCTAGTGTCTTGGGGTTTGGGTAGATCTATATCATCAATTCAGAAATGCTTTGCTATTATCTCTTCACATTACTTCTCTATCATTTTCTCTAATTCTTTCTCTTCTGGTACTCCAGTTACATGTATATTAAGTATTAAACCATTTCATGTCATCTCTTAGGTTTCACATGACTCTTTCCACACACTCTTTCTCCTCCCAGCCCTTTATAGTATAATTTGGATAATTTCTGTTAAGCTAACTTCAACTTCACTGATTATTTATTATGCTAATCTGCTGATAAGTCCTTTGAAAGAGTTCTTGGCCTGGGGTGGTAACTCACACCTATAATCCCAGCACTTTGGGAGGCTGAGGTGAGTGGATCACTTGAGGTCAGGAGTTCAAGACCAGCCTGGCCAACATGATGAAACCCTGCCTCTACTAAAAATAGAAAAATTAGCTGGGTGTGGTGGTGTGCCCCTATAATCCCAGCTACTTGGGAGGCTGAGGCAGGAGAATACCTTGAACCCAAGAGGCAGAGGTTGCAGTGAGCTGAGATCATGCCATTGCATTCTAGCCTGGGCAGCAAGAGCAAAACTCCATCTCAAAAAAAAAGAAAAGAATTTCTTCTTTCTTTCTTTCTTTTTATTTTTTTTAAATAAGAGAGTTTAAAAAAAGAGTTTTTTTTTTAACTCTCTTATACTCATTTTTTGATTTTTTAAAAAATTTCTAGCACTTACATATATATCTGCAGCCATACACATATACTCTCTGCTGTCTCTACCGAAATTCTCTTTTTGTATATGTGATCTACATTTTGCACTAGATGCTTTAACATACTTTTCATGGATATTTTAAAATCCCTACCTGATGATTCTTACATTCTGTTTGTGTGACTGTTTTCTTGAAGCCTTCCTTATAACAATGAGGTCCACATTATCTTGCTTCCTTGCATGTTTCTTAATTTTTTTTAATTGAATACCAGACATTGTATGTAAAGGAATAGTAGACAATAAAGTAATATTAATGACCAGAAAAAAATCATTTCTCCTTAGTCTTATTAGGCCACTAGTGGGCTGGGGGATGGGGGGAAGGGGTGGTGCTGACTGAATCATTAAGTGATTTTAATTTCTAGTATATTTGCATGTATTAGCTGCTTCTAATAATCACTTATTTTTCCATAAGTCTTGCATCTAGAAATATGGCAATGCAGGAATATTATTGCTTTCTGAGGTTTCATATGCATCTCACCTTTTATGTTTGATGATTTTAACATTTTTCCTGCATCAGAGTAGTAGGAATATCTTTGCAACGTTAAGAAATACTTGGTATGGGTTGCTTACAACGAAAAAAAAAAAAGAAATACTTGGGCTGGGCATGGTGGCAAACACCAGTAGTCCCAGCCACTCAGGAGGCTGAGGCAGGAGGATTGCTTGAGCCCAGGAGTTCAGGGGTGTAGTGTGCTGTGTTCTCTGATTGCACCTCTAATAGCCACTGCACCCCAGCCTGGGCAGCATTGCAAAGACTTATCTCTAAAGTTGAAAAGAATTTAAAAAATAAACTAAAGTTTTTATAGTTTTAATTCCCAAGTTTAGGTCTTTGATCCATTTTGAGTTAATTTTTATATGTGGTTAAGGTAGTAATCCAACTTCATTCTTTTGCATATGGATATCCAGTTTTTCCAGTACATTTGTTTAAAAAACAAAAACAAAAAGAAAGACTGTCCTTTCCCGATTGAATGGTAGACTTGTTGAAAACTAGTGGACCATATATGTGGGTTTTTTCTGTACTCTGTATTCTGTTTCATTGGTCTGTATGTTTGTCCTTATGCCATAACATACTATTTTAATTGCCGTAGATTTATAAATTTCAAAGTCAGGAAGTGTGAGTCCTCCTTTGTTGTTTTTCAAGATTATTTTGGGGCCCTCTTGTAATTCTTGTGAATTTCAGGTTTTTTCATTTCTGCAGAAAAGGTTGTTGGAATTTTGATTAAGGATTGTGCTGAATATATAGATTGCTTTGGGTAGTACTGAGGTCTTGACAATGTTAAATCTTACACATTATCACAGTATGTCTTTCCATCTATTTAGAGCTTAATTTCTCTCAGCAGTGTTTTGTAGTTTTCAGTGTATAGGTCTTTCACTTTGGTTAGATTTATTTGTATGTGGTCGGGCATGGTGGCTCATGCCTGTAATCCCAGCACTTTGGGAGGCTGAGGCAGGTGGATCACAGGGTCAGGAGTTCAAGACCAGCCTGGCCAACATGGTGAAACCCCATCTCTACTAAAATACAAAAAGTAGCTGGGCATGGTGGCATGCGCCTGTAATTGCAGGTACTTGGAAGGCTGAGGCAGAAGAATCGCTTGAACTCAGGAGGTGGAGGTTGCAGTGAGCTGAGATCGTGCCATTGCACTCCAGCCTGGGCAATAGAGTGAGACACAGTCTCAAGAAAAAAAAAAAAAAAAGATTTATCTGTATGTATATAATTCCTTTCAATCAAACTTATCCAACCCATGGCCAGTGGGCTGCCTGCGGCCCAGGACAGCTTTGAATGTGGCCCAGCACAAATTTGTAAACTTTCTTAAAACATTGTGACGGTTTTTAAAATTTTTTATTTTTTTAAGTTCATCAGCTGTTGTTATTGTTATTTTATGTGTGGCCCAAGACAATTCTTCCAATGTGGCCCAGGGAAGCCAAAAGATTCGACATCCCTGTGTTAGATGCTATTATAAATGGAATTGCTTTCTTAATTTACTTTTCAGAATTTTTGTTGCTGGTGTAGTAGAAACACAACTGATTTTTGTGTGTTGATCTTGTACCTTGTAATCTTGCTTTTTAGCTCTATTAACTTTCTTAGGGATACTTTGTGGATCACATTATGCAAAAAAAGATAGTTTTTACCTTTTCCTTTCCAATTTGAATGCCTTTTGTTTCCTTGTTTCTGTTCTTAGGGAGAAAGCTTTCAGTCTTTCACCATTGAGTAGCTGTGGGACTTTCATAAATACCCTTTATCATGTTGAAGAATTTTCTTAGTTTTTTTTTTTCTAAAGGCAGGGTCTCGCTCTGTCACCCAGGCTGGAGTGCAGTGGCACGATCTTGGCTCACTGCAACCTCTACCTCCTGGGTTCAAGCGATTCTCCTGCCTCAGCCTCCCGAGTAGCTGGGATTACAGGCGCCCACCACCACACCTGGCTAATTTTTGTATTTTCAGTAGAGACGGGGTTTCACCATATTGGTCAGGCTGATCTCAAACTCTTGACCTCAAGTGATCCGCCCACCTTGGCCTCTCAAAGTGCTGGGATTATAGGTGTGAGCCACCATGCCCAGCCAAATTTTCTTAAGTTTTCTAAAGGTTTTTCTGATAGAGTGCTGAATTTTGTCAAATATCTTTTTTGCATCAGTTGAGATGATATGTTTTTTCTTCCATTAATGTGATATATTTCATCAATTGATTTTCTTATGTTGAACCACCCTTGCATTCCTGGGATAAATTCCACTTGGTCATGGTAAATAATCTTTTAAATAAATACTGTTGTTTCCAAAAAGATGTTATATTCTTAAAGTTTCTAGTTGGTATTCTCTCTCAGTAGATATATTCAGTGCCCTGCTTTATAAAGTAATAGATACTAGTTTAATACTTTCTATAAAGTCCAGGTATACCTCAAAATTCAAAATATCTGTTGTTGAAATATATGTAGGTTTTAATTGATAAGGCTTTTAATAGAAATGTACCAAAGTTTGAGTGAATGTTGGAGGCTGAATGTGAAACATTTATATCAACATCATTTTTGGCACTTAAAACATGACTTTGTTTAGACTCAGTGATTACAGAATCATGTATGAGACCATTAATTAGTATAACAGGGTCAGCAATACTAAAAGGGCATGCCATTGTTAAAGATAATTAGTGAGGCCAGGCGCGGTGGCTCACGCCTGTAATCCCTGCACTTTGGGAGGCCGAGGCAGGCAGATCACGAGGTCAGTAGATCGAGACCATCCTGGCTAACACGGTGAAACCCCGTCTCTACTAAAATACAAAAAATTAGCCGGGCGCAGTGGCGGGCGCCTGTAGTCCCAGCTACTCCGGAGGCTGAGGCAGGAGAATGGCGCGAACCCGGGAGACGGAGCTTGCAGTGAGCCGAGATGGTGCCACTGCACTCCAGCCTGGGCGACAGAGTGAAGATTCCGCCTCAAAAAAAAAAAAAAAAAAAGATAATTAGTGAACTAGCACACACTGTTACTTTTCCATTGTTATAGTTACTTGACAAAATGTAAACTGGTGAGGAAAGGATGAGTTAACTCTAAATGGTAACAATAGGTTATTTTTTAAATAAAAATAATTTAAAACCATTCTAAATAAGTAAAACATTTTACAGGATTTAAAACTTAAAAGGTTTCAAGGGATATATACTCTCCTTCCCATAACTGTTCTTCATAACTGTTCCTCAGTTACCCAGTTTCCTTTCCTGAAAGTAATTGTTACAAAAGTGGATAGGTATATATAAACTTTAAATGAAGTACCTTGAAATGTAATATCTATTGCACTTCTTTTTGGTTATATTTCTTTGTATGTTATTTGTTTTACTTACTTGATTTAGATTGATTTCCTTATAGTAGATAAGGTAAGCTATCAAAAAAACCTAAACAGGAAACCTAATAAAACACAGTAAAGGCTGCATCCATATTGAAATCATAGCTTTGCCAGAATAAGTAAACCCTAGAGCCTGGAAAAGGGGTATTAGGCCGGGTGTGGTGGCTCATGCCTGTAATCCCAGCACTTTGGGAGGCCAAGATGGGTGGAACACTTGGGGTCAGGAGTTCAAGACCACCCTGTCCAACACGGTGAGACCTCGCCTCTACTAAAAATACAAAAATTAACTGGGTGTGGTGGCGCACACTTGTAATCCCAGTTACCTGGGAGGCCAAGGCAGGAGAATCGCTTGAACCTGGGAGGTGGAGGTTGCAGTGAGCCGAGATCGAGCTACTGCACTCCAACCTGAGCAACAGAGTGAGACTCCATCTCAAAAAAAAAAGAAAAAAAAAAAGAAAGAAAAGGGTCATTAATTGTAGCCCCTCAGAATCCAGGTTGATGCTAGATAAATTCTGGTCAACTTTATGTCTTTCAGATAAATTTCTAGGACTCTGTTTATGCCACAGTAAGTACCTGGGGAATTTAAATGTCTTTATACTCAGGCTGGAGTTAACACAAATTTATGTCAGCTAGCCTTTTATTTTGTGTGTGTGTGTGTGTGTGTGTGTGTGTGTGTGTTTAAATTTCACTGAAGGCCTTTTCTGATTGAACTGCCTATAGAAGAACATATACTTAATGAAATATGTGTAGAATTAACTATATTTGTGGTCATTAAAATATTTTTCCTAAGGAAACACATAAATCATTTTCTCCATTTGTCTATGTTTATAGAGTTTTTAATATGCCTGAGTTTGCAAGCACAAGCAGCTTTGAAGCCACAGATTGACTTGCTTTTGTGTGGAGTCTGTTTGTTAATTAAGGAAATGCTGTTTTCGTTGTGCTGAATTTCAAATGCTTCAGTAGTTATTATCCTCTGGTTTGTTTTTGTTTTAAATAGGATTTGAACACTAGTGAGCAATTGCTTATTGAAATTTACAATATATATGTTTTTAATTTAAAGAATGAGCTTAGGGTTTAAACCTTTCTCTCACATGTGAGCATAAACATAATGTAATAACTCTTCTTAATTGATGGTCAGACCAGTATGTATTGAGATTTTTAAAAAAAATTTTCCAAGTGAATGTCTAATTATTTAAATATAAGAATTCAGTGTTGTAAAGCTTATAGTAGGTAAGGAAATATAGATTCTTAAGTTTGCATCCTGTCTGGAAGGAAGGCTAACATGTCAAATCACATTTTTTGAGTCTAAAAGTTGCTGGACTATATTTTTTAGATCTTAATTTCATTAGCCCCTTCAATTTTAGAAGACTTTGAAGTGATTTGTAGGGGGAAATCTGTTATTTCTTTGCATTTTAATATATATACACAAACACTCCAAAAAGATACTGATGCACTACTCACTGGTTGAATTCATTTTTTCTTTTATATAGTTGAGCATTAGGAAAAAAATACTCTGAGCTCTAAAGAGGCATTTTTTTTCCCACTTAAGATAAAATAAATAATGTAAATTATAGTTCATGAAAAGATTATTTTAGCTAGGAGAACTCATTTTAAAAAAGAAAATGGAGGAAATTGGAGGAAATGTAGACTGCCAAATAGTGCAGGTGGTAGTTTGGAAACTAAAGATAGATTTCTCCCTCATCCTGAAAGCCCTCCTAGACCAAAGACAAGTATGTGTTTCATATTTCTTTCAAGTCAAGATTTCAAGTGCTTACAGATCTAGAGGAATAACACAGTAGAAAACCACTCAGCATTCATAACCCAGTAGACAAATGCTGTAAATAAATCACAGAAAAAGGTATACAGGACACTCAATCTCATAAGGAAATGCAAATGTAAAAACCACCTTAAGATGCCATTTTTTCCTTACTGCAAAGGTTTAAAAGTTAGATAACTATTAGTGAAGGTGTGAGGAAGCATAAATACGTTGCTGGTGGAAGAATAAATTAGCAAAAAATTACGTAGAACAATTTGGCTTATTTGTCAAAATTCAAATGCAAATTTTGGCCAGGTGCCATGGCTCACGCCTGTAATCCCAGCACTTTGGAAGGCTGGAGTAGGTGGATCACCTGAGGTCAGGAGTTCAAGACCAGCCTCGCTAACATGCGAAACCTGTCTCTACTAATAATATAAAAAATTAGCTGGGTGTGGCGGCATGGGCCTGTAGTCCCAGCTATTCAGGAGGCTGAGGCAGGAGAATCACTTTAACCCTGGAGGTGGAGGTTGCAGTGAGTCAGGATCGTGCCACTGCACTCTAGCCTGGGCGACAGAGCAAGACTTTGTCTCAAACAAAACAAAACAAAAAACAAATGCATATCTTGATTCTTGAAGTTCAATTTAAGGGAAGTTGTTCTACACGTATATTTCTGCCTGTGAAAGTTATTCATGCCACTACATTAGTGTAGTGTGGGAAGTACAATTTTTCCAAATAAAAAGGAGTTATTCATTCTAAGGGTATTAGTTTTAACATTATGATAATGAAAGATTGGAAACAGTGTAAATGTCCTTAATTAGGAGATTTTGATAAATTATATTACAGTCATGCAGTGAGTTAAGGAAACTCTGTGTACTGCTATGAAAGAGATTTGGGGTATTGTATTAGATCAGGGGTTGGCAGATGTTTTCTTGAAGTGCCAGACAGTAAATGTTTTAGGCTTTGCCGGCAATGTGTTCTGTTGAGACTGCTTAGCGCCTTGTTGTAGGAATGTAGCAATAAACAATTCTTAGATGAGTGAATATGGCTGTGTTTCAGTAAAACTTCATTTACAGTGACAGGTGACTGGCCTGTAAGCCATAGTTGAGGTACGTGTTAAGTGAATGATGCACAGTGAAGAACCTTGGTATGTAAACTATAATAGAAGTATGAATGAATTGTTGAAAGCATAGAGAAGAGAGTTCAGGGAACTTTGCCTGGGATATTTAGGAAATATAGATGAAGTGATAATTTATAATGATAAGGTAATAATTTGAGTTTCTGTGGGTAAAAGCTCTAAATATTAACATGAGAAAGTCTTTTCGGGGATCAGTGAGAAGTTATCTGGCTGAAATAAAGAGTTCCTTGTTGGGAGTTGATGAAGAGGTAAGTTAGGAGGTGTTAAACACTCTTGATTTATAGTCCATTTTCTATGATGAATAAAAAAAATTTTGGCTGGGTGTGGTGGCTTACGCCTGTAATCCCAGCACTTTGGGAGGCCATGGTGGGTAGGTTGCTTGAGCCCCTCAGGAGTTCAAGACCAGCCTGGGCAACACGGCGAAACCCCATCTCTTAAAAAGTATAAAAATTAGCTGAGCATGGTGGCACACACCTGTAGTCCCAGCTACTTGGGAGGCTGAGGCAGGAGGATCGTCTGAGCCTGGGAGGCAGAGGTTGTAGTGACCCGAGATGGCACTATTGCACTTCAGCCTGGGCAACAGAGCAAAACTGTCTCAAATTAAAAAAAAAAAAAAAAAGAACTTCAATACTAGCTCTGTTAAACCTTGACATTTTGCCATATTTGCTTTAGATCTTTTTTTCATATTTAAAAAAAATTTTTTTGACTGCTTCGGCAGAGCAGGGCTACGCCACAGGCAGTGTGCTCAGGGCAGCCATATTTTTTAAAAGAAGCAATTTTGTTTTTATTTTAAAAATTTTGATGTAATAGATTATTAATGAGATGTTTTTCATTACTTTTTATACTGTCTTTAAATTTGGTGTTTATTTTACACTTACAGCACGTCTCAATTTGCACTAGCCACATTTTAAGTGTTCAGTAGCCACATGTAGTTAGTGGCTTTTACTGTACTGTACTGTTTGACAGTATTCTACTGTGATTCAAAGAGAACCACTGTAGGTACTTAAAAGTTGTATTTACTTCTACCACTAGGGGTCAGCCAAGTGTCATAATATTGACCCAACAAGACAGCATTTTGTGTTGGAGTTTTAAAATTTACAACTGCAGTGCAAAGATCGTTCTGTGTGCAACAAAGGAAACCTCTGTCAAGAGCAATATTTACTGCTGGTGAAAAAGCTGGAGCAGAGAGGGTGATGGAAATGTGATCTGTGGCCTCTTTAGACACATGGGCTCCATGTCCTTACAGATGTATCCTTTCTTCTCCATTCCCGTTTGTCTTAAATAAACTGTTGAAACTTTTCCTCCTGTTATTAGGGAGATCACATTTGTAGTAAATGTACTGCTTCTCTGTATTTGTACCTTATTAACTAGGTAAACTTGTTGGCTTATTTTCGCTAAGAATCTCAAGTAGGCACCATTTGATTACTGAGCCACATATTGTATGCCTCTCTATTCCTGCTTAAAAAACAGTTCAGCCTGGTTTAAGGTTGTCTCACCATTAAGGTCTGTATTAGATTTATATTTCTTGTTCTCCACAGAAATGACCTCATAGAAATGCCCTAGACTTTATGCGGATTCATAGCAGAAATTCCCACTTAGAGTGCCTTAGTTTCATACACATCATAGTTAGAGGAACTTTTTATTATGCTGTTAATATTCCTTGTGTAAAGGCCAAATGAATAAAATCTAGCTAAGAACAAAGATTTAGGGAAAAATTTTCTCCATCTTACCCATTCATTGCATAGTTCTTGATCATTTTTTCAGTTCTATTAGTGTCTGTTAACTCTTAAGATAGGACTTTGATGTATTCTGCATTCTGTGACTTGATGATAGCCTTTCAATAGCAGTTTTAATACAAGGTACTGTTAATATATTTTCTGCCATTAGGTTGAGGTAGAGAGTTCTGTGGTTCTGTTTAGTTAAGGATAATTTGGTAAAAGCAGTCATTAAGTTAACTTTCCATAAGTTAGCAAAATAATTGTTGTTAACATTATTGGCACAGCTTTCCCTTCAGGGTAGCATAATTTCTAACTTCTGTGTGGTAATATTTTACTGGGGTCATCAGCCATTTGGAAATTGATTGCTGGTTATTTTTATATAAATATTTAAATACTATATGAATTTACTTCCAAATCCTTTTGCTTTCTGTTGCATGACTTTGATCAGATAATTAAAAAAAAAAAAAAATTCTAAGCTGAGAACAGCCACTTGCTGGGGTAGGGCTGGAAATACATGTTATGATTGGGCAGATGGGAACTGAGAAAAGAAAGGTAATTCTGCAGAGTAGGGGTTTTGGTGGGCCTGGTAGGGAGTGAGAAGTGAGAGAGCATTAGGTCTGAGTAGCAGGCCATCATGGCAGGTCCCTTATATAAGGAATAGCACCAGAGTCCTAGAGCTATGAGTTTTCAAAAGCCCCATAGTGTTCTTTCTTTTTTATTTTGAAGTGTGACATGCAGAGGTTATATGGGCTGCTAGTAAAGTGCCCTGTTGCTGCTTGGAGCATGCCAAACTTAAAGGCCATGTAGTTAAAGATAAAAAATAATTAGTAGGAGTAGATTTGGAAATTGGATTTGATTTGTGAACCAAATTTAGGAAATACAGTAGTGAAGTTTCTTTTTACTTGACGTGATATTAGCTGATTGTATACATTTTCCTTTGGCTTCTTATAAGACTACAATTTTAGTTTCCTCGGGATTATATTGATTTGCCAAAATTCCTAAGAAAAAGCCTTGTTTTGGTAAAGCTTTTAGTTTTTTGAAAGTGGAATGATGGATCTTATGTGAAGGAAATATGTAATGGCAGTGTGGTGCTAGTAGGTAGAGATCAATTTGGTTGTGAACCTCTGGTTTGGTGTAATATATTTGTAATCATGTATGTTTAATTAGAGGGCCGTTTCCCATTTCCCCCATGAAAATACCCCTCCCTCACATTCTTGTCAACTAAAACATATAAGGATTTAGAGATATACCCGACACATTAAACTCTACATCTGTTTAACATAAACAATTGGGTTACATATACAATTCAGAAATAAAGTTATGTTGTATTTATTGTCCCGTATGATGAAGTACTTTTGTTCAAACTCTTCATGTGTAATTGGGATCCCTTGGAATAATTTGTTTTTCTAAGATGGTTGTTCAGGGTGTCAGCTTATATGAGTGACTTTATAAGTCTTCAGATGTAAGGGGACTCCTTTTTTCTGAAAAATAATTTTTGAGGGCTAAAACCCTCATTTGATACCAGAACATACATAATAATTCCTTATACCTCTTATTTTTGATATTTAGAAGTATTTCTTGATTGTGAGAAGTCAGAGTTTTAGTGAGCTTATTCTTATTGAGTAAATGAGTAAGTTTTTAGTTGTTAATATGGATTTTGTCTTTTTCTTTTTTTCTTTGAGGGGTTGGACATAATTGCCTTATTTCATTTCAGGGATCCTTCTAAAGTAAATATTCTGGTACCTGGTGCTGGACTAGGAAGACTGGCCTGGGAAATAGCTATGCTAGGTTATGCTTGTCAAGGAAATGAATGGAGTTTTTTTATGCTCTTTTCTTCCAACTTTGTACTCAACAGGTATTTAATTTATTTTTTGCTGGAAATAGTAATTTCTCAGAATCAGATTGACTTACCTATTTTCTTGAACAATTTTGAATTTGAAGATAAGTACATAGCATTTGATTATTATATCTATCACAAATGTTTCTTATGTTAAAATCAAAGTACTTGTACAAATTATCACTTGAACCAATTGCCTAGTTATTAGAATGTTGAAACAGGATGGGTAAGTGACTTTATAGAAGGTGACTGGGCATTCCATGAAATGATTTCTGTACAAAATCTTCAGGACTAAGTATGAACCAGGAAGGAGTATTTTTAAATTTATTCCTTAAGCTTCTTTACCTCCTTGTTTCTTTAGTTAAATAAGAGTTTAGTTTAGCAATTATAACTTTTTCTCCTTAATCAAGTTCTTATAAAATGGCCAAGTATACTCTCATGACTGAGTTGGAAAGATCTCTCAGAACTTGTGTGGCCTCTTTTGGAAGGCAGTGGAAAAGAATTGTTATTTTTAAAGCCAGAAGATGTACACTGAGTAGCTGCCTTGTTTAAATAATATGTTGTCTCGGATGGCAGTATGAGTTTTAGGGGGTTGGTGAAAAAGGGAAAAAGAAGAGGGTTATACAAAAAATAGATCGCAAACTGTTTTAGTTGAAACCAGTACCATTTTAAAAAACCTCGTTGGACTGTTTTAGTTGGTTTTGAAGTTTAGAAATACATTTTTAAAAATTTGAATGAACAGCAAATGTATATCTTTGAATTTACTTTTTTTCTGTCTTTAATCCATAATTGGTTGCTCATCTACATGTATATGTACATTTTCAGATAATTAGGGAAGCTGTAATAGTGACTCTTTAAATATTAATTTTATGTGCAAATCTTCAATTAAACAGTATATTTTAGCATTTAAAGTGGATTTTCTTGGTAAAATAGTTAACACCTGATTTTATACTCATATTTTGCAGATGTTCTGAAATTAATAAATACAAACTTTATCCTTGGATCCATCAGTTTAGCAATAACCGGAGATCAGCTGATCAGATTCGACCCATCTTTTTCCCTGATGTTGACCCCCATAGTCTTCCTCCTGGTTCTAACTTTTCTATGACAGCAGGAGATTTTCAAGAGATTTATTCAGAATGCAGTAAGTCAAAATCAAGCATTTAAAAAGTCTTGTCCTTTATTCTAAATTTAATGAGCCAATTTTATCCTAAGCCAAGGTTTAGATCATTTATTTTGACGGTAGAACATAAGGCATACGTCAGTGTCAATTTAGAATGTTTTTCAAGGTCATGTACAAGGCAGTGATAGGAAATAAGAAGTGTAAGATACTACAGTCAAGAAATTTAGATATGGGCCCTATTGGGCCCATTAATACTAAGAGATACCATGTAAACAAAGTTTAAATGAGTAATGAATACCAAAAAAATGAAAGGTTATTAGTGTAAGAAGGAAGCTGTTCATAGTGAGGCTATGACTTGAAGGTTGAGAGAAATAGCATTTGAGGCAGACAGAAGTACCAAGATATGAATAAGGTGATTGGGGATGGCAGCACAGCTGTACTGTCAGGGAAAGGAAATATTTAATGGGAGATTTAATGGGATTTAATGGGAGCTATTGCTAGAAAAGTAAATTTGTTCCAGATCATGGAGGACTTTTATAGTCAGGCTGCGCAGTTGACTTCAACCTGGCAAACTGTTGAAGAAATCTGAGCTAGGCATGAGAGAAAGGGAGATGATAATTGGGAAAGAGGAGAGGGAGATTGGCAGTAAAAGGAAAACAAAATAGAATAGTGAGGGTTCAGCAAGATCATTGAGTCAATAGGTATTTGTTGAGCACCTACTAAGTACCAGGTATGTTCTAGGTGTCAAAAGAGAACAGTGAACAAAACAAAGTCCCTGTCCACAGAGAACGTCTATTCTAATAGAGAAAGTGAGGCAATAACAAATCTAATATTGTAAGGAAGAAAAAATAAGGCAGGGAAGAGGGGTTACAGAGTGACTGGGGAGAGGCTGCTGCTTTATATAGAGTTGTCAGGGAAAGCCTTTTAGAAAGCCTTTTAGAGTAGAAACTAAAAAAGAAAAAATGTGTGGCAGAGAACCTTGAAAGAGTACAGAGGCAAACCACTGAAATATTGAAGGGAAAATGTTGCAGATGGGGAATGGCAAGGGAAGAGGATTAGGGAGTATAGAGAGTACTTGCTCTGCTCAAGGAGAAGCTAGGCTGTAGTAAGCAGTGGGTGCAGTGGTGAGAGGTCAGCCTTGAGAAGATTTGTTGAGGCAAACTTGTTGGCAGGCAGGCCATAGCAAGGACTTGGAATTGTACTCAGAGAAACAGGATGCCATTGGAGGGCTTGAAGCAGGGGCAGCAACAACACAGATTGTTTTTATTTATTTATTTATTTATTTTACAACATAGAAAGTTTTTGTTTATTTTTCTCTGAACTCTGAGATTGGGACAACCTGTACTCTGAAGGAAGAAAGGGAGAGATGGAAGATGTTAGGTGTTGTGGATAAGGAATGAAATAATGGAAAACATCACTTAGGCAAGGAAAAGTCCCCTTTTTGTGGGGCAAGGTTTGAGAGAACAGATGATGAAGGTAATCCTCCATGGGATCAAGTGACTTTATTGCACTAGCATTTGTATAGACACCATACCTCCTAGCGGCAAATGGTGTTCTCTGGTGGGTTCCCACCCACTGCTTCTGCCTGCCCCTGGCTCCCCTTTTTCCCTGGTAATTATTCGAAGTTGTGGTAGATGTTGAGGTATTTTAATGTCATTTATTTCTCAATTGGCAACTGGTGCCTGCAGTCTTCTGAAACCTGCCAGAATTGGTGGTTAACACTAGTTTAAATTTGAATGACTATTATTTTGTTTTAAGTGATTTTAAATGAAGGCTAGAAGTTGAATAGAGGATAAACAAAGCTCTTACAAATATAATTTGGTAATAATATGTAGAGATTAGATTATAATATCAGTGTTATTGGGGATGATTTCCAAATTGATTACTTAATTAGATTATTGATATCAGTATTTCTCATAAGTGATTGTTTGGTTACTGTGACTATAGTGTTGATCAGAAGTTTAGCTTCTGTATCTCTGTCAAACATTAATACTCTGTAAAAGGTAACTGGAAAATTTAAATAATTAATTAAAAGAAAAAAGCAAAATAACATAACAGATGCAGTAATTTGATTTTTCTTCATTAGATACCTGGGACTGTATTGCTACCTGTTTCTTCATAGACACAGCTCACAATGTAATTGATTATATTGATACAATATGGAAAATACTCAAGCCAGGTGGAATTTGGATAAATCTAGGTAAGTTTTTTAGTATTTACTAACATTTTTTATATTAATCTGAGTACTTACAGCTGTATTACATTTAACTTCACAATCTCAAATGTTCATGAACATCAGAATTATGTTGTAAATGTTTTAAAATCGCTACAGTTTCCTTTAGACTGCATCCTGGTGGTGATCCCTCCAAAGGCAGTGGAAGCTCAAAAGTTGTATATTCATACTTAGGTCAGTCTCACAGTCGTTGTAATTTCAGTGTATACTAATTGTTGATCTGATGGTGGGTAATCATTCCCTCAGTATCTCCATCCCACATGCTGAGACAGTGGTCCGTTCTGTTAGGAAGAGAGTGTTCTGTTTTTCTTTCTATAATGAAGCATAGGGGAGAGATTTTACCTCTCCCATGGAATCTTCCTCCCGAGTACAGCCATATACTGGGAAGAGTGTAGGTGTGATAACTTCTGTGATTACCTTGAGTTAAAGAATAGAAACATAATTTTTTTTTAATGCAAAAATCTTTTTTTACTGCATTCTACTTACTACTCGATGCTAGAAATTAAATGATGAGTATAACATGGTCCCTACAGTCCAGAATCTAAAGGAAATTGCTGCTTTTCTCCTTTTTAAAATAAGGGGGTATAATGATAATATCCAGGTAGATATACATGTGTTCTTTAATGAGATATATAATCTGTGTTCAGAAAGACATCCAGACTAGAACATAAAGGTTTTCAAGATAAGGATTATTATACTACATAAAAGGACATAAAGTACATGGTTTTGAGCCCTTGGCCTTCCAGATGGGTCTAGTTTTGTGACTGATTTCTGTTACCTACTCTCTTTTTGATGATTTTAATTTACCAGAAATTTTGCCATTTGGGACTAAGCCCTGGAGGTCGTAATAAGTCTTTTGCAAACTTCTCTTAGGAATTCCTTAGGACCAGATGAAAGCAGCTGTACGGTGCAATCATAATAAAATAAATATCCCAAACCTTAAGTCTTCTTTAAAAGTAGTTACCTTGGGAAATTTTTCCCAAAGAAAAATGGAAAGATATTACCTACTGGGTATTTGCTTACTGTGGGTTAGGTACTGTGTTGGCCCTTATGGAGTCTCAGAGCAGCCCTGTAATGAAATGGCACTATGTTATAGTTGAAGAAACTGAGTCTTGGTTTAAATAACTAGCAGAACAGTCCTGTAGCTTACATGTGGCAAAGACAGGCTCGAAGCCCAGAGCCAATTTCTTGATTACCCTGGGTTAATTTGTAAGTTAGCATTAAGATGACCCTGTGTTTACATAATTAAATTTTTTGACCCCCATTACTGAGTTATGATAAGGTTTTATGTATTTCCAGAGCAAGCAACTTTCATAGAAACAGCTTTTTTGTTTTAACATTTGTTTTATTGGTTTATGAATATTTTACTAAGTTATATGATACAATAATTGTAACTACCTGAAGCACATACAGTTGGCTCCTGATAAGTATACTGTTTGATAAGAGTAGATGTACTATAGTGTGACTTACGATCTGTCATGGGCATCAGAAGTAATGGAGCACGTTGGTTAACAGGAAGTCAGTTAGGAGAGCTAATTCCACTATGGAGTTTCAAAACAATTTTGAAAATTGTAATAATGGAGAAACACAGTCCTTAAAAATAGTTATTTGGAAGGTTAATAATTTACAAAGTATTAACTTACACATCTTTTGCATGTATAAGTTAAAGAATGTAAAAAGTCTCAGAATCAGTTTTCTTTTAAATGTTATGTTCTGGGCATCTAATCTGTGTTTTTCATTTTTTATGCTATGTACTCAATTTTTGACTCCATATTCCTCCTACCTAATCTCATGGCTTTTCCTGCTCTTTTGATTCCCAATCTGTATCTCTGGTCCAAACATCTCTCTTGTGCTCCAAGCCAGTATGTCCAACTTGGATGTACCACAGATACTTCAAAATCTTTGTCTCAAGATCAGCCTGGGCAACATGCCCCAAGACCCCATCTCAAAACAAAACAAAACAAAACAGAAAACGGTTCCATGCCTCCCAATATCTTTTCTATTCTTCATCTACTCAGATTCCCCCAAACAAAAATACTGGGAGCCTTTTGTTACGCCTTTTATTAGGTCACTCAGGCTACCATAACAATTCCACAGATTGGGTGGCTTAAATAACAAGTTTATTTTCCCACAGTTCTGATGACTGGAATTCCAAGTGCTCACCAGGTTGGTGTCTAGTGAGGGCTCTTCCTTTGATTTGCAGGGGTTACCCTCTTGCTGTGTATTCACATAGCCTTTCTTTGGTTGTGCATAGAGGGAGAAGGAGTGAATGAGTGAGCTCTTTGGTGTCTCTTATAAGGACACTAATCCTATTGAATGAGGACCCCACCCTTACAACCTCATTTACCTTAATTACTTCCTTAGAAGTCCTACCTTCAAATACAGCCACACTAGGGATTAGGGCTTCAACATATAAATTTGGAGGCAGGCGGACACAAAACAGTCACTAGGACCCCTCTTTTTCCTCACTGTTTGTCTCTAGTCAGTCTAAAAGTTGTATCTCCTAAAGCTACTTAATCGCTCTTGAATATCCTTCTATTCCAGGGTTTCTCGATTGTGATATTGACATTTGGGCTGGCTCATTCTTCAGTGGGAGTGATGAGGGAAGTGGGGGTCTGGCTTGTATATTGTAGAATGGTTAACAGCCTTCCTGGCCTCTAAGACCCCAGTAGTACCTCCCAGTTTTGACAACCAAAATGTCTTTAGATATTGAAAAATGTTGCCCTCTGGGGCTGGAGGGTGTTGGCAAAGGCATCCCCAGTTGAGAACCATTGCTCTAATTTCTTGGTTTCTTGCCTGGATTAGCCTTAGGATTACTGTAGTCGTTTCCTTAAGGATGCCCCTGCCTTCAAGTTGTCTTCAGCCTTTGTCATTTCTCCACATAATCACCAGTGACCTTCCTAACATGCAAATCTGTTCCTGTAAGGCTCCCTGCATGAAACTCTAGCTTTCTGGAAAACCTAAACTCTTCAGGATTATGTACAATGCCCTTATGATATTTCTTCTGTCTCGTGTCTCACCTTCTTCTTATTTTTTGTTTTTTTATCACCCCTTCTCTGACCTTAAGTGCCAGTCCTTTGACTTAGCTCTTTCTTTCTCTTCTGTTTTCCCTTGCCTAGTCCCTGTGTGTTCTTAAACACTTAGCTCAGGTGATCCTTTTGGGTTGGGTTAAGTATTCTGTATTTCTTATGTTCTAAGAGACTCTGCTGTAGCATATATTTCAGTTTGGTGTTAGCACTCATATGCTTTTGTTTTCACTGCTAGTCTCTAAGCTCCATAAGGGCAAAGATCTAATGCTTCCTAGTCACCTGGTACAAAGCCTGGCAAACAGTAGATATTAATGACTGTTACATGTATGTGTGAATGTATTGTTTCAAAATTTGAAAAAGGGAACATACTCAGATGTCCCGAAGACATGATGAAGTGCCATCTATATTGGTAAATTGATAACATTCTTATGGTTTTGGCTTTAATTGTATAGACCTGGAGGCTTAAGTTACTCTGTAAACTGAGAGATCAACCTCTTGGGGATGGTTTTACCCTAACCATGCTTATGTAGATTAGAACGTCAGTATATTCATATATAATGGGAAATGTAATGGCCAGCCATTCTGGAACAAATGACATTAGAGGTAAAATTATATATGAAAATGTTGCCCAAATTGCATGAAATCAGATTGGGGGTTGATCATTAATTTACAAAATGCTTTAATTAAGGAGGATGTGATGGACTCTTTAACACTATCCAGTTTAAGGAAAGCTAGTAAGACTTTGAAGGGGACTGTTACGCATATGTCCTTTGGGTAAGGCTATGATTTAGGCAAAGAACAGAAGAATGCCTGTGAATTCCCTTTTTCAGTTTTTCATCCTGACCAGCACTTCTTAAACACATTTATTTATAATCTCTTCTAAAAAGAGAGTGTGTGTGTATGTATGCATTGATAAATTTGGGAGTCAGGTAGTGGAGGGCAGGCATTTAGCTACATCTGGAAGAATTTAATAAAATGAATCTGACTGTATCTGAAGAATTAAAATGTAACTACATCTGGTAAAAGTACCAAAGGATATCTTCGTAAAGTGTATTGAAAGACAGGTCTTATCAGATTTTAGAGCATTATGAAGCTACGGAATTTTTTTTTTTTTTTTGAAACGGAATCTCACTCTGTCGCCCAGGCTGGAGTGCAGTGGTACCATCTCAGCTCACTGCAACCTCTGTCTCCTGAATTCAAGCGATTCTCATGCCTCAGCCTCTCAAGTAGCTGGGGTTACAGGTGTGCGCTACCACACCTGGCTATTTTTTGTATTCTAAGTGGAGATGGGGTTTCACCACGTTGGCCAGGCTGGTCTTGAACTCCCGACCTCAGGTGATCCACCCGCCTCAGCCTCCCAAAGTGCTGTGATTACAAGCGTGAGCCACTGTGCCCAGCCTAGAATTTTTTACAACATGAGATTCCCTTTAAAAGGTAGATGACTTAACACATACAGCCTTTCCTCATTATAGGAGTAGTAAAATTATAAAAAGGTATAAAACACATGGACAAAGAATGGCAGGCATGTTATTGGGGGACAAAACAATGTACTAATTTTTAGAAGTTGGGGTAGATAGGTAAGTTTTGCGAAGAAAAACATGTGAGAGCCACCTTACCTGAGTAACTCTGGAAAATGAGGTGCTGTATGGAAAAACCTAAGTTGATAATCTGTATATAGAGAATAGTTGACTCCTCTATAATCAAGATGCCTACCTTATATGCCCATTTCCACTCCATGCTCAGGTGGGAGACCAGAAGTTTAATTCCCTAGAAAAAGTAAATAGGAAAGGAGCAAGATTTAGGAAAGCATGTCCTCGTGTAGAATGGAGGCAAAATGTAGGGCAGAAAACAAGGGGATTAATGGAAAACTTTGGAAAATGCTCAAGCAGTGACCACCAGTCCAAGCTATCTCCAACCCCTACCCTGCTTATAAAACTTACCGAGGTTTGGCCGGGAGTGGTGGCTCACACCTGTAATCCCAGCACTTTGGGAGGCTGAGGCAGGTGGATCACGAGGTCAAGAGATTGAGACCATCCTGGCCAACATGGTGAAACCCAGTCTCTACTAAAAATACAAAAATTAGCTGGGTATGGTGGCACATACCTGTAGTCCCAGCTACTTGGGAGGCTGAGGCAGGAGAATTTCTTGAACTCAGGAGGTGGAGGTTGCATTGAGCTGAGATTGCACTCCACTGCACTCCAGACTGGCGACAGAGTGAAACTCCATCTGAAAAAAAAAAAAAAACAAAACTTACTGAGGTTTAAATTCCAGATGTTTTGCACAGATGCATGTCATGTTTCTTGGAGTGGGCATGTCAATATTGCTATATGAGCTTATTTTAAAATTATAATTGTTTCTTGTATCTTTTTCTGTCTCTTAAAATCTTTATGCCTAACTTTTTAGATTTTTCAGACTTTTTGTGGCAATCTTTATGTTTTAGGTGTGTCTCTTACAAACAGCATACAGTACATTTTTATTATCCAGTCAAACAATCTTTATCTCTTAACCAGAACTTTTAGAGTCTTACAGGTTTGTAAATGGTTTAAATCCACTTGTCACAGATTTGGCAAGTGGTTTGGCCACCTTTAAGCTAGTTCTTGTTCTTTCATGAACTCTGTCACTGTTTGGTACCTCCTTTGTGAAACAACCAGATATTCCAGGCCCATCTTGTACTTTCTCTGACCAGCCATTGTTTCTAAGGATTCCTGGTTCCTTTTAATGGGGAATGGTTTGTAGAAGTGGAAAATCTAATTTCTGCCACTGGAGTGGTATTGTATCTAGGCCTTTTTGGCAAACAGCGTAGGAAATATATGTATATGTCTATCTGTAAAAATCATATGTATATATGTGTTTATAAGAATCATCAAAGGAGGGCCTTAAGAAAAACTAAACACACACACACATACATACATACACACAAACAGACAAAATCGTAAGTTCATACTGATAACCTTAGTTCCAGTTCAACACTCAGTATAAAATATACTAAGGTGGCAGGTAGCTTTCAACACTTAGAATATATCACACCCAGTCACTTCTAGCTTCTATCTTTGCTGTTGAGAATTCAGCTTTTTAAAATGTTGCTCCTCTGAAGGTATTCTGTTTTTTTAAGATTTTTTACTTTGTAGTTTTTAGCAGGTATAATATTACATCTAGGTGTGGAGTTTTCTTTTTAAGACTGTGCACAGTTTATTAGGCTTCTTCAGTCTGTGAATTGACCTTATCAGTTGTGAAAAATTCACAGCTTTGCGGGGGGAGTCCCCTCTTACCAATCGTACATTTAGCCTTAAAATATGTAACAATAGCCATTATTTCTTCACATACTGCCTCATTCTTTTTCTCTGTTTCTTCTGGAAATGCAATCAAATATATTTTAGAACTTCTCATGGTAGCGTTCCTATATCTTAACCACTTCTCTTGCTATCTTTCTCACCATGCTGCACTGTGGATAGTTTCTTCTGACCAATAGTCTTTTATTTGAAAATACTGAGCATATTATTTCTGATAATTCTAACATCTCAAGTCTTTGCGGGTCATTTTCTGCTTTCTCTTGCTTTTCTTGGTTCTTGTTCATGATTCCTTGTTTCTCTGTGCTGTTGACTTTGAGTGGTTTATTGGGGATTGTTCTTGAGAAATCACACTTTGGATTTCTTAAGGCCTGGGTTGAAGTGTTTTTCCCCAAAGGAATTTGCATTTGCTTCTGCCAGGAGATGAGAGCATTGTCAGACCAGAACTGTTTTAAACTAAATTAGAACTTGAGGTTTATTGGACCACGCATGTTATATTAAATTAGGCTATAAATCTACCCTAGGATTAAACCATGATGTACAACCACCTTGTCCCTTTAGTAAGCACTAGATCAACTTTAATGCAGTCTCATGGGGTTAAAGGATAGAAGTAAGTTTATTTCTTACTCTCACCTTAAAGATAGCCCAATAGGAAAAAAAAAAGGAAAAAAATCAAATGAGGGCACAAGAATTAATAGGGGGAAAAAGATAAAGAGAGCCCCTACTGTTCCTGTCATAATGTCAAGTGATCTTTCAGACTCTCTATCTGGAGCAGGCCCAGGACTTTGTCTTATGTCCCCTTGGTCCAAAGAGTTTATCAAATTGCAGATCAGTTTCTTCTTGGTAGTGATATATTCTCAGGGTAAAAATGGCATCTAGGTGTACCTCTAGGTTCCTGGTAATTTCTTACTAACTTCCCAACCTAACTTAAGTTTTTAAAGTAAGTTTAATGCACCAACTTTCATTGTTTGCAATAGGAATGTCAGTCTGAATAACCTAACCTACCTGCCTTTACAGGAAGCAAAAGTTCCTTTATATATTTTTATTTCTTTAACAGTTGTATTAATTCATTTCCACACTGCTGTAAAGATACTACCCGAGACTGGGTAATTTACAAATAAAAGAGATTTAATTGACTCACAAGTCCATATTGCTAGGGAGGTCTCAGGAAACTTACAATCATGGCAGAAGGGGAAGCAGGCACCTTCTTCACAAGGTGGCAGGGGAGAGAGGGTAAGGGAGGAACTGCCACTTTTAAAGCATCAGATCTTGTGAGAACTCAGTATCATGAGAACAGCTTGGGGGGAACTGCCCCCATGATCCAGTCCCCTCCCACCAAGTCCCTCCTTCCACGTGGGATTACAATTGGAGATGAGATTTGGGTGGAGGCACAAAGCCAAACCATATCAACAGTAAACTATATTTTTAGATTAAAAAAATTCTTTAGAGGGGGAAAACAGAGAAAACTACCCAGCAATGAAATAGGCTGTACAACATAAATATGCAAGTTATTAAAAAAAAAAAAAAACAAACTAGATGACATAGCTCATGCCTGTAATCCTGACAGCTCCTGAGGTCAAGCCAGGCAGACCGATTGAGGCCAGGATTTCTAGACCAGGCTGGGCAACACAGCAAGACCCCTCATCTCTAAAAAAATGTTTAAAAATTAGCCAGGTGTAGTGGCATGTGCCTGTAGTCCCAGCTACTTGGGAGCTGAGGTGGGAGGATCACTTGAGCCCAGAAATTCAAGGCTGTAGTGAACTATGCCTATGCCATTGCACTTTAACCTGGGTGACACAGCAAGACTCTAACACTCAGTTAAAAAAAAATGAAAAAAAGAATAAATGTAAACAGCCTATATACAGAAAAAAATGTTCATTCTCACTGTTAGTCAAATAAATCAATATAAATGTGCTACCATTTTTCACCTATCATATTCACTAAGTTTTAAAATTTGCTTACTTAAAGCTTAGGTAAGTACAGTGAGATGGGATATGCTCTTGTTCTGCTACTGGGGATGTAAAATGATATGACTTTCTTCTGGAAAAACAGTAACATCTTATAAAATAATGTATGGGAAAACCTTAAATATTCGTACATTTAGTCAGGGGTTGGCAAACTACAGCCCATAGACCAAATGTGGCCTGCAGCCTATTTTTGTATGACCCTACCACTACAAGTATCTCTTACATTCTTAAAGGGTAATGGGGAAGAACACAAATAAGAATATATGCTGGAGACTGTAAGTGGAATACAAAGCCTCCATTATTTGCCATCTGTCCTGTTACATAATTGTTATCTTTTGAAAGTAGCACTAACATATACATTATATTCATGGTCATTTTTTCTAGTCAGTTACGTAGGATAGAGAAAGGAGGGAGAAAGAAAAACTTTTTTATCCTAACTGTGATCCACAGAATGGTAAGCCTCTTGGTAGCAGAAACTTTGTCTTGTTATTAAATACTTTTATCTTCCATGATTAGCACATTGTATGAGGAGTAGGAGTAGAGAGCTGGTTGCAGGATTTTTAATTAACCCAATGAAAAGTAAAGAGAAGATTGTCTAGATTAGCCTGAGGTATATATAACTGTGTGTTATGGTTCCTGGATGAGGCTGATATATTGGGCAAAATGATAGATTGAAAGATTTGAAAATCATGCTTTAAATCATATGTTCGTTTCTTGAATGTATGGAATGGAATGAGCAAATAGTAAAGGGAGGATGTCATAGAAATAGTATAATACCTGTCATTTACTTAGTGCCTTGTTTATGACAGGTGTAATACATATTATCTCACCTTAAAGTCATATTACAGGGCACACACGGTGGCTCACGCCTGTAATTGCAACACTTTGGGAGGCCAAGGCTGGTGGATCACTTGAAGTCAGGAGTTCAAGCAGCCCGGCCAACATGGTGAAACCCTGTCTCTACTAAAAATATAAAAATCAGCCTGGCGTGATGACAGGTCCCTGTAATTCCAGCTATTCAGGAGGCGGAGGCAGGAAAATCGCTTGAACCTGGGAGGTGGAGGTTGCAGTAAGCCCAGATCGTGCCACTGTACCCCACCCAGCCTGGGCAACAGAGTGAGATTCTATCTAAAAATAAATAAATAAATAAAATAAAAAGTATATTATAGATGAAGCAGAGTTAGTGAATTGTCCACAGGCACACAATTACTAGATGTTAGAGGTGTGATATGAACAGTGCACTTTAAAAAAAAAAAAGCCAGCTCTAGTGTTACTTCCTTCTTTGAAGAAACCTTCTCTATAACTTCTGTCCACCTTTTACTACCTGGGTTAACTTGAGGCGCCTTCTTTCTTTTCATATGATACACAGTTGGTAACTGCAGTTTGGCATTTACTTATGGAATTATAATTGCACAATATATTTGGAATTTGAGGACTTAGCATTATCTGATTCATCTACTCCTTCAGTAACTTGAAAGTTAAAGGTGAAGGCCTATGGTGTGAATCACAGTGTAAGGCAGGTAGACCAGAGGGACTCACTCCTCATGAGTGTAGGCCCATCTCTTGAGGGTGTCAGATACTAGGCCAAATTTTCAAATGCCCAGACTTTTTATGTTTATCTTATCCAGTACCTAACTTATTCAACTTGGAATTCAGTGTAACACAGCTATGAGTGTGTGTTTATATTCAAGTAATTCACAGTATCTTTAAACCATAGGTCCTCTGCTGTACCACTTTGAAAATCTGGCAAATGAACTTTCCATAGAATTGAGCTATGAGGATATAAAAAACGTTGTTCTGCAGTATGGATTCAAGGTAGAGGTAAGAATGGAATAAAATATTGCCGAAGTTTAACTCCCAAAGCACCTTGACAGAAGTGTTGATATCATGGCTGTTAGTGACTATTTGAATTCTGTTTTCTTATCTATAAAGGGAAGATAACACAGGTTGAGTACCCCTTACTCAAAATGCTTGGGACCAGAAATGTGTTGGATTTTGGATTTTTTTTTCCAATTTTGCAATATATGCATATACATAATGACATATCTTGGGAGGGGACTGAAGTCTAAATATGAAATTCATTTATGTTTTATATATGCCTTATAAGCATAGCCCAAAGGTAATTTTATACAATATTTTAAAATTTTGACCACCTGCACATGAAGTCAGATGTGGAATTTGTCAGTTGTGGCATTATGTAGGTGCTCAAAACATTTTGGATTTTGGAGCGTTTCAGATTTTCAGATTAGGGATGCTTGACCTGTGTTACTTAGCTTCCAGAATTATAAGGATTTGGGATAACGTGTACATAAAGGGAAAACTATACTTTCTGGTGAAATAGCCTTTCAGTAAATGGTAGCTGATCATTATAATACTGTTCTTACAGACTCTCACTTATAGATAGAAAGTAGAGTAGGCTCTGGGGAAAACAAAAAGGGGCGGGAGGGCAAGTATAAGAGGGATATTCACAATATGTCCTTGTCCTTGTGTACTGCTTCATCTTTTTTTAATTATGTGCATTACATAAAGTTTTGTGATATTTTGGCTCTTGTGTTTCAGTTCATTTATTTAGAAGCCTTCCATTTTAGAAACAATAGATTTGTTTTTAAGAATGACGAGAAGCAATATATTATAGTAGTTCAAAGTTCAAGACTGCCAGAGTTTGAATCTTAGTTCCGTCACTTATTAGTGTGACTGTTCTTTGTAAAGTGAGACTACTAATATTAATAGTACCTCTCTTATGGGGGTAGTTGTATGTAATAAATGAATATGCTTAAAATAGTGCCTGCCACTGATACATATGTGCTCAGAATTTGTTAGTGGTGTGGTCATCATGACTGTCATAGTCAGTATTATGATTATTGTTTGCATTGCAGGTGGAAAAAGAATCTGTATTGTCAACATATACTGTGAATGATCTCTCTATGATGAAATACTACTATGAATGTGTCTTGTTTGTGGTCCGTAAGCCACAATAATGGTCTCAAGTGATACCACCTGGAAAAAAGTTTAGTAAGAACAAATGCTGAAATAAACGACTCAAAATCAACTATCAGTGATGACAGGACACAACCTCAAATCAGTGGTGCCTTCTTATTCCTAACAAAATTTAGAAATAGTGTCTATTTTCTTAATATGTCTATTGCTTTTTCAGAAATATACTATGCCATGCAGATTTGTACTACACAAGTAAAAATGGAGGAAATGTCTTGAAGTATACTTTTTCCTTGAAGCCCAGATTGTGTTTCAGTAGGAAAAAAACCTAATCTCCAGTGTCTTCATGATGCTATCCATTGCAAGTCTGCCGTATTAATGACTAATAGTATTGAAGTCCATAATAATCTTCCTTTTTTTGTTGTTTTGTATGCATTGCACATGTAACTTTTAGAAGAGTCTAAGGATCCTCAGTCATATTCAACATCTGGAGTTGGGACTTTGTTCACTTTCAATCTAAGAAAACTATGCGTAAAATGTGTCTTTTTTTTTTTTTTCTTCAGAGACAGGATCCTGCTCTGTCTCCCAGGCTGGAGTGCAGTGGCACGATCATAGCTCACTGTAACCTCAAACTCCTGGACTCAAGCGATCTTCCTGCCTTAGCCTCCCGAGTAGCTAGGACTATAGGCATGTACCACCGCGCCTGGCCTGTGTCTATTCTTCTATCATTCAGATTAATTTAATTTTGTATTTTCTAGCTCAGATGAACTTAAAGAAGCATCAAACATTTCTTTTTTATGAAATGTTAAATTTAATAGCATCACAGGCCGGTAAAATATATTCAAGTAACTGAGAAATTATCAAAGTCTTTTGGCCACAATAAACTGAACACTTTATGAAAGCATACTCATCATGGATCTCAACATTCAAAGTGAGAAATAAAAAGCCTTTATTAAAAGTAGTGCTAGGAAACAGAGAAAATAAGAATAAAATTTACCCATTTGAAATATATGATTTTCAGACTCTAAATGAATACAGAGTTTGACAGTGTGATGTTTACAATAATGTCTTTTCTTTAGATTATCTGGATTATGAAAGCAAGCACTTTTTTCATTAAAACAATTATATACTAGGAAAAACTGTCATAATAGTATTAATGTGGGGAATTTTGATTATGAAATTCAGGGATAAATTACTGCCCATTGTCTGTGTCTTCAATATTGTAAGCAGCAGCCATCATGTAATTTCAGATTAATGCCAATTTTGTTCCCTGATAGATGGAGCTTAAACAGTATATGCTGCTTTAAATTTCTACCTCTAGCAGATCTTTATTGGAGGGAGTTTTCCTTTGTATTTTTTAATGTATGTTATTCTGTTTCCAGTAGCTTGGAAAGTAGAGATGACTAATGTTTTAGCCTTTTCTTGGAGAAAAGGAAGAACTCTTCTTGAATATTTTCACAGATGATTGTGATTGCTTTAAATGACCTCTGTGGCAATTTAAATTAGATGGATTTAATCTCAGTAATGTGCTGGTCGCATAAAAGTCATGTTTTAATAGGAAAACTTACTTGTAAATGTTTAGACCTTTGTTGTCACTTAGGCTAGGGAGTCACTACCCTATTTGGCATCTTACTAGTTGGGGGGATCTTTTCCGTGTACAGTGATGGGACTTTCGTGACCTTTACTCTCACTATGCAATAGAGGGTTTCATGCAGTTGATTTGACATGTCAAAATTGGGAAAACTGTTACTTTTTTTTTTTTAAAGATATCTTTTTTGTGTCCCTCAGTACTTAGCAGATGTTCATTTGGTGGAAATTCTTATTACTTACATGAATGAGTTTGAATTTAGTGGCAAGGAAGAAAAAAACTCAAACTATTGTTTTTAAAGAAGAAAACTTGCAAAGTACATAAGTATTTTTTAAAAATCAATTGAACAGAAAGGAATGCATGCTGTTTTTGAATGACTTAGACATGCTTTTTATTCACTGACTAGTATTCACTTTTTTACAACTTGTATCAAAACAAATGATCTTTGTTTTTGTCACAGGCAAAAACAGGTTGACACTGGTGGGTTGGCTTTATTAATTCTTTTTCTATTAGGTTTTCTTTAATAATGTTATATTTCTAAATTATAGCATATGTTTTAGTTAATTCTGAAATCAGTTACTTCATTTGTTAATTTATCCCTTGTATCATGAATATTGTTTTTTAAATGTTCTATACAAATTTGCATCACTTTTTTTCTTACAGCTTTTGCAGTTAATATATTCTAAACTTGAAAATGTGGTATCAATCAGTAATAGAAGTATCACTGGAGGATTTATTTAACTTTGTATTTCTTAATTTTAGTCCTAGCTACTAAAGTATGTAAGCCTTAAAGTTTAAAATGTTTTTCTTAAATTAGCTGTATACACATATATTTTCATTTACTTTGTGAAATGCGAGGAGATAGTCCATTGTGCTTGTGTTTTTTTCTTTAATTTCCATATTCTGAAGCAGTGCAGATATAGGGTATGCTAATCAAGTGAGCAAGGTGGAATATGTACAATATAAGGAGAAGCTGTATAAATCACAGTATAAAATTATGAAGTTTGGTAACTGTAAAATGTACTGTATTTATATGTAACTCTCATTCTAAAAGTTGCCACAAAAGCTGAATTGGAAGCTTCATGTCTGCATGAAATTTCCTATATTTTTAATGTGTATGATGAAATTAATTTTTCTTGAATATTAAAGTCTGCCAATTGCTACGAAACGATAGTTGCTTGGTTGTTTTCATCTAAGTTAGTGTAACCATAGATGTGGGGATTTTAATGAGTGGAGCATGTATACTTTTGAACTCTTGGATTAGCCTGTTTTTATATGCTTCTAGGAAGTCAGTCATATGAATACTTGGTCTTATAATATACCAGGCCTTATACTAATTATTTTCACTTTGTTTCATTCAGGTTCACCGTAGTAAAGTTAGAATCCACTGAGGAAAAGGAATAATCTTGATTTTCAGTTTTGTTAAATAATAGAAAAAGAATTCTATAAAAGGAACTAGTAGAAGAAAGTTACAGGACCAGTCATTAGTGGGATGAGCACTTAGATCTTCTGGGTTCATTTTCCTGAATGATTGTGATCTCAGGCAAGCCACTCTTGGCTTGTTTCCTCATCTGTAAGAAAGGATTGATACCATCTATTTCAGATAGTTTATTAGGTCATATGAGCTTTTATATATATTTTTGTGTGTATGAAAGCACATGATAGACAGTTACCATAAATGTAATTTCAGTCTGTGTTAACTGCTATCTAGTGATGGAAAAAATGAGGATTGTTAACAGGACGTTAGTTTTAATTATCTTATGGTGACCCTTTGAAAAAGGTTTCCATGGAATCCTGGGGAAAACAGTAAAAAATGGTAGGTACAGATACAGATTCCAAAAGTTTGTTGGGAATTATAATGAAATATATAGTAGGTAATGGGAGAGGGTATAATTAAAATTTAATGGCATGTTACTCCCACTTTTATTAACCTGCTAGCACATCCCTCTTATATATGTTTGATTCTTTCTCTTTGATACCTATTTAGATGTGGGATCTTTCAGTCAGTGTATATGTGCATTTTCAGTTAAAAGTTGCCTTTCAGAAGGGACTGCACCAATTTACATGCCAGGAACAGTGTTTAAAAGTAACTTACATCCATTCCCTGGCCAGTACTGGGTATTGCTGAGCTTTTCATTTTTGTCAGTACAGACATACCTCATTTTATTCTACTTCGCTTTATTGCACCTTGCAGATACTTTTTTTTTTTTTTTTTTTTACACAAATTGAAAGTTGGTGGCAACCCTGCATCAAACAAGTCTATATTGGTGTCATTTTCCAACAGCATGTGTTCATGTCATGTCTCTGTGTCAGCATTTTTTAGCAATCAAGTATTTTAAAATTATGTACATTGTTCTTTTAGACAAAATGCTATTGCACATTTAATATGCTACAGTATATTGTAAACATACTTTTATATGCACTGGGAAACCCCAAAATTTGTGTCACTGTCTTTATCATGATGGTCTGGAACTGAGTCTGTAGTATATCCAAGGTATGTCTGTATAAGAAGTGTTATCTAATTTGAATATTCATTTACTTAATTGTTGGGAAAGTTAAGCAATTTCTCTGAGTTTGATGGCCAAAGAAAAGTGTTTTTAATCTGCCAGTCTATATGATTTAATGTGGCAAACCTGACAGGTCATTGGCAACAGCTCCAAACCTAATTAAAACATAGTGAGGTTCATCGGGGAGAGTACTGGCCAGAGCCATCAGGACTGTCTTGAGTTCTAGTAATTGAGAGGAGCAGCCACATCTGCTTTTGGTTTTACATAGCTGGCACTGAAGCTGAACGAACAGCAGGAGCAGCTCATTGGACTCCGTTATGTTTCATTGTAGCCAAACAATTCGTGAAGTAGGCCCAGAAATTTAGGGGAAACTAAGTCAAGGGCCCCACTGAACCAATGGGATTGCTTTGTGCAGTGGAGTTGGCCATACAGTTTACCTCCAAAAGGACAGCTGCCGTTTTTTCACATAGGAACAAAAAGCTGCCACGGTCAGGCCAGCTATGCTATTTCTCTTTGACTAGCGAGGCTTGTTAGATTCTTTTCACCTTGTTAGTCATTAAGTCCAAGGTGACCCACCACGAAATGGGGATGTCAAGCCAAAGAGTCACAAGAGCTACGTTAAATCACATTAAGTTTCAACAAAAGCTTAGCAGGTTAATAGCTGCCTTCTATTGTTAACATATAAAGATGTATGTGGTGGCTGCGTCAGGCAGCTGTTGCGATTGTTGGTATTGAGCTGTTGCCTCTCTGAGTACTCAGGCAGCCATTAAGTCTTTGAAACTTCTCCTGGAGGCCTATATTACTTATACTGGACCATCCGGGGAGGGGGATCAGTCTGTGTAGTATTCCTTGAGAGTGAGATGGAGTAAGATATAGACCAAGAAGTGTAGGCATAAAATCCATGAATTCTATTATACATATATTGAATCTGTCCAAAGAGCCCTGGTGACATTATTTTTGAGGGGTCCAGCTCCTCGTCAAAAACTTGGGGGCTGGGATAGGACAGAAGGGAGTTGGCACTTCCTCTAGTTTAACCTCTTGCTATTTCAGTAAGTGATTAAAGCTTTGACTGTTCAAACTGCCAGCTCAACTCTCCCTGGCCCCTAACAATTTCAGGTTTCCTTCCCCACTCCAAGCCTTGTCCAAACCCTATCAGTTGAATTAAGGTGACTTTTTTCCTGTAGGAACACAGACCAAGAAGTTTAACATGCATCAGGTGCTACAGCACAGATGCCAAAAGATCAGGTTATCCCCTAGCTGGGAGTTCCAGATGGCAGAGGAAGCTAGTCTACAATGACAGAAGGAGCGATGGTGGTGGGGAATAGAGTTCATCTGCTCATAATTGTTATATCCACGCAATTGTCGTTAGTATACCTGAGTGTTTATGCTTACAAAAAAATAGTATTGCCTATTTCATTGTGTGAAGTGGCCTACAAAGTGTTCTCTTGTGTTTTTATGTTTCCCAGTGGTGGTGGGGAAGAAATTTGATTGTCAGCGTTTTTTTCCATTGACCACTGTCTCCAGGTTCAGTGCCTGAGCACTGCTGCTACTTCTTCCCCCATCTATCTCCAGCATCCAATGAGTGTCCAGCTTCTAAGACCCCTTACTTTGGTGCTGATCATAATCTCAAAATACATAATCCTGAATGTAAAAATCCTGAACTCTTTAAGGTCTAAAGTCCCTAACATCTAAAATTTCAATAGATTAAAATCTTTGAAATTCTGTGAGACAAATTCTGGGGAAGGGATTCATGTGTTTTCAGTTGTATGCAGTGTACTTGCATCATGACAGGCAGAACTATTACCTTGTTACTGTCTTTACTAGGAAATTACGGTTTAAGGAGATTCGTATGGGTGCCAAGTTGATAAGAAGTAGACTTGGGGACATAATTTTAGGTGGCAACTTGCCTGGATTAAGGAATACTAGAAACCTAGTAAGACATTATTTTCAGTGTATCTGTGAGAGTCTTTCTAGGGGAGACATGTATATGAGTCTCAGTGGACTAAGTGGGAAAGATCTGTCCTCATGTTGGCAGGGGCCATCCACTCAGCCAGGGGCCTATAGAGAACTGAGAAGGCAAATTAGTCCCTCTCAGAGCTGGGACAAATTTTCTGCTGCTGCCTCGGACATCAGAAATTTGACACCACAAAGTACATTATCACAGCATTAACTGTGTGTAAGCATTGTGCATGGATGTAAAAATGTAGAAACTTCCTCAATAAAGGAAGCGATGTACTCTTTGTATGTCTGCATTTGTCAAATATAAAATTTCTGAGAATCTTGGCTCTTTGGGCTACTGTGTATGTGGTGGTGACCCATTGAAGGGTTTTTTTGGTGTGTGTGTGTGTGTGTGTGTTTTGTTTTGTTTTTAAAACAGAGTCTTGCTCTGTCGCTCAGGCTGGAGTGCAGTGGCACCATCTCAGCTCACTGCAACTTCTGCCTCCTGGGTTCAAGCGATTCTCCTGCCTCAGCCTCTCAAGTAGCTGGGACTACAGGCACCCACCACCACACCTGGCTAGTTTTGTATTTTTGTAGAGACAGGGTTTCACCATGTTGGCCAGGCTGGTCTTGAACTCCTGACTTTAGGTGATCCGCCCATGTTGGCCTCCCAAAGTGCTGGTATTGCAGACGTGAGCCACCATGCCCAGCCAAGTTTTGTTTTTTGTTTTTTTTGTTGTTGTTTTCTTTTGAGATGGAGTCTTGCTCTGTTGCCCCAGCTGGAGTGCAGTTTTCATGATCTCGGCTCACTGTAATCTCCACCTACTGGATTCAAGCAATTCTCCTGCCTCAGCCTCCTGAGTAGCTGGGATCATAGGTGCCTACCACCATGCCCGGCTAATTTTTGTATTTTTGGTAGAGATGGGGTTTCACCATGTTGGTCAGGCTGGTCTCAAACTCCTGACCTGAAGTGATCTGCCCGCCTCGGCCTCCCAAAGTGCTGGGATTACAGGGTAAGCCACTGTGCCCGGCCCCCCATTGAAGTTTTTGATTGATCTCGTCAGAAGACTTATGTTGTCTATCACAGTATTTCAGATGACTGCGGTTATAAAGCTGGGTGTATGCTTTTATATATTTAGCTTTTTCACCCATTTCTTTGTGAATACAGTTTATCTGCTCATAATTGTTTTTTTTTTTTTTTTTTTTGAGACAGAGTCTCGCTGTGTCTCCCAGGCTGGAGTGCAGTGGCGTGATCTCGGCTCACTGCAAGCTCCGCCTCCCGGGTTCATGCCATTCTCCCGCCTCAGCCTCCCAAGTAGCTGAGACTACAGGCGCCCGCCACCACGCCCGGCTAGTTTTTTGCATTTTTAGTAGAGACGGGGTTTCACCATGTTAGCCAGGATAATGCTCATAATTGTTATATCCACGCAGTTGTCATTAGTATGCCTGAGTGTTTATGCTTGCAAAAAATGTTATTTCCTATTTCATTGTGTGAAGTGGCCTACGAAGTGTTCTCTTGTGTTACGTTTCTCAAATAAATCCCCTTTTAAAAATGTAAATAAATGTTTTTGAGATAATTTTTAAGATTTTTTTCCCTACGTTATATTTTCAAGATTTTGAGATTTTGGGATTGCAATTTTCTGGATTTTTAGACTTCAGGGATTTTGATCTTTCAGTATTTCAACATTTGAGATTATGGCATTTGGAATTGTTTTTCAGGATTATGGTCCAAACTTCTTTTCTGTCCATGCTCACGCCACGGTGTTCTGCCCTGCAGTCTTCCAGCTTTGACCGCTCCAGCACCCAGAGCCCTGTCCTCATTATAAGCCAGGTTGGACTGTTGACAGGAACCAGGTGTTTGGCTTTATATTAGGCAAGGCATTTCCTTCACTCACTTTTAAGTGGCCACCCATGCTCAATTCAAACAAATTAACTTCTGTCTTCAGGTCACTCAAAGCTCAAATAGCAAAGCCTTCATTCCTGACAACATTAATTTACCTTTGAGGACTCTCCACCTCAGCAGTCACAGCCATACCGCCTTTTAGCTGGTACCATGGGACTTGTTGCTCTGTTGTCATAACATTTCTTCTTTCTGCCTCGAAGAGAGTGAGCAACAATGAAGTTATTATTTGGGTAACTTATTTCAGTCCTGCTTCTAGCAGCTCAACATATAAACAGGAAGAAGTAGGGTCTCCTGCCAACTGGGCAATAGTATTCATTACTGGATCTTGGGAGTCTTATTTTCTTGAACTGGCCTGCAGATGCTTGTCCTTCCTAATCCAGAAATCCATGTCTGTCAGCATCCTTTCTTTCTCAACAAAATTGCTAAGTCTGCTATTTGAGTTTACCCTATTTATAATCTAATGTGTTAGTCTGTTACAGTTTCCTAGACGCTGGTAAAGACATAAAAATTACACAAATAATACAGAGAGTTCTGTTCTCATCCAGCTTCCCCCAAAGATAGCATTTTAACCATATTATTAAAACCTTGAAGTTGACATTGGTACAATACTATTACTAAACTGTTGATAGACCTTGTTTGGAGTTTACCAGTACTTGCATGCACTGTTTATTTTTCCCTTATTTTTTCACTTTTAACCTACCTTAATATTTAAAATGGGTTTCTCATTAATAGCACATACCTTGGTCTTGCTTTTTAAATTTTAATTAATGCATAGTATTTGTACATATTTATATAGGGCACATGTGATATTGTTACATGCATAGAATGTGATGATCAATTTAGGGTATTTATTCCTATATATTAGGAACATTCCAAGTCCTCTCTTCTAGTTATTTTGAAATATATAATACATTGTTGTTAACTATTAACTATAGTCACCCAACTTTGTATCAAACATTAGAACTTTAACTGTATGTTTGTACCCATTAACCAACCTCTCTTCATAGCCACTCCCACCCATATGCCCTTCCCATCCTCTGATAGCTATCACTCTACTCACTACCTCCATGAGGTCAACTTTCTTAGCTCCCATATATGAGTGAGAACATGCAGTATTTGTCTCTCTCTGCCTGGCTTATTTAATGTCCTCCAGATCCATCCATGTTGCCGTAAATGACATGATTTCATTCTTTTTTATGACTGAATAGTACTCCATTGTGTACGTAGACCACATTTCCTTTGTCTGTTCGTGGTCACTTAGGTTGATTCCTTATCTTTGCTGTCAGTAGAGCTGTCAGAAACATGGGAGTGCATGTATCCTTCTGGTATACTGATTTCCTTTGGATAAATGCCCAGTAGAAGAATTGCTAGGTGGTATGGTAGTTCTATTTTTAGTTTTTTTCTCTATTGTTTTCCATAGTGGCTGAACTAATTTACATTTTCACCAACAGTTTGAGTTCCCTTTTCTGTACATCCTCACCAGCATCTGTAATTTTTTGCTTTTTAACAATACTTATGCTAATGTAAAGCGAGACCGCATTATGATGATTTATTATTATTACATCAGTCAACCTTTAATGTTCAAAAAAGGCATGGATGCAGAGCATAGGAGATGTGGCAGGGTCTCGGGCCTTGGTCCAGAAATGAGGGAGAGATGAACACAAACCAGACACTTTCAACTGGCCACACAGTCTGGGAGGGCAGGGAGAAACAGATTTGGACATTCATAAAAAAAAAAACCTAAAATCAAGCACTCCATTTTGTGCCCATTGAAGAGTTTGATATAGGAAACTCAGTCACCACCCTGGAGACTGGAGGGGAGATCCCCCCTCCCCTGCCAACACCAAAAAGCAAGCTTGGCACACACAAAGGGCTTAGGGAGGGGCATTCTGCCTCCCCACCAGCCCCAAGAAGGGACTTGAAAATAAAAGAATAAGCTGGATCCCCTACCCCTACATTGTCAACCCTACACATGAGAGTTTTGAAGGCCAGCCAACTAACGACAGGGGCTGCTCTAAGAGAACACCAGAGGAATGAGAAAATGGAGGGCTAAGCAGGGAGCAGACAGGAGAAAAATGTAATGAAAAAAAAAAAAATTCAAGCTAATCCTACCCCCAAAATCCTCCTATCACGATCTCAGGCAGGAAGAACAAAAGAAGGTAATCCACAAAGACACAGCCCTTACTTAGAATTTCTGACAGACAGCAAGACAAGTCTGCTCCCCACTCCCACACACCACACACAGACACATTTCAGGGCGCCCTAAAGAACGCATCCCCACCCCACCCTCTGCCCCAAGCCATAGAATCACAGTTCAGTGGAATATTCTCCTGGTGTTAGATCAATCCCTCCACCTTCCTTCCTATCCCTTTCTCCTTGACAGTCCCACCACAGTCCCCCTGCAGCCTCCTGGCCCTCCCAGCATCCACCTGGGCCAGGAAGAGGCAGCTGCACAGTTTTAGTTCCACCTCTGGAGACCTATTTCTTTTCCTCAGCCCTCCTAGTCTTTTGGCCTCGTAGTCTGTTGAGGGCTTTTTCTTTTGTATAGGGAAAAAAAGAGAAAAGGGAGAGGTGGGAGAGATTTTCCTAGTGCAATACAACCAAAAAATATTTTTAAAGTCTTGAAAAACAAATATAAAGCAGCCTTCTTCCCCAGGCAACTGAACAGAAAGGTTTGGTTGTGTTGACTGCCACATACACATGAAAACGAATATACAGTCCATGCAGTAGCACAGCCATTGGAGAAGACATCCTGATGTCCTGATTTGCCCCAGTGCAAAACAGTCCTAGCAACGCCCCCTGCTTGCCATCGCTGCCACCGCCACTGACATCTTCACTGTGGCCACCTAGCCTGACTTGAAGAGGAGGATTGTAACTTGACTCAAGTAAAAATAGATGAGGTGCTTTGTCTTGTGTGTGACGTAGCTGCCAAATTTCGGCCCACGATACAGTGCCAGGTAGGGCTATATTTCTTGTCAAATTCCTTCTTGATATAGGCTGCAATGTCCTTCTCTATGTTGTACTTCTCCATGGCCTGCGTGGCGCAGTCAATGACATCCTGTTGCATATCCTCAGACGTGTCTGCGGTCTTGATCACTGCCTTCCAGTCAGACATCGTGACACTTCACGGAGGCGAGTCCGCACGGGCCCGTGGGGAGCAGCGATGGCCTAAGGCAGAGCGCAGGCAGCGGCGGTGACTCCTGGGCTCCTCCTGCAGTCACTGCCACTACGGTCTCCCGCTCCCGCAGCCCCGGGCCAGTCGCTACCCGCCACGGTCCGCCCTTGGAGTTGCCCGCGCGGCCTGCCAGCCTGCTCGGTCCGCGCTGGCGCCGCACAGCTACGCTCTGCTCTGCCGCTCTCTTTTTATTTTGTTTTTAGATGGAGTCTGGCTCTGTCACACAGGCCGGAGTGCAGTGGTGCGATCTCAGCTTACTGCAACTTCCGCCTCCCGGGTTCAAGTGATTCTCCTGCCTCAGCCTTCCAAGTAACTGGGACTACAGGTGCACGCCACCACGCCTGACTTATATATGATATATAGTATATGTTTATATGATATATAAGCATCCGTTTATATATATTAATATATAATGCTATATGATATATAGTAATCTGTATTACATATAATCTAGATTATATATATTATATAATATACATTATAATATAATCTATATATAACTATAATTATATATATAATTATATGTAATATAGTTATATATAGATTATATTATATATTTTATAACTATAACTATATATGATATAGATTATATTATAATATGGCTTATATATAATATAGATAACTATATTATATATAATTCTATATAATATAGCTTATATTATATAGCTTATATAATATAGCTTATATAAATATATTACATGTTATATAAAATATATAGTTTATATATATATGTATATATTTTTTTGAGACAAGAATCTCACTCTGTCACCCAGGCTGGAGTGCAGTGGTGCGACCTCAGCCCACTGCAGCCTCCGCCTCCCGGGTTTAAGCGATTCTCCTGCCTGCCTCAGCCTACTGAGTAGCTGGGATTACAGGCACCGTGCCACCACGCCCAGCTAATTATTTGTGTATTTTTAGTAGAGACGGGGTTTCGCCATGTTGGTCAGGCTGGTCTCAAACTCCTGACCTCGTGACCTGCCCGCCTCGGCCTCCCAAAGTGCTGGGATTACAGGCGTGAGCCACTGCGCCCCGCCTTGTATTTTTAATAGAGACAGGGTTTCACCATGTTGGCCAGGCTGGTCTTGAACTCCTGGCCTCAGGTGATCCACCCACCTCAGCCTCCCAAAGTTCTGGGATTACAGGCGTGAGCCACCGCGCCCAGCGCCTCATGATTATGATTTTTCTCTGATAAAGAGTGATGTTGAACATTTCCTGTTGACCATTTATATGTCTTCTTTTAAGAAATGTGTATTCATAGACATTTACAGAACTCTCCACCCCAAATAAACAGAATATACATTCTTCTTAGCACATCGCACTTATTCTAAAATTGACCATATAATTGGAAGTAAAGCACTCCTCAGCAAATGTAAAAGAACAGAAATCACAACAAACTGTCTCTCAGACCACAGTGCAATCAAAGTAGAACTCAGGATTAAGAAACTCATTCAAAACCACACAACTACATGGAAACTGAACAACTTACTCCTGAATGACTACTGGGTAAATAACAAAATGAAGGCAGAAATAAAGATGTTCTTTGAAACCAATGAGAACAAAGACACAATGTACCAGAATCTCTGGGACACATTTAAAGCAGTGTGTAGAGGGAAATTTATAGCACTAAATGCCCACAAGAGAAAGCAGGAAAGATCTAAAATCGACACCCTAACATCACAATTAAAAGAACTAGAGAAGCAAGAGCAAACAAATTCAAAAGCTAGCAGAAGGCAAGAAACTAAGAGCAGAATTGAAAGAGATAGAGACACAAAAAATCTTTCAAAAAAAAAAAATGAATCTAGGGGCTGGTTTTTTGAAAAGATCAACAAAAATGACAGACCGCTAACAAGACTAATAAAGAAGAAAAGAGAGAAGAATCAAATAGATGCAATAAAAAAATGATAAACAGGATATCACCACCGATCCCACAGAAATACAAACTACCATCAGAATACTATAAATACCTCTACGCAAATAAACTAGAAAATCTAGAAGAAATGGATAAATTCCTGGACACATACACCCTCCCAAAACTAAACCAGGAAGAAGTTGAATCTCTGAATAAACCAATAACAGTCTCTGAAATTGAGGCAATAATTAATAGCCTACTAACCAAAAAAAGTCCAGGACCAGACGGATTCACAGCCAAATTCTACCAGTGGTACAAAGAGGAGCTAGTACTATCCTTTCTGAAACTATTCCAATCAATAGAAAAAGAGGGAATCCTCCCTAACTCATTTTATGAGGCCAACTTCATCCTGATACCAAGCCCTGGCAGAGACACAACAAAAAAAGAGAGTTTTAGACCAATATCCCTGATGAACATCGACGTGAAAATCCTCAATAATATACTGGCAAACCGAATCCAGCAGCACATCAAAAAGCTTATACGCCACTATCAAGTCGGCTTCATCCCTGGGATGCAAAGGCTGGTTCAACATATGCAAATCAATAAACGTAATCCATCACAAAACAGAACCAATGACAAAAACCACATGATTATCTCAATGGATGCAGAAAAGGCCTTCAACAAAATTCAACAGCCCTTCATGCTAAAAACTCTCAATAAACTAGGTATTCATGGAACGTATCTCAACATAATAAGGGCTATTTATGACAAACCCACAGCCAGTATCATACTGAATGGGCAAAAACCGGAAGCATTCCCTTTGAGAACCTGCACAAGACAAGGATGCCCTCTCTCACCACTCCTATTAAACATAATGTTGGAAGTTCTGGCCAGGGCAATCAGGCAAGAGAAAGACATAAAGGGTGTTCAATTAGGAAATGAGGAAGTCAAATTGTCCCTGTTTGCAGATGACATGGTTGTATATTTAGAAAACCCCATTGTCTCAGCCCAAAATCTCCTTAAGCTGATAAGCAACTTCAGCAATGTCTCAGGATACAAAATCAATGTGCAAAAATCACAAGCATTCCTATACACCATTAACAAACAGAGAGCCAAATCATGAGTGAACTCCTATTCACAATTGCTACAAACAATAAAATACCTAGGAATCCAACTTACAAGGGATGTGAAGGACCTCTTCAAGAACTACAAACCACTGCTCAATGAAATAAAAGAGGACACAAACAAATGGAAGAATATTCTATGCTCATGGATAGGAAGAATCAATATTGTGAAAATGGCCATACTGTTCAAAGTAATTTATAGATTCAATTCCATCTCCATCAAGCATCCCCATCAAGCTACCAACGACTGTCTTCACAGAATTGGAAAAAACTACTTTAAAGTTCACATGGAACCAAAAAAGAGCCTGCATTGCCAAGACAAACCTAAGCAAAAAGAACAAAGCTGGAGGCATCACGCTACCTGACTTCAAACTATACTACAAGGCTACAGTAACCAAAACAGCATGGTACTAGTACTAAAACAAAGATACAGACAATGGAAAAGAACAGAGGCCTCAGAAGTAATGCCACACATCTACAACCACCTGATCTTTGACAGACCTGTACAAGAAATGGGGGAAGGATTCCCTATTTAATAAATGATGCTGGGAAAACTGGCTAGCCATGTGTAGAAAGCTGAAACTGGATCTCTTCCTTACACCTTACAGAAAAATTAATTCAAGAGGGATTAAAGACTTAAATGTTAGACCTAAAACCATAAAATCCCTAGAAGAAAACCTAGGCAATACCATTCAGGACATAGGCACAGGCAAGGACTTCATGGCTAAAACACCAAAAGCAATGGCAACAAAGGCCAAAATAGGTAAATGGGATCTAATTAAACTAAAGAGCTTCTGCACAGCAAAAGAAACTACCATCAGAGGGAACAGGCAACCTACAGAACGGGAGAAAATTTTTGCAATCTACCCATCTGACAAAGGGCTAATATCCAGAATCTACAAAGAACTCAAAGAAATTTACAAGAAAAAAACAACCCCATCAAAAAGTGGGCAAAGGATATGAACAGACACTTCTCAAAAGAAGACATTTATGTAGACAACAGACACATGAAAAAATGCTCATCATCACTGGCTATCAGAGAAATGCAAATCAAAACCACAATGAGATACCATCTCGTGCCAGTTAAAATGGCAATCATTAAAAAGTCAAGAAACAACAGATGCTGGAGAGGATGTGGAGAAACAGGAAAGCTTTTACACTGTTGATGGGAGTGTAAATTAGTTCCACCATTGTGGAAGACAGTGTAGCGATTCCTCAAGGATCTAGAACTAGAATTACCATTTGACTCAGCAATCCCATTACTGGGTATATACCAAAAGGATTATAAATCATACTACTATAAAGACACATACATATGTCTGTTTATTGTAGCACTATTCACAATAGTAAAGATTTGAAACCAACCCAAATGTCCATCAATGATAGAATGGATTAAGAAAATGTGGCACATATACACCATGGAATACTATGCAGCCATAAAAAAGGATGAGTTCATATCCTTTGCAGGGACATGGTTGAAGCTGGAAACCATCATTCTGAGCAAACTATCACAAGGACAGAAAACCAAACACCACATGTTCTCACTCATAGGTGGGAACTGAACAATGAGATCACTTGGGCACAGGGTGGGGAACATCACACACCAGGGCCTGTTGGGGGTTAGGGGTTTCAGGGAGGGCCTAATGTAAATGATGAGTTAATGGGTGCAGCAAACCAACATGGCACATGTATACCTATGTATCAAACCTGGATGTTGTGCACATGTACCCTAGAACTTAAAGTATAATAATAATAAAAGAAATATTTACATACATATGAAGACACAGAAAAAGGAAAGGGAGTCGCACAGAAAAGAGGCCAGTAACTGCACACACTTTCTTCCAAACTCAGTACCTTGGCTATATTAATTTACCTTCTATATTATTAAACAATTATTATGTAGTATTTGTCCTATCTACTATGTTCATATTTTAAATAAAATCGGAAATGTAAAAAAAAAAATGTCTGTTCATGTTCTTTGCCCACTTTTTAATGAGATTATTTGTTGTTGTTTTACTCTTCTTGGACTTCCTATATATTCTGGATATTAGTCCCTTGTCAGAGAAATAGTTTGCAGATATTTTCTCCCATTCAACAGGCTGTCTCTTCAGTCTGTTTATTGTTTCCTTTACTATGCAGAAGCTTTTTAGTTTAGTATGGTCCCACTCATCTAATTTTGTTTTCGTTGCCTGTGCTTTTGACGTCCTAGCGCCATAAAATCTTTGCCTAGATCAATGTCCTGGTGTTTCTCATGTTTTCTTCTAGTAGTCTTATGCTTTCAGGACTTATGTTTAAGTATTTACTCCATCTTGAACTGGTTTTTGGTTGTGGTGAGAGGTAGGGGGTCCTCTTTCATTCTTCTGCATATGTATATCCAGTTTTTCTAGCACAATTTATTGAAGAGGGTGTTCTTTACCCAATATTCTTCACACCTTTGTTGAAAATCAGTCAGCTATAAATACACGGATTTCTTTCTGTGTTCTTTGTTTTGCTCCACTGGTCTCTGTTTCTGTTTTTAAACTAATACCATGCTGTCTTGGTTACTATAGGCTTGTAATATATTTTGAAGTCAAGTAGTATGATGCCTCAAGCTCTTTTTGCTCTGGATTCCTTTGGCTATTTGGGCTCTTTTTGGTCCCATATGAATTTTAGGATTTTTTTTTCCTATTTATGTGAAGAATTGCATTGGCATTTTGATACAGATTGTATTCAGTCTGTAGAATGCTTTGGGCAGTATGGTCATTTTAATAATATTAATTCTTACGATCCACATGCTTGGGATGTCTTTCCATTTGTTTGTGTCCTTTTCAGTTTCTTTTATCAATGGTTGGGAGTTTTCCTTGTAGAGGTCTTTTACCTCCTTGGTTAAATTTATTCCTAGGTATTTAAATTTTTTTTAAACTATTTTAAGTGGGATTGCCTTCTTGATTTCTTTCTCAGCTAGTTTATTATTGGTGTGTAGAAACACTACTGATTTCTGAGGCCGGGCACTGTGGCTCATGCCTGTAATCCCAGCACTTTGGGAGGCCAAGATGGGGAGATCACTTGAGCCCAGGAGTCCAAGACCAGCCTAAGCAACATAGCGACACCCCATCTCTAGTTTAAAAAACCAAAAACACTACTGATTTTTGTATGCTGATTTTGTATCTTACAACTTTACCAAATTTATTCATCAGATCTAAGCATTTTTTGGTGGAGTCTTTAGGTTGTTCTTCTAGATACAAGATTATGTCATCCGCAAAGAGGTACAATTTGACCTCCCCTTTGTTAATGTGGATTGCTTTTATTTATTTATTTAAAGTTTTAAAAAAGTTTAATGGAGCCAATAAGGCATATAAATTGTGTTCTGGCTGGATGCGTTTTATTTCTTTCATTCGCCTGATTGCTCTGGCTGGGATTTCCAGTACTGTGTTGACTAGGAGTGCTGAAAGTAGGCATCCCTGTCTTGTTCCAATTCTTAGCGGAAAAGCATTCAGCTGTTCCTCATTCTGTATGATGTTAACTGTGTGTCATATATGACCTTTATTATGTTGACGTACATTTCTTCTATGTCTAGTTTGTTGAGATTTTTTATCATGAAGGGATGTTGAATTTTATTAAATCCTTTTTCTGTATCTATTGAGATGATCATACAGTATTTGTCCTTCATTCTGTTGATGTGATGTAGCACGTTTATTGATTTGCATACATTGAATCATCCTTGAATCACTGGGATAAATCTTAGTTGATCATGGTGTATTATCTTCTTGATATGTTGTTGGATTGAGTTTGCTAGTATTTGTTGAGGTTTTTTTTTTTTTTTGAGATGGAATCTCTCTTTCACCCAGGATGGAGTGGTGCAGTGGTGCAATCTTGGCTCACTGCAACCTCCACCTCCCAGCTTCAAGCGATTCTCCTGCCTCAGCCTCCTGAGTAGCTGGGACTACAGGTGCTAATTTTTGTATTTTTAGTAGAGACGAGGTTTCATCATGTTGACCAGGATGGTCTCGATCTCCTGCCCTCGTGATCCACCCACCTCGGCCTCCCAAAGTGCTGAGATTACAGGTGTAAGCCACCCGCCCAGCCTTGTTGAGGAGTTTTGTGTGCATGTTCTTCAGAGATACTGGCCTGTACTTTTTTGTTGAGTCTCTGTCTGGTTTTAGTATCAGGGTTATGCTGGCCTTGTAAAATGAGTTATGGAGAATTCTCTCTTTAATTTTTTGGAATAGTTTGAGGAGAATTGGTGTTAGTTCTTAGAAAGTTCGGTAGAATTTGGCAATTAAGCCATCCAGTCTTGCACATTTCTTTGTTGGGAGATTTTTTAAATTACCATTTCAACTTCATTACTTGTTATTGGTCTGTTCAGGTTTTCTATGTCTTTTTAATTCAATATTGGTAGGTTGTATATGTTCAGGAATTTATTCATTTCCACTAGGTTTTTCAGTTTATTAGTGTTTACTTGTTAATAATATCTGATAATCTTTTATGTTTCTGTGGTATCAGTTGTAATGTCTCCTTTTTCATATCTTATTCTATTTCTTTAGGGTTTTCTAGGTATACAATCTCTTTTTTTCTTGGTTAGTCTAGCTAACAGTATCCATTTTATTTATCCTCTTTTAAAAGCCAACTTTTCTTTATTTCAATAGTTTTTGGGGTACAGGTGGTTTTTTGGTTACATGGAAAAGTAACCAAAAGTATCCATGGTTACATGGATAAGTTCTTCAGTGGTGATTTCTGAGATTTTGGCACACCCATCACTCAAGCAATGTACACTGCTTTTATCCCAGTATGTAGTCTTTTATCCCGCACTGCCCCCTCCGAATCCCCAAAGTCCATTATATCATTCTTCTACCTTTGCATCTTGATAGCTTAGCTCCCACTTATAAGTGAGAACATGCCATATTTGGTTTTCCATTCCTGATTACCTCACTTAGAATAATGGCCTCCAGCTCCATTCAACTTGCTGCAGAAGACATTATTGTATTCCTTTCTGTGGCTGAGTAGTATTCCATGGGGTATATATACCACATTTTCTTTATCCACTTGTTGGTTGGTGGGTTACTTAGGTTGGGTTCATTATGTTTGCAATTGTGAACTGTGCTACTATAAACATGCATGTGCATGTGTCTTTTTCATATAATAACTTCTTTTCCTTTGAGTAGATACCCAGTAGTGGGATTGCTGGATCAGATGGTAATTCTACTTTTAGGAATCTCCATACTGTTTTCCATAGTGGTTGTACTAGTTTACATTCCCACCAGCAGTGTAAAAATATGCCCTTTTCACCAAATCCACACCAATATCTACTGTTTTTTGACTTTTTGATTATGACTATTCTTGCAGGAGTAAGTTGGTATCATTGTGGTTTTAATTTGCATTCCTCTGATACTTAAGGATGTTAAGCATTTTTCATATGTTTGTTGGCTGTTTGTATATCTTCTTTTGAAAATTGTCTATTTGTGTCTTTTACCCACTTTTTGATGAGATTGTTTTTTTTCTTGCTGATTTGTTCAAATTCATTGTAGATTCTGGATATTAGTCCTTTTTCAGATGCATAGTTTGCAAATATTTTCTCCTACTGTGTGTTATCTCTGCTATTTCTTTTGCTGTGCAGAAGCTTTTTAGTTTAATTAGGTCCCATTTATTTATATTTATTTTTGTTGCATTTGCTTTTGGGGCCTTAGTCATGAGTGTTTGCCTAAGCTAATGTCCAGAACAGTTTTTCTGATGTTCTACAATTTTTATGGTTTCAGGTTTTAGATTTAAGTCTTTGATCCATCTTAAGTTGATTTTTGTATAAGGTGAGAGATGAGGATCCAGTTTCATTCTTCTACATGTGGCTTGCCAATTTTTCCAGTACCAGTTATTGAATAGGGTATCCCTTCCGCAATTTATGTTTTTGTGTGCTTCATCAATGATCAGTTAGGTGTAAGTATTTGGTTTTATTTCTGTGCTCTCTATTCTGTTGCATTGGTCTACGTGCCTGTTTTTATACTGGTTCCATGCTGTTTTGGTAACTTTAGCCTTACAGTACAGAGTACAGTCGAAGTTGGGTAATGTGATGCCTACAGATTTGTTCTTTTTGCTTAGTATTGCTTTGGCTGTGCAGGCTCATTTCGGGTTTTATATAAATTTTAGGAGTTTTTTCTAGTTCTGTGAAGAATGATGATGATATTTTGATGGGAACTGCATTGAATGTGTAGAAAGCTTTAGGCAGTGTAGTCATTTTCACAATATTGATTCTACCCATCCACGATCATGGAATGTGTTTCCATTTGTGTTATCTATTATTTCTTTCAGCAGTGTCTTGTAGTCTTCCTTATAAACATCTTTCACCTCCTTGGTTAAGTATATTCCTAGGTATTTTATTTTATTTTATTTTTTGCAGCTATTGTAAAAGGGATTGAGTTCTTGATTTGATTCTCAGCTTGATTGTTGTTGGCATATAGCAGTGCTACTGATTTATGTACACTGATTTTGTATCCTGAGACTTTACTGAGTTTGTTTATCAGATCTAGGAGCTTTTTGGATGAGTCTTTAGGGTTTTCTAGGTATACAATCATATCATCAGTGAACATCTATGGTTTGACTTTCTCTTTTCCAATTTCGACGTCCTTTACTTCGTTCTCGTTTGATTACTCTGGCCAGGTTTGTTTTGTTTTGTTTTTTTAAGATGGGGGCTCACTATGTTACCCCGGCTGGTCTCAAACTCCTGGGCAAAAACAATCCTCCCTCCTCAGCCTCCAGATTAGCTAGTATACAGCCTTGCACCACTGTGCCTTACTCTTTTATCTGTTTGTTTAGTTCTCCTCTGATCTTTATTATTTCTTAACTTCTACTAATTTGGGGTTTGGTTTATTGCCTTCCTATTTCCTTGAAGTACATCATTAGATTGTTTGAAATTTTTCTACTTTTTTGATGTAGGTGTTTATTGCTATAAACTCCCTTCTTAGGACTGTTTTTGCTGTATCTCATAGGCTTTTTTATGTTGCTGTTTTAGAGACAGGGTCTTGCTCTGTCACTCTGGCTGTAGTGCAGTCATGTGATTGTAGCTCACTTTAACCTTGAACTCCTGGGCTCAAGTGACCCTCCTGCCTCAGCCTCCCAAGTAGCTAGGACTACAGGTGCACACCACCATGCCCAGCTAATTTAAAAAATGTTGTTTGTAAAGATAGAGTCTTGCTGTGTTGCATAGGCTGATCTTAAACTACTGACCTCAAATGATCTTCTGCCTCAGCCTCCCGAAGAACTGGGATTACAGGCATGAGCCACTATGTCCAGCCAATATGTTGTGTTTTAATTTTTACTTGTTTCAAGAGATTTTTTGGCCATGTGTGGTGGCTCACGCCTATAGTCCTAGCACTTTGGGAAGCTGAGGCAAGATGATCACTTGAGCCCAGGAGTCAAGACCAGGCTGAGCAACATGGCAAGACCCCATCTCTACAAAAAATTAAAAATTAGCTGGGCATAGTGACACACAGCTGTGGTTCCAGCTACTAAGGAGGTTGACGCTGGAGGACCACTTGAGCCTGGGAGGTTGAGGCTGTGGTGAGCTATGTTCGTTCCACTGCCCTGCAGCCTAGGCAACAGAGTGAGATCCTGTATCAAAAAAAGTTTTCTTTTTATTTCCTTATTAATTCCTTCCCTGACCCAGTGGTCATTCAGGAACATATTATTTATGTTCATACAAATCTATGTATTTGTACAGTTTCCAACGTTCCTCATGCTACTTTTTTTTTTTTTTTTTCTCTGAGACAGAGTCTCACTCTGTCACCCATGCTGGAGTGCAGTGGCACCATCTCAGCTCACTGCAACCTCTGCCTCCTGGGTTCAAGCAATTCTCCTGCCTGAGCCTCCCAAGTGGCTGGGATTACAGGTGTGCGCCACCATGCCTAGCTAATTTTTTGTATTTTTAGTAGAGACGGGGTTTCACCATGCCGACCAGGCTGGTCTCGAACTCCCAACCTCATGATCCGCCTGCCTCGGCCTCCCAAAGTGCCGGGATTACAGGCATGAGCCACCGCGCCCAGCCCATGCTACTTATTTATTATTTTATCCTATTGTGGTCTGAGAAGATAATTGATATGATTTCTATTTTAAAAATTTGTTGAGACTTGTTTTGTGGCTTAACATATGGTCTGTGCTGGAAAATGCTTCATTTGCTGATGAGGAGAAAGTGTATTCTACAGCTGTAGGATGAAATGTTCTGTTTAGGTCCATTAGTTCTAAAGTGCAGTGTAAATGTCTCTTAATTTTCCATCTAGTTGGTCTAATTCTGAAAGTGGTATGTTGAAGTCCCAAACTCTATGTTACAGTGCATCTCTCCCTTTAGATCTAATATTTGCTTTATATATCTGGGTGCTCTAATGTTGGGTACATATATAATTGTTATATCCTCTTGCTGTGTTGATCCACTTATCATTATATAGTGACCTTCATTATATAGTGACCTTCTTCGTTTCTTTTAACAGTTTTTGACTTAAAGTCTGTTTTATCTAACATTGGTATAGCTACCCCTGCTTTCTTTTGATTACCATTTGATTGGAATCTCTTTTTCCATGTCTTTACTTTGTCTGTATATGTTCTTACAAGTGAGATGAGTTTATTTTAGGCAGCTTATAGGTGGGCCATGTTTTTTTTAATCCATTCGGCTATCCTGTAACTTTCAAGTGGAAAGTTTAATCTGTTTACATTCAAGGTTATTATTGATATGTGAGAGCTAATTCCTGTAATTTTATTACTTCATAGCTACTTGTTTTATATATCCCTTGTTCCTCTCTTTCTCTCTTATTATTGTGATTTGGTGGTTTTCTGTAGTGGTAATGTTTGAGTCCTTTCTCCTCATTTGTCTCTTTGCTCTACCAGTGGGTTTTGTAATTTTTGTGTTTTTATGGTGGTGTGCATCATTGTTTTCCTTCCAGGACTCTCTTAAACTTATTTCTTGTAGGGCTCACCTAGTGTGATGAATTCCCTCAATTGTTGCTTATCTGGGAAAGACTACTTCTCCTTCATTTATGAAGGATAACTTTGCTGGGTGTAGTGTCCTTGGCTGGCAGAATTTTTTCTCAGCTCATTGTTTATACCATCCCATTCTTTCCTGGCCTGTAAGGTTTCCACTGAGAATTCTGCTTAGTCAGTTGGGAGATCCCTTGTAAGTGACTAGACATTATTCACTTGCTGTTTTTGCAATTCTCTGTCTTTGACATTTGACGACCATGTGCCGTGAAGATCTCTTTGAATTGCATCTGTTTGGGGACCTCTGAACTTCTTGTATTGGATCTTTAAATCTCTTACTTGGGAAGTTTTCAGTTACTGTTTCATTAAATGGATTTTCTATCCCTTTTCTCTTTGCCTTCTGAAACACCAAAAATTTGAATATTGGTCATTTTATGGTGTCCCATATGTCATGTGGGCTTTGTTCATTCTTTTTTCTTTGTTTTTATCTGACTGGATTATTTCAAAAGACCTGTCTGCAAGTTCTGTAATTCTTTGTTCTACTTGATCTACTCTATTTTTGAAGGTTTTAAATGTGTATTGTATTTCATTCAGTGAATTCACCAGTTCCAAAATTTGGTGGTTTTTCCTCATGATTGTTATGTCTTTGGTAAATTTCTCATTATTTTTTGTATTTGTTGTGTGCTCTTCTATCTCACTGAGCTTCTTTAATATCATTACTTTGAATTCTTTTTCTGGGACTTCATAAATTTCTTTTTCATTGGAATCTGTTGCTGGAGAATTATTGTGTGCCTTTGAAGGTGTCATATTTCCCTGCTTTTTCGTGTTTGTTGTGTCCTTACATTTTTCTCCACACATCTGGTCTAACAGTCACTTCTTCCGATTTTTTTGGATTTGCTTTCATAGTGGAGGACTTTTTCCTGAAGATGTATATGTGGTGTTGGTTGGGTAGGGCACTGTGCCAGTCTAGGCAAACCTGTCCCCAGGCTGCCTGGTGGCGCATGGAGGTGCTGGTTCTCAAAATGGTACCCTGCTGTAGCTGCTTAGAACTCAGGGTGTGCAAGACTCAGCCTTAACTCCCTTTCTGGAGCAATACCATCACATGGTCTTCAAGCAGCTCCCTATGTTAGTCTCAGGGTCCACAAGGATTGAGGGGGCTTTCCTGTGGTTAGGATTGTAGGAGTCTGCAATAAAAAATGTGGACTGTGGCCGGGCGCGGTGGCTCACGACTGTAATCCCAGCTCTTTGGAAGGCCGAAACGGGCGGATCACGAGGTCAGAAGATCGAGACCATCCTGGCTAACGCGGTGAAACCCCATCTCTATTAAAAATACAAAAAATTACCCGGGCGTGGTGGCGGGCGCCTGTAGTCCCAGCTACTTGGGAGGCTGAGGCAGGAGAATGGTGTGAATCCGGGAAGCAGAGTTTGCAGTGAGCCGAGATCGCGCCACTGCACTCCAGCCTGGGCGATGAGCGAGACTCCATCTCAAAAAAAAAAAAAAAAAAAAAAAAAAAAAATGTGGACTACTGGGGGGGTCTATCCCTAACCCTTTCCCTTCATTGGGAAGTCTCTACAGGCACCCAGCCAATCTCAGCTGAGCAGGCTGCCTCACTTCCCTCTCCTTCCTTGTTTTAGGTGTTTCCTGTTCACTTCTCTGTTGAATTTTAGTGTTCTTTCCTAGATAACCTATTCCAACTGTGATTATCTATTCACTATTTTGGTTCTTTATGGAGAAGGTGAGTACTAGATGCCTCTAGTCAGCCATCTTGAAGACTGATGGGTCTTGTTTTTTTATTCAATCTGATGTATTTTAATTGGAAATTAGTTTATATTTTAATGTAATTATGGATATGGTTGAATGTAATCTCACCATTTTGCTATTTTCTACTTGTCCCATTTTCTTTTTTCTCACTTTCTTTTGGATTGAGTATTCTCTTGATTTTATCACCATTACTGGCTTGTTATAGCTCTTTATTTAAAAAAAGGTTTCAGTGGCTTCTCCAGGTTTTAAAATATGCATGTTCAACTTACACAAACTTCAAATAGTATACCACTTCACGTATAGTTAGAAGAACCTTGCAACAATATACTTCCAATTTCTCTTGCATCATTTATGCTATTGTCATACATCTTAATATGTTTAATAAACCCCAGAATACAGTGGTAATATTTTTGCTTTAGACTAAATTCTTTAACAAAAAACTTTTATATTTATCGTCATTTTTGAATAATTTTCTGGTGTGGGTTGCTTTAAAAATATGTCCACAAATTCTTCAATACTCCTACCTTGGGAACAGCCTAATTCCCATTCCCTTGAGTGTGCGCTGTAGTAATTTACTAAATGAATAGAATGTGGTAGAAATGTGTGATTCTAAGGCTAGGTCGTAAAAGACATTGCACCTTCCATTTTGTCTCCGATCTCTGGCACTGGGGGAAGCCAGATGACATGTCATGAAGATACTGAAATACCCCTATGGAGAATCCCACTTGGTGAAGAAGTTAGGCCTCCTCTAAAGAGTCATATGAATTGAATGAGTTTGGAAGTGGATCCTTCACCCCAGGCAAGCCTTCCTGTAATTACACACCAGCCAACCACATAATTGTAACCACATGAGCGACACTAAAACACCCAGCCAAACTGATGGTGAATTTCTAACCCACAGACTTGAGAAAATGTTGTTTTAAGTCACTTAAGTTTGGGGATAACTTGTTATAAAGCACTAGTCATTTCTTCATTATGTATCCAAGTTTCTATCTGCCATCACACTTCTACCATAGGTCTGCTGACAGTGAATTCTTTCAGCTTTCCTCTAAAAAGCCTTTATTTCATCTTTTATTTTTCAAAGATTTATTCACAGAATACAAAATTAGGGGTTGATTTATTTCTTTAAATATGTCACTCTGTTATTTTGATGAGTACTCTGCTATAATTCTTAACTTTGTCCTTCTGAGTGTGTTTTTTCCTCTGGCTGCTTTAATTGGTTTTGGTATTTATCCTGCTTGGTGTTCTCTAAACTGGTTAGATCTGTGGTTTGATGTTTTGTTATTATTTCTGAAAAATTCCTTGCCATTATCTTCTAAAATATTATTTCCTGTTTTCTCTTCTCCTTCTAAGACTTTCATTACATGTATGTTAGACTGCTTGTTATTATTCCATAGCTCCTGGGCACTGTTTTTATTGTTTTTGTTTTGGAGGCGGAGTTTCACTCTTGTGCCCAGGCTGGAGCGCACTGGCAGGATCTCAGCTTACTGCAACCTCCACCTCCCCGGTTCAAGCAATTCTCCTGCCTCAGCCTCCCAAGTAGCTGGGATTCCAGACACCTGCCACCATGCCCGGCTAATTTTTGTATTTTTAGTAGAGATGGGGTTTTGCCATGTTGGCCAGGCTGGTCTCAAACTCCTGACCTTAAGTGATCTGCCCATCTTGGCCCCCCAAAGTGCTGGGATTACAGGTGTGAGCCACCACACCTGGCTTTTTTTGTTGTTGTTGTAATTTTTTTCTCAGTGTTTCAGAATAAGTGTATCTTCCAATACATTGAATCTTTCCTCAGCTATTTCCATTCTACTAATGAACCTGTTGAAGGGATTTTCATCTCTGATATCATGCTTTTTATTTCTAGCATTTCCATTTATATTTTTATAGTTTTCATCTCTGCTAAAACACCTGGCATCAATGTGTTGTCCTCCTATTCCACTATATCCTTCAATACAGTATATTAATGTTAGTCCTTAACTGATAATTCAAATTTTATGAGTCAACTCCAAGTCTTGTTCTATTAATTGCTTTATCTCTTAACAAGGTGTTTTTTTTTTTCTTTTTTTTCCTTGAGTCTTATAATATTGAATTTAATTTATTGTGTGTAGAAAAAAACAGAAACTGAGGTAAACAGTATTTATGTCTGGTTATAAATGCATGCCTGTTAGGCTGGAATGGTAAGTTGTCAGTATTGTAAGAAGTTGAGTTTATGTTTTCTTACTGTTATCTGCAGCACATCACATATTTCAAATTCCTCCAGCAGTGAGCTGTTCCTGTGCGCTTAAGGGACAGGATGCCAGAGGGTATTTTTCTCAATGTTCCAGCTCCCTCTCCACCTTCCAGCTGTCTCTGTATGTCTTTGCTCCCAAGATGTTCTCTCTCCATGCTCTTGCCCCTCCCTCAGAGGTAGACTGCATTTTCTTGTTAGTCTGTGTTAGGCTCATGGTAGAGACAATAAGGAATCTTTGTTGTCTTAGCTCAGCCTCAGTCTTACGCAGGCTTTGCGCACCTGGCCTCAGAATTGTGTCTTTCTTAGCATTCCTATCCCTGCTCCTCATGTATTTATGCCTGGTCTTCAGCAGGAATTTCCTACTCCTCTCCCAGTAGTACTATCAGTGGAGGATGCTAGGCACCAAACTATTTTCTGTCTCTCGCCTCTAAATTAAGATTTGTGCTTCTACTTTTTCTCCTTAAATGAAAGATCTTTGCCTTTGTCCTTCCTTCTGAGGCAGAGGGGTTTTACCTCTGTTCCTCCCACTAAAGCATTTTCTGCCCTGAGAAAATGTTAACCCTCCATCAGTGGCTTAAGGCTTTCGTTTATAGCAGAAAATGAACCGGGAAACAGGTGGGTTTTTGTGCCTATCCCCAACTCAGGGGCAGCTATACTATGTATCTGTGCTTTCCAGGGGGGATCGCAGAAGCCTCCTGCTATGTATGCCCCCACACTCTCTTGAGCACCCAATGGAATGCCATGAGAAAAGCTTATGAGTGAAGATGTGACGACTGCTACAATCTTATGGTAAAACTTGAAAGGTGAAGAGTTGCTTCTTATAGTTAGGCAAAAAAATTCTTGATGGAATCTATTCCTGATAAAGATGCTGTGAACACTATTGACATAACAAATAATTTAGAATAATACTTAAATGTAGTCAATAAAGCAGTGGTAGGGTTTGAGGACTGACTCCTGTTTTGAAAAAGTTCTTCTATGGATAGAATGCTATCAAACAGCATCAGATACTTTTGTGAAAGGATGAATCAATTGATGCAGCAAACTTCATTGTTGTCTTAAGAAATTGCACAGCCACTCCAATCTTCAGCAGCCACCACCCTGATCAGTCAACAGCTATCAACACTGAGGCAACATCTTCCATGAGCAAAAAGATTATGGCTCACTGCAGGTTCAGATAACTGTTAGCATCTTGTAGCAATAAATTACTTGTAAGTAACAGTATGTACTTTTTTTGATATGCTATTGTATGCTTAATAGACTATAGTATAGTGTAAGCATCACTTTTTATTTTTTGAGACAGGGTTTTGCTCTAGTGCCCAGGCTGGAGTGCAGTGGCACCATCTCGGCTCATTGCAGTCTCTACCTCCGGGGTTCAAGCGATCCTCCTGCCTCAGCCTCCTGAGTAGCTGAAACTACAGGTGTGCACCACCATGCCCAGCTAATTTTTGTATTTTTTTTTTTTTTTTGGGATGGAGTCTCACTCTGTCGCCTAGGCTGGAGTGCAATGGCACGATCTCGGCTCACTGCAACCTCCACCTCCCGGGCTCAAAGAATTCTCCTGTCTCAGCCTCCTGAGTAGTGGGGATTACAGGCACACACTGCCACGCCTGGCTAATCTTTTTTTTTTTTTGTATTTTAGTTGACACAGGATTTCACTGTGTTGCCCAGGCTGGTCTCAAACTCCTGAGTTCAACTGATCCACCCACCTCAGCCTCCCAAAGTGCTGGGATTACAGGCATAAGCTACCACACCTGGCCAGCTTTTATTTGCACTGGGAAACCAAAAAATTTGTGAGACTCACTTTATTATGATAATTGCTTTATTGTGTTGGTCTGGAACTGAACATGCAGTATCTCTGAGAAATGCCTATATATTGTACCAATAGAGTCAATTGTGCCCCTTTTTTGTTATATTTTGACAATTATTCTATATCCATAAATACAAATCTACTTCATTTAAAAAGCACAGGCTGGGCACAATGGCTCACGCCTGTAATCCCAACAATTTAGGAGGCTGAGGCAGGCAGATCACCTGAGGTCAGGAGTACAAGACCAGCCTGGCCAACAGTAGAGTAGTGAAACCCATCTCTACTAAAAATACAAAAATTAATCAGGCCTGGAGGTGCATGCCTGTAATCCCAGCTATTTGGGAAGCTGAGGCAGGAGAACTGCTTGAACCCAGGAGGCAGAGGTTGCAGTGAACCGAGATCGTACCACTGCACTCCAGCCTGGGTGACAGAGCAAGACTCTGACTCAAAAAAAAAAAAAGCACAGCATTCCATTATACATAAAATACATATTATATTGATTATACTAAAATTATTAATACATAATATATGCCATACTTTACTAATAACTAACATTCAGTTGTTTTCAACCTTCTGCTATGCAGCATTATACCACAATGTAATAATCCTGTACACAGTTGTTTATGTCTATTGTCAGTAGATATCTGGAGTATAAGTTCCTAGAGTTAGAGTTTCTGAATGTGTGTATGCATTTTTTAATTTTCACAGATATTGTCAGATTGCTCTTTGTTTTGAGACAGAATTTCGCTCTTATTGCTGCCCAGGCTGTAGCGCAATGGTGCGATCTTGGCTCACCACAACCTCCACCTCCCTGGTTCAAGCAATTCTCCTGCCTCAGTCTCCCAAGTAGCTGGGATTACAGGCCTGTGCCCCCACGCCTGGCTAATTTTGTATTTTTTAGTAGAGATGGGGTTTCACCATGTTGGTCAGACTGGTCTCGAACTCCTGACCTCAAGTGATCCACCCTGCTCGGCCTCCCAAAGTGCTGGGATTACAGGCGTGAGCCACTGTACCCTGCCCAGATTGCTCTCTTAAAAGGTTATACCAACTTACACTTTAAAACAAAGACAGCACCTGTTTCTGCATAGCCTTACCAACACAATCACACATTAAAATTTTAATAACCAATATGATACAAACATTGGTAGCTGCATATAGAACACTGGAGATATGAGGACAGTCCCCCTTGAGTAATCTTCAGAGTACTACTGATCAGCGCATGTGTGAGAAAGCGAACCATGGCCAGAGAAAAAAAGCACCTGAAGTATTAGAACAGTAGCCAGGGCCCACACAGTGCCAGAAGAGTGTTTGTTACCACACCCAGACTATAAAACCTCAAAAGGTGTAGGGCGCTAGGTGTGGTACAGAGAAGTCTTGCCTTGGTAATACGGAATCATTAGCTCTAGACTAAAAAAGCTCAGGTCCCACTTGACAAATCTTGTAAGCGAGATCCAAATGGGTCAAACTATGTCTATGTACTTAACAGCATCCTAGAATAAATTTCAAGAATACTTACTGAAATACAAAAATACTTAGCACCCAACAAAGTAAAACAACATCTGGTGTCTGATCAGAAACTACCAGGTATGCTGACAAACAGGAAAACACGACCCACAGAGAGGAGAAAGATCAGATGAAACCCAAACTAGAACTGACACAGATGTTAGAATTAGCAGAGAGCATTAAAAGAGTAACTGTATTCCATATGTTCAAAAAGTTACCTAGACTTGGAAGATAGAAAAAAAGACCCAAATTGAACTAGAGATGAAAAGTACATCATGTAGGATGAAAAAATAGTGTGTGGGGTTAACAGCAGATAAGGTACAAGAGAAGGAACTAGTGAACTTGAAGAAACAGACACTACCCAAAACAAAACGGCAGCACTGGCTTTTTTTTTTTTTTTTTTTTTTTCTGTCCTTTGCTCATGCTTTTGCTATTTTGCACTTTTGGACATTCATACTTGCTATTACATCTGACTAGGATCACATGATTTGCCCCTCACTTTCCTCAGGTCTTGGCCCAAAAGTCTTGTCAGAGATGCCCATCTTGACCTCTTATCCCTCTTATCCTGCTTTATTTTTATTTCTCCTCAGCACCACCTGATAGATGTACTTATTTATTGTCTGTCTCCCCCAAGATTCCTTGGACAGTCATGGGGTACGGATTTTTGTTTTACTGTTGTAATCCCAGTGCCTAGAAATTCTGTCTGGTCTGTAGCAGATGCTTAAAATATGTATTCAAAGAATAAATTGAGTGAATGTGATTATTAAAGAATACAATTATATTTCTGGTATGGGTACCTGTATAGATGACTGATGACACTGGAGGATGGAATATGAGATGCCTACGGAACACCCAGGTGGAAATAATGGACACTCATTCAAGCAACAAATATTTACTGAGCACCTAACATGCTAGTCACTTTGAGTATATAAGTGGGGACAAAACCCAAAAAACAAACCAGAACCCTACCTTCAAGGAGCTTACTTTCTAGAAAGGGAGACAATAAGAGTAATAAGTAAGTGAAATATATAATAGATTAGAAAGTAATCATGCTATGGGGGAAAAGAGGGGAATCAAGAGTCAGGAGAAAGGTAGAGTGAGTTGCGATTTTAAATAAGGTGGTTAAGGTAGACTCATGAGAAGTCACATGGATCTGATGCTCAGAGGAGAGGTTTATCTGTTAAGCTGCCAATAATTTGCCCCAAAGTTTTTGGGATCAAATGAGACATGTAAAAGGTCTGGCAATTAAAAAAATTTAAACTACTTCCCCACCCTACGCTGCTGTGAGGCTTCAGTTAGTCTGAAACACACAAATGTAAAGATAAGCAGAATAAGTTTGAGTGTATTCCTTTTTCAGTAAGAAGAAAAAAAGTTTCCCTTCTTTGTTGCTTTGTTGTAACTAGTGATTTCTGAGTTATTATCCACAAAATTATGGGATATGTAGAACAGGTAGAAGACCCTATTAGGTCAATAAAAAATGCATTTGGATAGGGCAGGGGGAGGGGTGCAAGGTGTTTATGTTTTACATAAAGTGCTACAATGTTAGCTCGAATTAGACTGTGAAAAACTAAAGATGTATATGAACGGTCCTTACGGCAACTACATTATTAATTCAAAGAGGTATAGGTAAGTAAATACCAATAGGTTAACTTAAAAGGAAATTCATAATGATGGGAGGAGGTAGAGTAACAAGAAAAGAAATTTTGAAAGTATTTCAAACTGAAAGATAATAAAAATACAACATACCAAAATTTGTAGGATGTAGCCAAAGCAGTGCTACAGGGAAAGTTACAGCTTTAAATGTTTATTTTAGAAACTAACAAAGACGGCTGGACTCGGTGGCTCACGCTACTTGTAATCCCAGCACTTTGGGAGGCCGAGGTGGGTGGATCACCTGAAGTCAGGAGTTTGAGACCAACCTGGCTAGCATGGTAAAACCCCATCTCTACTAAAAATACAAAAATTGGCCGGGTGCGGTGGCATGCACCTGTAGTCCCAGCTACGCGGGAGGCTGAGGCAGGAGAATCGCTTGAACTTGGGAGGCAGAGGCGGCAGTGAGCCAAGATCGTGCTACTTCACTACAGTCAGAGTGACTGTCTCCAAAAAGAAATTAACAAAGAGTAAAATCAGTGACCTTAGGTGCTATCAGAAGAAGCTAGAGAAAGAAGAGCAAAGTAAATCCAAATGTAGTAGAAGCCAATGAAATGGGAAAAAGAGAAACTAAGAAAATATTCCAACAAATTTGATGAATGAAATGGACAAATTCCTTGAACAAGTGGATCTGGTACTATTTACAACTTAGGGTAAACTAATTTCAAATTCTACTTCTGCGGCCTTTAAAAAAGAACCCAGAACAGCAACAAAAACTCAGAAAATGTTATTTAAAAATATTGTCTACAAAAATTATAAAGTGCCTAGGGATAAACTTAACAAAGATACAAGCTCTTTATGGTGAGAAACATAAAACTTTGTTGACAGATATTTTTAAAACTTAAATAGTTATATTCTTGAACAGGAAGTGAGCTTGGTATTGTAAAGATAACAATTCTTCCCAAATTGATCTATAATTTCAATGCAGTTATATATATAACCAAAATTTCAAAAGGGTAACAAAATGTTACAGAGGATGCTATTATGGAAGAACAAAGGGCCAAGTATAGTTGTCACACTCCTGAAGAACAAGATGTCAAAGACTGCTCTCAAAACTTTGATCATCTTGATTGTGCTTATGGTTTCACAGGTGTATGAATGTCAAATTGTACACTTTATATGCAAATTATTGTATGTCATTTAGACCTAGGTAAAGCTGTTTTACAAAAACAAAACAAAAACAAAAATGAAAAAAACCTGGCAAAACAAGCCTGGGCAACATAGTGAGACCTAAAAATAAAAAATTAGCTGGGTGTGGTGGCACAAGCCATGGGCCAAGCTACTTGGGAGGCTGCGGCAGGAGGATTGCTTGACCCAGGAATTTGAAGCTGCAGTAAGCAGTGATCACGCCACTACATTCCAGCCTGAGCGACACAGCAAGACCCCGTCTCAAAAAATGTATTAAGCCGGGCGTGGTGGCTCATGCCTGTAATCCCAACACTTTGTTTGGGAAGCCAGGGCAGGTGGATTGCTTGAATTCAGGACTTTGAGACTAGTCTGGGCAACATGGCAAAACCCTGGCTCTACAAAAAAATTTTAAAAATTAGCTGGGTGTGGTGATGTACACCTGTAGTCTCAGCTACTCAGGTGGCTGAGGTGGGAGGATTGCTTGCCCCTGGGAGGTCAGGGCTGCAGTGAGCTGTAATCATATCACTGCTCTCCAGCTGGGGCAACAGAGCAAGCCCTGTCTCAAAAAAAAAAAAAAAAAAAAGTCATTTAACAATATACATACAGATGGAGAAGTTAAAAAGCAAAGGAATGATTAACTCAGCATTCAAAACAGTAATTACTGGGAGTGAGGAAACGGAAGGGTATGTGCCAGTGGGGAAGGGGTGCATAGGCAGCTTGTCATGTTCTAGTACAGGTAGTATTCTATTTCTGAAACAGAATGCTGTGTGTCTTACTATCACTCTTTTAACTACATGTGTATTTTATACAGCCTTTTGCATATATGATAAATTTCACAATTTTGAAAAAATGAGCGTCTGTAAAGAGGAACACAAAAGAATCAACCATTAGCTAAACTATACTCATTATTTTGGGGCCCTCAAAACCTTTCAAACAGCACCTGATGGCTACAATTAAGATCTTTCCTGCTCATTTAAAAATGGCAAAACTCTTCCTCTGTTTGAGACAGACGGGTTTTCAATTTATTTTTTTCTGGAGACAGGGTCTCACACTGTCACCCAGGCTGGATTGCAGTGGTGCAATCTTGGCCTCTGCCTCCAGGGTTCAAGCGATCCTCCCACCTCAGCCTCCCCAGGTGCAAGGCACCACCTCTGGCTAATTTTTGTATTTTTTGTAGAGATGGGGTTTCACCATGTTGGCCAGGCTGGTATGGAACTCCTGGGCTCAGGTGATCTGCACACCTCGTCTTCCCAAAAGTGCTGGGATTACAGGCGTGAGCCACTGCACCCAACTGGTTATCAATTTCAAACAAGAAAAGTAAAAACCAAACAGAAAAGCTATTGCTTACTACCCTAAGTTGGTACATTTCTGTGCTTAATTACTAAATAATTAACTTGTCCTCTCACAACCACCTTGAGGTGCAGAGGTACAGGGTAATTAGTACTGAGATAGTACCTAGCACTAAAATAGAATTATCTTCCTTGCACACTTTTTCTACAGAGGATGATAGTTTTTCCCTTCAAAGCACTGGTAACAGTCTTATTTTCTTCTTTCCATTTTTGCTTACTTGGTTACTGTCTTTATCAAACTATTAAAATAGTAAATACTACCAGATGCGGTGGCTCACACCTGTAAACCCAGCACTTTGGGAGGCCCAGACAGGAGGATCGCTTGAACTCAGTGGGGCCTGGCTGCAGTGAGCCGTGATGGCACCACTGCACTTCCACCTAGGTGGCCGAGAGAGACCCTGTACCAAAAAAAAATAAAAACAATAGTAAATATACTGCAGTTGTCTCCACCTCACTTCACCTGACAACACTGTTTTGCTGTAATGGCCTTGGAATCTTGATCTGACCACCACCCAGAGTAAGCAGAGAACTCAGGTTTCCAACATAATTTAAGAGCCCAACAATTGTAGGTTTCACTTGGAAAGGACAGCTGTGCTTCAGGCTTGGTTCTTGCCAACTACTCAGCTATTTTGGATGAGCTGCACATCTTGTCTGTAACTTCCTTCCTAAGTTTTTAATCAAGAGATCTTCCAGGAATGTGGTGCCTGCTTCACCGTCCACAGCAGCTGCGCAAAACATACACTTCGATTTGTGTGTGTGTTTTGTATACTAGCTTTAACTACTTCCCTCAGCACAGACTCCCTTCAGTCGTTTGTTTTGAATAACAATCTATTGTGAAGCCTCTTAAACGTTAGTTTACTTAAAGTTTGTATTATCCTTTCTTTCCTTTTTTTTTTTTTTATTTTTGATACAGAGTCTCACTCTGTTGCCCAGGCTGGAGTGTCGTGGTGCGATCTCTGGCTCACTACAGCCTCCACCTCCCAGGCTCAAGTGAATCTTCCTCCTCGGCCTCCCGAGTAGCCGGGACCATAGGGAGGGGCAGGCCAACAAACCTGGCCTATTTTTGTATTTTTTGTAGAGACGAGGTCTTGCTATGTTGCCCAGGATAGTCTGGAACTCTATTATATCTTTGCCTTACTCTCATGGAGACGCCCCCGTGGTCACTGACTGGAGGAAGGAAATACACATTTTAAAGGCCTTAAATTTCCTATAGGAGGGTCTAGAACGTACCGTGCTATACCGAACTTAGTAGTGAGACCACCGCCACACCCCTGAGGAAACAAGGTCACGCCCCTCTGCGGGCCGCTCGATCTGGTCTTTAATTAATCCCGCCGCCGCCTTCCCGCCTACCCCCGGGCGCGCACTTCCGGTCGCGAGGGCGCTCGGGAGCGCGCCCCGCGAGCCTCCACCAACCAGCGGCTCCGCCTGGCCAGACAGAGTGCGCGCGCGCACGTTGTGCGCAGGTTCGAATCTCCGCCGCTTCGCGGTTGCTTCTCAACGTCCGGGCCGCATCTCGGCGGCGGCGAGGGCTGAGCTCTGGAGCTGCCTCCGAGCCGGAGCCCCAGCCCTAGCTCGTGCGCTAGCCGCCCCGCCCCACCCCCTCCAGCGTCCTGCCGCCTCCTCGCCCGACTTCGGCCTATCCCTTTCTCACGCGCTTAGTCTTCGCTCTTCGCCCCCGCAGCTATCAGCACTCGGTCTCCCGCGCCTGGCGGGCTCCGCCCGAGCCTCTGGGCCCATGGCCAAGCGGCGTGCGGCCGAGCCGGTGACGTTCCACGTGCCTTGGAAGCGGCTCCTGCTCTGCGACTTCGCTGAGCAGCCGCCGCCACCGCCTCTCTGGATCCGGCCGCCCGGGGTCGCGCATACTGGGCAGCCCCTCGGCGTCCCCGGGCAGCACCGAAAGCGCAAAATCGACGCAGGGACCATGGCAGAGCCCTCGGCTTCGCCCAGCAAGCGCCGTGACAGCGGGGACAACAGCGCCCCGAGCGGCCAGGAGCGTGAGGACCACAGCCTGGAGACAGGCGATCCGCCGCTGCTGCCGCCGCCGCCCGTGGGGCCGGGGGAGGAGCTCCCGGGCGCCCGGCCCCCGGGGGGCGGTGGCGACGACGGGGCGGGGCGCGCAGGACCCCTGCGGGGAGACTGGGGGGTCGCATCGCGCCAGGTAGGGGCTGGGGGCGGGTGGGCTGAGGGGCGAAGGGGCTTGCCTTTTCCCCTTACACACAGAGCGTCCCAGTTCCCACTCATGACTTGTGTAGGTTAAGACGCCTGAGGAGGGGGAAGGAAGGGGTCACCGCTCCGGGAGAGGATGCCGACTGCCAGAAGACACCCCGAGAGTCCGATGGGCAGAAAGCACCGGGCTGGGCGAGGGGGAAACAGACCGTGGTCTGGAGCGGTAGAAGTGGCCTTACGGCGTCAGCGCCGCGCTCTGTAAAAGGAAAATGGGACCGTGGGTTGTGGCAGGCTGTGAGCACTGTGAGGACGCTGACCGTGAAGGGATAGGTTCAGTCCAACGACAAACGACAGACAAGAGGTGTAGAGGGCCTTCCTGGGTTTAACGATGATTAGTCTAGAATTCGGGATAGAATTCTTTTTCTAGAGGGAGACCAGTGTGGTAGCCGTCGATTAATTGGACGTCCTGGAAGCTGGTTGGACAGCTTCTGGAGAAAAGGATGGACCACCATACCTTGGGCAAAGCTTTGTTTTAACTCATAATGTTAAATCTGATCCTAGGCAAAAGTAACGTTGAAAATTAATTTGGGGGTGGGGCGTGGTGTCTCACGCCTGTAATCCCAGGACTTTGGGAGGCCATGGCGGCTGGATCACCTGAGGTCGGGAGTTTGAGACCAGCCTGGCCAATAGGGTGAAACTCTGTCTCTATTAAAATACAAAAATTAGATGAGTGTGATGGTGCACACCAGTAATCGCAGCTACTCGGGAGGATGAGGCACAAGAATCATTTTAACCAGGGAGATGGAGGTTGTAGTGAGCTGAGATTGGGCCACTGCACTCCAGCCTGGGCAACAGAGTGAGACTCTGTCTCAAAAACCAAAAAAAAAAAAGACAATTAATTTGGGACTTAAGGCATATATGAAAATCATTGGGGGGTTCCTATTCAAGACATGAGCCTGCCTCATCTCTGCACCTAAGAATCCTGAGAAGATCTAGGCATGCCTCTATTTGCCTAGATCTCTGCTGCCCAGCCGCTAGCCAGTAAGAACACTTGAAACGTGACTAGTCCAAATGGGAATGTGCTCTAAGTTTAAAATATGCACGAAATTTCGTGGATTTAATAAGAAATAAAGATAAAATAGCTCAAAATTTTATATTGATTACACATGAAATAACTTGGCTATATTGAAGAAAATATATTTAATACCAGAAGTTTCTTTTACTTTTTAAATACCGCTACTAGAAAATTTTAAATTATGTTTTTAGAGCATTATATATTTATTGGACAGCTTTGGTCTAGACTTAGGAATTCATACTGCTTTTTCACAGTCCTGCAATGACTTACCAGAGGACTTGGAAGATGAAGAACCAAATACAGGTTTCTCAGAATTCACCACATTCTCTTCAGCTATCTAATAGCATCCACCCAACGTTCTTCTGTTTTCTTAAGTATCTTATGTCAGGGTTTTCAAATGCCTTTCCAAAAAAAAAAAAAAAGAAATGAAATTTCTTAGGCATGACTTGTTCATGTGAAAAATTCAATAAAATAACGAGAGTTTTATAGTTGGGAAAGACTTTTTTTTTTTTTTTTCCCTATGATTGAAACATGACCCTTATTTAAACTTTTTTTCAGATTGCTCTCAGATATTCAAAATCAACTAAAAACTGATGGATCATCTTCTAAACCTAATGGATAAGGAGATTAGGGACTGTGTAGTTTGAAAACTTTTTGAAAGCTCTTCACACCATTTTAGTACTCCACTCATGCATAGGCTTGTCACCTACCAGAATGCACTGTCTATGGTATGCCACACAGTTGATAAGAGGGAAATATGGAAATGACAGTAGGCAAAGAGTAAGAGTACTCTAGTAGCCTGAAACGTGATGCTTACTTAGAGTCTTAGACTCAACTGTCTTTTCCCCTGCAGCAGTGACTAGATCTGGCACCTCTGTACTTCTATAGTCGCTGCAAGCACATGACAGGGAAAAAGGTTGGCTCCAGCGGTTCTTTCTTCACCAAGACTAGTCCCCTTGTTCTCTTTGTTGTTTTTAAAAAAAGAGTCTTGGGGTCTCGCTCCCATGCCCAGGCTGGAGTGCAGTGGCACCATCCCGGCTCACTGCAACCTTAGCCTCCTGAGTAGTTGGGACTACAGTGCATGATACCACGCTGGACTAATTTTTTTTTTTTTTTTTTTTTTTTTTTTTTTTTTGGTAGAGATGGGGTTTCGCCATCTTACCCAGGCTGGGCTCAAGTGATCCTCCCGCCTCTGCCTACCACATTGTTGGAATTACAGGCGCAAGGCACCCTCAGGCCCTCTTTTGAGGAAAGCTCAGTAACACTCCTAGTTTCTTCTTTTTGTTAGATTTGTTCTGGAGCCACTTCTCTTTTGCAAACATGCTCTCTCCAGCTTCTGTTTTTTCTTCCTGCCTCCAAAGACAGGCTTTTTGTTTTAAGGATTTTATACCTGATTACCAAGGGAAAATTGAATATAACAAAAACAGAGACGTAAAACAGTTAAATACAGTAAATGCCTGGTTTCTTTTGTGCTCAGAATAGGGCTTAAGTCCCAGCCCTCACCCTTGGGACCTCATTTAGGAAATACTACCTCAAATACCTTTTTTCTACATTAAGAATGCAATCTAGGCAGGATAATGTTACGTCATTTCTGTCCTGGAACTTCAGGGTATTTCCTGTTTCAGATGTTTTTTGACTAGAGAAATAAAATCAGGTATTCATTAAATATTCATGTATTTTTTTCATGTTGGTGTCACTATGTAGACTCACTGCCCTGTCAGTGTTGACTCAACTGTTAGTTTTTTGTTTGTTTGTTTTTAATAAATTGAGATGGAGTCTTGCTATGTTGCCAGGGCTGGTCTCAAACTCTGGGGCTCAAGCGATGCTTCTGCCTCCCAAAGTGCTGGGATTACAGGTGTAATCATGCCCAGCCAACTGTTAGATATTCTTAACAGAAAGTAAGCAGAAATGCTTTAAGGAGACAGTGATTAATGATTCATTGGCTTATTGGGATATAATACCTAGCAATATTGAGAATTACTATGCCAAGCCTGAATTTTTACCACAGTCCTCCATTTTATCAATAAAGTCAAGATCAGATTTAGTGAGCGGTGGAGTTATCTTGCAAACCCAGGTCTGTCTGGTGGCAAAGTTTGTGTACCCTTAGTCACTAGGTTTTACTAACATAATTAAAAGACTTTTTTGGTCCGTGTTTATAAGTAGATAATTTGTACAGTAGATTTCCCAAAAGGCAGAGAACTAGAACCTTGTTTTTAACCCCATTTTCTTATTAAAGTGAAATTTTTCTTGATATCTTTTGACTTATTATGTGTTTATCCCAATATTAAGAAATTCCCCCAAAACTTAATTCTTTAAGGCTCAGCGTAGAAGATGCTGAACTTCCTAATGAGACTTTCTTACAGACCTGTGCTATCCAGCACAGTAGCCACTAGGTCATGTGGCTATCGAGCACTTGATTTTTTTATCTTTAACAAAATGATCAGTTTAACATTTTCTTGCTATTCATCAAGTTTATAACCTAATACTTTTTGGAAGAGTTCAAAACATTTTGGGCTATGTAAAGTAAATCTCTTAAAATACCAAACCTTAAGAACAAGACCAAAAGTAAGTTATAAGGAGTGTGTGTTTGTATTTTTAAAATAAATTCTTATTTTCCTTATTGAAAGATAAAAAATTTTAAGACTGTTCTTAGATAATTTTCTTTAGGTGAAAAATGGGAGAAAAACTGTGGAAAGAGATGCTCTTGGAGGAAATTCCTTTAAATTTAATGAATACTTTCACAAATTGTAAATATTAAAATGCACAGATTTGATTGAGTACATGAAGTACTTAGATGAGACAAAATTTAAAATGTATATTTGTTAAAAATACAAAATAGAAGACTACAAAATCTTCTATGAGTTTGCCTTTAAAACACATTTGTTTTGTGAAAAAACCTAAATTGTTTTCTAAGCTACTGATGCACTTTCATCTCTCTCTTTTTTTTCTCTAAAGCACAATGACGAATTTTGGCAGTATAATACCTTCCAGTACTGGAGGAATCCTTTGCCGCCTATTGATCTGGCAGACATTGAAGATTTAAATGAAGATACCCTGACAGAAGCAACACTTCAGGGCAGGAATGAAGGGGCCGAGGTTGACATGGAGTCCTGACGTAAGGAGCTGAAGCAGTGGGATTGGCTGATTTCAGGAGATGTCTCTAAATGAATTCTCGTATTCTTAAGGGAAAAGTTATTTTCCATACTTGAAGTTATATTTCCAAACCTGAGAAATGAAGAAAGATTCTTCTGATATTAAATACCTACAGTTACTACTGAACCTCTTATTAAGGATTTGTCAAGGATAGAGTACAGTTGTTGGGGAAGTATTTTATGTATGCATTCTTAGAGCAAAAAGTTTTGTTTAAATTCTAGAATTGAAGGTACTGATCTTATAAAAAGAAATTCTAGCAGTTTTAGAAATACGTGGGAAAAACTCAAATATTCTATCTGCACCAAAAAGTTTATTTGTAGTACATAAAATGAATATGTATAAAATGTTTTATAATAATTTGTTAATAAAGTACTTTCTAATACATTCTATTGACTCTGTTAGTTGAACAAATAGCTGACTTGAACATCTATGCAAACTTAAGATGGGCGGGATTGTTGTAAATGCTATTGTTTTAAAAGAGCTTTCTAAATGTAAAGTAGTGAGAATTTCAATTTGGGTAGCATGTTTGCATAAGTTCCAATATTTGATGTTTGTTAAGCTCTACTATGGGCAACTGAAGATGGATAAAGAACAATGAAAACTGAGTCGGTGCCTGCTTCCCCCTCTTTTCCCAGGATTAGAGGAAAAAATTTATTATATGATCAACTTCTTGGTTTTCAATTGCTTCGAGGCATGGTGTTATTCCTTATTACTTTAGACCTGTAGTTCTCAACACTGACAGCACTTGAAAAATCTTTGCCTGGGCCTCACTCTTGAGAGATTCTTGTTTAATAGTTCTAAGGTGGGTCTTGGATATAACTATTTTTTTAAGCACCAGCCCTATTTCCCTCCATTTCTCTCATGTGCAGACAGGGTTGAGAACCACTAGACTAATGGTCGTTTTTCCTGTTTAAAGGAGATAACTAATTTGAGCTGAAGCAATGCTTCTTAATTAGCTTTGTTTTTGTTTTGCTCTGTTGGTGGCTTTGTTACAACTGAATTATTGTGTTATTACTATTTCATTGTTAAAGAAATAAAGTAAGCAATTCGTGATGTGAGTATCAGTGATTCAGTTAACTAACTTTTGTACTGCATCCAGAATGTTGGTTTTGTAATTGAATAACTGGTTCTTGCTTGTGTTTTTTGTTGCTGATGACATTAGATCCAAAATTCAAGAAAAGTGGTAAATGCCATTGAGAGGGAAAGAGAAAAACTTGATTTTTTTGTGTGTACTGAAGGATTTAAGAATGGGTTGACATTAATAAGAATGTTTTAGAACAGAAGACAAACTGTATAGCATTGTGGTCGGACATGGTTCAAAGTCTTGTACTGCCACTTCCTACCTATGTAACTTTAGGCCAGTTATTTTTCATTTCCAAGCCTTGAATTTCTCACCTGTAAAATGAGAAATAATAAATAGTATCTACCTCAGAGAGACTGTTTATTGTCAAGCAATGTTATAAGTACTTTACTTGCATCATCTTGTTTAGTTCTCATAATAACCTTATGTTAAGGTAGGTTAAAAAAATCATTAGAATAAATATGCTCCCTATAGTTAAAGTTTTTAACTGCCTCTAGAAGTTTCAGGATAGAAATTGGAATTGAAACTTTCAGCTTATGATATTTTCAACTTATGATGGGTTTATCAGGACATAACCCCATGGTTAGTCAAACATACTGAATTTATATCACTTTCACACTGTGGTAAACCTGAAAAATCCTGTCAAACCATCAAGTCAGGGGCAATCTATATATTGAAAAGAGAAAGAGTTAAAATAATTCCTTTAAAAAAGTTGTTTACTAAGTAAACTTAAGGTAACAGCAAAATTTCATTGTGGATAAATTGAGGTAAAATGTAGGTTTTTAAATGTTTTATAACTTTTCACCCCAATTCCCTAATGTAACATCTTAAATTACCAAAGTGCAATTATGAAAATCAGGAAATTAACATTGATAAAATTATCTTGTATGATTATGAGGACATGGAAAGAATGACTTCAGATAACTCAAAGTATACATGTCAAAAACCTTGAAAAGTTATAAAATTTATAGACTATTCAACTTTTACCATTGTCCTATTCTTTTTCTAGCCCAGCATCCAATTCAGGCTCACATGCTATATTTAGTTACAGTATCTCCTTAGTGGTCTTTAATCTAAAAAAACTCAGAATTTCTTTGCTTTTCATGACCTGGGTACCTTTTGAAGAGCACTGTTCAGGTATTTCATAGGATGGCCCTCGATTTTGGTTTGTCTGATGTTTCTTAAAAATATGTCTCGGTAAGAACTCTGTGGAAGTGATGTTGATATATCCGTGCATCATGTCAACAGGCACAAGAATCTCAGCTTGTCTCATCGGTAATCATAATGTTGATTACTTGGTTAAGATGGTGTCTGCCAGGTTTCTGTTTTGTAAAGTTACTGTTTTCCTTTTTGTAATTAATTATTACCTTCTGGGAAAATACTTTGAGACAGTAAATACTCCATTCCTTATACTCTGCCCACAAATTTTAGGATTGATGAGTCTTGCCTTACTGCCGTACTGCTCTGGTATATGTCAAATGGTAATTTTCTGTTTTTCTTTTTTTATTTAGAAAAATAGCTTACTTAAAAATTATTTAACTACCTGACAGATCTCTATAATGCTTTCTCTCCTTACCTCTCTTGGCTGATTACTCTCTAATTATCTTTTCATAGGATGATAATTTTGTAACATCCTTGTCTATAGGAGTATAGAAAGATACTCTGTTCTGGCCTGGCATGGTAGCTCACGCCTGTAATCCCAGCACTTTGGGAGGCCGAGGTGGGTAGATCGCCTGAGGTCAGGAGTTTGAGACAAGCCTGACCAATATGGTGAAACCCTGCCTCTACTAAAAACTCAAAAATTAGCCAAATGTGGTGGTGTGTGCCTGTAGTCCCAGTTACTTGGGAGGCTGAGGCAGGAGAATTGCTTGAACCCGGGAAGTGGAGGTTTCAGTGAGCTGAGATCGCGCCACTGCACCCCAACCTGGGCGACAGCAACAGTCCATCTCAAAAAAAAAAAAAGAAAAAAAAAAGAAAGATACTCTATTTATTCTTGCATGCTGATAAAAAAAATTTTTTTAACTTAATTTCAGGGGTACATATGCAGGATGTGCAGGTTTGTTACATACGTAAACACATGTCATAGGGGTTTGTTGTACAGAATTACTTCATTTCACCCAGGTATGAAGCCTAGTATCCAGGAGCTGGAGGCTACTATCCTTAGCAAACTAACACAGGAACAGAAAACCAAATACCACATGTTCTTACTTATAAGTGGAAGCTAAATGATGAGAATACATGGACACAGAGAGGAACGATGCACAGAGGTGTATCGGAAGGTGGAGGGAGATAATCAGGGAAAATTTTCTATTTTTATCATGCCTTCTATATTAATTGGAATTCTGTAAAGCAGTGGTCCACAACCTTTCTGGCACCAGAGACTAGTTTCATGGAAGACAATTTTTCCACAGACCTGGGGGTGGGGGATGGTTTTGGGATGATTCAAGTGCATTATATTTATTTTGTACTTTATTATTATTACATTGTAATATATAATAAAATGATTATACAACTCACTATAATGTAGAATCAGTGGGAGCCCTGAGGTTGTTTTCCTTCAACTACATGGTCCCATCTAGGGGTGATGGGAGACAGTGACAGATAATCAGGCATTAAATACTCCTAAGGAGCCTGCAACCTAGAAGATGCCTTGCATGCACAGTCACGATAGGATTAGCAATCCTATGAGAATGTAATGCTGCTGCTAACTTGACAGGAAGCAGAGCTCAGGCGGTAATGCAAGGGATGGAGAGTGGCTATAAATACGGATGAAGTTTGCTCACTTGCCTACCACTCGCCTCCTGCTGTCCAACCCACGTCCTAACAGGCCATGGACTTGTAGTGGCCTGTGGCTTAGGGGTTGGGGACCCCTGCTGTAAAGGAAGAGCTTTCCTTTTGCCCCATTTCTTTATTCAGGTATTTATTGACATCAATATAGACTAATGGGCAATAATTTATTCTGAGTTACCATTGCTATCATTTTGTGGCACAGATCCCAGATTTAGCTGTTGGAGGCCTTTCGAGTTGACTCTTGTTCCTTCTTGCTCCACTTTTCAATATATTTTATTATTTATTGTGTGAATACTGGTTAACATTGACAGTGGACTTTACATGTTTCATGGCTGGAAATCAGTGTTAGCTGTGCAACACTGTCATTTACTAAACAATTTGAACCTTGGAATTCTCAGAAAATGAGGACATTGATATCCATCTTAGGAGCAGAATGGGGATGGAATGACATGATGGCTGTAGGGAACTCAGAGTGAACACTAAATAACATTTCAGGCCCTCTTCCTTCTCTGTAGTAATTGAAATGTGTGTATTTGCTATGTCTCTGATAGATATATGATTGACAGATAACTATTAGTGATATCTGGCAATACCTGACGTGAACTGAGGCAAACATTCTGATTAAGGTCACTTTTAAAGAAGTTTAGCTATTGGAGTCTCTGGAGTCCACAGACCTAAACAATAATACTCTAGCAATTTATATGTATTGATTGTTGTATCTTGTGTCTTTCTGATGTGACCCTGTAGTGGCAGAATCCTAAGATGGTCTCTAAGGGATGATTCTCATTCCCTGGTGTAACATCCACTTATTTAATCAAATGCTAGTTGAGGCATTATTGTGAAGAATTTTGCAGATGTAATTAAAGACCCTGATACTGTTTGGATCTGTGTCCCCACCCAAATCTCATGTTGAAATATAATCCCCAATGCTGGAGGTGGGGCCTGGTAGGAGGTAATTAAATCATGGAGGTGGTTTCATGGTTTAACACCATCCCCCTTGGGGGATGATAGTGAATTCTCATGATATCTGATTGTTTCAAAGTGTGTGGCACCTCCAGCCTCCTTCCTCCTGCTCCTGCCATGTGAAGTGATTCACTCCCCCTTTGCCTTCCGCCATGGCCTTCCGCCATGACTATAAGCTTCCTGAGGCCTCCCCCATAGCAGAAGCCACTGTGCTTCCTGTACAGCCTGTGGAACTGTGAGCCAATTAAACCTCTTTTCCTTATAAATTACCCAGTCTCAGGTGTTTCTTTATAGCAGTGCAAGAATGGACTAATTACTGTTCCAAACCAGTTGACATTCAGATAGGGAGATTATCCGGGTGGGTCTAATCTAATCATATGAGCCCTTTCAATAAGGATGGATTGGTCAGAGACAGGAAGACAGAGAGAGGGACAGTGTGCAAGGGATTTGATGTGAAAGTAATTCCCCTGCTGGCTTTGAAGATGGAAGGAGCCAGGGGACAAAAACCTGAGCGTGGTTTCTAGGAGCTGAGAGATTCCTGGTGGCCTGTCAGCAAAGAAACAGGGACTTCAGCCCTACAATTTCAAAGATCTAGATTCAGCCAATAAACTCAATGAACTTGAAAGTGTATTCTTTTTAAGATACTCCAGAAAAGAACACAAACTAGCTGGTGCTTTAATTTCAGCTTTGTGACTTTTTTTTTTTTTCCCTTAAGCGACAGAGTCTGGCCAACTCAAGGGAAACCAAAAACAAAAACAGTCTTACTCTGTTACCTAGGTTGAGTGCAGTAGTCCCATCATAACTCACTGCAGCCTGGAACTCCTGGGCTCAAGCTGTCCTCCTGCCTCAGCCTCCTGAGTAGCCATAGGACCACAGGTATGCACCACCATGCCCAGCTATTTTTTTTTTTCTGTAGATAAGCCCAGATTGGTCTCAAACTCCTGACCTCAAGTAATCCTCCTGCCTCCGCCTCCCCAAACACTGAGATTACAGGCATAAACCACTGAACCCAGCCCATCTTTGTGATCTTTGAACTAACTAGTAATTCTGTATCTAAAAATACATGTTAAATAATCAGAAAACAAGATGCAAATTTATGTCACAGTGTTATATGTAATAGTAATATATTAGAAGTAAACAAAAATAGCTTTTGGGCTGGGCATGGTGGCTCCCTCCTGTAATCCCAGCACTTTGGGAGGCCAGTGTGGGACAATTGCTTGAACCCAGGAGTTTAAGACCAGCCTGAGCAACAAAGGGAAACCCTGTCTCTACAAAATAACAATAATAATAATAATAAATTAGCTGGGTATGGTGGCACATGCCTGTGATCCCAGCTACTGGGGAGGCTGAGGTGGGAGGATCACTTGGGCCTAGAAGGTCAGGGATGCAGTGAGTTGTGATTGTGCCATAGCACTCCAGCCTGGATGACAGCGTGAGACTGTGTCTAAAACAACAACAACAACAACAACAACAAAGGTTTTAAGAGAATGGATGCATAATTAAAATACATATAATGGAATATAATGAAATGATAAGATGGCATTTTTAAAAATTTTAATGGCATAGAAAAATGCTTAAAAGTAAGTGTGAAAAAAGGACTTTCAGAGTTGATCAAGTAAGTTACTATACCCCATGTGTCTCTCTACTTACAAGTAAAAATGGCCGGGCACAGTGGCTCAAACCTGTAATCCCAGCACTTTGGGAGGCCAAGGTAGGTGGATCACTTGAGGTCAGGAGTTCGAGACCAGCCTGGCTAACATAGTGAAACTCTGTCTCTACTAAACTTACAAAAATTAGCTAGGTGTGGTAGCGCTATTTGTAATCCCAGCTACTTGGGAGGCTGAGGCATGAGAATCACTTGAACCCAGGAGGCAGTGGTTGCAGTGAGCCAAGACTGCACCACTGCACTCCAGCCAGGGCAACAGAGCAAGATTCAGTCTCAATACAAACAAACAAACAAACAAACAACAACAGCAACAACAAAAAACAAGTAAAAGCTCTGGCTAGAGTACACTTGTAGTCTCTGAAAAGTAAATGAAAGCATTATTGGATTGGGAATGGAAGTCGAACTGGGCAAAGAAACTCATGTAGAGTTCAGTTTTCTGGTTTCATTTTTTTCCTGTCTCTCCCAGCTCTTAAGCAAGAGTGAACACCTAGCAGAACTGCAGTGGGCAGTATGAACAGCAGAAATTGATAAAAACCTATCTTCTTCGGCCAGGAGACTAAGAAAGGGGGGACTACTTTGAGCAGGAGAGATAAGGAGGAATTCCGGAGCAGAGAGGACTGGATTACGGGTCCCATGGCATTCTGTGTATAAACTGGCAATGGTCCCAGCCTCATCCCTGAGGTACAGATACAGGAGATAGATTGAAAGCCACCTAGCGAAGCCTTTGAAAACTCTACTGCAATACAAACTTCTGCCCAAGCTCCATACTAACGCCAGAGTGTGATACATGCATGGGACATTCCCAAGGCAGCATAGCCAAGGCTTTGAGAACTTAAGTAGCGTTAGAACCTTGTTCACAGAAGAACAGACAGAACTTAAAGCCTGAACCCAACTGGGTTGATTACTCATTTAAAAATTGATACTCTCCAGAGGATTTTAAAAAGACCCAGATTCTCACAACATAATATTCAAAATGTCCAGGACACAATCCAAAATACTTGACACACAAAGAATTAGGAGAATGTGACTAGTTTTCAAGGGAAAAGACAATCAACAGATGCCAAACCCAAGATGACACAAATGTTAGAATTATCAAAGATTTTAAAGCTATTATAATTATAATCCATAAGGAAAATAAACTTAATGAAAAGATATTATTTTTCAGAAAAATCAACTATAAGAAAAAATCAAATGGAAATTTGAGAAGAAAAAATTACAATATATAAAAGATTCAGTACATGCAGTACATGTGCTAAGTAGCAGAATTGGGAAGACAGGAAAAATCAGTGAACTTGAAGATAGGCCAATAGAAATTATTTGAAAACCATTTGAAAACAAGAAGAAAAAAGATTTTAAAATGAACAGACCCTTATCAACCTTTAAGACAATATCAAAATGTACAACATTCATGTCATTGGTGTCCCAGATATTACAAACAACTTTATTCCTATAAATTTGAGTGGACAAATTTCTTTAAAGGTGTAAACTGCCAAGACTTATTAAAGAAACAGATAACTTGAACAGTCCTATGTTTATTTTAAAAATTGAATTCATAGCTTAAAACCTTCTAACAATAAAACTCCACACTCATATAATTTCACTGGAAAATTCTACCAAACATTTGAGGAAGAAATAATGTACTATTTCTCAGAAAAATAGTAGGAAATACTTTCTAGTTCACTTTGGGGAACCAGCATTACTTTGATACCAAATCCAGACAAACATATTACGGAAGAAGAAAGCCGAGCCCAGTGGCTCACTCCTATAATCCCAGCACTTTGGGAGGCCGAGGCAGGCGGATCGTGAGGTCAGGAGTCTGAGACCAGTCTGACCAAAATGGTGAAACCCCGTCTCTAACTAAAAATACAAAAATTAGCTGGGCATGGTGGCGTGTGCCTGTAATCCCAGCTACTCAGGAGACCGAGGCAGGACAATCGCTTGAACCCGGGAGGCGGAGGTTGCAGTGAGACAAAATTGCACCATTGCACTCTAGCTTTTTTGAGACTCTGTCTCAAAAAAGAAGGAGAAGGAGAAGAAGAAGACTACTATAGATCAATACAATATCCCTCATGAGCATAAACACAAAAATCCTCTACAAAATATTGACAAATCTAACAATATATTAAAAGAACAGTATATAAAAATACATGTATTCCTCTCTGGACTACTAGAATAAGTGTAATAGATATAAACATTATTATTTTGTCCTTATAATAAGCTAATTCTGTTTTCTGTTTGCCTGCTCATTTTGTTTTTCAGTCCAAGATTTTATTATTCCTGGACATTTTATTAGAATATTTCTAAGGCTTAATGAGTCTTTTGAACACTTAGAATTTTAAAAATAGTATTGCTTTTAATATTTAGAATTTTAAAAATAGTATTTGAGTACTTAGATCAAGTGGACAAATTTCTTTAAACGTGTAAACTGCCAAGACTTATTAAAGAAACAAATGATAACCTGAACAGTCCTATGTTTATTTTAAAAATTGAATTCATAGCTTATTCCATATAATAGTTCATATTTTTAATCAACTCATTAAAATATGTTGGCTTGCTCTTTAGATGAAAGATGGTAACTATCAGAATTATAGAGAGCATTAACACATAATACATAATTCTGTAATGCTTATTAAAAGTTGAAGACAATATTTTAATTTTTAATTTTTTTTTTACGTTACCGGTATTATGCTTTATCTTGTAAGTTTTCTTGACTACAACCTATGATAAGGAATCATTATACACAGTACATATACACATATATGCTCACACACCAATAATTGCCACAAAAGCTTCACAAACCAGTATTTACCTTTATCATGAGCAGTGTATTCTGTTTTTTTCTATTCTATTTCATTTTTCAAAAAAATGGTTAACAATTTACTAGTGATTTTGTAACACCCTGTGCTATTAGCCTGAAAACTCTCTCCCTAGCGTCAGGCTCCATGCTACTCAGACCTGACTTTCCCATCCTCTGCTATTCTCTTCAAAGACTAGACATTAACAAGAAACGCTGCTATTATTGTTTTTTCATTTGTTTGTTTAGTGACAGGGTCTCATTCTGTTGCCCAGGCTGGATGGAGTTAGGTACAGTCATGGCTCACTGCAGCATGGAACCCCTGGGCTCAAGCGATCCTCCCACCTCAGCCTCTTGAGTAGCTAGGACTACAGGTGTGCACCACCACACTCGGCTAATTTTTTTTTTAAGTCTTTTAGAAATGGGAGTCTTGCTATGTTGCCAGGCTGGTCTTCAACTCCTGGCCTCAAACGGTCCTCCTGCGTCAGCCTCCCAAAGCACTGAAATTATAGGCATGAGCCACTGCACGCACTATTGCTTTTAGGAATTGTAAGCCAATGGGATGTGGGTTGAATATCTCAGTTTATGATCTCTGAAAATGAGAACAGATAAAGATTTAATTTTGACAGAGAGGGTCACTGAAACCTCATTCAGCCAACTCCAGATGCATGGTGTTCTGCAGAGCTAAAAAGATGAACTTGGTGCAAACATGGGAACAAAACAAAGCCCACATGCTTTCTGACATAAAGGAGAGTCCTTTCCTTGTCTCAGTCAAGAGTTGTATAAAGGGTTTACCAGCACTATAGTGGCTGTATGAAAACGGGGTGGCCCTCAATTTGGGGACATATTACCTAGCCATGCCAAGACTGCTTTCTCTATGAAAAGTAAAATCTTCAAGAAAGGATGTTCCAAAAATTTCTCTTCTTCTTCTTCTTTTTCTTCTTCCTCTTCTTCTTCTTCTCCTTCTTCTCCCTCCTCCTCCTCCTCCTCCCCTCTTCTTCTTCTTCTCCTCCTTCTCCCTCCTCCTCCTCTTCCTCCTCCTCCTCCTCTTCTTCTTCTTCTTCCTCCTCCTCCTCTTCCTCTTCTTCTTCTTCCTCCTCCTCCTCCTCTTCCTCTTCTTCTTCTTCTTCTTCCTCCTCCTCCTCTTCCTCTTCTTCTTCTTCCTCCTCCTCCTCCTCTTCCTCTTCTTCTTCTTCTTCTTCTTCTCCTTCTTCTCCCTCCTCCTCCTCCTCCTCCTCCCCTCTTCTTCTTCTTCTCCTCCTTCTTCTTCCTCCTCCTCTTCCTCCTCCTCCTCCTCCTCCTCTTCCTCCTCCTCCTCCTCCTCCTCCTCCTCTTCTTCTTCTTCTTCTTCTTCTTCTTCTTCTTCTTCTTCTTCTTCTTCTTCTTCTTCTTCTTCTTCTTCCTCCTCCTCCTCCTCTTCTTCCTCCTCCTCCTCCTCCTCCTCCTCCTCCTCTTCTTTTTGAGACAGAATCTCGCTCTGTCACCCAGGCTGGAGTGCAGTGGCATGATCTCGGCTCACTGCAACCTCTGCCTCCTGGGTTCAAGAGATTCTCCTGCCTCAGCCTCCTGAAAAGCTGGGATTACAGGCACACACCACTACCATGCCTGGCTAATTTTTGTATTTTTGTAGAGATGGGGTTTCACCATGTTGGTCAGGCTGGTCTCAAACTCCTGACCTCAAGTAATCCGCCTGCCTCGGCCTCCCAAACTGTTGGGATTACAGGTGTGAGCCACCACCCAGCCAGAAACATATGATTTTCTATTATTTTTCTGTGCTTTCAGAAAGACAGCATAGGCTTCTTTTTGCCAAACTCCAGCTAAAGTCATTGTCTATCATGTTATATAGTGTCTTCTATAACAGGACCCATGAAATAACTGACTCCTTAATTTCAGTCATGGAAAAAGTTATTTCTTTTAAGATATTTTTATGTTTTTATTCTGTCCTCCCCCACAACAATAAACAGCAAACAATAAATCCCAGGAGGACTTCCTCTTTTAAATACTGGGCTTCTCAAAGCAAAACGTTCAACTAGATTATTCATTTCAGGTAATTTATAACAGTTATTTCTCTGTTCGTGTCAACTATTTGCTTTGACTAATATGTGAAAGTATTTATTATCTCATTTGAAACTATATTGAATGTTGAAAATTACTTCAAATCCTTTCCTGGAAGGAAGTAGAAAAAAAATCCTAAAGAAAAATAAGAAACGGTATTTAGGAAAATTGCTTCCAAGTCTAAGGAATGGCCCAAAGGAACAGAGCCTAGGGACATCTCTGGCCGTATCAGCTCCCTCCTAAGAAACCTGATGCACTGTGCTGCTAGATGTAACAAAAGAACAAAATGAGTTGAGCTTTTTCTTTTTGGATCTGCCATGAATTCAGGTTTTTACGCTCAATGTCATCTCAGACACTTAAATACTGAATTTCCCAGGTTACCCCAAAGCTCCAGCAAAAGGAAAGGGGGAGTAGTACCTGCACAATGCTTCCATCCTTCACATCCTGGGTTCAGAGAAACCACACAAGAATTGAAACCATTCCAGAATCCAACACAAAAACGTATTCACTAATTCCTAGCTTCAGGATCTGAGGATGAGTAAAGGTATGTATACCTTTCTAAGGGGTGTCAGCCACACTGTAATAAAAACACAGCCAAAATTAAACAGGCTCAGGGGTTACTTTTCAGAATCAAGACTTGAAAGCAGACATTCTAACCTGTTTTCTGATAGATTCAGAAGTCTTCATCAAGTTTAAAGTATCTTTAATGTTGATGACTATCAACATTAAAGATCCTCTTGCCTCTTTTCAATGCTTTCCAATTTAGTAAACATTTAAGTACAAGGCACAGTTCTAGGTATTATGCAAGATACAAAGGTTACCAAGGGCTTGATTTGGACCCTTAAATTGTTATTAAAGGAGAAATGCAAATTGTAGCAGAAAAACTCCCATAAACCCCTTAAGGATGAATAAAAAATACCCCCTTAAACCTGAAGAGGATAAAAAAGCAAGGCCCTCTTCCCCTGCTGTTTTTGGAGTCTGTCTACCCTAGTGTGTCATTTCACCACTCCATGCACGGTTGCCACAGGCTAATAAAGGCTTATCTGTCTGAAGAGTTACAATATTTTTTAATTTGATGAAGAATTTCTAGTCTGTTTTTTTCTAGTGGGTTTTGTTTTGTTTTTTGTTTTTTTGTTTTTTTTTACAGTTTCATTCTTAGACTGGACTTAGTACTAGTCCTCTTTTTCAGTTTCCTTAGACCAATAACTAAATCTTTTATAAACTATATTTTCATGTTTTATTGCCTGTATTTTGTTTTTATATGTATCATTAATTCTTAAAAATTAAGATTTTGAATCCCTTTGAATATTTTTTAGGCTTCAAAGATCTTGATGAAGAAGTCTGAGTTGACTGCCATTTCTCTTATGTTGGTGGTAAGGCTGGCATGCAACACACGCTGGTTTAGCGTGGGCAATGATCACCAAACACAAGAGCCATGGCCAACCCCACTTCACCTCATTCACAGACAGAACTGGAAGGTTGGTCCTGGATGGCTGCCTGGTCCTGGATGCTTTTAGTGGTCTCTTGGTCTGTGGAAAGTCTTGTTTTGGAACAAATGTTTCCATTGATATAGATGAGAAATGCCTCTTTCACATTTTTATAAACAATTTAGAACCCAATAGATTTGGTTTGTCAGTCGCTCCTGTGAGTACCAAAGGATTTCATGGTTGGAAGGTGTGCTTTTTCATCTTGGCAATGAGCAGCATTTAATGGAGACAGCATGCTAGTATTTGATTTTTTTTTTTTTTGGTCCATTTCCAGGATCTGAGATGTATTCAAACCACCAGCTGTTTTATCAGGAAGGAACAAATCCAAGTTTTGACGTATTGTCAGTGTGCTGCATGTTGTATTTTCAAATTTCCTTAAGCGGTTTTATTTTTTATTTTTTTTATTTTTTTTATTTTTTTTTTTTTGAGACGGAGTCTCGCTCTGTCGCCCAGGCTGGAGTGCAGTGGCTGGATCTCAGCTCACTGCAAGCTCCGCCTCCCGGGTTCACGCCATTCTCCCCCTGGCTCAGCCTCCCGAGTAGCTGGGACTACAGGCGCCCGCCACCTCGCCCGGCTAGTTTTTTTTTTTTTTTTGTATTTTTAGTAGAGACGGGGTTTCACCGTGTTAGCCAGGATGGTCTCGATCTCCTGACCTCGTGATCCACCCGTCTCGGCCTCCCAAAGTGCTGGGATTACAGGCTTGAGCCACCGCGCCCGGCCCCTTAAGCGGTTTTAACATTAGATGACCAATTATTTGGCACTGATGTGCTTTTGATAATATGCAGTGAGATCTGGCCATGCATGGCTCTGAGAACTGTAGGTGGCATTAACCACATCCCAAGCTTTCCACCCGAACAGAAGAAGGAAGCACCCGTGACGCACACGTCCTCGGCAGGACTGCAGGGAAAGAGCCGCGGCACCAGCCTCTCACTATGGCAGCCACTCCCTCTCCTGGAAGGGCGCTCCCTCCAATATTTTTATTTTTATTAACATGATAGGTTTTCTAATTTGAGCTTGTAAAACTGCAGGTGCAAAAGTGTGGGTGTATTCAATAGTGTCTAAAAGCATTCCCACCCTAAGCTTTCCGGGCATTCTTTCATTACTGTGTTCCATTGTTAAACAAGCAGTTGTAAAGTCTAGCAGGCAAAGTTGTTAACCTAGTACATAACTCTCTATCTGTACTTAACTAATCCATTGATTAATTTTTTTATATAATGAATATCGGTTTTATGATTATTTAAATGATATGTGCCCATTGTGGAAATTTACAAAGGCACAAAAAGATATAGAAAAAAATCAAAATCTCGGCCGGGTGCGGTGGCTCACGCCTGTAATCCCAGCACTTTGGGAGGCCGAGGCGGGAGGATCACTAGGTCAGGAGATCGAGACCATACTGGCTACAAAGGTGAAACCCCGTCTCTACTGAAAATATAAAAAATTAGCCAGGTGTAGTGGCGGATGCCTGTAGTCCCAGCTACTCGGGAGGCTGAGGCGGGAGAATGGCGTGAACCCAGGAGGCGGAGCTTGCAGTGAGCCGACACCGCGCCACTGCACTCCAGCCTGGGTGACAGAGCAAGACTCCGTCTCAAAAAAAAAAAAAAAAAAAAAAGAAAAAGAAAAAATCAAAATCTCATTTCTCAGAGACAACCACAGTTAATATTGTAGCTTATTGTTTCTTACCTGTAGTTACACACATATATTTAAATTCATCATTATTTTTTGTTAAATCAAAGTAATATATGAACATGGCTAAACCTGTATTTATTTTTTTCCAAATTCACATGATTTTTAGAACATTCCTTTTTTTTCTTTTAACTTTTTTTTTTAGATTCAAGGGCTACATGTGCAGGTTACCTGGGTATATTGCATGATGCTGAGGTTTGGGGTGCAAATGAGTCCATCACCCAGGTACTGAGCATAGAACCCAACAGTTATTCAACTCTTGCCCCTTGCCCCTTGCCCACCCTCGCCCCAAGAAGTCCTCAGTTTCTATTGTGCCATCTTTATATCCGTAAGTACTCAGTCTTTAGCTCCCACTTATAAATGAAAATGTGGTATTTGGTTTTCTGTTTCTGCATTAATTCCCTTAGAATAATGGCCTCCAGCTGCATCCATGTTGCTGCAAAGGATATGATTTCATTCTTTTTTATGGCTGCATGGTATTCCATTGTATATATGTATCACATTTTCTTTATCCAATTCACTATTGATGGGCACCTAGATTGATTCTGTGTCTTTGCTACTGTTAATAGTCCTGCAAAGAACATGCAAGTGCATGTGTGTTTGGTAGACAGATTTGTTTTCTTTTGGATATATACCCTAATGGGATTTCTTGGCTGATTGGTAGTTCCGAGTTCTTTGAGAAATCTCCAAACTGCTTTCTACACTGGCTGAACTAATTTACATTCCCACCAGCAATATATATGCGTTCCCTTTTCTCTGCAGCGTTGTCAAGCATCTGTTGTTTTTTGACTTTTTTTTATTTTTTATTTTTATTTTTTTTTTTGGTGTGTGTGTGTGTGGAGACAGAGTCCCGCTCTGTTGCCTAGGCTGGAGTGCAGTGGCACAATCTCAGCTCACTGTAACCCCCCAGGTTCAAGTAGTCCTTGTGCCTCAGCCTCCCAAGTAGCTGGGACTACAGGCATGTGCCACCATGCCTGGCTAATTTTTTGTATTTTTAGTAGAGACAGGGTTTTGCCATGTTGCCCAGGCTGGTCTCAAACTCCTGAGCTCAGTCAATCCACCCACCTCGGCCTCCTGAAGTGCTAGGATTACAGGCGTGAGCCACTGCGCCAGGCTGTTTTTTGACTTTTTTTTTTTTTTTTTCTCTTGAGACAGAGTCTCTGTGTCACCAGGCTAGAGTGCAGTGGCGTGATCTTGTCTCACTGCAACCTCCGCCTCCCGGGTTCAAGTGATTCTCCTGCCTCAGCCTCCTGAGTAGCTGGGACTACAGGTGCTTGCCACCACGCCCAGCTAATTTTTGTATTTTTAGTACAGATGGGATTTCACCATTTTGGCCAGGATGGTCTCGATCTCTTGACCTCGTGATCTGCCCGCCTTGGCCTCCCAAAGTGCTGGGACTACAGGCATGAGCCACTGCAGTTGACCTTGACTTTTTAATGATAGCCATACTGACTGGCATAAGATGGTATCTCACTGGGGTTTTGATTTGAATTTCTCTGATGATTAGTGATGTGAAGCATTTTTTCATGTTTGTTGGCCACTTGTGTGTCTTCTTTTGAGAAGTGTTTGTTCATGTCTTTTGCACATTTTTAAATGGGATTATTTGGTTTTTGTTTGTTCAGTTGTTTAAGTTCCTTATAGATTCTGGATATGACACCATTGTTGGCTGCATAGTTTGTGAATATTTTGTTCCATTCTGTAGGTTGTCTGTTTACTCTGTTGATAGTTTCTTTTGCTGTGCAGAAGCTCTTTAGTTTAATTAGGTTCCACTTGTCAATTTTTGGTTTTGTTGCAATTGCTTTTGAAGACTTAGTCATCATAAATTCTTTCCCAAGGCTGATGTCTAGAATGGTGTTTCCTATGCTTTTTTCTAGAATTCTTATAGTTTGAGGTCTTACATTTAAATCTTAATCTATCTTAATTTTTGTATATGGTAAAAGGTAGGGGTCCAGTTTCATTCTGCATATAGCTAGCCTGCTATCCCAGCACCATTTACAAAATAGGAAGTCTTTTCCCCATTGCTTATTTTGGTCAGCTTTATCGAAGATCTGATGGTTGTGGCTTTATTTCTAGGTTTCCTACGCTATTCAATTGGTCTATGTGTCTGTTTTTGTACCGGTACCATGCTGTTTTCTTTACCTAATCCTCATAGTGTAGTTTGAAGATGGGCAATGTGATGCCTCCAGCTTTGTTATTTTTGCTTAGGATTGCTATGGTTATTTGGGGCCTGTTTTGGTTCCTTGTGAATTTTAGAATAGTTTTTTCTGTTCTGCAAAAAGATGTTGGTAGTTTGATAGGAATAGTGTTGAATTTGTAGATTGCTTTGGGCACTATGGCTATTTTAATGATACTGATTCTTCCAATTCATTAGAAATGAAGTGTTTTTCCACTTGTTTATGTCACGTTTTACATCTTTCAGCAGTGTTTTCTAGTTCTCCTTGTAGAGATCTTTCACCTCCTTGGTTAGATGTGTCCCTAGGTATTTCATTTTGTGTGTGTGGCTATTTTAAATGGGATTGCATTCTTCATCTGGCTCTCAGCTTGAACGTGACTGGTATATACAAATGCTATTTATTTTGTACATTGATTTTGTATCCTGAAGCTTTACTGAAGTTGTTTATCAGTTCCAGGAGCCTTTTGGCAGAATCTTCAGGGTTTTCTAGCTATAGGATCACATTTTCCGTAAATAGAAATGGTTCGACTTCTTTTCCTATTTGAATGCCTTTTATCTTTCTCTTGCCTTATTGCTCTGGCTAGAACTTCAAGTACTACTTGAAATAAGAGTGATGACAGATTCTTGTCTTGTTCCAGTTCTCAAGTGGAATGATTCCAGTTTTTGCCTGTTCAGTATGACGTTGTTTAGAATACTCTTGTATTGTTTTAACATACTCTTGTGACCTTTTGTGAGCTTTGACTTTACTGAAAAGAAACATACTTGTAAAAATTTAAGCAACACAGATATATGCAAAAAAGAATTTTATTATGTCACTGTAATTTAGAAGTAATGTTTAGTAACACTAGATGAGCATCACATCTAGAACTTCTTGATGGACAGAGGGATCGGTGAATTGAAATATTTAGATGCATAGAGGAAAGGTAGAGAGAATTTTATAAAATGCTTATTGGCTTATCATCCAATAAGCCACTTAAAATAAAAGGTATTATATGCAATTTTACTTGAATTTAATAGAAGGTAAGAAATTAAAGTAAAATAGAAGAAACTGCTAAACCTCAGATGTTTCTCTTTCAAATTTGAATTTATTTATTTTCTAATGCCCTCTAGTGTTCCTACGATGTTCTTTTTTTAAACACTTTTTTTTTTTTTTTTTTTTTTGAGACAGAGTCTTACTCTGTCGCCCAGGCTGGAGTACAGTGGCGTGATCTCGGCTCACTGCAACCTCCTCCTCCTGGGTTCAAATCATTCTCCTGCCTCAGCCTCCCAAGTAGCTGGGACTACAGGACCATGCCACCATACCTGGCTAATTTTTTGTATTTTTAGTAGAGATGGGGTTTCACCATGTTGGCCAGGCTGGTCTTGAAGTCCTAAACAAAATTGAGAGGAAGGTACAGACATTTCCTATGGACTCCCTAACCCCACACATGCATTGTATCCCCCAATATTAACATCCCCACCAGAAAAAAGTGGTTCTTTTTTTCACCACTACATATTTTAATTAATAAAAGATTATTCGAAAGTTAAAAAGGAATGATCATGAGGGATACTCTGTGACCTAGGTGTTTCTGTTTTAGACCATATTGACTAATTTCCTTAAGTAAAAGACAAGGACATTAACACTCTTATACTTTTTTCTATTTCCCTTCTCCAATTTTTTGTTACTTATTTTTACTGTCAATTTAAAAACATTTATATTCCCACTGTAATTATAATCTCATATTTAAATAGATTAAATGCTTGTTAACATATTTTTGCCATATCCCATTTATTCTAGGCAATTTTATTTTATTTTATTTTATTTATTTATTGAGACGGAGTTTCGCTCTTGTGTCTAGGCTAGAGTGCAATAGCACGATCTCAGTTCACTGCAACCTCCGCCTCCCAGGTTCAAACGATTCTCCTGTCTCAGCCTCCTGATTAGCTGGGATTACAGGCATGCACCATCACGCCCGGCTAATTTTGTATTTTTAGTAAAGATATGGTTTCTCCATGTTGGTTAGGCTGGTCTCGAACTCCTGACCTCAGATGATCCACCTGCCTCAGCCTCCCAAAGTGCTGGGGTTACAGACATAAGCCACCATGCCTGGCCCACAATTTTAAAAAAATTCATCTCCTGGCTGGCTGATTTCATTGCTGTATAGTTTTTTGTTTGTTTTTTTGTTTGTTTGTTTGTTTTTGAGACGGAGTCTCACTCTGTCACCAGGCTGGGGTGCAGTGGTGCAATCTTGGCTCACTGCAACCTCCGCCTCCCAGGTTCAAGTGATTCTCCTGCCTCAGCCTCCTGAGTAGCTGGGACTAAAGGTGCTTGCCACCACGCCTGGCTAATTTTTGTATTTTTAGTACAGATGGGGTTTCACCATTTTGGCCAGGATTGTCTCGATCTCTTGACCTCGTAATCCACCCGCCTCGGCCTCCCGAAGTGCTGGGATTACAGGCTTGAGCCACCATGCCCAGTCCATAGATATGTAGCTTTTTAAAGTTCATTTTTATATGTGTTGCTTGGCTTGTTCAAGGTTCAATTCCTTCAGCTGATTATTTTATTTTATGGCTCTATATCCCTCAATAATATGTTTTTATTGTTATTTCTTGGTTAGCTTTAGGTATTATGTTTTGAAAACTCACCATGGAAGCTGAGAATTTAGCTCATTTTGCCATCCCCACTACACATATGCACACATACATTTCTCCACACAGATATATTGTAACCTTGGCTAGTTCCATATTCAGGATTTTCAGTATTATGAAAATGCTACTCACAGGAGAATACATGGTATACTATGATTCCTTATCTGCATAGAAAAGGAAAATGTAATATACTATGTGTATTAGTCTGTTCTCACACTGTTACAGACATACCTGAGGCTGGGTAATTTATAAAAGAAAGAGGTTTAATTGACTCACAGTTCCACTGACAGGTTTAAAGAGGTTTAATTGACTCACAGTTCCCGAGAGCTGGGGAGGTCTCAGGAAACTTACAATCATGGTGGACGGGGAAGCAAACATGTCCTTCTTCACATGGTGGCAGCAAGAAGTGCCAAGCAAAAGGGGGAAAAAAACCCCTTATAAAACCATCAGATCTTATGAGAACCCACTCACTCTCACAAGAACACCATGGAGGTAACCACCCCCATGATTCAGTTATCTCCCACTGGGTCCCTCCCACGATATGTGTGGATTATGGGAACTACAATCAATTCAAGATGAGATTTGGGTGGGGACACAGCCAACCCATATCACCATGATTATTCCTTTCCTGGAATTAGTTTAGTTTTTTTTTTTTTTCACTTGCTTAGTTGTCTGTGTATTTTCTAGTATTTCAAGCCCCATCTCCCCCCTCCCCCCGATTAGTAAATTATTTTCAATATGCTCCAGGTATTTTATCATTTGCAACTTATTGAAGAAAATCTCCCCACATTCTCCATGCCTGCTCAATTCTGTCTAGCTGCTCCTTAGGCCTACTGCACAGCCCTTGTTTTGGGGCCTCCTGTCCCTCTCACTCTGTGGATTCCTTTTACTTTTTTCTCATATTGGCTCCCCTGTTCCCTGAATACCATACTTTCCATTTTCAGTTTATTCTATTGTTTTTCTGGAGCCAATCCTCTAGTAGCTCTTAAGAGATGAGCATGTTAGGAAAATTTCAGGTTCTGAACACCTGAAAATATTTTTATTTACTTTTGCATTTTATTATCCAGCTGAATGTGTTACTCTACATTGGAAATAATTTTCCCTCAAACTTTTGATGCCGTTGGACCATTGTCTTCTAGTTTCCAGTATTGCTGCTGAGTTATCCAATGCTTTTCTGATTCTTCAGCTTTGTATGACATTTTTATCACAAAAGCATATAGGGGCTTTTATTTTTTGCCACTGTTGTAGAATTTCACAATAATTTGAATTCCTTTTCATCCACTGTGATGGATGCTCAATTTAGAATTTAGACTTATATGCTGGGAAATTTTCTTGAGTCAATCTCTTGATAATATTCTTGACTCTGTTTTTTCCCTTCTCTCTATCTTAGGACCCTTGGGTTGGTCTACAAGTTTTCATAGCTTTTCCATCTATTTTCCAAATTATTGTCTTTTGCCCTACTTTCTGGAATATATTTATGGAAGATTAATTAATTAAATTGATTTTTTGTAAGACAGGGTCACGCCATCACCCAGGCTACAGTGCAATGGCACAATCATAGCTCACTGCAACCTTGAACTCCTGGACTCAAGCAGTCCCCCTGCCTCAGCCTGCTGAGTAGCTAGGACTACAGGTGCGAGTCACCATGTCTGGCTAATTTTTTCATTATCTGTGGAGACAGGAGTCTCGCTATGTTGCACAGGCTAGTCTTGAATTCCTGGCCTCAAGTGAGCCTCCCACCTTGGCCTCCCAAAGCACTGGGAATACAGGAGAAATACAGCTCACAGAACTCAAAACACTGCAATCACTTTTGCACCAGCCTAATATGTATATATGTTTTCATCCACAGTTCCTGGCTCATAACTCCCATAGCCCTTGTTACAGTCTTTTGTTAAGACTCAGAAGCAGGCCTCAAGTGACAGAATCTCTCCCTCTGACCTTCTCCTGCCCTCTTTTCATTAGAGTCCCAAGGCAGCACTGGAATCCGATTGTGGGTCCTAAGACCCTCATTCCAGATACGGTCCTGCTCCATACTCTGGAGGAAGGAATGCTGCACGGAGAGCAAGAAGAATCTGAACTGAACAGACAGAGCTTGCTGGGTTTAAATCATGCCCTTTTTGTCCGATCACATATCTTTTTTTTTTTTTAGACTAAGTCTTGCTTTGTTGCCAGGCTGGAGTGCAGTGGCGCGGTCTCAGCTCACTACAACCTCTGCCTCCTGGGTTCAAGTGATTCTCCTGCCTCAGTCTCCTGAGTAGCTGGGATTACAGGCGCCGGCCACTATGCCCAGCTAATTTTTGTATTTTTAGTAGAGACAGGGTTTCACCATGTTAAGCCGTTTTCAAACTACTCACCTCAAGCAATCCACCCGCCTCGGCCTCCCAAAGTGCTGGGATTACAGGCCAGAGCCGCGGCGCCCGGCCATCCAATCACATTTCGACACGATTGTTTGTGCTTCAACCATGAACAACCAATGAAATCTCCGTAATAGGCCCAAAGGCGGGAGTTCAGAGAACTTCCGGGGAGCTGAACACTTGGAGGCCAACAGGAAGGTGAACAAGAACTCATTCATATGCTGGGAGGGTGGCACACCCCAACTCCACAGGGACAGGAGCTCTTGCACTCAGGACCCTTTCAGACCTGGCCTTGTGTATCTTCTCATCTGGCTGTTTATATGTATCTTTTAAAATCTTCTTTGTAATAAACTGGTGAAGGTAAGTGTTTCCCTGAGTTCTGTGAGTCGCTCTAGCAAATTAAGTCAAAGAGGGACTCATAGGAACTCCAACTTGAAGCTAGTCAGTCAGAAGTTCCGAAGGCCCGGACTTGTAACTGGAGGGAAGGAGGGGACAGTCGTGCGGAGAGAGCCCTCAACCTGTGGGATCTGACGCTATCCCCAGGAAGACTGTGTCAGAACTCAATTTTAGGACACCGAGCTGGTGTCTGCTGCTGAAATGCTTGCTTGCTTGCTTGCAGGTGGGGAGAAATCTCCACGTATTTTGGGGTCACAGAACTCGTCTGTGTTGATCGTTGTTGGGGGAGAGCAGAGGAAAAACAGATTCGGAAGTTTTTTCAAAACAATCGACCTCACCCTATTTCCACTCTACCTCCTCTGCCCCTGGGAACCACCGTTCTACTCTGTGTTTCTATGTATTCAGCTCTTTTAAAGATTCCACATAGGCTGAGCATGTGACTCACGCCTCTAATCCTAGCACTTTGAGAGGTAGAAGTGAGAGGATCCCTTGAGGACAGGAGTTCGAAACGAGCCTGGGCAACAGAGTGAGACCAAGTCTCTACAAAAATACTTCAAAATAAGTGGGGCCCGGTGGGGCATTCTTGTAGTTCCAGCTACTTGAGAGGTTAGAGGGTCGCTTGAGCCCAGGAATTCAAAGCTGCAGTGAGCTTTGATTAGGCCACTGCACTCTAGCCTGGGTGACAGAGTGAGATCCTGTCTTTAAAAAAATAAAAAATAAAAATAAAAACGATTCCATGTATAAGTGAGATCAAGCAATCTTATTCTGTCTCCTGCTTATTTCACTTAGCGTAACATCCTCCAGATTTATCCACATTGTCATAAATGACAGGATCTTTTTTAAAGGTTGAATAATATTTCATTGTGTATATATTCCACAATTTCTTTAACCATCCATCCATTGATGGATACTTAAGTCATTTCTATATCTTTTTTTTAATTTGAGACAGTCTCGCTCTGTCACCCAGGCTGGAGTGCAGCAGTGCGATCTTAGCTTGCTGCAACCTCCACCTCCCGGGTTCAAGCGATTCTCCTGCCGCAGCTTCCCGAGTAGCTGGGTTTGTAGGCACGCACCACCATGCCTGTCTAATTTTTGTATTTTTAGTAGAGACGGGGTTTCACCATATTGGTCAGGCTGGTCTCGAACTCCTGACCTCGTGATCTGCCTGCCTCGGCCTCCCAAAGTGCTGGGATTAAAGGTGTGAGCCACCACGCCCGGCCCTATATCTTGACTATTGTGAATAATGCTGCAATGAACATATGAATGTAAATATCTCCTAGGTGTCATTTTATATCAGAGATGCTGATTTTATTTCCTTTGGATATATACCTAGAAGTGAGATTACTGGGTTCATGTGGTGATTTTATTTTTAATTTCTTGAGAAACCATTTTATTTATGGTGATTGCACCAGTTTACATTCTTATCAACAATGTGGAAGCGTTCCCTTTTTTCCACATCCTCACCAACACTTGTTATCTTTTGTATTTTTGGTAATGGCCATCTTAACAGGTGTGAAGTGATATCTCATTGCGGTTTTGATTTGCATTTTCCTACCTGTTGGACATTTTTACATCTTCATTGGAGAAATGTCTATTCAGATCTTTGCCCATTTTTAAATTAGGTTATTATTATTATTATTATTTTACTATTGAGTTGTGTGGGTTCCTTATATATTTTGGATATTAACTCATCAGATATATGGTTCACACATATTTTCTCCTCATCTATAGGCTACCTTTTCATTTTGTTGATTGCTTCCTTTGCTCTGCAGAAGTTTTTTAGTTTGATGTAGTCTCACAGGAATGATTTATTTTTTGACAATTTTTTCCTCCCTGCTTTGTCTTCTTTACTTCACATTAAATTTTTTCTAAAATATCCAGTAGCCTTTGGCTATCTGAGCATATTTAAGATTTGCACATTAAAAAGCGAATTATTTGGGAGACCAAGGTGGGTGGATCACTTGAGGCCAGTAGTTCGAGACCAGCCTGGCCAACATTGCAAAACCCTGTCTCTACTAAAAATACAAAAAAAAAAAAAAAAAAAATTAGCTGGGCATGGTGGTGCATGCCTGCAGTCCTAGCTACTCAGGAGGCTGAGGCACAAGAATCGCCTGGACCTGGGGGACAGAGGTTGCATTGAGCTGAGATCTCGCCACTAGAGCACTCCAGCCTGGGCAACAGAGTGAGACTGTCAAAAAAAACAAAAACAGAAAACAAGAAACAAAACCTAATTAATGCTGTGTGCATGTGGGAGGCTTGTCAGCTGGAGCCTTCATTACGGAGTGATCTGCTAAGCCTTATGTCGAAGAACCCCTAATATCAAGTCTTTTCTTTTCTTTTTTTTTTTTTTGAGACAGAGTCTTGCACCTGTTGCCTGGGCTAGAGTGCAATGGTGAGATCTCAGCTCACTGCAACCTCTGCCTCCTGGGTTTAAGCAATTCTCCTGCCTCAGCCTCCTGAGTAGCTGTGATTACAGGCGCCCACCACCGTGCCTGGCTAATTTTTCTGTTTTTAGTAGAGATGGGGTTTCACCATGTTGGCTAGGCTAGTCTCAAACTCCTGACCTCAGGTGATCTGCCCACCTCAGTCTCCCAAAGTGCTGGGATTATAGGCGTGAGCCATAGCGCCCGACCGTAATATCAAGTCTTTTCTCCTAGTTTGTCAAAGTCTCCAGAGAAGAATCACCTAACTTGTCTGGAGGGGAAAGCCCTGGCTGACTAAGTTCTGGGATTCAAGTAAAAAGAAGCCTGGGCCAGGCACGGTGGCTCACACCTGTAATCCCTGCACTTTGGGAGGCTGAGGCGGGCAGATCATAAGGTCAGGAAATCAAGACCATCCTGACTAACACAGTGAAACCTGGTCTCCACTAAAAATACAAAAAATTAGCTGGATGTGGTGGCACGCACCTGTAGTCCCAGCTACTGGAGAGGCTGAAGCAGGAGGATTGCTTGAACCCGGGAGGCAGAGGTTGCAGTGAGCCAAGATTGCACCACTGCCCTCCAGCCTGGGTGACAGGGTGAGACTCCATCTGAAAACAAAAAGAAAAAAAGAAGACTGGTAGTTTTGACATTTATTACGTAAACTTTCAATTAATTTCTCTCTCCTCAATTATGCTTAGTGTTTCCTAGCATAAAGACCATTTTCTCATTTTTAAAGAAAACATTTTAATTGAAATATAACATACGCACAAAAAGTATACAAATCATGGGTATATAATTCAATGAATTCTTAAGCTGTGAAAATGTTGTGTAAGCACCACCAGATTAAGTAATTGAACATTTCAGCACCCCAGATGCCAGCTTTGTGCATTCTCTGTCTCTCCTCCCACCTACAAAAGTAACTAATATTCTGATGTCCGTTGGTCTAGATTAGTTTTTGTGTGTTAAATATGTACATATACTCACACACATACACAAATATATATATATATATAATTTTATTTTGCATTGCTTCTTTTACCTAACATTATGTTACTGAGATTTATCCGTATTAATTCATATAAGTATTTATTTCCATGGCTTCATAGAATTCTACAGTATGAATTTACCACAATGTATTTATCTATCTTATTATTGAAAGATAACTAAATTAGAATCAAACAATTTTAGTTTTTATTTAAAGTACTGTGTTAAATGCTTTATGTGTGCTATCTTATTATCCTCATAATAATCATTTGAGGTAGGTATTATTCTCCATTTTTTTTTCAGTTAACAAATATTTATTTATGTACCAGGCACTTTTCTAGTTCTTGAGGGATCAGCTAAATAAAACATATGGAAATGTAAGAATAATGAAACAAGAATCTGTGCCCTCCTGGAGCTTATATTCTCTAAGCAAAATATTTGCTGTATTAGATATGGATAAATGTTACCAAGAAAAATAAAGCAAGGAAGAGGATGTGAGGACCTGGTGGTGAAGGAGGGATGTTTGCAATTTTAGATAGCATGGCTAAGGAAGATATGATTGAGAAAATGACCTTCAAGTCCAAGTTTAAAGGAAGTGAGGGAGCATACCGTGCAACTATCTGGAGGAAGAGCATTTTAGACATAATAAAAGGCAAGAGGAAACCCTAAAGAAGCTTGCTGTTGTTTTAAAAACAGCAAAGAAGGCAGCGAGGGCGGAGTGGAATAAGCAAGAAGGAGGATGCTAGGAGTTGCAGTCAGGGAGGTGAAGGATGGATCAGATCATGTAGGCCTTGCAGGCCAAGGTAAGTACTTTGCTTTACCTGAGTGAGAATGAAGGCACTGGGAGTCTTTGATCAGAGGAGGGACGTGATCAGACTTACATATTAACAAAAACATTCTATCTGCTATATTGAGAATAGACTGAATGACAGCAAAGGTGAGGGCAGGAGGCCTGTTATCAGCTATTGTTCTCCTCATTTGATAGATGAGGAAGATGAGACTTGAACATGACCAAGGACATAAATCTTCAAAACATGGTCCATGAGCCAGCAGTATCAATATCACCCGCCTCCCCCACCTCCATGGAGCTGGGAATGCAGACCCTCAGGACTCACCACAGGCCAGTGGAATCCCAATCTGCATTTTAGAAAGAGCCCCAGCTGACTTGTGTACATGTTAAAATGTGAGAAGCCCCAGTCTAAACCTCTGTGATATACTGTTGTTGAAGCTTATGGCTTATGGATCAGAGGAAGGATACTATCAAAGTGGTGCTCTAAGGAAATTGCATTTGGTAACAACAAACAAACAAACAAAAAAAAAAGAGAAAAACAAAGGATACCATCTAGGAGAAAGTAATGGTAACCCAGAAATTTTGGACTGAATGGCAGAAGTAAGATAACTAGAATGGCAATTAAAAAAAAATGAAAACGAAGGAATGCAAGAAAAGCCCTTTTTTTTTTTGGCAGGATCTCTGTCACTCAGGCTGGAGTGCAATGGTGCAATCTTGGCTCGCTATAACCTCCGCCTCCCAGGCGCAAGTGATCCTCGTGTTTCAGCCTCCCCAGTAGCTGGGACCACGCACACGTAACACCATGCTCTGCTAATTTTTTAAGGTTTTTGTGGAGACAAGGTCTCACTGTATTGCCCAGGCTGTATCTTGAACTCCTGGGCTCAAGAGATCCTCCTGCTTCGCCCTCCAAAAGTGCTAGGATTACAGGATTACAGGTGTGAATCACCATGCCTGGCAAGAAAAGCCTTTCTAATGCAGGAAAAAATCCACTGAAGTTTGGCAATGATTATTAGTAGATATACTAGGCCGGGTGTGGTGGCTCATGCCTGTAATCCCAGCACTTTGGGAGGTCGAGGCGGGCAGATCACCTGAGGTCAGGAGTTCGGGACCAGCCTGACCAACATGGCAAAACCCTGTCTCTACTGAAAATACAAAAATTAGCCAGGCGTGGTGGTGGGCGCCTGTAATTCCAACTACTCGGGAGGCTGAGGCAGGGGAATTGCTTGAACCTGAGAGGCAGAGGTTGCAGTGAAAAGTTATACTAGTGAGTGGGAAGGGACCATGAGAAAGAGAGTTGAATAAAATATGATATTGAAGTTTCAAGATTTGGTAAGATGGTGTGTAATTGGATCATTGCTAGAAATAGCGACATGAGAATGGGAAGATAATTTGGTGAGAATAATTATAGGCAAGCTTAGAATTATTGAACTGGACTCAGTGGTTGTTGCAAATGTTTAGCACATAGGACTCTCAGGCTGGAGAAGTCTCTGGGTTGAAATAACAGATTTATTTTAGAGTTGTTAGCCTGGACATGTCCACTGAAGCAACCGGAGTTTTTGAGATATTAAGGGAGAAGACAGAAAGAAAACTATTATCACATACCTAGGACCAACACCTCATTTAAGTTATAGAAATGGTAGGAGGCAGAAGAGTGGTCAGAGAGGAAAGAAGAAAGGGCAGCATCTCTAAAGCCAAGGTAGGGGGTGGGTGCATGGGGAGAATTTCTACTTGGAGACATGTCATTTCTTTCAAGAGAAATTAAGGAAGATTGGAAAGATTTGTCTTAGTAAAAGTCAAATTAAGTTATTGATTTCAAGAATGATTTTTCTGTATTTCAACAATGATTTTTTTTCTTTTTTCTTTATTTGTTTTTATTGGCTTATTTCTCCAAGAAAAAAAGGAATGATTTTTTTTTTCTAGAATGAAAGCCAGAGGTTCATTAGAGATAGGTGATCAGGACACAGAATCCTCACCCTTAGGTGTGTCTCAACCACCAGAAAGATAGGCAAGATAACCCTATTAGGTAATTATCTGAGAACATGCACTTGTTGACAACTGCACAGTTATATATTAATATGTATGATTCATATTAGTTGTTGTTTTTACCCCATAAACATATTATATTGATATATGCATGGTTCTAGGATTTGAAAATTCTAGAGAAAAGTCAAACTTGAGACCAGACATATTCCTATTTGTTTTCTTCACAAAATATTATGAGCATTTTATTTGTCACATTTTCTCTGACCTGTGCACAATGTTGCTATGGATCTTGTTTTATTATTTTAATTGCTGGTCATTAAGTGTAAGAGAATTTTTTTAAAGCTCATCTTTGCTGTTTATCAAGTGTTACTCCACCTATGACTCCATTACTGTGGAGTACTGATAGTGCTATGAAACAAACTAGCCTGCAGAAAATGACCATCACATGACTGTATTTATGGCCTCATTGGACCAAATGTCACTCAGTGATGCCAAGTCATAAGAAGGCTTCTAGAGCAGCTTTCCTGGCAGGAAAAATTACTCATGTGTTACACTCAACCATAATCACAATCATAGTAGATTTAATTTGTTCTAAGTAAGTACTTGACAATATTCAATGTGTTCTAAAGATTAAACATGCCAAAACACATTTTCCCTTTTAAAAACCTGAAAATTTGACTGAAAATATGAATGAAGCATGAGTATTAGAGTGTTCACAATCCCAGTCTTTTGTATTAAGCTAGAAAAGTGTTTGTTTTTGGCTACTCCAACCCCTTGCAGCAGTGGTGAGGCCTCTAGGCTGGCTCACCTTATGCTTCAGTGACTCTGTGTGGAGGATGAGGATGAACTGGATGTACATGATGGAGGATAGGAGACCAGGTAGGCAGGTCTAGTAGTTCAGAAGTGAAAAAATAAAGATTTACACCAAAGGAAAATAAATAAGAAATTATAGATGAGCTGTTGTAATAAAAATCACCGAGCTCTGGTGTAGTTCTCTTCAAACTGCACTACTTTGAGCTGAGAAGATACAGCCTATTGAATGGGAATAATCGTAGTGTCTACCTTATAATGTTGTTGTGAGGATTAAATAAGAAAATGAAGGTAAAGCAAGTGGCCCATGTTTAATAGTTGCCCAATAAATGATGGTGATGAGGCTCTTCATACAGATTCTCGCCTTTGTAGCATGTGTTGGGGAGGAGCACACCTGCTTTCTCTTCTGTTGGAGGAATTTTGGGTGTGTGCAGGTAGGTGGAAGCTGATAAATCTGATGAAGTCTCTCTAGGAAGGGAGGGAAGATATAAGAGAAGAAACATTCCCTACCCTCCTCCAGATACCCGGTTCCACAAGGATCTGTGGTTACCCAGGTGTTGCGGGGATACTTGGAGCAGTGTGCTAGCACGAGACATTCCCTGCTTTAAGTTTTGTCTGCCAGCTCCAGGCCTTCATTCCCTGTCCTGATAATCTTTTGCCCTCCCTGGATAATCTTTTGGACCTGGAAGGAATTCCTTCTCTCTCCTTAAATACCAGGTATGTAGAGTTCTTTTCTTTGGGACTTCTCTGCTCCCTGACACCAATTTCCCTGTCTGGGTGAGGACGACATCATCTTAGATAGGACTGTTGGCATTAGAGTTACCTGCAGCTGTTACAAAAATTAAAATATGAAGAGAGATATTTGATTCGACCATGTAAAAGTAACAGAGGTTTCAGGCATTTACATTTTATTATCCTCTCTGTCTAATTACCTTGTAACACTGTGAGTATGGCTATCATTAATTGACTCTGATTCAGTTAAACATGCACCACAATCATCTGTTCATGTGTGTTTATTATGCTGTAACACTAGTCATCTTATAATGTTTGTAATTGGAAAAAAAAAAAAAAAAGGCCAGGCGCGGTGGCTCATGCCCAAGCTCATCCCAGCACTTTGGGAGGCTGAGGTGGCCAGATCACCTGAGGCCAGGAGTTCGAGACCAGCCTGACCAACATGGTGAAACCCTGCCTCTATTAAAAATACAAAATTAGCTGGGCTTTGTGGCACAAGCCTGGAATTCCAGCTACTCCGGAGGCTGAGGCAGGAGAATCACTTGAACCCTGGAGGCAGAGGTTGCAGTGAGCCGAGATCGCGCCGTCGCACTCCAGCCTGGGCAACAAGAGAGAAACTCCATCTCAAAAACAAAACAAAACGAAAAGCAGAAGAGTAATATTGTGCTTAAAATAGTTAATATTGATCTTTGCCATATTATGGAGATAATATATAATCTTTCCCTGAAAGATGCAATCCAAGTCTAGAGTGTACTTCCCAAGCTTATCCCTAGGAACTACATAATTTTTTTTGTATTGTTTTTTGAGATGGAGTCTCGCTCTGTCACCCAGGCTGGAGTGCAGTGGCTCAATCTCAGCTTACTGTAACCTCCGCCTCCAGGGTTCCAGACATTTTTCTGCCTCAGCCTCCCAAGTAGCTGGGACTACAGGCTTGCACCAGCATGTCCAGCTAATATTTACATTTTTGGTAGAGACAGGGTTTCACCATGTTGGCCAGGCTGGTCTGGAACTCCTGGCCTCAAGTGATCTGCCCGCCTCGGCCTCCCAAAGTGTTGGGATTACAGGCGTAGGCCACCACGCTTGGCCACAAGCACATATTTTACATACAATTTCAGGTTGTTCACAGAACACTTGGTCCCCTTAAAATCTAAATTGAAAACTCCCTTTCCAGAAAATTTTGTGTTTTTTTTTGCTTTTTCTCATGTGCTTATGTAGACACCAACCTTTAGATAACTGAATAATTAAATTGGCCCTCCATATCCATGGGATCCTTGTTCATAGATTTAACCAACCACAGATTGAAAATGTTAAAAAAAAAAAGAAAAAATAAGACAATAAAAAACAATACAGTATAACAACTATTACATAGCACTTACATTGTATTAGGTATTATGAGTAATCTAGAAATAATTTAAAGTATATGGGCAAATGTGCATGGGTTTTATGCAAACACAATGCCATTTTATATAGAGGACCTTAGCATAAAAGGATTTTGGTATCTGTGGGAGTTCCTGTAACTTATCCCTTGTAGATTCGGAGTGACAACTGTAATGGAAACATTATTCAGTGTTTACAAAGTGCCAGACACTGTTATCATGTTGAACAATGAGGTTGACCGAAAGCTCGTGTGTGTGGGTGTGTGTGTGTATGTGTGTGTGACTTTTCTCAAACTTTTTAGCTAATTGATGTAGCCCAACAAAAAGAAATGAGAACATAGTTATGTCTATAAAGTACCCCCATTTTTATTGATACATAATAATTGTACATATTTTGGGGTCCATGTGATATTTTGATACATGCGTCTGATGTGTATTGCTCAAATCAGAGTAATTAGGATATACATCACCTCAAACATCTATTACTTTTTTTGTATTAGGAACATCTCAAATATTCTTTCTTGTTCTTTTAATATACACAATAAATGGCCGGGCGTGGTGGCTCATGCCTGTGATCCTAGCACTTTGGGAGGCCGAGGTGGGCGGATCACGAGGTCAGGAGATCGAGACCATCCTGGCTAACATGGTGAAACTCCGTCTCTCCTAAAAATACAAAAAATTAGCTGGGCGTGGTGGCGGGCGCCTGTAGTGCCAGCTACTCAGGAGGCTGAGGCAGGAGAATGGCGTGAACCTAGGAGGTGGAGCTTGCAGTGAGCCGAGATCATGCCACTGCACTCCAGCCCAGGCAACACAGCGAGACTCTGTCTCAAGAAAAAAAAAAAAGAAATTATATATATATACACACACACAATAAATTACTTTCATCATCTTACTGTGTTAACAAATGCCAGAATGTATTTCTTCTATTTAATCGTATTTTTGTACCCATTAACCAACTTCCCTCTCTCTCGCTCTTTTTTTGTTTGCTTGTTTCTTTTTGGTTTGCGACAGGGTCTCCCTCTGTTGCCCAGGCTGGAGTGCAGTGGCGCCATCTCGGCTCACTGGAACCTCTGCCTCCTGGGCTCAAGTGATTCTCCTACCTCAGCCTGCTGAGTAACTGGGGCTACAGGTACACATCACCACGCCAAGCTAATTTTTGTATTTTTTTGTAGACATGGGGTTTCACCATGTTGCCTAGGCTGGTCTTAAACTCTTGAGCTCAAGTGATCCTCACACCTTGGCTTCAAAAAGTGCTGGGATTACAGGTGTGAGCCACTGCTTCCAGCCAACCGACCTCTCTTCCCCCTCTCCCCACCTACCTTTCCCAGCCTTTGGTAACCACCATTCTACTCTCTATCTCCATGAGATCAACTTTTTAATGAAACTGATGTGAGTGAGAACAAGTGATATTTGCCTGGCTCATTTCACTTATATAATGACCTCTGATTCCATCCACATTGTGACAAATGACAGGATTTCATTTTTATGAATTAATTCACGACCGAATTAATCTGTTGATGGACACTTAGTTTGATTTGGCTATTGTGAATGGTGCTGCAATAAACATGGTTGTGCAGATATCTCTTCCATATACTGATTTTCTTTCTTTCGGATATAACCCAGTAGTGGATTGCTAGATCATGTAATACATCTATTGCCAGGTTTTTTTTTTTTCTGAGACTGAGTCTTGCTCTGTTGCCCAGGCTGGAGTCCAGTGGTGAGATCTCGGCTCACCGCAACCTCCTGCCTCCCGGGTTCAAGTGATTCTTCTGCTTCAGCCTCCCTAGTAGCTGGGATCACAGGCATGCACCACCACACCCAGCTAACTTTTTTTTTTTTTTTTTGTATATTTAGTAGAGACAAGGTTTCACCATGTTGACCAGGCTGGTGTCGAACTCCCAACCTCAGATGATCCGCCTGCCTCTGCCTCCCAGAGTGCTGGGATTACAGGTGTGAGCCACCACCCCCGGCCCCACTTTTAGTTTTCTGGGGAACCTCCATACTATTTTCCATAGTGGCTGTACTAATTTATCTTCCCATCAACAGTGAATGGGGGTTCCCCTTTCTCTGCAGTGTTTATTTTTTGTCATTTTTGTTTGGTTTTAGTTTAATACTTTAGATATTGCAGTGAATGCATAGTTTTTGTATTTTTGATGATAGCTATTTTCATTGGAGTGAGATAATATCTCATTGTGGTTTTGATTTGCATTTCCCTGATGATTATTGATGTTGAGCATTTTTTCATATGCCTATTGGCCATTTGTATGTCTTTTGAGAAATGTCTATGAGATCATTTGCCCGTTAAATTTTTTTTAAATTTTTAAAATTTATTTAAAAGGCAGAGTCTCACTCTGTTGCCCAGGTTGGAGTACAGTGGTTTCATCACGGCTCACTGCGACCTCGAACTCCTGGGCTCAAGTGATCCTCCCACCTCAGCCTCCTGAGTAGCTGGGACTGCAGGCACTTGCCACCATGCCTGGCTAATTTTTTAATTTTAATTTTTAGTAGAGACAAAGCCTCATTATGTTGCCTAGGCTGGTCTCAAACCCCTGGGCTCAAACAGTCTTCCCTCTTTGGCCTCCCAAATTCGTGGGATCACAGGTGTGAGCCAGTGAACCTGACCTTTTGCCTATTTTTAAAGCGAATTGTTTTCCGAATGAGTTGAGTTCTTTATATTTTCTGGTTATTAATCCCTTGTTGGATAGATAGTTTACATACATTTTCTCCCATTCTGTAGGTTGTCTCTTCACTCTCCTTTGCGGTGCATAAGCTTTTTAGCCTGATGTAATACCATTTGTCTATTTTTGCTTTTGTTGCCATGCTTTTCAGGTCTTACCCAAAAAGCTTTGCCCAGATCAAAGTCTTGAAGCATTTCCTCGATGTTTTCTTCTAGTAGTTTCACAGTTTCAGGTCTTCTATATAAGTGTTTAATCCATTTTTATTTCATTTTTGTATATGGTGAGAGATAGGAATCTAGTTTCATTTTTCTGCATATGGGCATCCAGTTTTTCTGGCACCATTTATTGAAGAAACTATCCTTTACCACTGAATGTTCTTGGCACCTTTGTCGAAAATCAGTTGGCTGTAAATATGCAAATTTATTTGTGTGTCTTTAATTTTGTTCCACTGGTCTATGTGTCTGTTTTTATGCCAGTATTATGCTGTTTTGGCTACTATACCTTTGTAATGTATTTTGAAGTCAAGTAGTGTGATGCTCCCAGATTTGTTCTTCTGCTCGGTATTTCTTTGGCTATTCAGGATCTTCTGTAATTCCATTTGAATTTCAAGATTTTTTTTTTCTATTCTTGTGAAGAATATCATTGGTATTTTGATAGGAATTACACTGAATCTGTAGATCGCTTTTGGTAGTATGGTCACTTTCATAACATTAATTCTTTCAATCTATAAACATGGAGCATCTTCATATTTTTTTTATGAACTCTTTAATTTCTTTCAACAGTGTTTTACAGTTGTCCTCATAGAGATTTTTCACCTCCTTGGTTAAATTTATTCCCAGGTATTTTTTTTAAAGCTATCACAAATGGGATTGCTTTCTTGATTTATTTTTCCAGTAGTTCATTGTTGATGTATAAATATGCTACTGATTTTTCAATTTGTTTGTAGAGATGTGATCTCACGATGTTGCCCATCCTGGCCTCAAACTTCTGGCCTCAAGTGATCCTTCTCCCTTGGCCTCCCAAGTACATAAGTAAGCCACTGTGCCCAGCCAAATGCTACTAATTTTTGCATGTTTATTTTGTACCCTGAAACTTTACTAAATTTCTTTATCAGTTCTAAGAGTTTTTTGATAGCACTTTCAGAGTTTTCTATACATAAGAGCATGCCATATGCAGATAGGGACATATGCAAATATGACTTCTTCCTATCCAATTTGGAGCCCCTTTTTTTCTTTCTCTTGTCTAATTGCTCTGGCTATAACTTCCAGTACTATGTTGAATAAAAGTGGTGAAAGTGGGCATCCTTCTCTTGTTCCAGTTCTTAGAGGAAAAGCTTTTAGCTTTCCCCCATTTAGTGTAATGCTAGCTAGCTGAGGGTTTGTCCCATGTGGCTTTTATGGTGTTGAGGTATGTTCCTTCTATACCTAGTTGGTGAAGACATTTTATCATGAAGGAATGTTGAATTGTATCAAATGCTTTTCTTGTGTTTGTTGACATGATCATGTGGTTTTTGTCCTTCATTCTGTTGTTGTGATGTATCACATTTTTTGATTTGTGTATGTTGGACCATTCTTGCATCTCTGAGACAAATCCCACTTGACCATGGTGAGTGCTCTTTTTAATGTGCTGCTGGATTTGATTTGCTAGTATGTTTTTGTGGATTTTTTTTTTTTTCAATCTATGTTCACCAGGGATATTGACCTATAGATTTCTCTTTTTGTTGTGTCCTTATCTGGTTTTGGTATCAGGGTTATGCTGGCCTTGTAGAATGAGTATAGAAGAATTCTCGCTGGGCACAGTGGCTCACCCCTGTAATCCCAGCACTTTGGGAAGCCGAGGCAGGCAGATCACGAGGCCGAGAGATTGAGACCATCGTGGCTAACACGGCGAAACCCCGTCTCTACTAAAAATACAAAAAATTAGCCGGGCGTGGTGGTGGGCGCCTGTAGTCCCAGCTACCCAGGAGGCTGAGACAGGAGAATGGTGTGAACTCGGGAGGCGGAACTTGCAGTGAGTTGAGCTCGCCCCACTGCACTCCAGCCTGGGCGACAGAGCGAGACTCCCTATCAAAAAAAAAAAAAAAAAAAAAAAAAAAAAGAATTCTCTGTCCTTCAATTTCCTGGGAGAGTTTGAGAATAATTGGTATTAATAGCTATTTTTAAAATGTCTGGCAGTTAAGCCATCAGGTCCCTAGGTTTTTTGTTTTTGTTTTTGTTTTTGTTTTAATTATGGGAGACTTTTCATTACTGATTCAATTTTTTTACTCATTATTTGTCTGTTCTGGTTTTCTACTTTTTCTTGGTTCAATCTTGGTAGGTTGTATATGTCTGGGAATTTATCTATTACCACTAAGTTTTCCAATTTGTTGGCATATAGTTGTTCGTAATAGTCTCTAATGAATCTTTGTATGTCTGTGGTATCAGTTGCAATGTCTGCTTTTTCATATTTGATTTTATTTATTTGGATTTTTTTCTTGGTTAGTCCAGCTAACGGTTTGTTTTGATTATCTTTTCAAAAAATGAACTTTTCATTTCATTGTTGTTTTTACTGCTCTTATCTTTGTTATTTCTTTCCTTCTACTGATTTTGGGTTTGATTTGTTCTTGCTTTCCTAGTTTCTTGAGATGCATTTTTATATTGCTTATTTGAAATTTTTTTTTTTTGAGACGGAGTTTCACTCTTGTTGCCCACACTGGAGTACAGTGGCACGATCTCAATTCACTGCAGCCTCCGCCTCCAGGTTCAATCAATTCTCCTGCCCCAGCCTCCCTAGTAGCTGGGATTACAGGCATGCGCCACCACGCCCAGCTAATTTTTATATTTTTAGTAGAGATGGGGTTTCTCCGTGTTGGTCAGGCTGGTCTCAAACTCCTGACCTCAGGAGATCCGCCTGCCTTGGTCTCCCAAAGTGATGGGATTACAGGTGTGAGCTACCACACCCAGACTTGAAATCTTTTTAGTGTAGGTATTTATTGCTATAAACTTCTCTCTAATACTGCTTTTGCTGTATCCCATAACTTTTAGTAGGCTGTGTTTCTATTTTCATTTAAGAAACTTTTAAATCTTTCCCCTTCTTATTTTTATTTTTATTTTTATTTTTGAGTCAGAGGTGCACCCTGTCACCCATACTGGAGTGCTGTGGCATGATCAGGGCTCACTGTGGCCTCAACCTCCTAGGCTCAAGTGATCCTCCCACTTCAGCCCTTCAAGTAGCTGGGACTACAGGCATGCACCACCACACTTGGCTAAAATTTTTTGAATTTTAGTACAGATGAGGTCTCATTATGTTTCCCAGGCTATTCTCTAACTTCAGAACTCAAGCAATTCTCCTGCCTTGGCCTCTCAAAGTGCTGGGATTACAAGTGTGAATCACCACACCTGCCAAAATTTCCTTCTTAATGTTTTCATTGATCCATTGGTTGTTCAAAAACATGATGTTTAATTTTTATATGTTTATACCATTTCAAAACTTTCTCTTGTTTCTAGTATTATTCCAATAAGAATAAGAATTATTTTCTACTCAGAAAAAATACTTGATGTGATATTCATCATATTAAATTTGGTGAGTCTTATTTTGTGGCCTAACATGATCTATCCCAAAGAATGTCTCATGTGCTACTGAAAAGAATGTGTATTCTGCAGCTGTCAGATGAAATGTTCTATAAATGTTTTTTAGGTCAATTTGTTCTAAAGTGCAGTTTAAACCCGATGGTTTTTGCTGGTTTTTCTGTCTAGATAATCTGTTAAATGTTGAGAGTAGGGTGTTGAAGTGTCCAACTATTGGTGTATTGGAGTCTATACCTCCCTTTAAATATAATAATATTGACTTTTCTATATGTGGGTGCTCCAATGTTGGGTCATATATATTTACAATTATTATATCCTATTGCTGAATTTATGCCTTTATCATTATAATGACCTTATTTGCCTCTTTTTACAATTTTTGACTTAAAGTCTGTTTTATCTGATGTAAATATAGTTATTCCTGCTTGCTTTTGGTTTCTGTTTGTGTGGAATTTCTTTTTCTCATCCCTTCACTTTCAGGCTATTTGTGTTTAAAAGTGAAAAATTGGCTGGGCACGGTGGCTCAAGCCTGTAATCCCAGCACTTTGGGAGGCCGAGACGGGCGGATCACAAGGTCAGGAGATCGAGACCATCCTGGCTAACCCGGTGAAACCCCGTCTCTACTAAAAAAATACAAAAAACTAGCCGGGCGAGGTGGCGGGCGCCTGTAGTCCCAGCTACTCGGGAGGCTGAGGCAGGAGAATGGCGTAAACCCGGGAGGCGGAGCTTGCAGTGAGCTGAGATCCGGCCACTGCACTCCAGCCTGGGCGACAGAGCGAGACTCCGTCTCAAAAAAAAAAAAAAAAAAAAAAAAAAATAATAATAATAATAATAAAAGTGAAAAATTAGTTTCTTGTAGACCACAAGCAGTTGGGTCATTTTAAAAATATATTCAGCCAGTCTATATCTTTTTATTAAATTAATTACTTGATTAATTTAGAGACAGGATCTTGCTATGTTGCCCAAGCTGGTCTCAAACTCCTGGGCTCAAGACATCCTCCTGCCTTAGCCTCCCAAGTAGCTGGGACTACAGGCATGCAACACTGTACCTTGCTTAGGCTATATCTTTTAAATGGATAATTCAATCCACTTCCATTCAAAGTTGTTTATTATTATTTTGAGACAGGATCTCAGTCTGTCACTCAGGCTGAAGTGCAGTGGTGCAATCTTGACTCACTGCAACCTTTGCCTCTCAGGCTCAATTGATCCTCCCATTTCAGTCTCCTGTATAGCTGGGACTACGGGCACACACTATCATACCTGGCTAATTTTTGTATTTTTAGTAGAAATGGGGTTTTGCCCTGTTTCCAGGCTGGTCTCAAACTCTTAGGCTCAAGCAATTCACCCACCTTGGCTTCCCAAAGTGCTGGGATTATAGGCATGAGCCACTGTACCTGGCCCAAGGTTATTATTGACAGGTAAATACTTATTTCATTTTGTTAATTGCTTTCTAGTTGTTATGTATATTCTTCCTTTCTTTCTTCCTTTCTTAATTTTTATCATTTCAGTTTAGTGGTTTTCTACAATGATAAAATTTGATTCTTTTCTCTTTCTCCTTTGTTTATCGACTCTACCGGTGAGTTTTATACTTTTTCACATTTTTATGATGGCTATTATCATCTTTTTACTTCTAGATGCAGGCCTCCCTTGAACATTTGTCATAAGGCCAATCTAGTGGTGAGGAATTCCCTCAGTTTTTGCTTATCTGGGAAAGAGTATTTCTCCCCAATTTCTGAAGAATAGCTTTGCTGGATATAGTATTCATGAGTAGCAATTTTTTTCTTTCAATACTTTGAATATATCTCTTTTATTGCCTGGCCTGAAGGTTTCTGCTGAGAATTCTGCCGTTAGTTGAATGGGAATTCTCTCATATGTGACTTAACACTTTTCTACTGCTGTTTTTAGAATTATGTCCTTGTCTTTGACTTTTAACCACTGACTACTAATATATCTCAAGTTGGGGGACCCTTTGAGTGAATATATTTAAGTCTTTTTAGATTTCTGGATGTAGACATCCATACTGTTCCCTAGACTTGGGAAGTGTTCAACTATTAGTTCTTTAAATTGGTTTTCTATGGCTTTTCCCACATTTTCTCCCTCTGGAATATACAAAATTTAAATATTTGTTCACTTTATAATCGTGGCCTATAAGTCCTATAAGTAGCCTTTCTTCCCTCTCTTTTTCTCTTATTTCTTTTTTATTATCTAACTGGATTATGTTATGTTATGTTATGTTATGTTATGTTATATTATGTTATGTTAGAGATGAGGTCTCATTATATTGCCCAGGCTGATCTTGAACTCCTGGGCTCAAGTAATCCTCTCACCTCGGTCTCCCAAAGTGCTGGTATTACAGGTGTGAACCACCATGCCCAGTAACAACCTATTTTCAAATTCAGAGATTCTTTCTTCTCCTTGATTAGGTCTGCTACTGAAGCTCTGTATTTTATTTTTATTTCATTCACTGAGTTCTTCAGTTGCAGGATTTCTGAGTTTTTTTTTTTAATGATATCTATCTGTTTGCTGAATTTCTCATGATACCATGAATTGTTTTCCAGATTTCATTGAATTGTCTATCTGTATTTCCTTGTATTACATTGATTTTCCTTAAGATCATTACTTTGAGTTCCTTTTATAGCAATTTGTTGACTTCCTTTTTATTGGGGTCTGTTAATAGAGAATTATTATGTTCCTTTGGTAATGTCACATTTCCTTGCTTTTTTATGTTTCTTGTGTTCCTGAATTGATGTCTGTGCATCTGGTGGAAGAATTACTTCTTCCCAACTTTCTAGAGTGGTTTTTGTAGAGGAAGAGTTTCACCTGCAATTGGGTCTTAGTGTGTCAGTTGGGAAGGGTGTGGTGACTCTGTTTATGAGTAGATGCCGTGGTATAGTCTCCATGCAGATTTTCAGCTGCATTCAATGTCACTAACAACTGTGGGAACCTCAGAAGGCCAGGCTGCAGAAGTTTTTGTAGGGTCATCATTATCATCACTATAGGTTGTTAATGTCCTTAGTGGCAAGTTTGGGATTCTCCTATTCTCATTTTCCCCACAATGGCGAGATTTAGCTAAGTGGATCCCTCTTGGTATTACGTCTGCCATTGTTTACAAGCAGCTGCTGTGGTGCTGTGTTCTAGGTGCAAGGTGCTTAGGGTGGCTGTGAGGCCAGGGTCCTAGGCTCAGGGTCTCATGGACCTATTGTGTCACCTGGGTCTTGGTAGGTTTGTGTTCTGGGCAGGATTGGATGTAGGTAACTCACAGCACCAGGATCTATGTCTTTGAGGCATGCCCCTTCCCCAGCAGCTAAGGTTCTGGAATTCAGTAGATGGAGCTGTTCTGCCAAAGTACCATTTCCTCAGGAGGGACTATACAGATTCAGCTGAGTTCAGAGGGTGGCAGAGGGATCATGGAACAGTTCTGTCACTGCATGGCCCCATGAGGAAGGGTTTGGCAGTTGCTCACAGCTTGGCTTAGGGATGTCAGGCCACCAGGCTGGGGTGATTCAGTGGCTCCTTAACCTCAAGGATGAAAAGGAGCCATGGCTACTCAACTCTGGAGCAAGACACACTCCTGCAGTATTTCTAGTTTCAAGATGACTTAGTGCAGTAACTGTGCAGGCCACCGCGGGTGGGGCACGGTGTTGGCTTCTTTTCTGGGGGATTGCCGCTATGTGGCCTCTAGGCAGCTCCCTCCGCTGGGCCTGTGAGGGCTGTAGGGGATACCAACAGGGAAAACTGTAGGTATCCAAGATGTTGGTGAGAGCTACTGGGATCCTCTTGCCTACCTTTGTGCTGTAGGGAAAAGTTCCTCCTGATTGAGAATGAGGTGGTGGGGTCCCAGGGCCTCCTTCCATTCTCTATGTGGATATCATGAGCTTCTGTGCTCACCAAGGTTTCTGTTGCTGTTTTGACATATTCCAGCATGCTCCTTTGATTATTTTTCTTAAAATGTAGTTGTTTATTTGTTGTTTTGTGTCTCTTTGTGGAAGGGATGAATGCTAAGGGCTTCTAGTCAGTCATACCCCTCAGTTTCTCCTTCTAGTGCCCACCATTTTAGGCGCTGCCTAGAACATTGGAAACTGACCCAGAATACTTGTTATATTCTACAGACAAAAACAGTATATGGGTGTAGAGACAGGAACTAGCTGAATTTACTTAGAATAGTTTTACAACATTGAAATAGTTAAAATTTGTTTTCTTTGATGAGGGGAGGTGAGGTAGGGAAAGAAAGATCCACTGATTTTTTCTTTTTCTTCCTTTTTTTTGTGGGGGCTGGGGCGGGGGACAGAATCTTGCTCTGTTGTATAGGCTGGAGTGCAGTAGTGTGATCTCAGCTCACTGCAACCTCTGCCTTTCAGGTTCAAGCGATTCTCATGTCTCAGCCTCTTGAGATTAAAGGCACATACCACCATGCCCAGCTAATTTTTGTATTTTTAGTTGAGACGGGGTTTCATCATGTTGGCCAGGATGGTCTTGAACTCCTGGCCTCAAGTGATTTGCATGCGTTGGCCTCCTAAAGTGGTGGGAATACAGGCATGAGCCACCGCGCCTGCCCCGTGTTGATTCCTTAAAATTAACTTGGCAATTCATGGTGACTATCTCAGCAAGGATGATAAGAACTCTGAATCATCAATCTACTTCTAAGTCAGCAATCTAAGGGCAATCAGGAAAGTGACGTTTAAAAGTTAATAGCATAATAAACACAACTGACAACTAGCTCTTAAGTTCTTTTTACAGCACAATATTTTAGACCCAGTTCTGACTCTCACTGGTTGCTTGGCAGGAAATGCACAATCCACTTCACCCTGTTGGTGGCGTGGAACTCCACGGTATGTCCTAAGAGAAGCCATGTATTTACAATATCATCTCAAGCTGCTGTTCACAGGATGCTAGACAGAAATTTATCTAAATATAATAAATCTGCCATTCCTCTGTCCTGGATGAGTTGTTTTGTTTTTTTCTTTGAGATGCATTTATGAAGAACTGATGGTGTAGTATAATAATTGCTATTCATAACAACCATTTAAAGAAAAAATAATAATCCTTTGATGAGGTTTTAGTGCCTCCAAGTTATGTATACCCATTAATTTGTCCTTCCCCTTTTTTTCATACCCTTGGTCTCCAGAAGAGTACTTACTCGCAATTCAAAAGAGCATTGAAGTTTTTAGAAATGAGCATAGTTGGGAAGACAAACAAGGCTGAGGGAACACAGAGATCCTGCTAATGTTACTTATAAACCTCTGGAATTTTAAGAAAAAAGTGTGTAAGTGATAATCCATCTTTTAATGTGGGGCTCAGAAATGAAAGGTAAAAATAGAACATTTTATAACGAAATATTCTGCAACACATGAGCCCCACATGAGGTGAAGGTCTTGTTTGGTGAAATGGGAATTGTTCCTGCTTGGCAGGGATGGATACTGACATTCAAGAAGGTTAGGAATGTGCTAAAGGTTGCATGAATCCTAAAGTCAGTTCTCAAATTTAGATCTTTATTTATTTATTTATTTATTTATTTATTTATTTATGATGGAGTCTTACTCTGTTGCTCAGACTGGAGTGCAGTGGCACAATCTTGGCTCACTGCAACCTCCATCTCCTGGGTTCAAGCGATTCTCCTGCCTCAGCCTCCCGAATAGCTGGGACTATGGGTGCACACCACCACACCCGTCTAATTTTTTTGGTATTTTTAGTAGAGACGGAGTTTCACCATGTTGGCTAAGCTGGTCTCAAACTCCTGACCTGAGGTACAGTGGCTCATGCCTGTAATCCCAGCACTTTGCAAGGCAGACGGATTACTTGAGGTCAGGAGTTCGAGACCAGCCTGGCCAACATGGTGAAACCCCGTCTCTGCTAAAAATACAAAAAGTTAGCCAGGCGTGGTGGTATATTCCTGTAATCCCAGCTACTTGTGAGGCTGAGGCAGGAGAATTACTGGAACCCGGGAGGCGGAGGTTGCAGTGGAGGCAGAGATTGCAGTGAGCCAAGATTGCGCAATTGCCCTCTGGCCTGGGCTGCAGAGCAAAACTCCATCCAAAAAAAAAAAAAAAAGAAGAACTTAACATCGAAGTTGAATTTAGGACGCTAACTGCCAGCTCAGTGGACACGGTATTCACAGCACACATGCCCAGGATTGGTAAGGTTCCCTTAGCCGATCTCCTGCAGCTGGAGAGCTCAAACAGATGACGACAGGAGTGTTAATCATTTCCTTGCTAAGCAATAGTAGTCACAAGTTCCTGCTAAAAGTGAAATCACCCCCTCCTGTTTAAACACAGTTAAAAACTTTTAACTTAGTTTATGTTGCAGTTTCTCCCTTCTAGGTTAAGCACATGGAAATTTGTTTAGCAATTCTTTTCACAGCATTATTTCCATTTGTTACTCCCACAAGCTGGAGTTTATCTGATTGTATGGTACATGGAAAATTCAGGACAAAATTCAATGGCCGAAGGCTGAGCGAAGTTTACCCTGGCTGTAGTTATGAAGAGGGTAAGTGAATAAACATCTTTGTTGCTCTTACTTATGTTTATTTTCTGTTATGCTAGATTTTATACACCACAAAATGCACAAAGCATAATCTTGCAATTATAGTTAACCATTTAGATTTGCTTGATAATTGTGTTTAAGTGATCACAGGCTAAAACTAAAATTAAAATGCACACTGAAGCATGCATGACAAAATTGCTTCAGTTTCTTCTCGAAAAAAAAGTTTTTATTAATTAAACAGCTTGTTTTGTTAATTGAACTGTTATTGGAATGTATTTCTGCATTGATGTAATGTTGGACTGTTCAGTAAATAGACTAGAGACCATTTTATGTGAACGAAAAGACAAATAATTTTATTATTGGAAACAGTCAAGTTGGAAACTGGATAGAACATCTGGAGGCAGGATTTAAATGTCAAATAATTCTGGTTCAAATAGAAATATTGTTTTATGGCTGTGTGTTTCTATTTAGCAAATGACTTTTTTCTCGTTTCTTGAAATCTATTTGAAATAGATTTTTCATGACAGTTTTATAAATAAAGCCTCTATCAATATCTCAATTATTTTCTTTCCTGAAAAGGAAAATTATATTTGGTTATAATGAAAGGACTTTCATTAGAAAAATACTGGTTCTTTTATTGCCCATTCAATTGCGATGATGTTTATTTCAAGAAAAATACAGATTATTTTTCTTTGAGGCATAGTACAATCCTGGGCACATAGAAGACTTTGTGGAACTAGCTATTGATTATTTATCTTAAAAAAATAAAACTGAATTTATACTAATAGATTTTAGAAGATACGTTTAAGTCATTTGTGTAAGATCTTGCGTTAGCCTCTTGAATACCTGGGATTATAGGCATGTGCCACCACGTCTGGCTAATTTTGTATCTTTAGTAGAGATGGGGTTTCTCCATGTTGGTCAGGTTGGTCTCCAACTCCCAACCTCAGGTGATCCGCCCGCCTTGGCCTCCCAAAGTGCTGGGATTATAGGCGTGAGCCACCGCGCCTGGCCAATTTCTGCTTATCTTTTTATGTGCATGACATCTTTCCAATATCATGGCCAACCGTGGGGAATACAGATTGTCTTGTGACCCTTTCTGTCCCCAATGCCTAGCAGAGGACCTCATACACAGTAGGAGTATGTGTTTTTATTTTTTATTTTTTTGCTGGATATTCTTTTTACAAACATTTGTGCTGTTCTTAATGCTGGTATACTGCCGTAACTCTCCGAGACCATGTATTATGTCCAATAGGCGCTGAATGTATGTTTGTTGAATGAATGGTTGATGCTTGACTCTGGCACATAGTCTCTGTGTATATGAGTGGTTAGCTTTAGTTCTGAAGGAGACGGAAGGAGGCTGAGTGACTTGGGATGTTTTTTGATTGCCAGTAACAGAACACTTGATTAAGTCTGGCAGAAGCAGAAACAAAAGAGAATTTATTGGCTCAAATAGCAGTTCAGTGGTACACGTGGCTTGAAAAATAGCTAAACACTGGCTCAAAATGATCTCTCTCTCTCTCTGTCTGTCTGTTATCTGTTATTCTGTTCTCAGACAAGCTTTCTCCTTGAGGTTGTAAAATAGCTGCCAGAATCTCCAGAAGCCCTATTTGCTGTTTTCAATTCAGCAGAAAAAAGAGAATGTCTTTGTTCAGCATTCCTAGGAAACAAAATCATAACACTCACTCGGAGTGAATGAACTCTAGTCAACACTAACTATGGCCAGAGAGGTTAATGTACTGCTTTTATGAGCTTCTAGGACTCAAGCGTCAAGCTTTACTGTTGGATGAAGGGTGGGAGAAAGGTGGATCCCCAAATAAAAATCAAGGCAGTTGCCATATCAGGAACGGATATCTGGAAGTTAAGTAATAAATGTCAATGACACTTAACAATAACTCAGTGACATTAAACAATAAATGTGAAACATAAAGATGGTTATTTCATTCTCTTCTGTTCTACTCCCCCTAAGTACATTCAAATATTAGTAATTCATATATGCAAGAACCTAATCACCTCTAGCTCTATAAAGAGGTCCATATAGGTACTACCTGTTAAGGAGAAGGCAGATGGAAAGAACCTGCTGTCAAAAGAGATATCAGAGAGGATATATAGCAGTTTCAAAGGTACCTGAAATTGTACTTTGGATATAGTAGATTCTTAACTAATATCTGCTGATTTACTTAAAGGAGGAAAAGAACATGACTGGGCAAAGGGGAAGGGATATTTGTTTTCAGCCTACTGTGTACTAGGCATCATATTCAGCTCTCAATATATATGTCTCAATCGTCACAGGATTAAAAAAAAATCTTCATTTACAGTCACAAGATAGAGGTTCAAAAAAGCTAAGTAACTTGCCAAAAAGTCAACTAATGAGTAAAACAAGTCTGTTGTGCTCTGAATTACGTACCTTTTCATAATACCACAATTGTAAAAATCAGATATGAGTTGAAAGATAAACTCAGATATTGGCTGTGGCAACTCAATTTACCTGACTAAAGAATAGAGTATGGACTAGGCACAAAGGCAGTCCTGAAAATTGACAAAAAGTAGCATCATTCAGGACAGGGGATGGCAAGCTAGGGCCTGTGGGCCAAATCCAACCTCCTGCATGCTTTTGTAAATATAATTTCATTGGAACACAGTCACATTAGTTTACCTATTGTCAGTGGCTGCTTTTGCATTACAAAGGTACAGACGAGTATCCCAGTAGCTGAGTAGTTGGAACAGACACCATATGGCTTGTGAAGACTAAATATTTACTATCTGGCACTTCACAGAAAATGTGTGTCAACTTATAACCCAGCATTTACATTTTTATGTGATCAGTTATTCTCAGAAGGGATGAGATTGTCATTATCATTCCAGGACTGTTGACAATTCTTGTGGCTATATGTGTAGCATTCTCCCAAGCATCAATACATTCGTCTATTGAATAAACCTTTATTGAGCACCTACAATGTGTTGGACACTATGAGCTCATATTCTATTGTGAAGATTACAGAAGACAGTTGGAGGCCGGGCGTAGTGGCTCACGCCTGTAATCCCAGCACTTTCGGAGACTGAGGCGGGCAGATCACCTTAGGTCAGGAGTTTGAGACCAGCCTGGCTAACTCACCACTTTAGTAGAAGTGGTGAAACTCCACTTCTACTAAAAATACAGAAAAGTAGCTGGGCATGGTGGTGCGTGCCTGTAATCCCAGCTACCCGGGGGGTGAGACAGGAGAATTGCTTGAATCTGGGAGGCGGAGGTTGTGGTGAGCCGTTGTGAGCTCAACCCTTGGCAGAGGGCCTAGAAGGCGGTAGGGGATCAAAATAATAAATACTTGATGAGTGAACTAATGAATCAATGAATGTGGTAGAGGTAAGCACAGGATGCCAAGGTAACAGACATAACCTAGACTATGATGGGATGAAGTCAGGCTGCGAAGTTGAAGAAGTATAGAAGTGAAAGGAGAAAAGGCTGAAAGTGGGGTGGCCAGCAAAGAGAGAGGGTTTGTAGTAGGAGTTCAGTGGACCCTCTTGGGACAAGATGTACCCCTGTGCGGCTGGAGGAAAAGAGGACTGAGGTCCTCAGCCATATTTGGTAGGAGATTTGATGTGGGATATAACAGAAAATTATTCAGTTCCCAACTGAAGAACCTCCAGAGGCTTTTTGCTGCTGACAGGATTAAATCAAGACTTCTTGGTGAAGCTGCCAAGTCCTCTATAATTTATTCTAGGTTGATTCAATCTTGTTTTTTTAATTTATATTTTCAAGTTTAAATAGAGATGGGGGTCTCACTATGTTTCCCAGGCTGGTCTTGAACTCCTGCCTTGGCCTCCCAAAGTGCTGGGATTATAGGCACGAGCCACCACACCCAGCCTGATTCAATCTTACTTCCCTTACTTCCTTACTCAGCTCCTGCCATCTGATTTTAGGCTTCGTGATGGTGCTTTTTTTTAAATTTTTTTTTTATTTTTTCAAATCCAGTGTCTTTAAAAAGATATTTCACCTCCTTGGGATGCCCATTCCTCTCTCTCTCTAATCTACATTACCCATTAGATAAGATCTGATGCAATTGTGACCTTTCTGACAGATCTCGCCTACCCACATCAATCTTCACTGATGTCTTTTTTTTTTTTGGATTTCTTTACTTGTAACCATCAACCACTTCTTTTGGATTCCTTCACCCTTCACCTGTAACCATCAACTGCTTCTTGTTTTAAAAAATTATTTATTTTTGAGACGGAGTCAGCTCACTGCAACCTCTGCCTCCCAGGTTCAAGCAATTCTCCTGCCTCAGTCTCCTGAGTAGCTGGGATTATAGGCACTTGCCACCATGCCCGGCTAATTTTTATATTTTTAGTAGAGACGGGGTTTCACCGTGTTGGCCAGGATGGTCTCGAACTTGTGACCTCAGGTGATCTGCCTGCCTCGGCCTCCCAAAGTGCTGGGATTACAGTTGTGAGCCACTGAGCCTGGCCCATTCACTTATTTTAGACATGGAATCAATGCTGCCTCGGATGATTTTGAAATGTTTCATGGGTTAATGCTTTGCATCCACCATTACGTTGTAGGTTTCCAGAAATAGGGAACATAAGACATTTCCCTCATATCCTCTTAGTACCCAGAATAATACTTTATGTACACTTAATATTTGAGTAAACACTTAAGCATTTACTGAGTAAATGAATGAATGAGTCAGATGAATAAAATGTTATAAGATTGAAAATGCTGCTGAAAAAGGAAGTTGGAAAATGGAAAATAATTAGAGAAGATGCTAATAGGACAGGGAAAATAATTTGCACTTTGCAGTTAGAGGTATTCTAAAAAGGTCAAGTTTTAAGGAAAAATATTTAAATTAGGAACTCAGATGTGGAGAAGCGAGTTAACTACTTCTGAGTTTAGGGCACTTCATGATCATTTATCTGTGCAATTTCTCTTCTTGTTTTTATTTATGTATCTGTTTGTTCATTTGTTTATATAATCCACTTTATCTCTATTCTCTATTGTCATTCCCTTTTATTTCCACAGCAACCATTCTAATGAGGTTAATGTGCATCCTCTTCGTGTATGTGGTTTTGTAAAATCTGTAGTTTTGTTTTTTAGTAGGTATTTGTACAATTTTTATAAATATGTTCATATGCTATGGATCTTAATCTGCTTTTTACTTTTTTCACTAAACATTAAGGATTTTAGGATCTATACATATTGCTGTGGTATAGATCTATTATTTCGAATTGCTACATAATATATACACTCCCTGGTGTGAATTCACTCATTGTACCTATTTACACCTCCAGTGATGGAAATTAATATTACCTCCAATTCCTTATACTACAAACTATGATGAACTTCCTCATAGTGTCCCTTCAAAGATCTAGTGTGAGAATTTATTTGGGCTCTAGATCCAGGAGTGGGATTGCTGGATCACAAAGCATATGTTTATTTAATATGAGTAAGAGGTATCAGGTTTCTCTGCTGAATGGAAGTACTAGTCTACACACATTTGCTCTTCCCTGCTCCCCGACCCCTGCAACCAACCAAAGAGTGCCTGTAAACTACAATCACCAACGCTCACAGGCTGAATGTTATTATCATCTATTTGGGACACAGCAGAAGGAAGCAATGGGGTGACAGGTGGACTGAGAACAGGAGAGACTCAAAGGGGCCAACAGGTGGCCAGCTCCTCCCGCAGCCCGGAGTGGAATCTGAAAGCCTGGAGGCTCTGGCTTTGCAAGGTAAGGGTGGGCCAGGGCGAGGCAGCAGGAGACCCCAGACCTGACAATGGGAGCTTACCTAAGCCATGGCTCAGACACCCAACAGGTGTGCTTTCCTCAGTGCATGCACTTGCCAGTACTGACTCGGCCGCCTTCCAGGGTATCCTGCCGCCCAGCGGCTGCCTCCTGCTCTTCTTATCTGTGGTGGCCTAGTGGGGCCGTTGTCTCCTCTCTCCAGGTTCCTTTGTCTCTCTTACATCACTCCTCCCGCAACCTGGTGCCACGAAGACTGCCAGAATTTGAATAGGTTGCAGGGAACTGGAGGGAAGTCCAGGAAGGGCCACCTCCCCAGACTCTCCATGGGGCACCATCTTGCTCCCAATCTGGAATCTGTTCACTTCCCAGCCTGCACCCAAACCCAGCTCAGACCTTTGTACTCAGCCCCACCCACTTCTCCAGCTGTCTGGGTCCTGGGGCAGCCCTCTTTGTCACTGGCATCCAGAACCAGGCCAGGTCTTCTGGTGAGACCCTAAAGCTGGTGACGTGTTGACCTCGCTTGTCCTTTATTGCTGAGAACTGAGCTCTTGACTGTGTCAATGTCATGGCACCATATTCTTTGACCTCTGAGAAGTCCTTGCCACAGTGACCCTTTCCATGCTCCTTTGAGGGGAGTTGCTCTGCCATTCGGGATGGCAAGAGGCACCATCAGGTTGTATTCCTGAGACCTCAGTACCCCTGGGCCTCCAGGCCCAGCCACCTCGCCCAGCCTCAGAAGACAATGTGAAAAGTCTCCCACTGACCAAAGATGGGACGAATCACATTTCAATAACAATGAGAATTGCAACAGACTGTCAATTAGTTATCTATTACTGTACAACAAATAACTGTAGAGCGCTGCTTAAAGGCAACACATTTATTGTATCACATAGTTTCTGAGAATCAGGAACCCAGGAGCAGCTTACCTGGTGGTTCTGTCTCAAGGTCTCTAATGACACAGCAGTTAGGCTGTGAGCTGGGGATACATTAATCTGAATCTGGGTCTGAAAGATCTGCTTTCAAACTCCCTTATGTAGCTTTTGGCAGGAGACTTCGGTTCCTCATGATGTGTGCTTCTTCACGTGACTGTTTATAACACGGCTTCCCCCAGAGTGAGTATAGAGAGAAAGTGGGAGTTGTCCAGCGAGTGCCCACCTAATCTCGGACGTGACACAGCATCATGTCTGCTACATTTTATTGGCTATACAGACCAATGCTTGTACAATGTGGGAGGGAAGTATACAAGGCTGTGTGGACAGGAGTCATTGGGGACCATCTTGGAAACTGACTCTCACAGTCCGAAACCCTTCAGATATGCTTTAATCTATGAGTTCACAACAATATTTAAAACAAACAAACAGCTGGGCATGGTGGTCAGCGCCTATAGTCCCAGCTATTCAGGAGGTTGAGGAAGGAGGATTATTTGAGCCCAGGGGTTTGGGGCTATAGTGTACTATGACTGTGCCTGTAAATAGCCATTGCATTCCTGCCTGGGTAATATAGCAGACTCCGTCTCTACAAACAAACAAACAAAGTTGTTCTTCTAAGGATGACAGAGAACCATACATTATCTTAAAAACTGGGGAAATAGACTGGGCGCGGTGGTTCATGCCTGTAATCCCAGCACTTTGGGCAGGCGGATCACGAGGTCAGGAGTTCGAGACCAGACTGACCAACATGGTGAAACCCCATCTCCAGTAAAGATACAAAAAATTAGCTAGGCAGGATGGCACGCACCTGTAATCCCAGCTACTTGGGAGGCTGAGGGAAGAGAATCGCTTGAACTCGGGAGGCGGAGGTTGCGGTGAGCCGAGATTGTGCCATTGCACTCCAGCCTGGGCAATGGAGTGAGACTTTGTCTCAAAAAAAACACAAAAAACAAAACAACAACAACAACAGCAAAAACCAAAGAATAGATGAGTAAAAGTTTCTCTTTATAAAATTATTTCAGCTGGGCCAGGCACGGTGGCTCACACCTGGAATCTCAGCACTCGGGGAGGCAGAGGTGGGCAGATCACGAAGTCAGGAGATTGAGACCATCCTGGCTAACACGGTGACACCCCGTCTCTACTAAAAATACAAAAAATTAGCCAGGTGTGGTGGCATGCGCCTGTAGTCCCAGCTACCCAGGAGGCTGAGGCAGGAGAATCGCTTGAACCCAGGAGGCGGAGGTTGCAGTGAACCGAGATCGAGCCACTGCACTCCAGCCTGGGCAACAGAGTGAGACTTCGCTCAAAAAAACAAAAAACAAAACAACAACAGCAAAAACCAAACAATAGATGAGTAAAAGTTTCTCTTTATAAAATTATTTCAGCTGGGCCAGGCACGGTGGCTCATGCCTATAATCCCAGCACTTTGGGAGGCCGAGGTGGGTGGATCACGAGGTCAGGAGAGCGAGACCATCCTGGCTAACATGGTGAAACCCTGTCTCTAGTAAAAAAAATATATATATATATATAAAAAAAATTAGCTGGGTGTGGTGGCATGCATGTCTAGTCCCAGCTACCCAGGAGGCTGAGGCAGGAGAATTGCTGGAACCCGGGAGGTGGAGGTTGCAGTGAGTCGAGACTGATCGCACCACTGCACTCGAACCTGGGTGACAGAGTGAGATTCTATCTCAAAAAAAAAAAAAAAAAAAAAGTTTGGGGGGGTCCTCGTTAGTATAGTGGTGAATATCCCCGCCTGTCATGTGGGAGACCAGGGTTCGATTCCCCGATGGGGAGGCTAATTATGTTTGGCTGGGTACGGTGGCTCACGCCTGTAATCCCAGCACTTTGGGAGGCCGAGGCGGGTGGATCATGAGGTAGGAGATCGAGACCATCCTGGCTAACATGGTGAAACCCCGTCTCTACTAAAAATACAAAAAAATTAGCTGGGCATGGTGGTGGGTGCCGATAGTCCCAGCTACTCGGGAGGCTGAGGCAGGAGAATGGTGTGATCCCAAGAGGTGGAGCTTGCAGTGAGCCGAGATTGCTCCACTGCACTCCAGTCTGGGCGACAGAGCGAGACTCCGTCTCAAAAAAAAAAAAAAATTATTTCAGCTAATGAAAATTACATAACAGGATTAGAATTTCCTATTACAAGCCACCTATAAATTAATGAATCTAGGTACTAAGCATCAAATGTTGTTGATGATGATAAGCAACAGAAACCAGAGATTAAGTGCCATCTGATGAAAAAACAGATCACCCACTAGATCTTGCCAAACAGACTGAACATGTCTGATGAAGCCTCTGGATTCAGTTGTCAACTTGCAGGAAGACAGGTAGGAGGAACATATTGTACTGTTCCCCAAATATGCAATTAGCAAAATCCATACTGGAGAGAATCTCTATAGGCCTAATGGCTTGGGTTATTCAATAGAAAAAGTGTAAGGAAAAGGGATGGAGGGAAACCCTGACATTAAAAGAAACAGAAAAGACCAATTTTTTTTTTTTTTTTTTAGATGGAGTCTCACTCTGTTGCCCAGGCTGGAATGCAGTGGCGCGATCTCGGCTCACTGCAACCTCTGCCGCCAGGGTTCAAGCAATTCTCCTGCCTCAGCCTCCCGAGTAGCTGGGATTACAGGCACTTGCCACTGCGCCTGGCTAATTTTTGCAGTTTTTAGCACAGACGGAGTTTCACCATCTTGGCCAGGCTGGTCTTGAACTCCTGACCTTGTGATCCACCTGCCTCGGCTACCCAAAGTGCTGGGATTACAGGTGTGAACCATTGCGCCTGGCCCCAATTTTTTTAACAAAACAGTCCAGACTAACTCCAGAAGCAAGGAGTGTACACTTGATTGATAAAATCATAAAGAAATTCAAGGAAGGTATAAAAGTCTGAATAGTGGAAGGAAATTATTTCTATAAAAGTCAAGATCATTGTTACTTTTTGAGGGAGGGACAAGACAGTGATTGAGATGTGGCACATGGAGAGAGGCTTCTGGGAGGCTGGCAGTTTTATTTCTCGACCTGGTAGATAGTTACAAGAGCATTTACCTGGCAGTAATTCACTAAGACATTAATTTGAGTTATGGGATTTTTCTGGATCTGTGTTTTAGTTTTACAATAAAAAATAAAAAACAACATTTCTGAAGATAATACATGAGCGTAGTAAAATATTAAAAGTGTGTGTGTATAAAATTTCCTCTCATTTTAAAAGCATAAATGGTAGAATTACAATACCATGCATATATTCTGATCTTTGCTTATTTTACTGAATATTTTATTTTGTAGATCATTCTGTATCAAATAGGGCCAAATGGGATAAGAATTCAGTCTCAACTTTTAGGCTAGAACTAATATATTTTAACTTACAAATAACAGTTTAAATAAGTGGATATTTTTTCCTAAGAATATATTCCATTAAGTCAGAAGATGTCTCAATATAGAGATAGCAGGCGGGCTGGGTGCGGTGGCTCATGCCTGTAATCCCAGCACTTTGGGAGGCCGAGGCAGGCGGATCACGAGGTCAGGAGTTTGAGACTAGCCTGACCAATGTGGTGAAACCCTCTGTCTACTAAAAATACAAAAATTTGCCGGGCATGGTGACACACGCCTGTAATCCCAGGGAGGCAGAGGTTGCAGTGAGCCGAGATCATGCTACTGCACTCCAGGCTGGGTGACAGAGTGAGACTCCATCTCAGAAAAAAAAGAGATAGCACGCACATTCATTTTGAAGGTACGCATTTCGCATACAGTTTAAAATTTACCTGTTCATTTTCCTCCCCAAGTTCTCAGCTTAAACAAACCTGCTCACACTTTGATTCAGACAAGATTACCTGGGGGAAGGGTGGATGGTAGAGTTAGTAAACTGCTTTTTCAGCATTTCCCTGGATGAATTCTCAGAGATATTTTATGGCAAGGATTAAAACAACACACTGGTGACTAACCTTTGTGCTTCTTTGTTGATAACAGCCTGTTTCTGATAATAATTAGGATTAAAGGGGACAGATGTACAGGCTTCTACAGCCTTTAAACTGTAATCTTGAACCAGTAAATATTTTCTAGGCACCAGATTATATTGAGTTTTTTTTTAAAAAACAACTTGGCCAAGTGTTTTAACTATCTCTTTACTTCCTTTAATATTTCTTACTTTTTCAGGCACCTGAATAGTATTTTCTGAGTACCTACCAGGGAGTTAGCAATGCTCAGTGCCCTAGGGTACAAAGGAAGGAAGTATAAAGACTTACTGCTTACAGTCTTAGGAGATGCAACATATGTATCCATATAACAGAGCTAGAAAGCAAGACAGTATTATATATGTCTGTGGGTTTAAGTCACAATGTATGTAGAACATATATTGACTGGGGGTGAGGGATAAAAGACTACAAATCAGGTTCAGTGTATACTACTTGGCTGATGGGCGCACCAAAACCTCACAAATCACCACTAAAGAACTTACTAAACCGGGCGCGGTGGCTCATGCCTGTAATCCCAGCACTTTGGGAGGCCGAGGCAGGCAGATCACCTGATGTCAGCAATTGGAGATCAGCCTGACCAACATGGAGAGACCCCATCTCTACTAAAAATACAAAATTAGCCGGGCATGGTGGCACAGGCCTGTAATCCCAGCTCATGGGGAGGCTGAGGCAGGAGAATCGCTTGAACCTGGGAGGTTGCGGTGAGCTGAGATAGCGCCATTGCACTCCAGCCTGGGCAACAAGAGCGAAACTCTGTCTCAAAAAAAAAAAAAAACAAAAAAACAAAAAACAACTTACTCATGTAACCAAATACCACCTGTTCCCCCAAAAGCCTATGGAAAAAAACAACAACATTTGTTGACATATGCAATGTATATATAAATACACCAGCCTTGGTGAGAACTCCTATGCCTTTAATCCCAGCTACTCGGGAGGCTGAGGCACGAGACTTGCTTGAACCCAGGAGGCAGAGGCTGTACTGAACCAAGACTGTGCCACTGCACTCCAGCCTGAGCGACAGAAACTGTCTCAAAAACAAACAAATAAACAAAAAACCCAAAAAACAAAGTGACTTTCCTTGTAAAGATGAAGCAGAAGAAACATCCTTATCATGCCCACTAAAACTGCCTTGTTTAGGGATTTGGTTATTATCTTTCACTGTGCTAATTTCTTGGAAGGAAGGATAAACAACTTAGTTTCAGCTTGGTGATATGGAACCTTAGCATGAGCGACTCAATTTTGGTTTGGTCTGTTAGGTCTAGTGCAGGAGCTCAGTCCAAACCAATGGCCTCCCATAAATTTCATTTAATATCACAAAGTAAAATTTCTCCCAATCCAAGCATTTACACATTTAACTATCAATTCTATTAAAAACATGACATTAAAAGTGCAAGACAGGGAGCTGATGGGAAGTGGGCAAAGAAATACTGAAAAGAGTGCTTCTAGAAGGAAATACACTAGAATAATGACAGTTGTTATCTAGAAGAGGTAGAATTACCAGTGATTCACTTTCTCTCTCCCTCTATGGTGAGAGACCACTCTTTCTCCCTTTCCCATGTACCCTTTTGAATTTCCCCAGTTCTGTACAACCAAGGTGTACTTATTATTTATTCTTCTAGAGACACGGTCTTGCGTTGTTGTCCAGGCTGGAGTACAGTGCCATGATCATAGTTCACTGCAGCCTCGAACTCCTGGGCTCCTGAGAGCCTCCTGCCTCATCCTCCTGAGTAGCTAGGACTACAGGTGCATACCACCATGCCAGCTATTTTATTTTATTTATTTTTTTATTTTTTTGCAGAGATGGGAGTCTTGCTTTGTTGCCCAGGCTCAACTGTTGCCCTGGTCTTGAACTCCTGGCCTCAAGCAATTCTCCTGCCTCAGTCTTGTAAAGTGTTGGCATTACAGGCATGATCTGCCACATGGAAGCATTTTGCCTTTTTTTTTTTTTTGAGATGGAATTTCACTCTTGTTACTTTTTGCTTTTTCCTGGCCCATTTTGCTTTTATAATCAGAAAAATAAGAATGCTGGCCAGGCTTGGTGGCTCACACCTGTAATCCCAGCACTTCAGGAGGCTGAGGCGGGCAGATCACCTGAAGTCAGGAGTTCGAGACCAGCCTGGCCGACATGGTGAAACCCCTTCTCTATTAAAAATAGAAAAATGAGCCCAGCTTGGTGGAGGCCACTTCTAATCCCAGCTACCTCGGAGGCTGAGGCAGGAGAATCACTTGAATCTCCTGGGAGGCGGAGGTTACAGTGAGCCGAGATGGCGCCACTGCACTCCAGCCTGGGCGACAGAGTGAGACCCTGTCTCAAAACAAACAAATAAACAAACAAACAGAAAACAAAAGAAAAATAAGAACGCTTCTGGAATGAGGGAGACACAGGCAACTTTGCAACTTTTTGGAAGCAGTTTCTAGTACTAGTTGAAGGTGGGGAGGTGGAATATGGAGCAGTGTGCTCCTTTAAGGTAGAGGTGAGGTTGTTGCTAGGTCCAGCAGCATCATAGGAGAACCTTTTGAGTGCAGCAGACACACACGCACACATTCGGAACTTCACAGAGAAGGAGTATCTATGTAGAGACAGAACCAATTCTGCCCTTTCCTTGTTTCCCTCAATGGAATGCAAAGTCACCATTGACACCCTCAGACAGCGTCTTGCTAGAGTCAGAAAAAGAACCCAATTCCTTATGGACCACAAATCCTTTAAACCCTGGGATTATATTACTATTCCAGAAGTTATACTGAAAACTTTGCCCTCTGTTAAGGGAATGATGACAAATATCCGGCTCTCCTACTTCTTGAACCAGACCTGGTATTAAGTGCTCATTCTCAACAAGGGGAAAAAGAAGGGAAGTATCTGGATATCTCTGACTAATGTCTTCCTGAAATACATTTGCTTTCCTGGTGGTCCCGATTGTGAACTTGGTCCCATGATCATAATCATAGAACCATTTCCATTTCTGTCCTGAGCTTGACAGAACAGTGATTCGGCTTCCTGGGTCCTCTGTTGTTCTAGATGGGATTCTAAGACTATAAATACTTACAAATACTTACTCTGTGTCATTTAGATAGAGTTTACAGCCCAAATAAGAGTGTTTGTCTTCTAATCTCTGCTTACCTTGATGATGAGTTGCATTATTTGCAGTAATCATTTTCTCCTTTTGTGGTTTTTGATTTCCCTATGCTATACAACTTTGTAAAATACTTTAGAGAAATTTGATACTAATACCTGTGCAATATGTCCTTTTTCTCCCTGTAGATACAATCATGCTGGCCTAAGCGTACTAATGCCATAAAAAAACTACAGTGCTTCAGATTGCTTATTCTTCATGCTTTTTAAAATTTTTTTTAATTTTAAATAAGAATTTCTGGTAGGGCGTGGTGGCTCATGCCTGTATCCCAGCACTTTTGGAGGCTGAGGCGAGAGGATCATTTGAGCATAGGAGTTCTAGACCAGACTGGGCAACATGGTGAGACCCCTCATCTCTACAAAAAATTAAAGAAAAATTAGTCAGGCATGGTGGTGAGTGCCTGTAGTACCAGCTACTGGGGAGGCTGAGGTTGGGGGATCATATGAGCCCAGGAAGCTGAAGCTGCAGTGACCCGTATTCACACCTCTGCATTCCAGCCTTGGTGACAGAGCGAGACCTTGACTCAAAATAAATAAATAAATAAATAAATTCCTGAGCTCTATTAAATATAAATGCTTAGCACTTTGCCTCCATTTTTGGTAACTTTTTTTTAATTTTAATTTTTTGTTTTGAGATGGAGTCTCACTCTGTCACCCAGGCTGAAGTGCAATGGCACAATCTCAGCTCGCTGCAACCTTCGCCTCCCGGGTTCAAGCGATTCTTCTGCCTCAGCCTCATGAGTAGCTGGGACTACAGGCGAGCGCCACCACACCCGGCTAATTTTTGCATTTTTTTTTTTTTTTAGTAGAGATGGGGTTTCACCATATTGGCCAGGTTGGTCTTGAACTCCTGACCTCATGATCTGCCCGCCTCAGCCTCCCAAAGTGCTGGGATTACAGGCATGAGCCACCGTGCCCGACCCATTTTTGGTAACTTTTAAAGTAAGAGATTATAATTTTGAACAGGTATGATAGTTTGTTAAAGAATAAAGAAATCAAGATTTTCAGTATTCTTCAGTATGTCAATTGCATTTTCAACTCCACAATTTCTGCTTTTTTTTTTTTTTGAGACAAGGTCTCATGTTGTCATTCAGGCTGGAGTGCAGTGGTGTGATCATAGCTCACTGCAGCCTTCACTTCCCAGGGTCAGGTGATATCCCACCTCAGCCTCCTAGGTAGCTGGGACTACAGGCATGCACACTATGCCTGGCTAATTTCTTATATTTATTGTAGAAACAGGGTTTTGTTATGTTGCCCAGGCTAGTCTCGAACTCCTGAGCTCAAGCAATCTGCCCATCTTGGCATCTCGAAGTGTTAGGATTACAGGAATGAGCTACTGCACTCCATGATTTTTCAAAAATTATTTCAATCTCTTTGTTAAGTTTATGTGACAGAATTCTAAATTACTTCTCTGTATCGTCTTGAATATCTTTGGGTTTCTCAGAACAGCTATTTTGAATTCTCTGTCTGAAAGGTCACATATCTCTGTTTTCCCAGGATTGGTCGCTGGAGCCTTAGTTATTTTGGTGAGGTCATGTTTTCCTGAATGGTCTTGATGCCTGTGGATGATATTTGTCAGTGTCTGGGCATTGAAGAGTTAGGTATTTATTGTAGTCTTCACAGTCTGGGCTTGTTTGCATTTGTCATTGGGGAGGCTTTCCAGATATTCAGAAGGATTTGGGTGTTATAATCTAAGCTGTATTTGCATTAGGGGGCACCCAAAGCCCAGTAATGCTATAGTTCTTGCAGACTCCTAACATTACTGCCTTGGCAATCTTGGATAAGATCTAGAATTCTCTGGATTACCAGGCAGAGTCTCCTGTTACCTTCCCTTACTTTCTCCCAAACAGAGGGAGTCTCTCTATCTCTGTGCTGAGCTACCTGGAGCTCGGGGTGGGGTGATGTAAGCACTCCTATGGCCACCACCACTGGGACTGCTCTGGGTCAGACCTGAAGCCAGCACAGCACTGGGTCTTGCCCAAGGCCCAGTGTAACCACTACCTGGCTACGGCTTACGTTTACTCATGGTCCTGGGTAAAGGTGGTGGTGAAGCCAGCCAGGGTTGTGTCCTTCCTTTCAGGGTGGTGAATTCCCCCAGGCCTTGGGTGGGTCCAGAGATGCTGTCTGGCAGCTAGAGACTAGACTAAAGAGGGCAAGACAAAGCCCTCTTTACTCTTCCTTCTCCTCTCCTCAAGTGGAAGAAGGAAGTCTCTTTTGGCAGGAGCTGTGTTGCCTGGGGTTGGGGGAGGGGTGGCGCAAGCACCCCCCTTAGCTGTCCTACCTTGTGTCTCAGTAGGTGACACACCCCCCAGGTCCACTTGGTTGCTGAGCCCAGCTCAGCAGTAGGATTTACAGTTCCTGAGGCCTAAACTGCCTTTCAAGAATATTTGGAGCCTCAGAGCACTCCAGTCTGTGGTGTGGCGAGGCTTGCTGGAACTTGAGTTCTGACTACTCGGATGGATGATTCCTCTCTATCTAGAGCTGGTCTAAATGTTCTCTCAGTGGGCAGGCGTTGGCTGAGTTCAGCCTCGTTTTGCTTTCTGCTGTGACAAGGCAGCACTGAGTTCAATGCAAAGCCTCACAACCACTGCTTTCTCCCTCTCCCAATCACACAGATTTCTCCATGCCAAGTGGCTGCTGTGGATGGGTGGGGAAGGGGTGGCATCTGCAACTCAATACTGTCTTTCCTCTTATAGACTGTTGGTGGGAGTGTAAATTAGTTCAACCATTGTGGAAAGCAGTGTGGTGGTTCCTCAAAGAGCTAAAAACAGAACAACTACTAAACCAGTAATCCCATTACTGGGTATATACTCCAAGAAACATAAATTGTTGTACCATAAAGGCACATGCACATGCATGTTCACTCCAGCATTATTCGCAACAGCAAAGACATAGAATCAACCTAAATCTCATCAATGGCAGATTGGATTAAAAAAATGTGGTACATATATACCATGGAATACTATGCAGCCATAAAAAAGAACAAGATCGTATATTTTGCAAGAAATGGATGGAGCTGGAGGCCATTATCCTTAGCAATTGCAGGAACAGAAAGCCAAATACTGCATGTCCTCACTTACAAGCTCATTGTGAGCTAAATGATGAGAACACATGGACACAAAGAGGGAAGAACAGACACTAGGGCCGCCTTGAGAGTGGAAGGTGGGATGAGGGAGAGGATCAGAAAAAATAACTATTGATACCTCTGACCCAGAGGTACTCAAACTGTTGATTTGGAGATACAAAAAAGTACTATTGGGTACTAGGCTTAGTACCTGGATGACGAAATAATCTGTACAATAAACCCCCATGACATGACTTTACCTATAAAACAAACCTGCACTGTACCCCTGAACCTAAAATAAAAGTTAAAAATAAAAAAGACTGTCTTTTCTACCTCTTCAGTAACTCTTCCAGTGATATGAAGTTAAAACCAGGTACTGTGAGTGCTCACCTGATTTTTGGTTCTTAGAAAGGTGCTTTTTTTGTGTGCACATAGTTACTGAATTTGGTGTTCCTGCAAAGGGGATGATCGGGGCCTTCTATTCCACCTTCTTGCTCCGCCTCTTCCCAGTTTCATTTTTGATTGTTCATCTTCCTCTTATAAACTTGAGCTCCTTGTGGACTGGACAATGCCTTATTCATCTTTGTTTTCCTGGTGCCCAGCATGATGCCTGACAAACAGTCTATGTTCAGGAAATATTTGCTGGCCTGAATCAAACCACACTAGACTACTAATGAATATTTTAAAATTTAATTTTCACAGCTACCCTGGGCATAGGTGTGTTTGTGCCCAGAATAGTTTTATTTTTATTTATTTATTTTTTGAGATATGGTCTTACTCTGTTGCCCAGTCTGGAGTGCAGTGGTGCCATCATAGCTCACTGCAGCCCCGACCTCCTCAAGCAATCCTCTCACCTCAGCCATCCAAGTAGCTGGGACCACAAGTGTGAGCCACCACGCCTGGATAATTTTTGTATTTTTTTGTAGAGATGGGGTTTTGCCATGTTGCCCGGGCTGGTCTTGAAATCATGAGTTCAAGTGATTCTCCTGCCTCGGCCTCCCTAAATGCCGGGATTACAGGCATGAGCCACCATGCCTGGATGAGAAGAGTTTTATATACAAGTTTGACAATCGATTAAAGTGCTTGTGAAAGATACAGATTCCTGGGCCCCACCCTAGAAATCCTGATACAAGAGAGCTGGGTAGGGTGGTTGGAGCCTGGGAATCTGCACTTTTGACAAATGCCTGAGATGTTTCTAATACAGCTTGGGAACCAAAGGCAGCTTGTAAACTAGCACATCCAAGGTCTTAAGCACTTCGAATTGCCCTTGTATTTCACGCAGTAAATGCCTTGAAGCTTGATCTGAAAAGAATAAATGATCATCCTAACATGTAGATTTACCAAAGATGGTAAACTAGAAGATGGTAGACTTCTCAGGAATCTTGGGTTCCAAATGGCTTGTCTTCTTGGTGTGTCTGCAGATTTCTGAGAACTCCCTGACCCCGGCCCTGTAAGAGACCTAACAAAGAAATTGTATAGAAGACATAGATTGAGAAGGATTTACTTACCTTAGAAGCGCTTTCAGAACCCGTTAACTGTTTACAGATTAACTCTTTAAAGGAGATGGGTTAAGGAGAGGAAAGGAGATTAAGTATGTTTCTAGAAGAACAACAAATGGCCATGGCCTGTAATCCCAGCACTTAGGGAGGCTGAAGTGGGTCGATTGCTTGAGTTCAGAAGTTCGAGACCAGCCTGGACAACATGGTGAAACCCTGTATCTACAAAAATTACAAAAATTAGCCAGGTGTAGTGGCTTGCATCTGTAGTCCCAGCTACTTGTGGGGGCTGAGGCTGGAGGACTGCTTGAGCCCAGGAGGTGGAGGTTGCAGTGAGCCGACATAGTGCCACTGCACTCCAGCCTGGGTGACAGAGCGAGACCCTGGCTCAGTAACGACAGCAACAACAACAAAAAGAAAAACAACAAAAAATGCCAATACGGATATGAGAGATTACAGTTTTCCAATAAACAAAGAAATGCTCATTAAAACCACATTGAGAAATGAGGGAAAAAAACCTGTAAACTGTCTGCAAATGTGAGTTCACCAGGCAAAAATTCGTAATAAACTAAATGAGTAGGTGTCCCTAATTTTAAGTCGGTTGTCAGGGATGAATGACTAGCATTGTTAATTACACTTGTAATAATGTGAGCATCATATTGCCTATGTGCTTTGTGCCACCTCTGCCAACACACTGGGATCCACCCCAAATCACTGACTACAGCCTTAATCAAGACTGCCTAGCCCAGGCATGGTGGCTTATGCCTATAATCCTAGCACTCTGGAAGGCTGAGGCACGAAGATCGCTTGAGTCCGGGAGTTTGAGACCAGCCTGGGCAACATAGTGAGACCCCATTTCTTAAATAAATAAATAAAATTAGCCAGGCACTGTGGTGTGTGCCTGTAGTCCCAGCTACTCTCTGGAGCCTGAAGTGGAAGGATCACTTGAGCCTGGGAGCTCAAGGATGCAGTGAGCCATGATCCTGCCACTGCACTCCGGGGCGACAGAGCAAGACCCTGTCTCTAAAAAAAGAAGAAAGAAAGAAAGAGAGAATGAGAGAAAGAAAGAAAGACTGCCTATCCAGAGGAATTAACAACAACAACAACAAAACAAATAAGAAAACATTTGTATGTCACACATGAAGCACATTAAGTGATTTCCTTTGTTCAGTGTAACCTTGTGAGGGAACTGGATTTTTGTCCCTATTATTCCCATTGCATAGATAAATAAACTGAGGCTTGACATGCCCAATAAGTTACTGGTAGTAAAAGCAGTGCGTTAGCTTAAATCTCTGATATCCTCACGCCCCACACTGACTCAACAATAACAATACATTACCACGAAGGATGTCTGTGATGACAGTTGCCATTCCATTTGATCCTCATTATTCTTCTTTTATCGAAGGAAGGTGGGAGTCACCTTCTTTTCTAGGCAGTTAGGTAACTGAAGCCAAAAGGTATTGTGACAAATCCACTGGGCTGTAAAAGGCAGCGTGTGGAGGTGGAGCCCAGAGCTTCTGCCTCCACAGTTAAAAGCTCAGACAGGGCTTTGGGAGCAGGGCCTGCAAATCAAAGATGAAAGAACAACCTGTCTTGGAGCGCTGGCAGGTAAGCTCAGGCTGCTCGACTGGAGGGGAACAAGGACCTTAGGTGATTCACTAGATCTGCGCCCCCGGCCTTAGATAGAAGTGGGTGGGGCCAGGGACATTACATCTAACGAGGATCTAGAATAGCTAGGATTTACGAAATACCGGCGTTCAAGTTGTCTGGTCTCCACCCAAAGATGATTATCCTATCTAAGGTACAGGGCAGGTCCCGCAGCCGCGGTTTCAAGAGCTGGGATGCGGCCATAGCGGAGGTGGTGTCAGAGCGGAAACCTAGCGGGGGGTCGGGGCTTCAGCTTGGGGTGGTGGGAAACACCCCGGGAGAGGAGGCAGCTCTGTGGTTCCGCTTCGGGCCGGCGGGAGAGGAGTTCGGAGGTGGCTTGAGCTGAGAACCCGGAGGAAAGAAGGCGCATTTCTGAGCAGCCAGGGGCACGGATCGCAGACTGGGACGCTGACGAGCTGGGGGTCGCGGATTTCCGAGGCGGCTGGAGAAGTGCCCCGACCGCCGTCCCTCCGCGCCCCTGCGCGTCCCCGTGCGCCCCCGTGCGCCCTGGTGCGCCCAGTGCCGGAGTCCCGGAGCGATGACAGCGCCGGTTACGGTAAACGCCCGCCCCGCTGCAGTCCGCTTCCTTCCCCAACGCGGCGCCGCCCGAACTTGCAACCGCAGGAGTCCGCGCTGGCTCCTCTCCACTGCTGGCATGCGGCGCAACAGGAAGTTCTGGGGGCTTGGAGAGGGAGGGTGCTCCTGGCCGCTGGGAGAGGGCTGGCAACGCTTGGGAGAGTAGTGGAGATCCTGGTCATTCCTCGGTCTCGCCTATTTTGTGTGGACTTTCTCACACTGTGTATGAAAAATAAGTATCATTGAGCACATTGTATTTCAGGAATAGTACAGGCCGCTTAGCAAACGTTAGCTCATTTCAACCTGCTCTGGAGCTAGGTAGCCTGAGTTAGCACATGCTCTGGAGCTAGGTAGCCTGAGTTAGCATCCCAGCTGCATCACTACCTGTGATCTTGGGCGAGTTAACAGCTGTGCTTCGGCTTTCTCACCTGGAAAATGGGATAATACGATTTGTAGTTTCAAGATGAAATGAAATGCTATGTGCCATTTGCACTTAGAGAATAATGCCTGACATATTTAGCAGGTTGTAAGAGTTTGGGATTCTTAACTATTTCATCCTGGCAGTAATCCTGTAAAGTCCAAGTATCTTTCTCTCCTATCCCCGCCGGTTTACAGGTGAGGAAAATGAAGCCAAAGGAGAAAAACAGATTTGAGATTTGAGCTCAGGTCAGTGCTTTAAGACACTGAAAACGTAAAAAAGAAAAAGAGAGAGAGAGAGAGAGAAAAAAAAAAGACACTGAGAAAATGGATATTCTAGTCATACACATCATTGTGATTATTTGTTCTAGGGAGAAATGATCACCTTTAATTGTTAAAGTGGGAAACGAGTTATTCAATTTCTTTCCCCCTGTGTGCGGATTTTGATGTTTCACTGTCATCTGCTTTGGATTCTTATAGGACTGATAAAGCATTAGCTCTTTTGGTCAGACTGGAATCTGGGCTTGACTTTAAGAATCTGGTTGTTTCTTGTGTTTCCCACCAGGAGTGGTGACCATCTAGGGTAGGAGTTCGCATAAGTTTTGTTTTTTTGAGCCAAAACTGGAGACCAGTACCCTTTGGTAGTATTACACTTGTCTTGATAGACAAGGGCATGAATAGCATTTGAGATGATTATACCAGAGGAGAAGGGAAAGGATCGTGTAATATGTTGAAATTTGCCACAAATTTTGGTCTTGCCTATTTACAATTCTCTATCATAGCTAATTTTTTGGATAGCACATCTATGCCAAAACTATCAAGCATTTGGTAAATACTGTGCCTGAAATATGGCTTCTCTCTTTTTCCTTCTTTTTCAAATTTCTCACTTTTTATTTTATTTTATTTTTTTGAGACAGGGTCTCGCTGTGGTGCCCAGTCTGGTCTTGAACTCCTGGGCTCAAGCAATCCTCTTTGGCCTCACAAAGTGCTAAGATTACGGGCTGGAGCCACCATGCCTGGCCTCAATGTGTTTTTAAATCATGAGTTTTCAGTATAAACAGCCCAAATAATCTGAGTGATTTTCATTATATTTCTGGTAGAATCATACCATGCTGGAACTGAAAGTGACCATCCTACCTGTAACTCAGTTGTTTCTTTGTGACACATCAGAAGTCTACATGGCAACTATTTTCTGTAAAATCCATCACTGTTAGGTAAGATATTATGATGTCAGTCTCAGTAGTGCCTTTTTTTTCTTTACTTCTTAGTTTTATTGAAGTTTTACGTTCTCATTGTTCAGAATCAATTGATTCCATAGGGTTAATATCTAAAAAGAGTAGAACTCTCCATCATTTCCTGCTTTTTAAGAGAAATAATCATGTTCATCTCTTTTAACTAGTTACTATTAGTCTGTATCTCTAGATATTCCTTATAATTGCTCCTTCTTGGTTTTTCAGGTTTAGTCATCATGCATTGGCTTTCCTGCATGAAATGTGTGGATTTAACTCTTTTCTGCTTTCTTGCCACTATCACTTGCATGTATCCTACCTGTTCCTTCCATAGATCTTCTGAATATAGTTATCTCCTAATTTTTGGTTAGGTCAATATTTAGTTAGGTCAACATTATTATGCCTGCCTACGTGCTATTAAGAGCTTCCTTCCTTGTTTGTTTTGTTTTGTTTTGTTTTTTGTTTTTTTTTTGTTTTTTCCAGAGTTGTCTCTCTGTGTTTGCAAAGTTTTCACCAATTGAACCACAAGTTCTTTGCCAGTTGTCTAAATCTTCCCTCAAGATGTCCAATGCAACAGTTATTTTAATCAATTTTATTTCTAGCACAGCTTTCTTACCTGCTTTGCCAGTCCAGACTGATTGCTCTTGATGTTTGATGTATAGCTATTACCTTGGGCCCTCTTTTCACCATCATTTGGGGATTGATTCACTTTGCATCTCTGTTATGCTGGCTCCTGTTTCCTGTATCCCACACCTTAGTCTTTTTTTTTTTTTTTTTTTGAGACGGAGTCTCGCTTTGTTGCCGAGACTGGTGTGCAGTGGCCAGATCTCGGCTCACTGCAAGCTCCGCCTCCCGGGTTTATGCTATTCTCCTGCCTCAGCCTCCCGAGTAGCTGGGACTACAGACGCCCGCCACCTCGCCCGGCTATTTTTTTGTATTTTTTTACTAGAGACGGGGTTTCACCGGGTTAGCCAGGATGGTCTTGATCTCCTGACCTCGTGATCCGCCCGTCTCGGCCTCCCAAAGTGCTGGGATTACAGGCTTGAGCCACCGCGCCCGGCCGTCTTTTTTGATTTCTTCTGTCATTTTGATGGAGCACATTCTCCAGTAGCTTTCTAAGAAAAGGTACATGTAAGGTAAACAGAATTGAATATATTTTTTCCTTGATTCTGTATCACAGAAAATAATTGTCCAGATGTTTTTCCCTTAAAAGCTTTGTCACTAACAATATAAAAATAATTTCTTCTTGTAAATAATTCAAATACTACAAATAGAAAGTTCCCTTTCTACCCCTCAACCACTCCCCCTCTGACCCAGAGGTAATCAAACTGTTGATTTGGAACATATTATTTAGATGTGCTTTTATATACATATGTATATATGTATGTATGTATTTATTTTTGAGATGGAGTCTTGCTCTGTCGCCCAGGCTGGAGTGCAGTGGCGCGATCTCAGCTCACTGCAAGCTCTGTCTCCTGGATTCATGCCATTCTCCTGCCTCAGCCTCCCAAATAGCTGGGACTATAGGCGCCCACCACCACGCCTGGCTCATTTTTTTGTATTTTTAGTAGAGATGGGGTTTCACCCTGTTATCCAGGATAGTCTAGATCTCCTGACCTCGTGATCTGCCCGCCTCGGCCTCCCAGAGTGCTGGGATTACAGGCGTGAGCCACCACGCCCAGCCATACATATGTAATTATTATTTTGATTTGTGCATGTGCTTTTATTCATTTACTTACTTTATTTTTTGAGATGGAGTTTCACTCTTATTGCCCAGGCTGGAGTGCAATGGCACAATCTTGGCTCACCGCAACCTCTGCCTTCCAGGTTCAAGCGATTCTCCTGCCTCAGCCTCCTGAGTAGCTGGGATTACAGGCATGTGCCACCATGCCTGGCTAATTTTGTACTTTAGTAGAGACAGGGTTTCTCCATGTTGGTCAGGATGGTCTTGAACTCCCAACCTCAGGTGATCCACCTGCCTCGGCCTTCGAAAGTGCTGGGATTACAGGCATGAGCCACTACACCTGGTCTATTTATTTTAATTTAATTTTATTTTATTGAGATGGAATCTCACTATGTTGCTCACACTAGTCTTGAACTCCTGAGCTCAAAGGATCCTCCTACCTCAACCTCTCAAGTATCTGGGATTACAGGCACATGACACCATGCCTGGCTTTGCATGTGTTTTTACATAAATTGAATCATATTGTATATATTGATCTGTAACTTGTTTCACTTAACAGTAGTTCCTGGAGATTTTTCCATGTCAATACACATTAGTGCTTTCTTGAATAGTATGTTCAGATGAACTGGAGTGATCGAGATTATAGGTATAGCATTTTCTCTTCATGATCAGTCATAAATACTGACTGAGTGTTATGTGCCAAGCTGTGTTCCAGAATCTGGGAATATACAGTGAACAAAACTTTTATTTTTGAGATAGAAAGGGATAGTGAGATGCTTCTTGATGAAACTGAGCTCAGTTTCAGCTTTAATTTGTTTTTCCTTTCCTAGAGTGCAAATATACAATCACATCTCTTTTTCTCTTGGTATAAAATCACAATAATTAAAAATTGAGCTAAATACCTGGTGTGCCACCAGATCAACAGAACAATACCACTGATATAGAAATAGATTTTCTGAATGGATAAACAAAATATGGCACATATACACAAGGGAATATTATTCAGTTTTAAAATTGGAGGGAAATTCTGACACATGCTACAACATGGATGAACCTTGAGGACATAATGCTAAGTGAAATAAACCAATCACAAAAAGATAAATACTGTATGATTCCACTTATGAGGCATCTATAGAAATCAAATTCATACAAACAAAGAATGGAATTATAGTTGGCAGGGCTAGGGGAGGGGAAATGTTTAGTTGTTTAATGGGTATAGAGTTTCAATTTTTCGAGATGAAAAGGTTCTGGAGATTGGTTGCACAACAATGTGAATATACTTAGCAAAACTGAGCTACACCCTTAAAAATGGTGAGGATGGCAAATTTTACATTGTATATTTTACCACAATTAAAACAAAAACGGAAAAAGATTCTCATACAGACTCCTTTGTAGAGGGCTTTGTCTTACACTTCGAATAGGTGGTTGAATCTGCTTTCAGCTGGATGAATACTCAGTAGTGGGATTGCAGGATTGAATGGTAATTCCACTTTTAGTTTTTTTGAGGAACCTCCATTACTGTTTTCCATAACATAAGGAATTACATTTCTATCAACAGTGTACGAAGGTCCCCTTTCTCTGCATCCTTGCCAGTATTTGTTATTTTTTGTCTTCTTTATAATAACAATTTTAACTGGAGCGAGATGATATCCCATTGTGGTTTTGATTTGCATTTTACTGATAATTAGTGATGTTGAGCATATTTTCATACGCATGTTGGCTGTTTGTATGTATCCTTTTGAGAAATGTTGATTCATGTCCTTTGCCCACTCTTCAATGGGCTTATTTGTTTTGTTTTTACTGTTGAGTTGTTTGAGTTCTTTTTATGTTCTGGATATTAGTATCGTGTTGAATAAATAGTTTGCAAATATTTTCTCCAACTCAACAGATTGTCACTTCATTTTGTTGATTGTTTCCTTCACTGTGCAGAAACTTTTTAGTTTAGTATGGTCTCATTTGTGTATTTTTGTTTCTCTTTTTTCTTTTTAACCAACCAATAAGAAGCACTGAATCATTTGTGTACTTTTGTTTTTGTTGTCTGTGCTTATGAGGTCTTAACTGCAAAATCTTTGCCTTGATCAATGTCCTGAAGCATTTCCCTTATATTTCCTTCTAGTATTTTTATAGTTGAAGTCTTCCATTTAAGTTTTTAATGCATCTTGAGTTGATTTTTGTATATGGTGAGAGATAGGAGTTCAGTTTCATTCTTCTGCATATAAATATCCAGTTTTCCCAGCATGATTTATTGAAGAGGGTGTCCTGTAACCAATGTATGTTCTTGATGCCTTTGTCAAAATTCAGTTAGCTGTAAAAATGTGGAATTACTTCTGTGTTCTCTATTTTGTTCCATTGGTCTATGTGTCTTTTTATACCAATAGCATGCTGTTTTGGTTACTATAGCTATAAGAATACTTTTGTACAGTTTCCAAAGTTCCTCTTATTATTGATTTCTAGTTTTATCTGTGGTCTGAGAAGATACATGATGTGATTTTGATTTTTTAGAATTAGTTGAGATGTGTTTTGTGTTTTACCATATAGTCTGTCCTGGAGAATGTCCCACATGCTGATAAAAATGTGTATTCTGGAGCTGTTGGATGAGATATTCTGTCAATATCTATTAGATCCATTTGGTCTAAAGTACGGTTTAAGGGTAATTTAAATTTTCTGTTTAGATAATCTGTCTAATGCTCAGAGTGGGGTGCTGAAGTCCCCAACCGTTACTGTGTTGGAGTCTCTTTGACCCTTTTGATCAAATAATATTTGCTTTATATATTGGGGTGCATGCTTTGTTGGGTGCATATATGTGTAGAATTGTTACACTTTCTTGCTGAATTGATTGCCTTATATAATTATAATTATATAATGACCTTTTTGTCTCTTTTAACTTTTTTTTTAACTTAAAGTTTGTTTCATCTGATATAAGGATAGTTATTTATGCTCACGTTTGGTTTCTGTTTGCATGGAATATATTTTTCCACTCCTTTACTTTCAGTCTATATCTGTCTTTATAGGTGAGATGAATTTCTTACAGGTAGGATATAGTTGTGTCTTTTTTTTAATTAACAAAAATTTTTTTATAGAGATGGGGTCTCGCTATGTTGACCAGGCTGGTCTTGAACTCCTGGCCTCAAGTGATCCACCCATTTGGACCTCCCAAAGTGCTAGGATTACAGGTGCAAGCCACCACGCTCGGCCAGGGTCATTGTTTTTTTCCAATCCATTCAGCCTATCTGTATGTTTTAAGTGGAAAATTTAATCCATTTACTTTCACGGTTATTATTGATCTGGGAGCACTTATTCTTGTCATTTTATTAATTGATGTCTGCTTATTTTGCATATCCTTAGTTCTTTTCTTTCTCTCTTATTGTTTATCATTGTGGTTTGGTAGTATTCTGTAGTGGTAACATTTAAGCACTTTGACTTTCTTATTTGTGTGTTTGCCCTATTAGTGGGTTTTATACTTTTGTGTATTTTCATGATGGTAGATATTGTCTTTTTGCTTCTATGTGCATGACTTGCTTAAACATTTCTTATAGGGCTTGTTTAGTGGTGATGAATTTCTTCAGCTTTTGCTTATCTAGGAAAGACTTCACTTCTCATTTATTTATGAAGGATAACATTGCTAGGAATAGTATCGTTGGATGGCAATGCTTTTTTTTCTTTTTTTTTTTTTTTGGTATTTTGAATATATCAGTTCATTTTCTCCTGGCTTGTAAAGTTTCTGTTGAGCAATTTGCTGTTAGTCTGATGGGGGTTCCAGTGTAAATCACTGGACATTTTTCTTTTGCTGTTTTTAGAATTTAGAATTCTCTCAGTTTGACTATAATGTGCTCTGGAAAAGATCTTTTTGAATTGTATCTTTTTGGCAATCTCGGATCTTCCTGTTTCCGGATGTCTAAATCTCTTGCTAGATCTGGGAAGTTTTCAGTTATTATTTAATTAAATAGGTGTTCCGTTCCTTTTGTGTTCTCTTCACTTTTCAGAGCACCAAAAATTTGAATATTTGGCTTCTTTATGGTGCATTATATATCACGTAGACTTTGTTTATTCTTTTAAATTATTTTTTCTTTATTTTTGTCTGCGTCAGGAAAAATCCTCATTTCTCCTCTACTTTTACACTGCGACAATCAACACAGAGGACTTCTGTGACAAATATGTGTGTGGAAGTTTTCCCCACACATCAAGCAGCAGACACCAGGTAGGTGTCTTCCAATTCAGTTCTGACACCATCTACCTGAAGATAGTGCCAGATCACACAAATTAGGGACTCATTCCCAAGACTACACCTGCCTCCTTCGGATGGAAATTCTAACTGACTGTCTTCAAGTTGGGGTTCCCATGACCTCCTCTTTGGATTTGATTAATTTGCTGGAGTGGCTCACAGAACTTAGGGAAACACATTTGCTGGTTAATTATAGAGGACACTATAAAGGATATAGATGAAGAGATGCACAGGGCTAGGTATGGGGTAAGGGGTGCACGGCTTCCATGCCCTCCCTGGGCATATTACCCTTTAGAACCTCTATGTGTTCAGCTATCCAGGAGCTCACCAAACCTTGTCCTCTTGAGTTTTTATGGAAGCTTCATGATGTCAGAATTTCTTCTCCCAGGGCATAGGGTGTGGCCCTCTCTGGGAAAGGTCTTAAGGCCCACAATCAGAAAGGAGCAGAAAGATTAGAATCCTGCATTGGAGAAGAAAGGCAGGAGAGAGATTCTGTTTCCTCAGACCTTCCCCTGAGGCCTAACACACCTGACATTATAACAAAAGACTCAAAGAAAGGATATGGGAGTTATTAAGAAGGAACCATGGGTAAAACCCTATATATATCCATGGTTCCTTTATTTTTATATATATATATATATAAAATGGTTCCTTGTTTTATATATATGTATATAAATCATATATATAAATCATATGCATATATATGTATTTAAATCATTACACCACATTAACTGGGTTATTTCATCACACTTGTTTTCAAGTTCTCAAATTCTTTCTGCTTGATTGAGTCTATTGTTGAAGCTTTCTAATATATTTTGTACTTCATTCAGAGAATTCTTTAATTCTAGAATTTCTTTTGGTTCTTTTTTAATGATATTTACATCTTTGGTCAATTTTTCATTTGTTTCTTGAAATTTCTGATTTCTTTGTATTGTATTTCCAAGTTCTCTTGTATCTCACTGAGCTTTTTAAATAAAACCTTTTTAAAATTAAAAAGAAATTTTTTTGAGATGAGGTTTCACTCTGTTGCCCAGGCTGGATTCCAGTGGTACAATCATAGCTCAATGGCAGATTGAACTCCTGAACTCCTGAGGTCGAGTGATCCTCCTGCATCAGCTTTGCAAGTAGCTAAGATTATAGGAATGAGCCACCACACCTGGTTGAACTTCTTTAATGTCATTACTTTGAATTATTTTTCATCGATTTTATGAATTTCTTCCCTGAAATATATTGCTGGAGAATTATTATGTTCCTTAGGAGGTATAATTTTTCCTTGCTTTTTCATGTTTCTTGTGTCCTTACATTGATATCTGTGCATCTGGCATAACCATTGCTTCTTCCAGTCTTTTGAACTTGCTTGCACAGGGGAGGATTGTATTCTGAAGATGTTTATTTGGTGGTGTTTAGGTTGGGCACTTTGGCTTTGATTCTGGGTGTGTGAAGTAGTATAGTCTCGCTATAATTTCTTCAGCTGTAAACAGTGTCAGTAGTGTCTGAGATTTGCTCAGTGGCTTCAGGTGTGATTGTTTGTGGAGGCTGTGGTGAGGTTTTGCTGGAGATGGGGACATAAGATGGGCCAGTCCTTGAGCCCCAGTGGTGATAGCAGTGAGCTGAATGTGCCAGTCCTTGGGCCCCTGGGTGGCATATGCTGGCACTGATGTTAGTGGGCCAGGTGTGCTGAGTCTTGGGCCTGCAGGTGACTTTCTTGGGTGCTGGCAGTGGCAGTGGTGGGATGGGCAGGTAGGTGTGTCCTTGAGCCCTTGGACAGTGGGTGTGGTGAGTCACGACAGTAGCAGTAGTCAGACAATCCTCTGGTTCCCGAGTGATCCATGATGGTGTTGGAAGTGGCTATGATGGGCTAGGTGGGTCACTCCCCAGGCCTGCAGGTGGTGTGTGTGGGTGCCAGCACTGGTGGGTGGTGGCAGGTTGGGTGAGCCCATTCTCAGGCTTCTGGGAGGAGTGCTCAGGTGCCAACTGTGGTGGTTGGGGCAGGTGATCCCTAGGCCCCTGGATGGTGTGCTCCAGCACTGGGTGGGATGGAGTTGGACAGGGTGGGCTTCTCCTCAGGCCCCTCATGGTGCATGTGGCCACTGGCTGTGGTAGGAGGGGTGAGGTGATCCCCAGGCCCGTGGGGGAATGCTTGAGTTGGGGTGGCAGTGGCTGCATTGTGGCCCTGCTGCTGGGGAGGGCAGAGTTGTTTCAGTGGCAGAAGCTGTGAACAGACAGCATGGGAAAGCTAGCTTGGCTCCAGATTGTGGCTTTAAATGAGGCTGGCTTTCCTCAGGGCACTTTTAAATGTGTGGTGACCTCAATACGGAGCATGGTGGGGTCAGTGCCAATGGCTCATGGTTTGGCCCGGTAGGCAGCAGCAAACAGTGGAGGTGGACTGTGGGCAGGGGAGATCAATGGGACTCCCGGGATATGGAGATGTGGGACTGTTGGTACCCAGGACAGGATACAATCTGGTGGGGGCTAGGCTGTAAAAATGGCACCTTGCTGTAGCTGCTTAGAATTCATAGTGTGTGTGGGACTCAGTGTGAGCTCCGTCTCCAGAGCAATGCCATCACACGGTCTCTAGGTAGCTCCCTGTCAGTCTCAGGGCCCCCTGGAGTCCAGACGCTTTTTTCCTGTGGCTACATTGTATATTATTTGTCCATTAATCAGTTGATGGATATTTGTGTTGTTTCTACTTTTTGACAATTATGAATAATGCTGGTATGAACATTTGTATACAAGTTTTTGTATAGACATATGTTTTCATTTCTTTTGAGGCAATACCTAGGAGTGGAATTTCTGGGTCATATGATAACTCTTGTGTTTGGCCTTTTGAGGAACTGCCAGAGTTTGTTTCAAAGCAATGGTATCATTTTACATTATCACCAGCAATCCACGATAGTTCTGGTTTCTCCCTATTTTTTGTACTGTCTGATTTTTTTATTATAGCCATCCTAGCCGGTATGAAGAATACATGGCTTTGCATTTCCCTTATGACTAATGATTTTGAGTATCTTTTCATGGGTTTATTCGACATTTGTTCTTTGGAGAACTATTTAGATCCTTTGTGTGGCACTTATTTTTGATCCAGCGCTTCAGATTGTCTCCCGGAAAATGTGCACATCCACACAAAAGTTAGTATACTGTTTCTAAGGGTTCATGACCCTCCCAGTATCTGCAAGGGCCTGAGGCTTCTCACAGAGAACCTGCTATGTGGCAGATGTTTTTCAGGGCATTTTATATGCTTGGTCTCACCCATAATTATTATGTACCAGATTTGTGTGATGATCAGATATTCAGGAAAATGATTGGCCGACCCTCAAACACTACACTGCTTCAGGGATTGGTATTAGCACAAGTGTCGTGGGGAAGCGATGGTAAAGTGAAGTTGCTAAGGGAATGAACTCAAATCAGACTGCCTATATATGAATCCCGGTGTCACTTTTATGAGCTGTTGTGTCCCTTAGGGAAATTACTCAACCTCTCTAAGATTCAGTATCTTCTTTCATAAAATGAGTTTAATAACTGCACCCAGGTACTCTTGGGCAATTTAAATGAGTTAATAAACAAAATGTTTTACATTGTCCAGGTGGGCACATAGAAAGTGCTGAATAAATTGTTACCCCGGCTGGGCGCGGTGGCTCACACCTGTAATCCCAGCACTCTGGGAGGCCGAGGTGGGTGGATCACCTGAGGTCAGGAGTTTGAGACCAGCCTGACCAGCATGATGAAACCCTGTCTCTACTAAAAATACAAAATTTGACCAGGCATGGTGACACATGCCTGTAATCCCAGCTACTTGGGAAGCTAACGCAGGAGAATTGCTTGAACCTGGGAGGCGGAGGTTGCAGTGAGACATGATCATGCCATTGCATTCCAGCCTGGGTGACAACAGCGAAAATCCATCTCCAAAAATAAGTAAATAAATAGTTACCTTGCAGTTAATATTATATGACAGACCAAGTTGACCTTTGAATATGAAAATACCTTTCTTTTCTTGGGGGATGTAGATATCTTTTATTGATCTTAAAAAGGGCCAAGAAGTTTTTGCAAGTTGAATCTTGTAATCCCAGGAAAGAGAATTTTCTTCTTAGATAAGCTTAAGTTTAAGGGGTACTTTACAGATCCTTGGCCTGTTTAAGTTAATCCTTTCTAACTTTTGTCACCACTGTTAGTGTCTGCTTTAGAGGGATTTTAAAACAAAATAAAACAAATTTTAGCCTTTGTCCTTATCTGGCCCAGAGAAACAGCCTTCCAAATAGGCAGTTTTTGCTCTTTCACCCCAAGGTCAAGCAAATAGAGAGAATGGGGTCCAAAGTCTTCAAATTTTAAAATATTTCTAAAATAAGAATTTTTAGGACAGCCTTAAGAAAGGCAAACTAGGAGGGAATAATGAATTGACATAAGGCTTTATAGACTGCATCTTTATTCTTTTTTTTCATTATTTTTTTTCAGATGGAATCAAGCTCAATCGCCCAGGCTGGAGTGCAGTGGCACGATCTTGGCTCACTGCAACCTCCACCTTCCAGGTTTGAGCAATTCTCCTGCCTCAGTCTCCTGAATAGTTGTAACTATAGGCATGCGCCACCACTCCTGGCTGATTTTTGTATTTTTAGTAGAGACGGGGTTTCACCATGCTGGCCAGGCTGGTCTCGAACTCCTGACCTCAGGTGATCCACCCACCTCGGTCTCCCAAAGTGCTGGGATTACAGGTGTGAGCCACCACACCCGGCCCTCCTTCAAGTTTAATGGAAAGGAAGAGTTGCTGTAAGGTGCATGCCAACATCTCTGAATTCCAGTGTTTTATCAGTTTTGTTCTCTGACCCACAGATGATAATGGTGGTTTTAAAAATTATTTACTTATTTGGTGGTCTGGGTTTGCAACTGGAAGAGGCTAAGATAAAATATTCCTTCTTATAATATAATTACAGGCCAGTCGTGGTGGCTTCTGCCTGTAATCCCAGCATTTTGGGAGGCTGAGGTGGGCAGATCACCTGAGGTCAGGAGTTTAAGACTAGCTTGGACAACATGACAAAACCCGTCTCTACTAAAAGTACCAAAAAAAAAAAAAAAAGAAAAAAAAAAGCTGGGCATGGTGGTGCATGCCTGTAATCCCAGCTACTCTGGAGGCTGAGGCAGGAGAATCACTTGAACTCGGGAGGTGGAGGTTGCAGTAAGCTGAGATTGCACCACTACACTCTGGCCTGGGTGACACAGCGAGACTCTGCCTCAAAAAAAAGAAAGAAAAGAAAAAAAAATACAATTACAAAATGTTATGAGCATTTAAGTGACATATTCTTAAAAAAAAAGAAAAAAAAAAAAAAGAAAAACTACTTTGCTTTTGTTTAATCCCTCTTTTATGATTGCCTTTTTGGGTCATTTCAAAGTCTTTCTTATGGATAAAATATATTTATTCTTACTTTACAATATCAGAAGAAATTAAATACCGAAGAAACATCTTCAGCATCAAAACCCAGTGAAAATGGAAACTTGGAAATCTGTTCTGGAGTTGCGCCCCTCAGTGACTTAAAGAAAGGCATGATGTGGGTAGCTGTGCTCTCCTTTCCTTCCTGAATTGCACTGAAAGCACAGGCAGTCTCTCAACAACAACTCTGGAACTTTGAATATCATGTGTTCCAGCAAGAAAGAGAAGTTAGGAAATTTCAGCCTAGCAAATGATAGTGTCCTATCTGTCAATCTCTGTTAACTCATAGGATTCTTGGTATCCGACTGACAGCCTTCTGAGTCTCAATTTCCTGGACAACTCTCATTCTTTTTTTTTTTTTTTTTAAGACAGATTCTCACTTTGTCGCCCAGGCTAGAGTGCAATGGCACAATCTCGGCTCATGGCAATCTCTGCCTCCTAGGTTCAAGTGATTCTCCTCCCTCAGCCTTCCGAGTAGCTGGAATTACAGGCATGTACCACCATGCCTGGCTAATTTTTGTATTTTTAGTAGAGACAGGGTTTTGTCATGTTGTCCAGGCTGGTCTTGAACTCCTGACCTCAGGTGATCTGCCTGCCTTGGCCTCCCAATGTGCTAGGATTACAGGTGTGAGCCACCATGCCCAGCCTGGACTGCCCTAATTCTGTTAAAACATCTTTTTCTCCTAAAATTTTAGGGGAATCAGTTATTTCAAATGTGAGGGTTTTTTTTCAAATAAAAAACTTGTCTGTACACTACCCTAAATCTTTAAGTTACAATAAAAGTCTGAAAGATTTTAAGATCTTTTAAATTAAAATATTTTTTTTTCTGTTAAAAAGTTAAAAATTCTAAATGTTAAGATAAAAAATCTTTATAATTTAAGATGAGTGCCTCAAAGATTAAGATAAGAATCTTGGCCGGGCGGTGGTTCAAGCCTGTAATCCCAGCACTTTGGGAGGCCGAGACGGGCGGATCACGAGGTCAGGAGATGGAGACTATCCTGGCTAACACGGTGAAACCCCGTCTCTCCTAAAAAAATACAAAAAACTAGCCGGGCGAGGTGGTGGGCGCCTGTAGTCCCAGCTACTTGGGAGGCTGAGGCAGGAGAATGGCGTGAACCCGGGAGGCGGAGCTTGCAGTGAGCTGAGATCTGGCCACTGCACTCCACCCTGGGTGACAGAGCGAGACTCCGTCTCAAAAAAAAAAAAAAAAAAAGATAAGAATCTTAAGGTAAATGATTTAGGGGAGGGGATATTCTTAATTGATAATTGTTGGAAATCTCTTAGAAAAGAGTCTCCCGAAGTTGCATCCTGTGCAAACAAGTCTGTAATACCCTCAGAGAAAATCCTTGATCAAATATATTTTGGGAAACAGACAGTGTATCCCTTCTGGACAATCATAATTCTCGTATGTGCTTATACAGCCACAAAACATTTTCCTTTCCAATTTTAGTATACGTGCTGCCCAGGAGAGCACATTTTCTTTTTCTCCTATGAAATACAGTATCTTCTTCAGGCTGTACTTCAGACAGTTCCCTGTCTTTGGAGATGAAGAGTACAGTGGGTCTAACTAGGTCATGACAGTACAGTGCAGGGGATAAGCACAGAAGGCTCAGGCTCAGAGAGCACGGGGAAGGAGGTCTTGATTCAGACTTGAGAGTTTCCAGAAGTTTTCTAGGAGGCATGATGTCTAAGTTGGCGGAGAAAGGAAGAGAGTGGAGAGTATTCTAGGTGGAGAGAACACTGTGTAGAGAATACCTGTAGGTGAATTCAGACAATTCAAAGTTGCTCAGTATATATAGAATGTAGAGATGGAGGCAGGGAGGAGCAAGAGACTAGGTAGGAGTTGGAGCACCCAAGATGTGGCAGGCAGTGCTCTGTAAAGCGTGTGAAGGACTTTACAACTTTATCTTGAGGATAATGGCGAGCCCTTGGAAGGTTTATGTGATAACGACTTGTTCACTTTATTTATTTTAAAAGATTATAAGCTTTATTATAGAGAATGGATTGAAGAGAAAATTAGAGGCAGAAAGGCCTGGGAGGAAATGTAGGCAAGAGTTTATGGAGACTTGGCTGGGCGCGGTGGCTCAAGCCTGTAATCCCAGCACTTTGGGAGGCCGAGACGGGCGGATCACGAGGTCAGGAGTTCGAGACCATCCTGGCTAACACGGTGAAACCCCGTCTCTACTAAACAATACAAAAAACTAGCCGGGCGAGGTGGCGGGCGCCTGTAGTCCTGGCTACTCGGGAGGCTGAGGCAGGAGAATGGCATAAAAACCCGGGAGGCAGAGCTTGCAGTGAGCTGAGATCCGGCCACTGCACTCCAGCCTGGGCGACACAGCGAGACTCCGTCTCAAAAAAAAAAAAAAAAAAAGAAAAAAAAAAGAGTTTATGGAGACTTTAACTAGGGCAGTGGCAATATAGATGCAGAGAGGTAGGCAGATACAAGAGATATTTGAGAGATAGAATCAGGCCCTGCACAATGGTTCATGCCTGTAATCCCAGCACTTTAAGAGGCTGAGGCTGGCAGATCACTTGAGCTCAGGAGTTTGAAATCAGCCTGGCCAACACAGGGAAACCCTATCTCTACAAAACACATACACACACACACACACACACACACAATTAGCTGTGTGCGGTGGCGTGCACCTATGGTCCCAGCTACTTGGGAGGATGAGGCAGGAGAATTGCTTGAGCGCCGCGAGGCAGAGGTTGCAGTAAGCCAAGTTCGTGCCACCACACTCCAGCTTGGGCAACAGGAATGAGAAACTCTGTCTCAAAAAGAGCTCACAGGCATGGCAGCTCATGCTTGCAGTCCCAGCCACTTGGGAGGCTGCAGTGGGAGGATTGCTTGAGGCCGGGAGTTTGAGACCAGCCTGGCCAACAAAGCAAGATCCCATCTCAGTGTACTCCTTAATGCTTAAAAACTGCTACTGTTGGCTGAGCGTGGCGGCTCATGCCTGTAATTGCAGCACTTTGGGAGGACAAGGCAGGATGATTGCTTGAGGCCAGGAGTTCAAGGCTACCCTGGCCAACATAACAAGACCCTGTCACTATTTTTAAAAAGTTGCGGCCAGGCCTGGTGGCTGACACCTGTAATCCTAGCATTTTAGGAGGCCGGGGCAGGTGGATCACTTGAGGTCAGGAGTTTGAGACCAGCTTGGCCAACATAGGAGAACTCTGTCTCTACTAAAAATACAAAAATTAGGCTGGGCACGGTGGCTCACGCCTGTAATCCCAGCACTTTGGGAGGCCAGGGTGGGCAGATCACGAGGTCAGGAGATCGAAACCATCCTGGCTAACACGGTGAAACCCCATCTCTACTAAAAATACAAAAAATTAGCCAGGCATGGTGGCGGGTGCCTGTAGTCCCAGCTACTCAGGAGGCTGAGGCAGGAGAATTGCATGAACCCAGGAGGCAGAGCTTGCAGTGAGCCGAGATTGTGCCACTGCACTCCAGCCTGGGCAAAAGAGTGAGACTCCATCTCAAAAAAAAAAAAAAAAAAAAAAAAATTAGCTGGGAGTGGTGGTGCACACCAGTAATCCCAGCTACTCAGGAGGCTGAGGCAGGAGAATTGCTTGAATCCGGGAGGTGGAGGTTGCAGTGAGCCAAGATTGTGCCACTTCACTCCAGCCTGGGCAAAAGAGCAAAATTCTGTCTCAAACAAAACAAAACAAAAGTTACTACTGAGTTGGATATGGTGGCACATGCCTGTAATCCCATACTTGGGAGGTGAAGGTGGGAGGACTGCTTGAGCCCAGGAGTTCAAGATTAGCCTGGGCAATATAGTGAGACCCCCTCTCAAAAAAAAAAGTTGCTCGTAGGTCATGTATTGTGCTTGTAAATTGGTTCCTCTCTATGGAGGGGAATGTGGAAATCTGAGTTGACTTAGAAATTTTACTTGCAGGTGTATATTCTGAAGATATACATGAACATGAAAGCTATGCTGTGTATATGTTGTGTAAGATGAAAAATAACAAATATACACGACCAGGTGCTTGGCTAAGTCAATTATGGGACTTCCATATTAGGGAATACTATTCAGCCTCATAAAATGAAGCAATTCTATATATAAGGTTATTATATATCATTATTAATCAGGAAAAAAAAACAAGATGCAGAACAGCATGTATAATTTGCCTGTATCTGTGTAAGAATTTTTTGGGGATATACCTATAAACACATTTACTGTCTTTAGAGGAATGCACAACAAACTGTAATAGAGGTTAACTTTTGAGGGGGAAACTGGATGGCTGGGGAACAGGGGTGGGAGGGAAATTTAACTTTTCCCTGTATCACCTGATGTACCTCCTGGATTTTATACCATTTGCAATATTATCTATTAGAAGAAAATTGCCAGGAGCTGGTTTAGCATATCCCATGGATGATATAGTGAGGACTTACATAAGAACTAAGTGCAGCTTTGTCAGTTATAACATTGTAACTATCTGTTGTGTTTGTTTTTTGCTATGTGGCAATATAGGCACACAGTTACAGAGGGTTTACTTGAAGCTACTGTAATTATTATTTTTTGAAAATAGAAGTGAAATGCCTATTTCTTTTTTTTTTTTTTTGAGACGGAGTCTTACTCTGTCACCTATGCTGGAGTGCCATGGCACGATCTTGGCTCACTGCAACCTCCCGAATTCAAGCCTCCCAAATTCAAGCGATTCTCCTGCCTCAGCCTCCTAAGTAGCTGGGATTACAGGCGCACACCACCATGCCCGGCTAATGTTTGTATTTTTAGTAGAGATGGGGTTTTGCCATGTTGGTCAGGCTGGTCTCGACCTCCTGACCTTATGATCTGCTCGCCTCGGCCTCCCAAAGTGCTGGGATTACAGGCGTGAGCCACTGTGCCCAGCCTGTAGAGTGCCTATTTCTAAGTGCAGCTAAAGGAATGTTCATGAAACTTTATAGCTGGACGGCTGGAAATTAACAATTCCTGGGGTCACTCACCCAGGGAGAACAAGATTTCTCTAGTTTGCTGGTAGCGATTACCTACAGGCTACAGAAGAAAACAGTGCTATCTTGTTTTTCCTCCCTTTCCTTTTTTCCTTTCATTATAGCTTGACATCATTTACTGAATGCCCATGGTCCCCAATTACATTTGCTCTTATCCTTTATCCCAAACTCATATTCCCTTAGTGTAGATGTCTGCAGACCCACGTATTCAAAGGTACATGTTTTTAGGTTATTAGCTTATTAGGGAAATCCCTGCAATGTTGTGTTTCAGGAATATTATATTCCCCATGGGGCATCTAATGGGATACTACTGGTGTTCCCTATATATTTAATTGAATTCATTATTTTTTTCAACTATTTTAAATTTAGCAGATACTTTACTGAGAGAGGATTTCATATGCTTTGTGATCCATAGAACCTACTTTGGGAAATGTCCTATACTGTGCTGGTATACTGTAAAGTACTGGTAATAAAAAGGGGGTCTGTGAATGCACATGGGTGTTTCCTACCATCCTTTCTCTCTCTGGGTAAGAGAAGCAAAAGTAGATGCTGAAGTTTGCAAACTTCAGAGCTAAATGGGCTATCAGTTTCTATAGAACATGGATAATAAAGTCTTGGGCAAATTCACCAAGAAGGAAAATTTGTCATTCTTTCTGATATCTATCAGAGATATAAGATTACTTCAAGGCAGAGCCTTCCTCTTCAGCTGTCCATACCATTTCCTTCCTTCCTTCCCTCCCCACCCCTCTCCGAGATCTCTATAGTCATTTCTATTCTCTCATTGCATCTTCACTCTCTCTCTTTTTGTTGACTTCTCCTTCAGTCTACAAAGTCCTGTTTTCTCAACATAAAATAAACTGTGCCTATAAAACATCATGTAAAAGATCTCCGGCACTAACATTAGAACCTGCTCTCCCTTGGTGAAGAGGGAATAAATAGTATTGTGATGAGCCACAGAATTGTTCATATTGCTTTAGCTAAAGCACCTAAGACATTTAGCCCACCCAGGCCGTGGCAGATATGACAGACTACTTTAGTGTTGGCTTTTGCTTTATATTGTTCATTTATGACTTTTTTTTTTTTTTTTGTAATGGAATCTCACTCTGTTGCCCAGGCTGGAGTGCAGTGGCATAATCTCGGCTCATTGCAACCTCTGCCTCCTGGGTTCAAGCGATTCTCCTGCCTCCCAAGTAGCTGGGACGACAGGTGCATGCCGCTATGCCTGGCTGATTTTTTGTATTTTTAGTAGTGATGGGGTTTCACCGTGTTAGTCAGGATGGTCTTGATCTCCTGACCTCGTGATCCACCTGCCTCAACCTCCCAAAGTGCTAGGATTACAGGCTGGCCCTGACTCTTGTTTTTAGTATTGCTTCTCCCAAGAGAATCTTACACTAACTAGCTATCTCCTCTGTTTTACAACCTTTTTCCTGAATCTCTTGAAATTGGTTTGTTCATCATGGACAAAATTGCCATTCTCCTTATCTTCTTTTTGGTATTAAATATGTCTTATCAGTTTTTCTTTGACATTTTCTACTTTTGTAATGATGCAGACATTTTACTAAAGTGAGAAACTTTCTCCCTTTCCTAATTCAGGTATCAAACCACCATCCTGGCTAGTAAGTCTCTATTCTTTATTCCCCAAACTCTTTCTTCTGCATCCTTGTTTAGATGTTTCTGAAAGTTCTTGACTCTTTGATCTTCTCTGTTCTCTGTCCTTCAGTGACCTCATGGCTTTCATCATTGCCTTAAAGTGAACCTCTTCTAAATTTTCCTCTAGGCTGAAATCTCTTGTGTTTCTAACCACCATGGACTTCCTCACCACCTTTTAAAACCTTTGTTGTCGTACAAGAACTTTCATAAATTCCATGTCTTCCATGAAAACATCTCGAATATCTACAGGCAGAAGGACTTTCTCCTTCACCAGTGTCCTGTTGCCTACGTTCGTGACATTTATGACCTACGTACTTAGTATCCATTTGTTAACGTAAGTGCTTCTCATTTGCTGTTGGCATTTGGGACACTATTTTATTTTATTTTTATTTTTATTTTTATTTTATTTTATTTTTTGAGACGGAATCTTGCTCTGTTGACCAAGCTGGAGTGCAGTGGCATGATCTCGGCTCACTGCAACCTCCGCCTCCTGGGTTCAAACGATTCTCCTGCCTCAGCCTCCCAAATAGCTGGGATTACAGGCATGCACCACCATGCCCAGCTAATTTTTGTATTTTTAGTAGAGATGGGGTTTCATCGTGTTGGCCAGGCTGGTCTCAAACTCCTGACCTCAGATGATCCACCCACCTCAGCCTCCCAAAGTGTTGGGATTAGAGGCGTGAGCCATGCACCCGGTGGGACACTATTTCATTTTATTTATTTTAATTAGAATAATATGATTTGTCAAAGTTTTTTTTTTTTTTTTTTTGCAGAGTCTCGCTGTGTCAGGCTGGAGTGCAGGGGCACAATCTCAGCCCACTGCAACCTCTGTCTCCCGGGTTCAAGTGATTCTCCTGCCTCAGCCTCCTGAGTAGCTGGGATTACAGGCCTGTGCCACCGTGCCCAGCTAATTTTTTTTTGTTTTTAATAGAGTTGGGGTTTTGCCATGTTGGCCAGGCTGGTCTGGAACTCCTGACCTCAGGTGACCCTGTACATTGGCCTCCCAAAGTGCTGGGATTACAGGTGTGAGCCACTGCGTCTGGCCGTCAAAGTATTTTTTTTTTTAAATGAATGAATAAACCCATTTTCTTAGAGGTATCAATTTTTCTTTTCATTTGTTTTTTTCCTTTCGAGGTTTCAATGTTTTAAAAGAGGTGCATAAACTGATAGGATGTGTCCTGCCTATGGATTGTAAAGGGCTGGTTCCACACTTCACAAGCTTCCCAAGGTCACTGAATTTAACGACATCTTTGGGACCGTGGGTGTGGTTGGCATTAAAGTTGGCTGTAAGTTTAGAAATTGAATGCATTCCAAACTACCCTTGCAAAGTCCCTTTCATTGAGCATAAAATACAGTACATGAAGATTTTATCTTGTGCTGGAACTTTCTTCATTTGAGTACCAGATTAAACAGGGGATCTTGAAGTACTAGAATCTACTCATTAAGATGAGGTATGCAGACTAAGATATGCACGTGGGGACTGAGATCATCTGGGAAATGGTATATTCTTGCTCTCACAGACTCCACTCTAGTGTCTACACACAGTCACTTGCGTGCAGTAGTTCTCTATATGTGATCCCCTAGAGGTCTCTAAGACCCTTTCAGAGGGTCCTCAGAGTCAAAATTATTTTCATAATAGTGCTAAGATGCTATTTGCCCTTTTGACATATTCTCTCATGAGTGTACAGTGGAGTTTTCCCAAGGGTACATGATGAATGCACAATGATCTAAAAAGGCCATTAGAATGCTCTCCTTTTTCAACTACATGTCTCTGTGAGGCAGATTTTCTTTGTATACTTCAGGCAAAGCCACTTATTGCAAAGGATTGAGTCCTGAAGCAAACCTAAGAATCTAGCCATCTTTAGCCAGCCATGAAAGAGATTTGCAAAAATATAAGACAATGCTCTGTTTATGAACTTTTTTGGAAAATTTTTGTGTTAACATGTAACAGGTTAAAATGAACTAAGGAGTAAATTTTTTTTTCTTTTTTTTTTTTTTTGAGACGGAGTATCGCTCTGTTGCCCAGGCTGGAGTGCAGTGGCACGATCTTGGCTCACTACAAGCTCTGCCTCCCGGGTTCATGCCATTCTCCTGCCTCAGCCTCCCGAGTAGCTGGGACTACAGGCGTCCGCCACCACGCCTGGCTAATTTTTTGCATTTTTAGTAGAGTCAGCGTTTCACCATGTTAACCATGTTAACCAGGATGGTCTTGATTTCCTGACCTCGTAATCCACCTGCCTCACCCTCCCAAAGTGCTGGGATTACAGGTGTGAGCCACCTTGCCCCGGCCCAGTAAATATTTTTAAATGTCTTAATTTTAATTTCTTATGTGATAAATATTGGTAGACATAATTTAAATAAACAAAATATTTTTTGTAGTCCTTGGTAATTTTTATGATTATGAAGGGATCCTAAGCCTAAGAGGTTTCAGAACTGCTGCTTTTGAATGTAAGATACTTCTGAGGCCAGGCATGGTGGCTCATGCCTGTAATCCCTGCACTTTGGGAGACTGAGATGGTTGGATCACCTGAGGTCAAGAGTTTGAGACCAGCCTGGCCAACATGGTGAAACCCCGTCTCCACTGAAAATACAAAATTAGCTGGGTGTGGTGGCACACGCCTGTAATCCCAGCTACTCGGGAGGCTGAGGCAGGAAAATCGCTTGAAACCAGGAGGCGAAGGTTGCAGTAAGCCGACATCACGCCATTGCACTCCAGCCTGGGCAACAAGAGCAAAACTGTCTCAAACAAACAAACAAACAAAAATCTACTGATTGTGGAATGACAGTGTCTGCCCACACTATTAAAATGGTTTCTCTGTCTTATTTTTCACCTTCTAGCCTTCTCTCATTCTCTTAACAAAGCTTTTGAATGTGTCTAAGTTACGTATGTGATATGAGTGTCACCAAATTTGAAAGAGCAAAGTCCAGTTGTGTTTTCTTTCTGCTGTGCTATACTGAAAAAAAAAGACAAATAATCTTCATTGTGTATATAAACCTTACTATGAATGTCATAAATAAAATTTAGCCTGTAACTTATTTTTAAAAATATTTATATCTTTTTCTATTATTAGAAGCAGAGATGGTATCTCAATATGTTGTCCAGGCTGGCCTCGATCTCCTGGGCTCAAGTGATCCTCCCATCTTGGCCTCCCAAAGTGCTGGGATTCTAGGCTTGAGCCCACCACGCCTGGCCAAACCTGTAATTTTTAATAAAGGCTTTATCGTCTGAGAGGATGGTAAGTTTCCTGAAAGTCAATTATGTAACAGTATATTTTCCCCAGGCATAGTGGTACCTATCTGTAGTCCCAGTGTCTCAGGGGGCTGAGGCAGGAGGATCACTTGAGCCTAGGATTTTGAGGCCACAGTGCACTGTGATCATGTCTGTGAATAGCCACTGCACTTCAGCCTGGGCAACATAGCAAGATTCTGTATTAAAACAAAAATAAAAACATAGTTTGACGAGCCACTCCAAAAAAGACTTTTTTTAAGGCTATGTAGTTCATTTGCTTGTAGTACTAGTAAAGTTTTGGATAATTTAACAAGATATTTGGAGCATAAATGAAGACTATGTCTGTACATAGATAGCAAATTTATGAGTATTTTGGAGCTTTGAAATTGGAGAGAATTGCGTGCATGTAGGTGGAAAATCTAACCAGATTAGAGTGATTGTACCACAAATAGGCCCAGCATTCAGTTAAATCTCCGTACTTTACTATCAAGGGACAGTTGTAAAGAACACTCATAAAGGAGCCTTTTCATTTCCTGTTCGCTTTTTATCAGAATGATTTAACAAGATCTGAAATTACAAATGTTTCATTTGCATGTTTTATTCCCCAGGAGATTGGTTAAACCCTGAAGCATGAGTGACAACTGAGGAAAAGGATGTCTTTCACTGCTATTTTGAAATTGGATTTTGGGGCTGAAATAATGAGGGCTTTAACCAATTTAGAAAGAGAAAGGAAGGGGTATGATATAATTTCACTTTTCACCTTTCTGATACACTCTACTTGGAAGGTTACTGTTGAGTTCCTCTAATCCCACATTTGGCTCAAGGAAGATTTATAAATGTTTTACTCCTTTACTCATGAGTTTATGTTATCTAGAAATTCATTCTTAGGTTCTGTTTTTTTTTTTTTTTTTTTTTGAGATGGAATTTCTCTTTTGTTGCCCAGGCTGGAGTGCAGTGGCATGATCTCAGCTCACTGCAACCTCCACCTCCTGGGTTCAAGCGATTCTCTTGCTTCAGCCTCCTGAGTAGCTGGGATTACAGGCGCCCACCACCATGCGTGGTTAATTTTTTGTATTTTTAGTAGAGACAGTGTTTCACTATGTTGGCCAGGCTGGTCTCGAACTCCTGACCTCAGGTGATGCACCCACCTCAGCCTCCCAAAGTGCAGGGATTCAGGTATGAGCCACTGCACCGGACCTCATTCCAAGGTTCCAAATGCCTTTGTTTAGCAAAGCACTATATGTGAAAATGTTAGTAAAATTTCTTGCCTACCCAGGAGACATGGCATTTTACGGAATCGTGAATTATTTAGTTAACATTCAATTTTTAGAGATGTTACCAAAAATACATCACTACCAGCTAAATAGTGCTCACCTTTTACCAGCAAAATGAGATGAAGGTGTAAGGTTACTTTGTGTTCTCTGCCTTCTGGACAGAGTATTTAGTGGAAAATCAGTCAACACACCTTGTGGCGGTGTTGTTGGAACAGGAGCTTGGTTTTTAGATACTTTGAGCTTGGATGCTGTTTTTCTGAGACTGTCCCTCTTGGATCAAGTGTCAGGCAGGTATCCTTGCAGAATTTGGACAGAACCTGATAGAAGGCCCTGAGCTGACACTTGAAAGTGGATGGACTGGCTTTGCACTGATGGTTTCCCTGAGCCAATAGATTGATTGATGGTACATCCTGAAGTCCATCTACCTGGCACTTTGAAGGGGTTCTTGCTTCAAGGGAGGAGCTCTGAAGAGAAAGTAACAAATGTTGATCTGGAGTCTGAAAATATTATCTATTTGACCCATTCTAGTGTTGTGGATTCCAAAACAAATAAAATAATGCCCTCTTTTGACGTGGATTACAATAAGGTTAAGAGAGAGAGAGAGATGGCCCAGTGAATGCAAGTAAACATTGTTAGTGCTGTGATGTGTGTAAGAGAGAATGCAGGAAATCAAAATGGGAGTAAGTTATCAGTTCCACTGAAGAAGTAGTTGTTAGATGATAGATTTTTTTTAAGGTGCAAAAAAGTTGTAGAAAGAAAACAAATGACCTGTTGTCTTTGTCTCCCTTTACCTCCAATCATGCAGCCTTGTGGATGTTTTTTTTTTTTTAAAAAAAAAGGTCACTGTTTTGAAAATTAAGAAACACCTGTGAAATTATGCCTTCTTAGCGAGTACCCCAAGAGAATTTATCTGGGAACCCTAAGAAGCCTTAGAGCAGAAATACAGGTTGAACATCTCTAATCTGAAAATCTGAAATGTGAAATGCTCTAAAATCTGAAACTTTTTGAGTGCCATGAGCGGAAAATTTCACATCTGACCTCATGTGGCAGGTGGCAGTTGAAATGCAGTTAAAACTTTGTTTCAGCCAGACACAGTGGCTCATGCCTGTAATCTCAGCACTCTGGGAGGCCGAGGTGGGTGAATCACCTGAGATCAGGAGTTTGAGACCAGCCTGGCCAACATGGTGAAACCCCATCTCTATTAAAAATACAAAAATTAGCCGGGTGTGGTGGTGCATGCCTGTAATCCCAGCTACTCAGGAGGCTGAGGCAGGAGAATTGCTTGAACCAGGAGGCAAAGTTTGCAGTGAGCCAAGATTGCGCCATTGCTCTCCAGTCTGGGAAACAAGAGAGAAACTCCGTCTCAAGAAAACAAAACAAAACAAAACAAAACAAAAAACTTTGTTGCATGCATAAAACTACTTATTTATTTATTTGGAGACAGAATCTTGTTCTGTCGCCCAGGCTAGAGTGCAGTGGCATGATCTCAACTCACTGCAACCTCTGACTCCTGGCCTCAGCCTCCTGCGTAACTGGGACTACAGGTGCCCGCCACCATGCCTGGCTAATTTTTGTATCTTTAGTAGAGATGGGGTTTTGCCATGTTGGCCAGGCTGGTCTCGAACTCCTGACCTCAAGTGACTTGCCCGCCTTGTCCTCCCAAAGTGCTGGGATTACAGGCATGAGCCACCACACCTGGACAATTTGATGTATAATTTTTAAAAAAAATTGTGTAAAATTACCTTTTGGCTATGCATATATGGTGTACATGAAACATAAATGAATTTTACATTCAGACTTGGATCCCTCACCATCTCACTATATTAGTCTTTGAACATTTCATTGCAATTCCCCAGCCTGACCTCAGGCCAAAGATTAGATATAAAATCTGATTATGTTTTAGGATGATGCAAATTGAGAGCAACACACTATTTCCCTTCTTTCTTCTTTGCCTTTCCTTCCCCTAAATTACAACAATTAAAAAGCAAAAACATGCAGTCTATGAAGACTGCCATGATAGCTGCCGAAATGTCAAAATCCTTACTCTCAACTACCACGACCACAACAGATTTGCTGCTCTAGTGGCAGAAGCTAGCGCATTGGCTGTTTGTCCCATCAGAACCAACAAACATTTGGTTCTCTGTTGAACTGAACATGGAGGTCTCTCCGAAGTCTGCTGGAGAGTATATTGCAAAGGAACTATTACGAGGTTGGCAGGGTGGGAAGTAAAGTTCTAAACTGAGAATTATTTTAAACATTTTCAAGCTAAGGCTGCTTTTTTTCCCCTTCTGGTAGTTTTGAGATAAGATAACCGGGAGTTGAAGGAGGAAAGTTTCCACATTCTTGTTATGGCATGGGCTTCCTGTTTACACCTTTGGAGGGAAAATGGTATACATGGGTTCCTGAAGTTCTATTTTCAGCATGTTTGTTGCTTATTCAACAATCACTGGGTTAGGCCCTGGGGCAATAGAAATGACTGGCATGGGGCCTATAGGAGCTGGAGTCCAGGGAAGATGTGAACCTGTAAAGGTCATTAAATCGTAGTATGAGGGCGACTGTGAGGGAAATTTGGAGGTCAGGAGGCATTTTTCTATGAAAAAAAAAAATACATCAAAGTTAAGTTCTCAGACTGTTAACCCAAAGCCAATTTTTACCTTTGATATTACTAATAATAATACCTAAGCTTTATTCAGACTTGATAAGTCCCAGGAATAATTCTAAACCTTTATCTAATCCTTTCAATGGTTCTATGAGGTACTATTTTTTTTTGTTTGTTTTTTGAGACGGAGTCTGGCTCTGTCTCCCAGGCTGGAGTGCAGTGGTGCGATCTCAACTCACTGCAAGCTCGGCCTTCCGGGTTCACGCCATTCTCCTGCCTCAGCCTCCCGAGTAGCTGGGACTACAGGCGCCCGCCACCACGCTCGGCTAATTTTTTTGTATTTTTAGTAGAGATGGGGTGTCACCGTGTTAGCCAGGATGGTCTCGATCTCCTGACCTCGTGATCTGCCCGTCTCAGCCTCCCAAAGTGCTGGGATTACAGGCGTGAGCCACCGCACCCCGCCGAGGTACTATTATTATCCCCATTTTGATTGACAAACAGGCATGAAGAAATTGAATAATTTGTTCGGGCAGTCCTACTACAGAGCTGCCATTCAGCATTTCGAAAGAAGGGAGTGGTTGAGCACAGCTTGCCTATTTTGTCTATATAGGCTTCTACATTAGATACCCTTTTTACATCTGTTTTTAATAGTTAATTGGCCTTGAACTTGTCTCAGAGGCTTGACAAATTTTTTAAAAAATTTAAAAGTAGTTAATTGGTGCACATAAAGTTTAATGATATCAGTTTCTTATCTGTTTCCTCCTTTTTATTCTAACTTCCTTGAGAGCAGGAACTTTGTCTGGTTTGCAGTAGAAGTCCCAGCATGCAGCATGGAGGCCTGTCCAAAATACTTGTTGAATGAATTCATAGATTCAGGTATTTTGAAATTCAGAATGAAGAATTCTTTGAGGACATATTGACTTTTTGTGACAAGTTTGTCAGTGCTTTGCAAAAATTAGGTATTTAATGTTTGGAGAATGAATAAATCAAATTGTTAACGTTTTTGAATAGGGGACAGGGCTGACTGATTCAAAAATATGGTTTTCTTTCTTTCTTTTCTTTTCTTTTCTTTCTCTCTCTCTCTCTTTTTTTTTTTTTTTTTTTTTTTTTTGGTGGTGACAGGGTCTCACTCTGTTGCCCAGGCTGGAGTACAATGGCACAATTATGGCTCCCTGCAGCCTCGACTTCCCTGGACTTAAGCAATCCTCCCACCTCAGCCTCCTGGGTTACTGAGAATTGTAGGCACATGCCACCACGCATGGCTGTTTTTATTCCTGTATTTTGTAGAGACACAGTTTCACCATGTTTTCCAGGCTGGTCTGGAACTCCTGAGCTCAAGTGATCCACCTGCCTCGGCCTCACAAAGTACTGGGATTACAGGTGTGGGCCACTGTGCTCGGCCAGATTGTGTCATTTCTTGTTGAAATAAATAGATTTTGAATTCTCTGTTCATTTAGTTCCTTTTAAATTCTATGACTCTGGGCTGGGCACGGTGGCTCACGCCTGTTATCCTGGCACTTTGGGAGGCCAAGGCAGGCAGACCACTTGAGGTCAGGAGTTTGAGACCAATCTGACCAACATGGTGAAACCCTGTTGCTACTAAAAATACAAAAATTAGCCAGACATGGTGGTGCACACCTGTCATCACAGCTACTCAGGAGGCTGAGGCAGGAGAATCACTTGAAACCAAGAGGTGGAAGTTGCAGTGAGCCAAAATTGCGCCGTTGCACTCCAGCCTGGGCGACAGAGCAAGACTCTGTCTCAAAAAAATAAAACTAACTAACTAACTAAATAAATAAATTCTGTGACTCTGAATTTTCCCAAGTTTATGTTGTTAGTGTTTTGCCAATTTAGTGAATGTCTTTTAATACATAGAAAATGCTGCTGACCATGCAAAAAGAATAAGAGAATAAAAGGATTTAAGATGACTCTGGCCTTGATCTGGGAAGTTTTCCTCGTTTATAGATAAGATTTAAATACACAGGAGCCCATCAACTAATCTCTGTTTTTCTCCTTTCTATTTTACTTTAAAAAGTCTGGACTTCGATTATTTACAGTTCTGTTCGGTGATGAACACTTATGTTTAGGATTGGTGCATATTGGACAAGATCCACTGAACTTTTTTTGAGGATAGTGTGATAATGAGGTACCACAGCTGGATTTGTAGCATATTTTCTGGCCTAGTGCATTTCCCTCCACAGTAGAATGGGAGTAGATATAAGAGTGAGGTGGGGACTGCACTGACATGGAGTTTGAAAAAGCTCCCTTTTAGAAAGCCTTCGTTTCATCTCTGTTCTAATATCTATGTGTATATAAAGTAATATGGAAACATATATATATATATATATTTTTTTTTTTTTTTTTTTTTTTTTTTTGAGACAGAGTCTCGCTCCGCCACCCAGGCCGGAGTACAGTGGCGCGATCTTGGCTCACTGCAATCTCTGCCTCCCAGGTTCAAGCGATTCTCATGCCTCAGCCTCCCGAGTAGGTGGGATTACAGTTGCCCGCCACCATGCCCAGCTAATTTTTTGTATTTCTAGTAGAGACGAGGTTTCACCATATTTGCCAGTATGGTCTCGAACTCCTGACTTCAAGTGATCCACCCGCCTCGGCCTCCCAAAAGTGTTGGGATTACAGGCGTGAGCCACCGTGACCGGCTAGGACACATATTCTTATACCATTTAGAGCCAAAATATTTTTATATTAGGATGAGGCCAGGCTCATAAGTAGTTGGGCTGTATAGTCGATCCAGTGTCCTCTGCCACTGGACTTGTAATATAGCTTATGGAGGAGCTTGGCTGTGACATGGATTCTGTAGAATGGGAGAGAGTTTATTAGGAGGAAGAGTAGGTATCAGTGTCTCACTTGGATTTCGGGGCAGTTATAGGCTGTGCAACCTGAAACAACACAGCCAGTGGTAAACTATGCTTGCAGAATGTGTATTGAATCTTGCTGAAGTCAGAGACACTCTTTCCAGTTTCCTGTGAAATCTTAGCCAAGGTGGGACTTGATAGGTAAAGATTTTGAAGTTTTGGGAGCTTTGTATTTATTCCATAGGATTATGGTACAAGATGTAGAAGTGACTTTTGGCAGATTTAAGAGGATAAATCAGTTATATCTTTACTTCCTTGCTAGGGGTTTGTTCATGTAGGGCTTCGGTTACTCAAAGTGGGATTGTGGCCATATTCACTTTGTGTGTCGTTTAATGTTCACATTTGGCTTATTTGTGCCTATATTATCTGTAATAGAAACTGGTAAATGCTTAGCCTGTGTGGGGTTGGTCTTGGCATTTTAATTAGCATTCATGATACTTGAGTATTTCTTACCTGCCCGAACTACTATGGTTACATTGTTTTGTCACATAATTGAGTATAAAATAATGACACTTTCTTTTTAGTCCCAGAAATCCTGGATTAAAGGAGTATTTGACAAGAGAGAATGTAGCACAGTCATACCCAGCTCAAAAAATCCTCACAGGTAAAATTTTCAATTACATTCTTCTTTTAAAAGCAACACTACCTGGAGGACTGTTTATAGAAACTTAGAAATATGACTTGTTTAGAAGATTTGATTATATCTATAAAATTAGAATTTTAGAAATATGACTTGTTTAGAAGGTTTGATTATATCTATAAAGTTAGAATTTTCAATGTTTATTTCTTTCACTTTATAAAAATAGTACATGATTATTGTTGAAAATCTGGGAAGCATAGGGAGCTTGTTAATTTGTACCTTACTCTTACTCCAGTGTCTGTGATGTGCCTGCCACATAGTAGGCTCTTGATAAACATCTGTGTTTTTATTTTTTCGTTTTTTTGAGACGAAGTCTCGCTCTTGTCCCCCAGGCTAGAGTGCAATGGCTCAATCTCAGCTCCCTGCAACCTCCACCTCCCGGGTTCAAGCAATTCTCCTGCCTCAGCCTCCCAAGTAGCTGGGATTACAAGTGCCTGCCACCATGCCTGGCTAATTTTTGTATTTTTAGTAGATGGGGTTTCACCATGTTAGCCAGGATGGTCTTGATCTCCTGACCTTGTGATCCACCCACCTTGGCCTCCCAAAGTGCTGGGATTACAGGCATGAGCCACTGCGCCCGGTGATAAATATCCGTTTAAGGAATTTAATGAAGTATAAAGAAGTTTTTCTCAATGCCGTCACTGTTAATATTGTCGTGGATTTTATTCTACTTGATGCTTCTGTTCCTCTTGATGGGGGTATAGACGTTACAGAAATATCTAGTGTTACATCCGTTTCACTGGGTTGGAATCAATAATTTACATTTTCTGAATACTGAATATTCCAAATATTGTGAGTGTTTCTTATCCCCAACTAAAGTATCTGTGGAAAATAGTGACTGGTATATTTCATTACACTGTGCCCAGATTAGACGAACAGGTAATTTCAGTTCCATTTTCCTTCCATAGACTTTATTTTTATGGAATGCTTTATGAATTTGCATGTCATCCTTGAGCAGGGGCCATGCTAATCTTCTCTGTATCATTCCAATTTTAGTATGTGTGCTGCCGAAGCGAGTGCCCGTAGGCTTTTGGATTGAGCAGATAATCGGCAGCAGATGGAATAATTTGAGTTTGACTACTGAGTTCTTGACAACGCTTTGGAAGCTCTACTTGTAGAACGAAGGTCAAAAAAGCAACTAGTGAAAGATAGGGGAAGAAAGGGCTATGGAAAATTCCTCTGGGTAATCAGGTCTGTGAAATTAAGATTGACATTGCCCTTGGAAAAATAAATTAAAAGGAAAATAGAAGAGTAATATTTTAAGTAAGGGAACCACTCTATTTTTAGATATTTTTGAGCATTTGTCCTTTTATTCCTTTAAGGTTTAGAACTCATAACTATGTGCTTATCAAGGGTAGCATGGTAAGGTTTTTGAAATTCTAGTTCTTTGGAGATGACTGAAATAGTTTTCCTTGCCTTTGTTAAATATTTACTAGTCCCACCCTTACTGAATTACCTATGATTTGTAAGTCTTGTGATTGGAAATTCTCATTTTACCTACTTAAAAAAGTTTATAGTATGCCAAGATAACCTTGTTTTTCCCCTTCATCTTTTATGACATCGTGTGGTGGTGACTGGAATGCAAATTGATTCAGGTGGTTCATTTTGTGTCTGTGAATAACAAAATCATTTTCACAATAATCTTGAATCTCAAAAAAAGTGATGAAATTACTCTTTTACTAGCCCATAGACTGAAGAAGAATATCAATGATTGTTAATTCCACGAATGTTCTGAGGCATGGTATACTTTAGCAAGTGAAAAAACAGTCTCTATATTGTGGGTTTGTAGATAAAAGTTAGTGGATGATTATGGCTATTTCTTCTATGCCAGCCTTTTCTTAGATTCTAGTAAAATTCTCAGAATTGTAGCTTTTATGTGGTTTTCTTCATTACGGTGCACAGGAAGAGGGTGATAATTCATTTTTTAAAATATCGATAAAAGTTTCTTTCTTTTATTATTTTTGTAGCTCCCAATAAGAAACAAATGTGATACACTTGATTATAACATCTTTTTCCTTCTCATATTCAATTTACTGTTGAAAGAAAGCTTCTGAGAAAAGGCATTCCGGAAAGGCTGGGACAGGAAGAAATAAAAGTCCTGAATATTAGTTTCTGAATAACTTAGAGCGACCCTTATTTTATGAACATTACCTTTTCTTCCTTTTTTTTTTTTTTTTTTTTTTTTAATTTTGAGACGGAGTCTCACTCAGTTGCCCAGGCTGGAGTGCAGTGGCGCGATCTCGGCTCACTGCAAGCTCCACCTCCCGGGTTCACGCCATTCTCCTGCCTCAGCCTCCTGAGTAGCTGGGACTACAGGCGCCCGCCACTGCGCCCGGCTAATTTTTTGTATTTTTAGTAGAGACGGGGTTTCACCGTGGTCTCGATCTCCTGACCTTGTGATCCGCCCGCCTCGGCCTCCCAAAGTGCTGGGATTACAGGTGTGAGCCACCGCGCCCAGCCTCTTCCATTATTTTAACTAGAATTCCCTGTTAATACTACTTCACACACACACACACACACACACACACACACACACACACACACATTTTGAGACAAGATCTTGCTGTGTCCCCCACGTTGCAGTGCAGTGGCATGACCTTGGCTTACTGAAGCCTCAACCTCCAGGACTCAAGCAATCCTCCCACCTTAGCCTCCTCAGTAGCTGGAATCACAGGCACACATCAGCACACAGGGCTAATTTTTTGAATTTTTTTATAAGAGTCAAGGTCTTATTATGTTGCCCAGGCTGGTCTTGGACTCCTGAACTCAAGCAATCCTCCCACCTCAGCCTCCCAAAGTGCTGGGATTACAGGCATAAGCCACTGTGCCTGGCCCAAAAATATAATTGATGACCACAGTGCTAACCCCTAAATCCATAAGGTTCTTCTGAATCATAAAAAAGAAAGATAAAGGATTATTTATAATTATACCAAATGTCCCTTATTTGATAGTGCTTTATGGTTTTAAAGTGGTTTACATATATATATTGTCTTGATTCTCAATAAATCTGTTATCTTCATAGTTTAATAATAATAATAGCTACCATTATTGCGCACACTGTCTACCAGGTACCATTAGACACATTACATATTATCATCTGAGATTTAAACTGAGGTATTTTGGTTCTAAACTGAATGTTGTATTAATTAGATCATAGTTGCTGCAGTAATTATATGTGGTAAATGCCATAATGGAATATTTGGAACATGATATATGAATTTCAGCAAACCTTGTTTTATAGATCATGCAAAAGAATAGATATTTACTGTACAAGCATTAAATGTGTTTTCAAATACACCAACAAACTAACAGAGGTTTTATTTCTTTAATTTAGGTGTACTCCAGCATGCCAGTTCTGCCAGAATTTAATCAGGTAAGACTTAGATAAGCAAGATTACTTTTAGCTTTTAGGCATCCTATTTAAAATTCACTGGGACAGTTTCCTCATATCTTGAATGGACTCAGTAAATGGTGCATACGATTTACCTTTCCAAGGGAAGTTTTAAAAAGATGTTTTTGATGGAGAGTGAGTATTCAAACGTAATAGACTACTTGAATTACTGAGACATGTAAATTGGCTAAGGCCCTTCGACAAGAATTTCTACTTGTAAAGCATTGGAAACACTTGTAAAGCATTACATTTTAGTTTTATGATCACATTTGGATAATGAAGATGCTGCATGCACATACGGGACTATAATTGATGTATGACTTGCAGGTGCTGTGTATGCATACTAAACTTATGGACAAAAACAGCTCTTTAGTGCAATATAAATTTTAACAGTGATTTGCATTTTAAACTACGTGACCGTTTTTACCTTTCTCTTTTGTAAGTGGAAGGAAATGAAATTTTCTTAATTTTGATCATAGTCTGAAGTTTATATAATGGATTGAACCAAAGTTAAATTTATTCTTGGAAAAAAACATTTGGGGCTAGGCACGGTCACTCACACCTGTAATTCCAGGATTTTGGGAGGCCAAGGCGGGTGGACTGCTTGAGGTCTGATTTGAGACCAGTTTGGACAACATGGTAAAACCCTGTCTCGACATACAAAAGCAAAAACAAAACCCAAAAAATTGTAGCGGGACGTGTTGGTATGTGCCTGTAGATCTAGCTATTTGGAAGGCTGAGGTGAGATGATTGCTTGAACTTGGGAGGTCAAAGCTGCAGTGAGCTGTCATTATGCCACTGCACCAGCCTGGGTGGCAGAGTGAGACCCTGTCTCAGAAAAAAAAAAAATAATAATAATAATAAAATAAAAAATTGGAATCGTCAGTTTAGCAAATCATGGGGAGAGGAAACCAGCATCCACAGATATGGAACAACAAGGAGAAGGAGGAGGTTGCTGGAAGAAGAATTTCTACTTGGCTGACCTCTCACTTTTTCTTCAATTTTTTTTTTCCTTTTAGTAATTATTTCAAATTTTGCTATTAGATTGGTGCAAACGTAATTGTGGTGTTTGCTATTGAAAGTAATGGTGAACGCTGGATGCGGTGGCTCACACCTGTAATCCCAGCACTTTGGGAGACCCAGGCGAGTGGATCACGAGGTCAGAAGATCAAGACCATCCTGGCTAACACGGTGAAACCCCATCTCTACTGAAAATACAAAAAATTAGCTGGGCGTGGTGGCGAGCGCCTGTAGTCCCAGCTAGTCGGGAGGCTGAGACAGGAGGATGGCGTGAACCCGGGAGGCGGAGCTTTCAGTGAGCCGAGATCGTGCCACTGCACTCCAGAGGGAGACTCTGTCTCAAAAAAAAAAAAAAAAAAAGGGGAGACGCCGTCTCAAAAAAAAAAAAAAGAAAGAAAGAAAGTGATGGTGAAAACCACAATTACTGTTGCACGAACCTAATAAAATGCAAAGCAAAATAAGGATATAATAAAAAGAAAAGACCTCATTTATTCATTTATTCTCCCCAGCTCCTACTGTATTCTTCAGAAACTCTCCTTGTCAATGTCTTACAAAACCTCAACCCCACAACCTTCAGAGATAACTAAATGTGAAAATACTGGAAAAGCATCCACTTTTATACCTCTCAGAAATTAAAAATAGTTACAAACTAGTCATTTTTGCACCTAGCTGAGACTAGTTTTATTTTTTTTGATAGGGAGAGCCAAATGTCCTAATACGAGTTACTGAGCAGTCTCCCCTAGTCTCATTCATTTCTGGTGCTGTCTGTGTTATATACCACATTTCTGTCTGTCTATGGCTTTGTTTCTGAGCTTTCTTTTCAGTACTTTTGATCTACTTTTACACTTGTCAAATGCCGCTCTGTTTCATTATTATAGTCTTGTAATATATGTCTTGATATCTGATAGGGCAAGTTTCCTATCCTTTATTTATCTTTTAAAAAATTGTTTTTACTTTTCAAAAGACTTTTATGCGTTTATACAAATTTTATTTTATTGAAAGAAAATTTTAACCAAGCATGGTGGGCACATGCCTGTAGTCCTAGCTACTCAGGAGATTGAGGATGGGGGATAGCTTGAACCAAGGAGTTCACATTCAGCCTGGGCAACACAGCAAGACCCTGTCTCAAAAAGAAAAAGAAAACATTTTATTTAAAATAGTATGTTTTAAAAGCAGTTCCACTACATTGCAATACTATCTTTAAAAAAAAAATTCTAATTTTTAAAGGCAAGGTCTTGCTGTGTTTCCCAGGCTGAAGTGCAGTGGTGCAATCATAGCTCATTGCAACCTCAAACTCTTGGGCTCAAGTGATCCCCACTCCTCAGCCTCCTGAGTAGCTACCTAACTCCTGGCATGTACCACTGTGCCTGGCTGATGTTTTTTGTTTTTTATAGAGATGGGTTCTTGCTATGTTGTCCAGGCTATTCTAGAACTCCTGGCCTTGAGCGATCCTCCTGCCTCAGCCTCCCAAAGTGCTGGGAGCCACTGCACCTGGACTATATTGTAATACTTTAAAATAATCCTAAATCTCCTTGTCAATAAGTGAGCCACTGCACCTGGACTATATTGTAATACTTTAAAATAATCCTAAATCTCCTTGTCAATAAGTGATTGTATTTTATATATATATATATATATATATATATATATATATATATATATATATGTTTGTTTGTTTGTTTGTTTTTGGGTTTTTTTTTTTTTTGAGACAGAGTCTAGCTCTGTCGCCTAAGCTGGAGTGCAGTGGTGCAATCTTGGCTCACCACAACCTCTGCCTCCCAGGTTCAAGCGATTCTCATGCCTCAGCCTCCCAAGTAGCTGGGATTACAGGTGCACACCACCATGCCTGGCTAATTTTTTGTATTTTTAGCAGAGATGAGGTTTCACCATGTTGGCCAGGGTGATCTCGAACTCCTGACCTCAAGTGGGCTGCCTTCCTTGGCCTCCCAAAGTGCTGGGATCACAGGCATGAGCCACCGCACCTGGCCGACATAATATAAAGTTTAGAATCACCTCGTCATGTTCCCTGAAAAATATTTTGAGATTTTGATGGTTTTTTTTCTTTCTTTTTAAATTTTACTTTTTGTTTTTAACATGGCTGTGAAATGCTCTGAGTGATGGGTATTTTACTGAATTTATAAAACAATTTGAGAGGGAATTAACTTTTTTTTTTTTTACCCCCCTCTTGGAATTGACATTTATATAAAGTGAGCTTTTAGTACTTGTTGGTGATATGTTCTTTGAGACTTCAAAAGTTGTAATTAAAGGGACAAACATAAATATATATTTTTTAATTTTGGAGATCTGTTTCTTCTATGGGACCTTGCTACAATTTAATGAACTGGGGGAAAAAAAAGAATAAAATGTCAACTCAAATCAAGTAGATAATTAGAATAGAAATATACTTACTCTGAAAGTTGGTTTGCACTAAAGAACTACCTTATAAAAGCATAATGAGTTATCTCTCCAGATGTGGTTACCTCAATTTATGTTCTGCGGGGAAAAAGCCAGGCAGATGAATCATTATTTGTCTTGTATTTGAATAGATGCTGCTTCATTTTGAAGGGTGACCCTTGTCCCAAAAGATGGTCGGATGACACCATTCTAACTAGTAGATCCTGATTATGTATATGTTGTACTTTTGTGATTACTGTGCCTCCCTTTATGTTAAGAACCTTTCCATATGGAACCCCAATATTCTTACTTTGACTTTTTGTTTTGTTTTGTTTTGTTTTTTGAGACGAAGTTTCGCTCTTGTTACCCAGGCTGAAGTACAATGGTGCGATCTCTGCTCACGGCAACCTCTGCCTCCTAGGTTCAAGCAATTCTCCTGCCTCCCCCTCCCAAGAAGCTGGCATTACAGGCACGTGCCACCACACCTGGATGATTTTTGTATTTTTAGTGGAGACAGGGTTTTACCATGTTGGCCAGGCTGGTCTCGAACTCCTGACCTCATGTGATCCACCCATCTCAGCCTCCCAAAGTGGTGAGATTACAGGTGTGAGCCACCACGCCTGGCCTTACGCTGGTTTTTGCGTATACCGAAGTTTTCATCACCTGTGCTTGTTCTGGTTATCTTTTTTTTTGACACGGAGTCTCCCTCTGTCGCCCAGGCTGGAGGGCAGTGACCCAATCTCGCCTCACTATAACTTCGCCTCCCGGGTTCAAGTGATTCTCATGCTTCAGCCTTGTGAGTAACTGGGATTACAGGCACGTGCCACCACGCCCAGCTGATTTTTGTATTTTTAGTAGAGACGGGGTTTCACCATGTTGTCCAGGCTGGTCTAGAATGCCTGACCTCAAGTGATCCGCCTGCCTCGGCCTCCCAAAGTGCTGGCATTATAGAACTGCGCCCAGCCCTGTTCTAGTTCTCTGAAGGGACTGTAAGTTGTAGACACTTCTGTTTCCCCTGTAACTTCTCACCATGTGCTACCTGACATGCTGCTCAGTACAGTAGCTGCACAATAAGTTTCCTAAGCCCACTGATCAGCTCTTTCAGAGCAGGGTCCTGCTCAGTGAGCATTGCTACAGGTTCTCAGTCACACAATGAAAGGAAAGGAAAGGCATTAGAGACCACCTTGTCCAACCAATGCTTGCATTACTGCAGTTGAAGAAATAGAGGCTTTGGGAGAGTAGAGCTTAGCACGGCATTGGCCATTTCCTGGTCCAGTGCTTTTGCTCCAGGACACATCGCTTCCTAGATGCTTCCTGTTTATGGTCTAGCTGCCTGCGCTTCAGCTCTTGTTTATGGGTACCCCTGCTTGTCAGGTACAACCCACTGTTCTATATATAACTAGGATTTTAGTCATCTAGAGCTGCCATAACAAGCTAGATGGTTTAAACAACAGAAATGAATTTTCCACAGTTCTGGAGGGCAGAAATCCAAGACCAGGTTGTTTGCAGGGTTGATTTCTCTTGTGGTCTCTCCTTGGCTTGCAGATGGCCACCTTCTTACTGTGTCTTCAGATGGTTTTCCTCTGTGTGCACACATCCTTGGGATCTCTCCCTCTTCTAAGGACATCATTTCTATCAAATTAGTCCTCCACCTTTATGACTTAATTTAACTTAACTTTTTTTTTTTTTTTTTTTTGAGATGAAGTCTCACTCTTATTGCCCAGGCTGGAGTGCAATGGTGCGATCTCAGTTCACTGCAACCTCCACCTCCTGGGTTCAAGCGATTCTCCTGTGTTAGCCTCCCGAGTAGCTGGGATTACAGGCACCTGCCACCACACCTGGCTAATTTTTTGTATTTTTAGTAGAGATGAGGTTTCACCATGTTGGCCAGGCTGATCTAAAACTCCTGACCTCAGGTGATCTGCCCCCCTGGGCCTCCCAAAGTGCTGGGATGAAAGGCGTGAGACACCGCGCCCTGCTGAATTTAACTTAATTTAACTTTAAGGAGGTAATTAATACAGTCACATTGGGGTCAGGGCCTCAGCATATGAATTTTGTTGGAACACAGTTCAGTCCATAACAGCTAGCCACATTTCTCCACCTTGTACTCAAATGTATTTGTCTCTGTCATCTCTTTGGAACAGTTTGGAAATTGAGCTCTGGCCCTGTCTAGATTTCTTTACGTTTTTTTCTTCTCACTGGATATATTTGTTATCAGATAAGCAGATATATAGAAGTTAAATATAACATTTACTAATGTATACTGCACCTTACGTAGTTTATGCAATTAATTGTGCATCAGAATATAGACACTGAAATTTAGAATGAAAAGCTGTCAAGAAGAATACTGACTCTTTCAGGTGAGGCAATGCAGGCATTATCATCCAGCTGGAGGCAGGGCAGTTGGGGAAAACTGTGGACCAGGATGCGATTTTTAATTAAAGAAGGTTTAGAAATTTGAAAGGAGTAGTGCCCCCTTTTCTGCCATTTTACTTTCCATTGTTTCAGTTTCTCATGGGCTAAAAATATTAAATGGAAAATCCCAGAAAAAAACTATTTATAGGTTTAAAATTGTGTGCCATCCTGAGTGGCCTGATAAAATCTCTTGCCATATGCTTTGTCCAACCTAGGACGTGAATCATTCCTTTGTCCGGCCTAGCCATGCTACAGACGCTCCCCACCTGTTAGTGGCTTAGTAGCTGTCAGGGTTATCAGGTTGACTATCTTGGTGTTGCAGTACTTGGATCCAAGTAACCCTTCATAATGGCTCCAAAGTGCAAGAATAGTGATGCAGGCAATTTGGATGTGCCAAAGAGCCATAAAGTGTGTTCTTTAAGTGAAAAGGTGAAAGTTCTCCGCTTAATAAGGTAAGAATAAAAGTTAGCTGAAGTTGCTAATATCTGTGGTACGAATCCATCTTCTATCCATGAAATTGTGAAGAAGGAAAAAGAAATTCATGCTAGTTTTACTGCTATACCTTCAGCTGCAAAATTATGGCCACAGGGCCATAATTTTGATAAGTGCTTAGTTAAAATGAAACAGTTGTTGCATTTGTGGGTGGAAGACGTGAACAGAAACCTGTTCTGATTGACAGCAATTAGGCTTGGTACTATCTGAGGTTTTGGGCACCCACTGGAGGTCTTGGAACATATGCCCTGAAGATAAGGGGGAACTACTACTACGTATATATTTTTTCTTGAGACTGGCTTCATAACTGCATTATTTATCTAATTTTCAGAATTCCTGATTGTAGTCTTCATAACTTTAATCAGAGACACGAAGTTATTTGTGGCCCTTAAAATCAAGAATGATAATGGTTTAGAGTATACTTTGTCTTTGACTACATATATATATGACTATATATATATATATTTAAAGCCAGTCAAATTTAGCAGTGGGGGATTGTATATCAACTTTAGTGACACTAATGTTAGTAAGTTCTGATAATCTACTACCATCAGACCAGCCTACCTTTGACAATATTGAATGCAAATTAACATCTTAAAATAATGATTAAAAATCCCAGCACTTTGAGAGACCGAGGCAAAAGGACTGCTGGAGCCCAGGAGTTCAACGCCAGCTTGGGCAACATGGCAGAACCCCAAATTAGCCAGATATGATAGTCCGTGCCTGTAATTCCAGCTGCACGGGATGCTGAGGTGGAAGGATTGATTGAGCACGGGAAGTCGAGCCTGCAGTGAGCCATGGTCACACCACTGCACTCCAGCCTGGGTGACGGAGTAAGAACTTATCTGAAACTAAAAAGTAAAAATTTTAAAAAGCGAGAATGTTAAAACTTATACTAATTTTTAAAAACTTTTTTACAAAAGAAATGTGTCCTTGCTAATACTTGACATTGTCAGCCATTTTTGGTTAAAACTTGATGGTGGGTACATAGTAGCACATAATCGTGAAAAGACCATTGTTAACTTGCAGGACACCTCATCTGTATACTCAAGGTAGGAAAGGAATAATGTCGTGGTAGATTAGTGCATGGAGCCACGTGTGGTTTGTAGACTCATAGGATTGATGACTAAGTTTTTTGGAACTTGTAAACAAACCCAGGTCTGAAGATTTTAATAGATGAAGATAACTTCTTAAAAGTGTGCATTTTAGAAAAATATTGTAGAATAGCCGGGAGTGGTGGCTCACGACCGTAATCCCAGCACTTTGGAAGGCCGAAGTGGGTAGATCACCTGAGGTCAGCAGTTCAAGACCAGCCTGGGCAACCTGGTGAAACCTCGTCTCTACTAAAAATGCAAAAAAGTTATCCGGGCATGGTGACACACCCCTGTAATCCTAGCTACTTTGGAGGCTGAGGCAGGAGAATTGCTTGAATCCAGGAGGTGGAGGGGGCAGTGAGCAGAGATCATGCCACTGCACTTCAGCCTGGGCAACAGAGTGAGACTCTGTCTCAAAAAAAAAATCAATAAGAAAAATGTTTTCAGTTTTTAAAGTTCCTGCTATACCTATCTAATTCTCATTTAAAAATTTGTCACTGAAGTTCATACCAGAAAATAATGTAATTATTTTAAATGAGAATTAGATAGGTATAGCAAGAACTTTAAAATAATATAATAGGGTCCTTCTTGCAAAGGAGGTACATAAATTTAGAAATACAAATTTCACTTTAAGAAGAGAATGAACTTTAATTATAGGGAAAAAAAAGAAGCAAACAATTTGCCCCTTAAATGTCTATTCATATACTGGGCCATAAATTGACTTGTTTGTATTGACAAGAAATCTAAAGAAAACAGAAATTTAATATCCAGGCAGCTAAGCAGAATCAACTTATCTGTTGATTGATTAATCAAGGTGAGGTGAAAGTCACAGTAGGAACTGTACTCAATTCTTTATAATAAATGACAAATGTTCTCTGCTTCTCGATATTCATTTTGAAGAGATAAGAACTCTCTTGATGTCAAATTGATTTCCTAGAGAGGCTCTTTTTATTTATTTTTTATGTAAATTTTTTTTTAAATCATCCATCCCAAAATGTCAGAGAGGCTCTTTTTACTCATCTAAATTATAAGTCTTTCCCTCTATATTTGTATTTTTGTTAGTTTTATTCAACGCGTTGTAGATAATGCATAAAATGATAAATTATTTTTACTTTTTGTTTTGTTTGAGACAGAGTCTGACTTTGTTGCCCAGGCTGGAGTACAGTGATGTAATCTCAGGTCATTGCAGCCTCTGCCTTCCAGTCTCAAGTGATTTTCCTGCCTCCCTAGTAGGTGAGATTACAGACTTGTGCCACCACGCCGGGCTAATTTTTATATTTTTTGTAGAGACAGGGTTTTGCTGTGTTGCCCAGGCTGGTCATGAACTCTTGGCCTCAAGCGATCCTCCCACCTTGCCCTCCCAACATGCTGGAATTACAGGCATGAGCCACTACACTTGGCCTGTTTATCTTTTTGCGATTGACTTCTTTTAATTAGCATAATGTCTTCAAGGTTTTTCCATGTTATAGCATATATCAGTATTTTCTTCCTTTTTAAGGCTGAATCATATACCGTGGTATTTATACACCACATTTGTTTGTCCACTCCTCCACTGATGGACATTTGTGTTGCTTCCACTTTGTGGATATTCAGAATAATGCTGCTGTGAACATGAGCATGCAAGAGATTTTTAGTACAGGCATATACCTCATGTGTGTTACTTCATTGTGCTTTACTGATACTGCATTTTGTATAATGTGGAGGTTTGTGGGAACCTTGCATTGAGCAAGTCTATCAGTGCCATTTTTCCAATGGCACATGCTAATTTCTTGTCTTTGCATCACATTTTAATAATTCTTGCAATGTTTCAAACTTTTTCATCTTATCATTATTGTATCTGTTATGACAATCTTTAATCGGTGATCTTTGATGTCACTATTATAATTGTTTTGGAGTCTCATATAAGATGGGGCAAACAATTAGATAAATGTTATATATGTTCTGATTATTCCACTGACCGATCCTGTCTCTCTCCCTCTCCTTGTGCCTCTCTCTACCTTGAGATGCCACAATGTTGAAATTAGGCCAATTAATAATCCTATAATGGCCACTTAGTGAAACAAAATGAAATAAAGAGTCTCGCATATCTCAGTTTAAATCAAAAGCTAGAAATAATTAAGCTTAGTGAGGAAGGCATGTTGAAAGCTGAGATAGGCTAAAAGCTAGGTCCTTTGTGCCAAACAATTAGCCAAGTTGTGAATGCAAAGGAAAGGTGCTTGATGGAAACTATAAGTGCTACTCCAGTGAACGCACAGATGATAAGAAAAGAAACAGCTTTATTGCTGATGTGAAGAAAATTTGAGTGGTCTGGATAGAAGATCAAACCAGCCACACCATTCCCCTAAATGAAAGACTAATCCAGAGCAAGGTCCTAACTCTTTTCAATTCTATCAAGTCTGAGAGAGGTGAGAAAGCTTCAAAACAAAAGTTTGAACCTAGCAGATGTTGCTTCATGAGGTTTAAAGAAAAAAGCAGTCTCCGTAATATAAAAGTTCAGGGTGAAGCAATAAATGCTAACAGAGGAGCTGCAGCAAGTTATTTAGATGATCTAGCTAAGATTGTTGATGAGGTACCTACACTAAACAAAGATGTTCAATGTAGACAAACAGCCTTATGTTGGAAGAAGATGCCATCTAAGACTTTCATAGCTAGAGAGAAGTCAATGTCTGGCTTCAGAGCTTCAAAGCTTCAAAGGACAGGCTGACTCTCTTGTTAGGAGAGAGTTGGAGGTTTGTAGGAACCTTGGATCGATCAAGTCTATCAGCACCAGTGCTGGTGACTTTGTGTTAAAGCTAGCCCTCATTTACCATGCCAAAATTTTAGGTCCCTTAATAATTACGCTGAATTTACTCTACTTGTGCTCTATAAATGGAACAACAAAGCCTGATTATCAGTACATTTGTTTTTAGTATGGTTTACTGAATATTTTAAGCCCACTGTTGAGATCTACTGCTTAAAAAAAAAAAGATTCCTTTAAACATATTTCTGCTCATTGACCACACACCTGGTCACCCAAGAGCTCTTACGGAAATATTACAAGGAGATGAAGGTTGTTTTCATACCTGCTAACACAACACCCATTCTGCAGCCTATGGATCAAGAAATAATTTTGAATTTCAACTCTTATTATTTAAGAAATATATTTTGTATGGCTTTAGCTGCTATAGATAGTGATTCCTCTGATGGTTCCAGACAAAGTAAATTGAAAACCTTCTGGAAAGGATTCACCATTCTAGATGCCATTAAGAACATTCATGATTCATGGGAGGAGGTCAAAATGCAACATTAATGAGAGTTTTGGAGAAGTTGATCCCAACTTTCATGGATGACTTTGAGAGATTCAAGACTTTAGTGGAGGAAGTCACTATAGAAGGTGCTGGAAATAGCAAGACATCTAGGATCAAAACTGGAGCTTGAAGGGTGTGACTGAATCTCATTAAAAAACTTGATTAGATGAGGAGTTGCTTCTTATGGATGAACAAAGAAAATGATTCATTGAAATGGAATCTACTGGTGAAGATTGACTGTTGTAGAAATGACAGCAAAGGATTTAGAATATGACATAAACCTAATTGATACAACAGTGGCAGAGTTTGAGAGGATTGACTCCAGTTTTGAAATAAGTTCTACTGTGGGTAAAATGCTATCAAACAACATCACATGCTACAGAGAAATCTTTTGTGAAAGAAAGAGTCAATCAATGTGGCAAACTTCATTGTTGTCTTATTTTAAGACATAGTGCCCCAGCCACCTTAACCTTCAGCAACCACCATTCTGATCAGTTAGCAACCACCAACATTGAGACAAGATCCTTCACCAGCACATAGATTACAACTCACTGAAGGCTCAGATGGTTGGTAGCATTTTTTAGCAATAAATTATTTTAATTAAGGTATGTACGTTGTTTTTTAGACATAATGCTATTGAACACTTAATAGACTACAGTATAGTGTCAGCATAACTTCTATATGCACTGGGAAACCAAACTATTTGACCAGTTTTATTGCCATATTTACTTTATTGCAGTGGACTGGAACCAAACTTTCAATATCTCCAAGGTATTTTCCTGCGTTTAAAAAAAATATTCCCCAAATTATCCTAATGTGCCGCCAAGGGAGAGACCCACTAATAGTGTTTCTAAACTTAGAAGACAGTCCTATGTTAGAAATCTAATATAAACCTTAATGTGAAGTTTTAAGAAAAACCATATGGCATCTATACATTACTTTAGAAAAAGATAGAAACATTGCATCTATTTTCTATTTTGAAGTTGAGTTTTTTTTGGTCTTGAATTTAAGGTGTTACTGTGGCCGACTGATTGGAGACCATGCTGGGATAGATTATTCCTGGACCATCTCAGCTGCCAAGGGTAAAGAAAGTGAACAATGGTCTGTTGAAAAGCACACAATGAAAAGTCCAACAGATACTTTTGGCACGATTAATTTCCAAGATGGAGAGCACACCTCCCATGCCAAGGTTTGCTAATAACCCAAATTTTTTTGCTGGTTTCTTTTTTTTGAGACGAAGTTTTGCTTTTGTCGCCCAGGCTGGAGTGCAATGGCAGGATCTCGGCTCACTGCAACCTCTGCCTCAAGCGATTCTCCTGCCTCAGCCTCCCGAGCAGCTGGGACTACAGGGACCCACCACCACAACCGGCTAATTTTGTAATTTTGGTAGAGATGGGGTTTCTGCCTGTTTGAAGTATTTCTGCCTTCACATTTTTCAATAACTGCACCATTCCTGATGTTCAGAAATTTTAATATTTTAATTTTGGAATAAAGGAATTATGTATCAAGAAGTTCACGCTGGGCACGTTGACTCATGCCTGTAATCCCAGAACTCTGGGAGGCCAAGGCAGGTGGATCACCTGACGTCAGGAGTTTGAGACCAGCCTGGCCAACATGGCGAAAACCTGTCTCTACTAAAAAATACAAAATTTCGCTGGGTGTGGTGGCACGGGCCTGTAATCCCAGCTACTCAGGAGGCTGAGGCTGGAGAATCACTTGAACCTGGGAGGCGGAGGTTGCAGTGAGCTAAGATTGCACCACTGCACTCCAGCCTGTGTGACAGAGTGAGACTTCGTCTCAAAAATAAAAAAAAAAAAAAAAGAAGTTCAAAGATGAATCGGAAATTGTTTTAAATTACTGTCACGTTCTGGAGGATCATGTGTTAATTCCTATTTGCATGTGTGGAGATCTTTGCCTGTGGTTGTTTTTGTTTCATAATTCATGGTTTCTTATTATCCTTACTTCTTCCTATAAATCTGACTTACTCTTGCTGTTGGTTCACATAAGTTCGAGGGAGACAAATTCATCTCAGTGTCATTTGAATGATCTGCATTTGCGGGAAGAAGGAAGCCAGCCATGCAATATAATCTTAGGTAAAATAAAAAATGATTCTAGGGCTACCTGCTGGCTTTGATTTCCCTCATCTTTTCTTTTGCTTACATTGACTATTAAAGAGATGACTATTTTGTGAAAAGTATTTCGGAACGAGAGTGTTTTCAGAGGAATAATGGTTAAAAGGTAAAATTTACAGTTTTAAGGGAATGATCAGAAGGTAAAATTTACAATAAATTAAATGTCCATGCTCTTGAATTTTAATTTAAATAATGCAAATATGTGAAATGGTTAAGTAAATGGAAAGCCATAGCATTTATGAAAAATCCCATTTCACCTATTTGTTATAGCTTCTGATGAAAAGGTTTGCTGACACAGTGATTTTGGCCAGTTGTTTGAAGTATTTCTTTCTTTCTTTCTTTCTTTTTTTTTTTTTTTTGAAACAGAGTCCTGCTCTGTCACTTATGCTGGAGTGCAGTGGCGTGGAGTGAGTGATCTCAGCTCACTGCAACCTCCGCCTCCTGGGCTCAAGCAATTCTCCTGCCTCTGTCTGCCAGGTAGCTGGGATTACAGGCATGTGCCACCATGCCTGGCTAATTTTTTGTATTTTTAGTAGAAACGGGGTTTCACCATGTTGGCCAGGCTGATCTTGAACTCCTGACCTCAGGTGATCCACCCGCCTCGGCCTCCCAAAGTGCCGGAATTACAAGCATGAGCCACTGCACCCTGCCTGTTTGAAGTATTTCTGCCTCACCCCAGGTTCTCTGGAGAGCATTGGAGGGCCAGCCTTGAAAACCAGAGGAAGCTTTCCTACAGTGACCTGTAATTCCCAGAAGGAACTTAATGGGAGTGTGGGATCTTTTAAAAGTAAATATTTCCATTACATGAAGATGAACTTTAAAGAGATCCCACATACTTCCTTTTAGATTTTGGCCATTTCAGTTGCCCTGCTGGGTGCTCATTGTTTCTGTGCCTGGCATATCTTTTTTACAATGTTCTGTTCACCTACATGTGCTTTTCTTGCAGTATATTAGAACTTCTTATGATACAAAATTGGATCATCTGTTACATTTAATGTTGAAAGAGTGGAAAATGGAACTGCCCAAGCTGGTGATCTCAGTCCATGGGGGCATCCAGAACTTTACTATGCCCTCTAAATTTAAAGAGATTTTCAACCAAGGTTTGGTTAAAGCTGCAGAGACAACAGGAGCGTGGATAATAACTGAAGGCATCAATACAGGTAAAGCTCCCTCCCTCCCTTTCTCCCACCCTCCCTCCCTCCCTCTCTTCCACCCTCCCTTCCTCCTTCCCTCTTTCCCTTCTTTCTTTCTTTCTTTTCTTTCTTTCTTCTTTCTTTCTTTCTTTCTTTCTTTCTTTCTTTCTTTCTTTCTTTCTTTCTTTCTTTCTTTCTTTTTTTTCGTTCTTAGTTTCTTTCTTTCTTTCCTTTCTCTTTCTTTCTCTTTTTCTTTCTCTCTCTCTCTTTCTTTCTTTTTCTTTCTCTCTCCCCTTCCTTCCTCCCTTCCTTCCTTCCTTCCTTCCTTCCTTCCTTTTTTCTTTCTTTCTTCCTTCCTTCCTTCCTTTCTTTCTTCTCTCTTTTTTCTCCTAACTGTGAATCAGGTAGTGTGCCACATAATCTCTGCTCTGTAGTGCTCCTAGGATACGTGGGGCTGTGAGGAAGAAAGATCCTAGTGACTAGGAAATAAACCCAGAAGAATCGTAGATTTTTCCTGGAATGTGTTTTTGCCATTGTCAGAATATACTATTTTAATGTAACTTCAGATAAACCTCTGGAAAAGAAAATAGTCTTTCCTGAGCTCCCAACTACAGTAAGGCTAGAAGGGACATGAATCCATGCAAGTGCATAGTGTGTGTAGGCCTGGACTTTCGCTAAACTCTTGTAATCATTGTCAGTTTCTCAGACTTGGGAAATCAGTGATGTGGGTAAAACTTGCATTGTGTGTTTTGGGAATGAGTAAATACTTTTTCTTTTTAACTACATGATTGCCAAAACACTCACCGTCTCAATCACTGACTCTTTTACACTCTTTGAAATCTGAAATTCAAGAACTTTATATGGTGGGCTCTGACCGTATTTCTTTGATTCAGTGTGTGTGAACTGTCTGCACGGAAGGACAACCTGGGGAGCTTTTAAAGTACTGATGTACAGGCTCTTCCCCAGATGAATTAGAGGCTTTTGTCCAGAGCTACTGAAGTATGTCAGCCAGGATTGAGAACTAGTGATTCCATAAACTCTTGTCTCTTACCAATTTGTTACTAACCTGTAGTTTTCTTTCTTTTTGTTTTTGAAACGAAGTCTCACTCTTGTCACCCAGGCTGGAGTGCAATGATGCAATCTTGGCTCACTGTAACCTCCACCTCCCGGGTTCAAGTGATTCTCCTGCCTCAGCCTCCCAAAGTGCTGGGATTACAGGCGCCTGTCACCATGCCCGGCTAATTTTTGTATTTGTAGTAGAGAAGCCATATTGGCCAGGCTGGCCTCGAACTCCTAACCTCAGGCGATTTGCCCACCTTGGCCTCCCAAACTGCTGGGGTTATAGGCGTGAGCCACCGTGTCCGGCCTAACCTGTGATTTTCTATCTTCCCTTTACTTTTTTCTCTTTTGGTTTGGCATGGCCTGCCCAGTGTCTCCTATCAAATTTTGCCCATGTTTTAAGATCTACACAAGATGCCAACACACCCATGAAACAGCCTCCTGAATATCTCCACTAGAGCTACTCACTTTTGTCTTTTAATTTCTACAGCATTTACTGCCTGTAGCACTTGTAGAATGTTGATATTTTGCCTTACAGGCTAGGATGAGTCAGTGTGTTAGCTCTCCTTCTGGTTGTGTACTAGAGGCCAGGGCCTGAACATCTATCTGCCTAAGTATTTAGCACCTTGTACTGACGTAACAAAGTTTCTTTTGGCTGAAAAGGAATGAAGGAAGTGAATGACTGAAAAAACAAAGCAAAATAAAACCAAGGGATTTGGCCCATCACAAATAGGTAACGCATAGTTTATTGTACCTGTTTTGTAGAGATTGTTTCACATTCTTGGAAGAAACTGAAGTTGGCAGAATTCTAAGTCCATTGTATAGTTCTTATTTGATTTCCAGTAAAAAAGTGGGTGGGTAGGGAAGTTTCACATTGTTCATTAAAAAGACAGGCTTGGGCAAGGCTTTTTCTTTGAATAACTAACTGTATGTCATGCTTCATTTTACTTAATGCCTTAAAAAGATCATTGAGTTTATGTCCAGCTAACCTAAAGGAACACAAATAGAGTAGTGTGAAGATGATTGGAATACTTCATATAAACAAAAGAAATGGGAAATGAGAAATACTTGGATCTCCGCTAAACAATAGTCAGGCCAGATGCAGTGGTTCATTCCCAGCCTTTTGGGAAACTGAGAGCTAGTGAATTACCTGGACTTGGGAGTTCGAGACCAGCCTGGGCAACATGGCAAAACCCCATCTCTAAAAAATTAAGAAATTAGCTGGATGTGGTGGTGTGCACCTGTAGACCCAGCTACTGGGGAGGCTGAGGTCGGAGGCTTACTTGAGCCTGGGAGGTCAAGGCTGCAGTGAGTTATGATCATGTCACTGCACCCAGCCTGGGTGGCAAAGCAAGACCCTGTCTTAAAAAAAAAAAAAAAAAGAAAAAAGGGCCGGGCATGGTGACTCACACCTGTAATCCTGGCACTTTGGGAGGCTGAGGCGGGCGGATCACAAGGTCAGGAGATTGAGACCATCTTAGCTAACAAGGTGAAACCCCGTTTCTACTAAAAATACCAAAAATTAGCTGGGCGTGGTGGCGGCCGCCTGTAGTCCCAGCTACTCAGGAGGCTGAGGCAGGAGAATGGCGTGAACCCGGGAGGCGGAGCTTGCAGTGAGCCGAGATTGAGCCACTGCACTGCAACCTGGGTGACAGAGCGAGACTCTGCCTCAAAAAAAAAAAGAAAAGAAAACAACAACATAAAACAATCAGTCTGACCTGATTCAACCACAGCTCCTCTGTGGCTTGGCTGCTTAAGGATTAGTCCCTGGACCAGCAGCATCACCATCAACTGAGAGCTTGCTGAAAGTGCCTATTTCAGGCCCCACCCCAGACCTGCAGAATTAGAACCTACATTTTAACAACATCCCCAGAGGATTCCCGTGCACGTTTAAATTTGAACTCTGCTTATGAGCTTCTGTCTATTCTTGACAGGCTTCTCAACCATAGTTGAACATAATTTGGCATGAATCTTTGATATTTACTTAAATTGAATGCCACAAGCCTTAAGAATCTACTATGTGAAAAGCATTTGGATAGGTGTTAGGAATGAAAGAGGAGTAACATGGACCCCGGATTTAGTGATGGGTTGGGCTGTGACAGACAAAAAGCAACTAGTGAGAAATTGATGCTGACTGGGTTATAGTTGAGATTCAAAGGAAGTGTTTTGAGAATGCAAGGAAGAGGGAGATGAATTCTAGTTTCAACTGAGGGCACCTTGGAAGTCTTGGGAAGGATATAGCACTTGGCATTGGTCTTGTGGGAAAGGTAGGAAGTGGCATTAGTAAGAAGTGGCAGCTCAGGGTTAGGCACACAGCTAGAGATGAAGGCATGTGTAGAAAGAAGTGATAAAGCTCCTGGCTGGAGTGTGTGCCATGTGGCAGGGGACAGGGACTGCACAGGAGACTGGAGCCAGATTGGGTGCCATTCTGAAGTCTTATTCTCTACGTAGCAAGGAGCCCTGAAAGGAATTTGAACAGCAGGATGAATGGGGGATAACATGGTCAGATTGGGTTTTATGAAGAGTCTCAACCAACGACATGTATTAGGATCACATGTAAGGTGCTTAAAACAATAACAACAATGTTGGCACACCATGCCAAACCATGGAATTGGAATCTCTACTGGGGTGGATGGCTCCACGCTTGATATTGATGTGTGCCTGTGATCCAGATCCCAGATTCTAGAGATGGCTCTGGGAGAGGTTCAAAAAACTGAGTTGGAAGGGAAGATGCCAGGAAAGAGGAAGTGGTTTAGCTGCTAAGCATCAGATCCATGCCATATGCAGGTTACTTTTCCTTCTGTGCTAATGACACATATAGGGTCAGTACCACACATAGGAAGAATAACTCTTACAATGCAGTATAGTTATTTAAAGGTCCGATCAAGCCAATCTCAAAGGCTACTTACTGTATGATTCCAACTACAGTATGTGACATTCTGGAAAAGGCAAATCTATGGAGACAGTAGAAAGATTAGCAGTTGCCAGAAGCTGAGAGGAGAGAGGGATGAGTAGGCAGAGCACAGAATATTTTCAGGGCAGTGATACTAACATGGTGGATATACATCATTGTATCTTTGTCAAAACTCATAGAATGTACAGCAGCAAGAGTGAACCCTAATGTAAACTGTGGACTATGGAGAATAGTCATATTCTATTAGTCATGACCCTATAATGTAGGGTCATCAATTGTAACAGATGTACTAGTCTCATGGGGGGATGCTGATAGTTGGAGAGGCTGTGTTTGTGTGGGAGCAGGATGTGGCATGGGAACTCTCTATACTTTTCATTCAATTTTGCTGTGAACCCAAAACTACTCTAAAAAATAAAGTCTATTCTTAAAAAGGGTCAGATTGCCTAAATTGGAATCCAATCTCTACAAAATCTAAGCTCTAAATAAATTGTCCAAAGCTCTGCAACCTTGGACAATTTATTTAAACTCTCATTGCCACAATTTTTGCCTATAAAGTAGATTTTAAAAGTTCCTACTTAAAGTGTGAATACATACAAAGGTAACCAACACTTACTGAAATGTTACTGTGTGTCAGTAAGTGTTGGTTACTGTACTAATTACTAGTATTAATTCCAGAAGGGAAAACATTAACATATTACTCCTCAATGTATTAGCTTTGAAATATTTGTGTATATAAAACTATTAAATTAGTTTGCCTTAATGAGCAAGGGATATATCTGCAGGATGTTTTGCTGGAACATTGGGTAAGATTAGGGATTAAAAAACACCATTCTTAATAGGAGAATATCTTTGCAATCTACCCATATGACAAAGGGCTAATATCCAAAATCTACAAAGAACTCAAACAAATTTATAAGAAAAAATCAAACAACCCCATCAAAAAGTGGGCAAAGGATATGAACAGACACTTTTCAAAAGAAGACATTTATGCAGCCAACAGACACATGAAAAAAAGCTCATCATCACTGGCCATCAGAGAACTGCAAATCAAAACTACAATGAGATACCATCTCACACCAGTTAGAATGGTGATTATTAAAAAAGTCAGGAAACAACAGGTGCTGGAGAGGATGTGGAGAAATAGGAACGCTTTTACGCTGTTGGTGGGACTGTAAACTAGTTCAATCATTGTGGAAGACAGTGTGGCAATTCCTCAAGGATCTAGAACTAGAAATACCATTTGACCCAGCAATTCCATTACTGGGTATATACCCAAAGGATTTTAAATCTTGCTGTTATAAAGACACATGCACACGTGTGTTTATTGTGTCACTATTCACAATAGCAAAGACATGGAACCAACCAAAATGTCCATCAATAATAGACTGGATTAAGAAAATGTGGCACATATACAGCATGGAATACTATGCAGCCATAAAAAGGGGTGAGTTCATGTCCTTTGTAGGGACATGGAGGAAGCTGGAAACCATCATTCTGAGCAAACTATCACAAGAACAGAAAACCAAACACCGCATGTTCTCACTCATAGGTGGGAATTGAACAATGAGATCACTTGGACACAGGGCAGGGAACATCACACACTGGGGCATGTCAGGGGATGGGGTACTGGGGGAGGGATAGCATTAGGAGAAATACCTAATGTAAAGGATGAGCTAAAGGGTGCAGCAAACCAACATGGCACATGTATACATATGTAACAAACCTGCTCGTTGTGCACAGGTATCCCAGAGCTTAAAGTATAATAATAATAATAATAAACCATTCATAATGTTAGGGCTGGGCTTGCTGAGGAAGGACAGTGCACAGCATTTTGCTTAGGCAAGAGTAGGGTTGGATCTGAAGTTGTAGGCGGAAATTGCCCAAAGTGCTCAGAGGAACATTGTCAGGTAGAGAGAGGTAATGATAAGAGGAATAGGTGTCCAGAAAGAATAGAGGAAGCCGAAGTATCAGAAACTGATTCCACTGTGCCAACAACTCTCCCTAAGAATAGCCCTTCACATATGCTTGCCTATTTATTTGTCTCTTTCTGGCAGTCTCTTTGTTTTACACGATTTGTGACTTAAAGTTTGACTTCTAAACTGGTTGTTCATAGGAGTGTCCAAGCATGTTGGGGATGCCTTGAAATCCCATTCCTCTCATTCCTTGAGAAAAATCTGGACAGTTGGAATCCCTCCTTGGGGTATCATTGAGAACCAGAGAGACCTTATTGGAAAAGATGTAAGTAGACAATCCTTTCATAACAAAAGCAAATGAACACGTGTGCAAATTGCCAACTTAACACTGTACCTGGATGTCTAATGAATGAACATCACAGATGTAATATATTCACAACCAACTCCTGACTTTCTGCTGCTTCCCTCACCCTGTCTTAGAAGATGACAGTCCCACCCTTGCAGTTGCTCAAGCCAAAGCCGTGGACTAATCCTAGAATGATCTTTTTCTCAAACTCAAACTTGATCCATCAGTTCCACCTTAAAAATATATCTAAAATCTGATTTCTTCTTCTCACTACCTTTGCTGTTACTGAGTGAATCCGAGCCACCATTATCTGTCTCCTGAATGATTGCAATAGCCATCTTTACTCTTACCTTTGTCTCCTAACAGCATAGTCTCAACATAGTAGCCAGAATGATTCTTTTAAAATATACAAATCAGATCATGCTATTCCTCTGTGCAAAACCCTTCAAGGACTTCTGTCTCACTTAAGGTCGTAGTCAAGGTTCTTGAAGTGGTTTGCCCATAGTGAAACAAGGGACATTCTTAATTTGGCCCTCCTAGTTCTTATCTGTTATCTTGTATTACTCTGCTTCCTTCCTTCTTGTGTATTGATTCTTTGATCCTGTGTATTCTTTTAAAGGGAATGGTCTTGTCTCAGTCTCTTTGTAAGACTAAAACAATTTTTCGGTAAAATATCAGATATAAGAAAATGTTCTAAAGAAGAAAGATGACTACTGTTAATATTTCTGTGAGGATCATTTCAGAATTTTTTCTATGTATGTGTGTGTATGTACAGTAAAAAAAAAAGTGTATATTTAAAAATAGTAACAACAGAACTGACTGCTATAAATCTGCTTTTTTTTTTAGCTTACCTATTTGCCATAGTTATTTCTCCATGTTGGTTAATACAGACATGCTTATGGGTTTTTTAACTTTTTTTTTTTTTTTTTTTTTCCTGAGAGGGAGTCTGGCTCTGTTGCCCAGGCTGGAGTGCAGCGGCGCAGTCTCGGCTCACTGCAACCTCCACCTCCTGGATTCAAGCAATTCTCTTGCCTCAGCCTCCTGAGTAGCTGGGATCACAGGCGCCCACCACCAGGCCTGGCTAATTTTTGTATTTTTAGTAGAGACGGGATTTCATCATGTTGGCCAGCCTGGTCTCGAACTCCTGACCTTGGATGATCTCCTGCCTCGGCCTCCCAAAGTGTTGGGATTACAGATGTGAACCACCGTACCCAGCCTGTTTTAACTTTTATTTTGGAAAACTTCAAATGTATTAGGCAGTAGAGAAATTAGAAAAGTGAACTCTTTCCTATGTATGTATCTCCAGCTTCAACAGTTACCAGCTCATAGCCAGTTTTGTTTCCCCTCTTCCCTTATCCATTCAGCCGATGCACTTGTTATGTTGAAGCAAATTTGAGACATCCAATAATTTCATCTATAAATATTTCAGTAGTTATTTCTAAAATATATGAACAATGAAAAATATATAATCACAATGAAGTTATTATATCTAAAAAATTGGCAGGAATATCTTAGTATCACTCACTATCCAGTCTAGTCAAAATTTTTATTGCTTCATAATGTTTTTTTCAAAAACATGATTTCTTAAGTCTTCATTATTTAAGGATGTGATTTCATTATCCAAAAAAGTTTCATACATTGTGATGGGTTGATATGTCTCATGACTTACTTTTTATTTTTGTCACTTTTAATCTATGGATTTTACCTCCATCTCATTTTTTTATGTGTGTATAATTTATTTATTGAGGAAACTGGTCATTTGTTCTGAAGAGTTTCCTACAGCTTGGATTTTCCAGATTTTATCTTTTGTAGCAGGGTTTAGCATGTTTCTTTGCTTCTTTTCTGTAAATTGGTAGTTTGATTGAGAGGTATGATCAGGTTCAGGTTTTCTGTGTAAGTTTATGCTATAGGAGGATGTATGTCTTTCCCTTGTAATATATGGTGGTCTTTCTTTTTATAACGTTAGCAGTCATTGCATAGATTCATTATTTCAACAGAGTTCCAACATGCTGACATTTAATGATAATGTCCTTCTTTGTTTATTAGCTTACCTGCTGTATGTACTTAACACTCTAATACTTAAATACTCCATATAGATAAATGTTTTCTCACCAATCACCTTGTGGTACAGTTGAATAGGAAGGGCTGAATAAATGCTTGACTCTTTTTATTTGCCAGTTTTCAAAATAATGAAAGGTGAATGATGAGTTTTCTTAACTCATAAATTTAAACGTATTTGTCATATTTCAATCCATTAATACAGTTATTATTCTTAATAATGTTCAAATTGTCCCATTTTGGCCAGGGGAGTGTTTCCAAGTTGTCTCCTCAGTCCTTTCACACAATTCTATTATCTATCATGACTTCCCTGCTTTTTAGTATGGAAAAAATATTCCAGGCTCGTTTTTTGTTCCCTAGAGAAAAGGCTGCTTGCTTTTAGTGGGACATGGTATTTTCCCCCTGCCTCGCCCGAGATGGAGTCTTGCTCTATTGCCCAGGCTGGAGTGCGGTGGCACGATTTCGGCTCACTGCAACCTCTACCTCCCAGGTTCAAGCAATTCTCCTGCCTCAGCCTCGCAGGTAGCTGGGATTATAGGCACTTGCCACCATGCCCAGCTAATTTTTGTAATTTTGGTAAAGATGGGGTTTCACCATGTTGGCCAGGCTGGTCTTGAATTCATGACCTCGTGATCCACTCACCTCAGCTTCCCAAAGTGTTGGGATTACAGGCGCCGGCCACTGTGACTGGCCAGTGGGACCCAGTATTAGCAGAGCACGTCTGGAGGCCGAGGAAACATTTTGATGTTTCATGTCGACTAGTATCATACTGTACTGTATTGAATCAACGATTCCTCTATTATTATCCATTTAGGTCATGTTCTGTTTTTCACTTTTGAGGATAATAATAATAATATTGTGATAAGATATGTAGATCTTTGATACTAGCTTGCTTGTTTCCCTAGAAGTAATTCTCAAAGTGGAATGCTCGGACCAGTCTGTATAACCATTTAAAATGTGACACATTGCCTTCTGGAAAGGTGGTGAAAATTCACATTCTTGCCGGGCGTGGTGGCTCATGCCTATAATCCCAACACTCTGGGAGGCCGAGGCTGAGGCTGGCAGATTGCTTGAGCCCAGGAGTTTGAGACTTGCCTGAGGAACATGGTGAAACCCTGTCTCTACAAAAAAAAAAAAAATGCAAAAATTAGTTGGGCGTGGTGGTATGCGCCTATAGTCTCAGCTACTGGGGGGGCTGAGGTGGAAGGATCGCTTGAACCTGGGAAGTTGAAACTGCAGTGAGCCGTGATCGCACCACTGCACTCCAGCCTGGGCAACAGAATGAGACGCTGTCTCAAACAAACAAACAACAACAATAACAGCAACAACAACAACAAAAAAAATAGCCAGCATGGCAGTGTGTGCCTGTGATCTTAGCTACTCAGGAGGCTGAGGTGGGAGGATTGCTTGAGCCTGGGAGGCAGAGGTTGCAGTGAGCCCGGATTGGCACTACTGCACTCCAGCCTGGGCGACAGAATTAGAACCTGCCTAAAAACAACAACAACAACAACAAAACCAAAAAACAAAAACCACCAAAAAAAAAAAAAAAAAAAAAACCCAAAAAAACCCCAAAACAAAACAATTCATATTCTTGTCAACAGGGTATGTGGATGCCCACTGAGTTCTGAGTATTCTGTTTTCTTCAAGCAATACCATTCGGTTAAGGTATACAATAATACCTAATTTTTCTTATTTACATTTCCATGATTGCTGGTGAGGTTCAACATCTCTTCACATGGTTTTTGTACATTTTCAAGCAGGGATTTTAGACTTCTTAACCTTCAATTTTTTTTTAAGACAAAATCTGCTCTGTTACCAAGACTAGAGTACAATGGCGTGATCATAGCTCACTGCAGCCTTGAACTCTTGGGCTCAAGTGATCCTCCCGTCTCAGCCTCCAGAGTAGTTGGTACTACATGCATGAACCACCACACCCAACTAACTCTTAAAAAATTTTTTTTTAGAGATGGGGCCTTGCTATGTTGCTCAGACTGGTCTTGAACCCTTGGCCTCAAGTGATCCTCATGCCTTGGCCTCCCAAAGTGTTGGGATTACAGGCGTGAGCCTCTCTCTGTGCCTAGCCTTGAAAGATCCTATAATTCAGCCTAGTAACAATTTTGTTTGTCAAGTATGCTGCATTTCTCATAGTTTTTATTTTATATTATTTTTAATCTTTTTAAAATAAATACAAAATATGTATTAAATCTCTCAATCATTTTCCTTTTGGTTTCTTGCCTCAGTGTCATGCTTCAAAATTAAAAAGGTAACATTTAAAGTCTAATGTTTATAAAGTTCATAGTGCTTTTTGCATCCATTATTTCTTTGAAGCCTCACAACAACCCTCTGAATAAAAATTATCATTATTATCATCCTTACTTATAGCTGAGGAAAATAAGCCTGAGAAAGAAGGCAAGAATTACTCAGAGTTAAGGTTAGTAAGTAGAAGAGACTTGACTTAAACTTGGGCTTTCTTACTCTAAATACTGTGCTCTTGCCTCTAACAGCAAATACTAAGTAGAGCAGTTTAAGAAAGTGTCCATTAATGTAATAAAGATTTTGATGTTTTATAATGAATGAAATGCTGTTTGGCTGGTTGGCTGTTCTACTGTTTTATTTATGTATTTTTTTGAGATGGAGTCTCACTATGTCGTCCAGGCTGGAGTGCAGTGGCGAGATCTCAGCTCACTGCAAGCTCTGCTTTCCAGGTTCAAGTGATTCTTGTGCTTCAGCCTCCCAAGTAGCTGGGACTACAGGCACATGCCACCATGCCTGGCTAATTTTGGTATTTTTAGTAGAGACAGGGTTTTACCATGTTGGCCAGGCTGGTCTTGAACTCCTAACCTCAATTGATCTGCCAGCCTCGGCCTCCCAAAGTGCTGGTATTACAGGCATGAACCACTGCACCTGGCCGGCTGTTAGTCTTTATTTTGTTTGGAATACTAGAGAAAAGTCAGTGTCAAAATATTATTCTGGAATAAATCTATTAAAAGACAGTAGTTTTGAATAATGGTGTGGTCTATGTACTGGTGCCAGTTCTTGAACTGTTTTTTAATGGGTTGAAACAAGGTAAGCACAGAAATGAAAAAGAAGACCAGGAGTGAAACCCTGTCTCCACTAAAAATACAAAAATTAGCCAGACATGGAGGTGCGCATATGCTACTTGGGAGGCTGTGACAGGAGAATTGCTTGAACCCAGGAGGCAGAGGTTGCAGTAAGCCGAGATCACACCACTGCAATCCAGCCTGGGTGACAGAGCAAGACTCTGCCTCAAAAAAATATAAATAAATAAAAAAGAAGAAAATATTTAGAACCACTGTCAGCAATGTGACCATGCTGTGGTCATTCAAGCACCTGGAAAGCAGGCTAATCTTGCTGAACAGGGTATGTTTCAATATTGTTGAACTTGTGTTGTGACTCTCATGTACCACAAGCTGTCTATTAGTTATTCATAGTAGGATCACCTATTGGTCCATTAAAACATGGGAAATTTAAAAAATTGATACCACAGATAGTTTGAGAAGCACTGCTCTAAATTGCAAGTAATACTTTTTTTTTTTCTTTTTGAGATGGAGCCTCGCTCTGTTGCTCAGGCTGGAGTGCAATGGCGCGATCTCGGCTCACGGCAACTTCCGCCTCCTGGGGTTCAAGCAATTCTCCTGCTTCAGCTCCCCAAGTAGCTGGGACTACAGGCACCTGCCACCATGCCCGGCCAATTTTTGATATATTTAGTAGAGACAGGGTTTCACCGTGTTAGCCAGGATGGTCTCGATCTCCTGACCTTGTGATCTTCCCACCTGGGCCTCCCAAAGTGCCGGGATTACAGGCATGAGCCACCATGCCTGGCCACAAGTAATGCTTTTTGAACTAGATAGGAACTCTGTTAGCACATAAAGATAGGCCTTTGGAGCAGGTGAGCCTTGGGAGGGATCTAGAGCTCTGACCCTCCCTTGTCCTTGCTGTCTCTCAGGTGGTGTGCCTGTACCAGACTCTGGGTAACCCCCTCAGCAAGCTCACAACACTCAACAGCATGCATTCTCACTTCATCCTGTCTGATGATGGGACTGTGGGCAAGTATGGAAATGAAATGAAGCTCAGAAGGAACCTGGAGAAGTACCTCTCTCTGCAGAAAATACACTGCCGTGAGTATCACAGGGGCTCAGTCAACTGGTCTGGTTACAAGTCTGCTGAGGTCTTTCGTGGTCTTCCGTGACCATCAAAGCTCACACCCCTAGTCCCCTCCAGCTAGTCTCCTTAATGCTTTTTAGCCACCCCCCTTCCCCCATGGGTATCTCCCCTCCTCTCCCTCCATCTCTCCAACCCGAATGACTCTTCAAGGATCCACTAAAGTCTTCATCCTTCCATGATCCCCCCAAAAATGTCTTCCTCTCTCTCAGCTGTCACCCACAAGTCTGCACTGTCTGATTGCTGCATTCTTCCGGCTATGGGTTCACTGTGGTCAAGGTGCTCACTTACCGCTTGCACAGAGTAGAGCGGCCCAAGTTGGCCCCTGTCTTAGAGCAGCCAGAGGGATTAAGTAAACATAGTGAACCCACAGCCAGAAGAAAGCAGAACATAAGACAGTGCAGACTTGTAGGTGACAGTTGAGAGAGAGGAAGAAGTGTTTAGGAGATGTTGGAGGGATGAAGACTTTAGTGGATCCTTGAAGAGTCATTTGGGTTGGACAGATGGAGGGAGAGAGGAGGGGAGATAGCCATGTGGGAAGGGGGATGGCTGAAGAGCATGAAAGAGACTAGCTTGAGGGTACTAGGGGTGTGAGCTTTGATGGTCAGGGAAGATGACGTTTCATGTGTGGGTGGGGTGGCCTAGGCAGGGAAGAGGTTAAGACCTGACAAGATTTTTAGAAATAGGGACCTTGGGGCGGGGTGCAGTGGCTCACGCCTGTAATCCCAGCGCTTTGGGAGGTTGAGGCGGGCGGATCACCTGAGGTCAGGAGTCGAGACCAGCCTGGCTAACATGGTGAAACCCCGTCTCTGCTGAAAATACAAAAATTAGCCAGGTGTGGTGGTGCATGCCTGCAATCCCAGCTACTCAGGAGGCTGAGGCAGGAGAATCGCTTGAACCTGAGAGGCAGAGGTTACAGTGAGCTGATCACACCACTGCTCTCCAGCCTGGGTGACAGAGACTCTGTCTTAAAAAAAAAAAAAAAAGAAATAGGACCTTGGAAAGTGTCACATTTGTGTCATGCTCACAGTGGTGCTTCAAGAGGGACATTTTGGTAGTTTTATCTCGAAGAGGGAGAGGAGAAGGGAGTGCCAGAATCAGCATGCACCAGTGGGCAGGGAAGCGTAAATTCTTTACGGAGAGCAGGAGGGCTGAGTGCTGCCTGGAAAATTGGAGACTTTTGGTTCAAGGCACCAGAAAGGGAACCCCTGCCTCTTGTGCCGAATTAAATCTTCCACAAAATACTTCTTTGGGACAAAGTGCCAGGGAGCGGGAATGCCTTTAGGAGGCTCAAGTCCTCTTCAGCCTTTGAGCATTGGCTGAAAAAATGAAAGACTGGAAGTCCGTTTCGTTTTTGGCCTTGATCCCTGGAGGCAGCAGAATGTAGTGAAATCAGACAGATTGAAGCTCTGTCATTTTGTGCCTGTGACCTTGGCCAATGGCATTAACATCTGTCAAACTATGTTCTTCTTATAAAATGGAAAGAACTATCTACTTCTAATGTTTGTTGTGACAATTGAGAAGATGTGTATTAGGGATGTCTAGAATTGTGTTGGGTGCATGGTGTGTCTTTAATAAACGTCTATTTCTTTCCTTTCTCCTTCCTTTGGTACAGTGATCATCTCCTGGTTGTGGGGTAGAAGGAGAGGAGGGACTCTGGGATTTGTGGTCATTCGCTTAACTCTTAGTGTGAATAAGGGTTCTGAGGCTTATGCAGTCAGGAGAAGGGGAGAGAGGATCAGGTATGTGGTTTTCTGCGGGGAAGGGATGGCTGGGAGAAGGGAGACCAGCAGAGCAGAGGGAAGGAAGAGAGGTCAGAGAAGGGCCTTGAAGAAGAATCCATATAGAGAAGGATCCACTGGGGGCCTGAAATATTGCCGGAAATGTCCTGTTGCCTCTGCTGACCTTTGCCCACCACCTACATTGTGGGGTTCTGTGCAGTGCTATAATGTATGCCCCATGAGAGGTGTAAGAGTCTTTGTCTTTCTTATTCCCTGCTGATTGCCCATTTTAGTGTGAATGCAACAACCCTGAGTGTGCTTATAGTAGCGGATGACATTTCCACTTTCAAAGACCTTGAAACTTAGGATTTATCTGGAGGCTTTGCTGACTGTGGAGTCAATTCCAGTGAACTAGTAACATTTATTATTCTAAGGAGAACCCATATAAAAACAGCAAAAACAAGAAGCCACCTATACACACACACATACATATATATATACACACACACACACATATATACACACACACACACACACACACACACACAAGGAAGAAAGAGAAGACATGCCCTTGAGAAACTCAAAATTCTTTTTTTTTTTTTTTTTTTTTTTTTGAGACGGAGTCTCGCTCTGTCGCCCAGGCTGGAGTGCAGTGGCTGGATCTCAGCTCACTGCAAGCTCCGCCTCCCGGGTTCGCGCCATTCTCCTGCCTCAGCCTCCCGAGTAGCTGGGACTACAGGCGCCCGCCACCACGCCCGGCTAGTTTTTTGTATGTTTTAGTAGAGACGGGGTTTCACCATGTTAGCCAGGATGGTCTCGATCTCCTGACCTTGTGATCCACCCGTCTCGGCCTCCCAAAGTGCTGGGATTACAGGCTTGAGCCACCGCGCCCAGCCGAGAAACTCAAAATTCTTATGTATCAAGCTGATCTTCATACCTAACATGCTTATGAGGGAGGTTGGCTACCATATTTGTATTTGTTGTTGATATGATCAAAAAGGGTTTTATTTTTGATGGCATGAAAATAGTTAAATATGTGGTTGATTTATTTGACTTTTTTGTTTTTTCTGGAGACTGAGTCTCGCTCTGCCACCCAGGCTGGAGTGTAGTGGCGTGATCTCAGTTCTCTGCAACCTCTGCCTCCCTGATTCAAGCAATTCTTCTGCCCCAGCCTCCTGAGTAGCTGGGATTACAGGCGCCCGCCACCATGCCTGGCTAATTTTTTTATGTTTTTAGTAGTGACAGGATTTCACCATGTTGGCCAGGCTGATCTCGAACTCCTGACCTCAAGTGATCCGCCTACCTTGGCCTCCCAAAGTGCTGGAATTACAGGTGTGAGCCACCGTGCCCAACCTGTGGTTGATTTATTTTATTGCTTTTCAGCCAGTCTTCTTGGCATCCCTGGCAAACCCTTGTTGTTGGCAGAGAATACTTTAAAAAGAAAAAAAAAAAGACTCACATTATAAAGTTGCTGGCTTTCAGCCATTTGAAATATGGCCAATGTCAGCTTCTGTTTTGTAAGACTCTAAGGATGTAATTTCAAGATAGGAAACATAGGCTCTGATGCCTCTGTATCTTTTCATAATCCAAGTCTCAAGGGAGAAGAGTGCCCTTTCCAGGAATGTCTGTTCTAGGAACTTTTAATTTGGAGTCCAATATTGTATTCCTGCCTCACCCTGGGACCTTACAGTAGAGGCAGCTGTCTAGCGAGATTTCTCAGCAAGAATTTTACATTTTTTTCTTTTTAAACCAATTTTTACTAGTGTATCAGTAAGATTTTTTTTTTTTTCAGAAAAAGCCATAAATATATTTGATTTTGTAGGAATAAGTTATTACTTCAAGAAAAGTGAGCCAGGCATGGTGGCTCACACCTGTAATCCCAGCACTTTGGGAGGCCGAGGCAGATGGATCACCTGAGGTCAGGAGTTTAAGACCAGCCTGGCCAACATGGTAACACCCTGTCTCTACTACAAATACAAAAAAGTAGCCGGTGTAGTGGCACATGCCTGTAATCCCAGATACTCAGGAGGCTGAGGCAGGAGAATCACTAGAACCCAGGAGGCAGAGGTTGCAGTGAGCTAAGATGGTGCCACTGCACTCCAACCTGGGCAACAGAGTGAGATTCCATAAAAAATTAAAAAAAAAAGTGTACCTAACAGAAATTGAATTCTCTTCCTCTTCCACAAAAATGCCCATATTGATTTCTTTTTCTTTTTCGAGTAGTAAAAGTATTTATTATTATTATTATTATTCTTTTATTTATTTTTTTTGAGACAGAATCTCGCTCTGTTGCCCAGGCTGGAGTGCAGTGGCTGGATCTCAGCTCACTGCAAGCTCCGCCTCCCGGGTTCACGCCATTCTCCTACCTCAGCCTCCCGAGTAGCTGGGACTACAGTCGCCCGCCACCTCGCCCGGCTAGTTTTTTGTATATTTTAGTAGAGACGGGGTTTCACCGGGTTAGCCAGGATGGTCTCGATCTCCTGACCTTGTGATCTGCCCGTCTCGGCCTCCCAAAGTGCTGGGATTACAGACTTGAGCCACCGCGCCCGGCCGGTAACAGTATTATATACTTCCACATTCAGGTAACGCAAAGAAAGCATGTAACAGAAGAAAGGGACAGTTTTCCATAATCTCACCATCAAAACTAACCATTCTTAACCTTTTCATATGTATATTTTCACAAATTTTCTACACACACATGCAGACACACACACACAAGTAACATCTTTTAAGCAAAAACTGGGATGATTTCATAATGCTTCTTTTGTAGTTTTTCCTACTAAGCATGGTCATATTTCCATGTCAATGAGTATAATTTAGTACATTTTAATGGCTGAATGACATTTTATTACACAAGATACAAAAAATTCCCTTACAAATGTTTTTATTCCAAAATCAATACAATATTAATCGAAATTTTCTTCTATTACTTTTGTGCCTCATACTATTTTTGCCACTTCATTTGGCTTTTGTAAGACTATCTATTTAGAGAAACCCTATGTCTATTAGTTGGTACATCATAGATATGCTTTTTAGTGATATGGAGAAAATAATGAGGTGGAGGTGTACGGAAAAAGAGTAGAATGTCAAAGCTACTAAATCGATGGAATGAAGTTTTTGGATGGTTGCTAACCGACCCATCCCTAACATTTGAGAGCCTGACACAGGATACACATAGAAGGCCACATACTATATGTCTAGAGATTTAAATGCCTTAAATCTAGCTAACTGTATAAAATATGTCCTAGCCTTTTATCTTGACACATATATCTGGAAGGCCAGACTTGAGTTTGGAAACCTTGGATTTTTGGAAGTACTGAGCAACGTGGTGTTTTTTGGGCATCCTAGTAAGCTAGGGACGGAGCACAGGTTTCTCTTGACCCTTGACCCTGTAGATGCCTCACCATGAGGGCAGGGGTGTGGCCAGAGGAAGGCCAGTGTGGGCCCCTGAAAACATGGGACCCAGAGTAAAGTCCTCTTTTGCTCAGGGGTGAGTGTGGCATTGCTTGCCAAATTTTCTTCTTTTGGAAAATAAAATAAAATATAGTTATTTAAATGTAGTATATCAATATATGTGTGGTGTGGAAACATAAAGCAAATAAGAAATCTATAGAATAAATAGTCAAGGTCCCTTTTCAACATTTTCCTAAACCTTTCCCTCTCTTTTCCATTGTTCATAGCGTGATGTGTATCCTTCCAGAATTTTCTGGTCATTTATATAACATGCTATACATACAGGTATGTGCACATATACATATAAAATATGTGTCTATGTATATTGTTTTAAAAATATACATAGGATAATACTGTGCATATTATTCTGTAAGCTTTTTTGCTTACATCTTTTTTAAAAGAATGACTCTGCAGTTATTCCTTTTTGTTCTTTCTCTCACTTGAATAAAGTAATATATATGTGTGTGTATATATATATATAGAGAGAGAGAGAGAGAGTGCCTTGGGTCACGTAGTCTGCAAGAAGAAAAGGTAATATATAGTCATGATAAAAAATTCAAACAATAAAAAATGGAATAAATGGAAATGCAAAAGTCTTTGAGGGTTGTCATCCTACCTTGTTCATAGAAATAACCACCATTAAAAGTTTATAGAGTCTGGGTGTGGTGGCTCACACCTGTAATTCCAAGACTTTGAAAGTCTGAGGCAGGAAGATCACTTGAGACCAGGAGCTTGAGATCAGCCTGAGCAACATAGGGAGACCCCATTTCTACAAATAACTAAAAAAAAAAAAAAAAAAAAAAAAAAGCTAGGTGTGGTGGTACACACCTGTGGTCCCATCTACTCAGGAGGCTGAGACAGGAGGATTGCCTGAGCCCAGAAAGTCGAGGCTGCAGTGAGTTGTGATTACACCACTGCATTCCAGCCTAGGTGACAGAGTGAGACCTAGTCTTATATTAAATAAATAAATAAGTAATAATTAAAATGTTTATTGAACTGGTTAAGGTTGCTCATTTTTGGAGATGAGTGATGAACACATTGGGATCTATTATATTGTTCTGTTTACTTTTAGATACTTTCAGAGTTTCCCATAATGGAAAGTTACAATTTCTTAAGGAATACCTATTTTTTAAAAAATTATTGAAAACCTTTTTACCTGGTAAAATCTTGAAGATGCTTTCACCATATTTATGCCACATTTTATTTGAAGTCCAAGTTTTCAGCTTGGTCTTGATCTAAGCAAACCAGGGTTAAATGAGAGAGGCGCCAGTGCGAGGAATGAACATAGGTGGTAATTGAGAGACTTGTGTCTGGAAGTCAAAATGGTCGACTGGCTGAGATAGGGATTCTCTAACAGTGTGGTATTGTTTGTGGTCTGGAATAGGCTCAAGACAAGGCGTGCCCGTGGTGGGGCTGGTGGTGGAAGGCGGTCCCAACGTCATCCTGTCAGTGTGGGAGACTGTCAAGGACAAGGACCCGGTGGTGGTGTGTGAGGGCACAGGCAGGGCAGCTGACCTCCTGGCCTTCACACACAAACACCTGGCAGATGAAGGGTGAGTTGTTGGTTCTTCCTTTTTGAAACTATAGGGGCTATTTATTCCTCCATTTTAGTTCTTTTGGCTGTGCATTTATGTGGGCCAGATATTCTTGGATTATAGAAGTTGAGACTGGATTTTATTTCTCAGTGACTTGTTTGTTGTTCAACATCAAAATGCCCTTCAGCGATGCCAGTTGTTATTTTCTTAGCTGAAGAATGGCCTGCCTTTAAAGGGAAGCTTGAGTCTTGCTTGAACTTTGGGAAAAGGTGTTTGCAGGGGGAGTGAGGGAGGTGTGGCTCTAGCAATTGGCCATTACAGCCGTAAGGACCTTTCTGTAAGGGAGGTGGCCAGTGTTGGGCCCAGAGCACCTTCAAATTCATTTACCCTTGATGGAAATAGCAGAAATTGGGGAGGTCTATATCCTCACATTTTCATAGCATATGTCGTGCTTATTTCAGGCTTTAATTCTTTCACCTTTTCAAATAAGAAGATAATTTTTTCTCTTGCCCTCCCTCTATCCAGTGTGATTCTTTCAATTTCAAAAGCATGATATTTATACTGTATAAATAAGTACGGTGCCTAAGAACTAAAATGTTGACTCCCCTAATTTATTTAGTAAACAGTTATCTGCTGCTTATGCTGTCACAGCTCTCTGGAGTGCCTTTGCTTATGATTGCTCTTCCTGTTCATCCCTCCTGCCTCCACTTCCGCCTCTACCATCTCCCTCTGCTTTCACTCCTCTCCCTTTTCTAAAATCACCCTGGATGTGTGGTTATTAAACCTTTTAGGGTTTCAGATCCTTTAGAGAATATAATACCTATAATTTCTGGAGATTCCCAGGCCACTGGAAATCTACCAGCTTCAGAACTCCACTTCAGGGTATATTCTTTTCAGGATGTGGCAGATCAACCCATTATCACTTTCTTTCTTTATTTTATAAATGTGAAAATAGAGGCAGGGTCTTGCTATGTTGCCCAGGCTGGCCTCGAACTCCTGGCCTCAGGTGATCTTCCACCTGGGCTTCCCAAAGTGCTGGGATTACAGGTGTGAGCCACCATGCCCGGCTCCATTCTCACTTTCAAATTCAGCCTTCTTCTTGAGCTCCTGCTTCCGTTTGCTCCCCCTCATTTGCTCTCCTGGCAGAACTGTCACCTTTTCAGTCTGGGGAGCTGATGGGGTGTTTTTTTGTACTGATGTTGCCGGCTTATTCCCCTCTCTGGGTTGTGTCAAGACCATTTATTTCTCTTCCAGGATGCTGCGACCTCAGGTGAAAGAGGAGATCATCTGCATGATTCAGAACACTTTCAACTTTAGTCTTAAACAGTCCAAGCACCTTTTCCAAATTCTAATGGAGTGTATGGTTCACAGGGATTATGTGAGTATGAGGAGTTGATGATTCAGCTGACTTAAGAACTGCTAATTTATAAATATTGTAATATTTATTTTCACAATTAGAAAAAATATGATGGACACAGGAAGGGGAACAACACATAGGGGCCTGTCAGGGAAGGAGCAGGGAAGGAGAGAATCAGGATAAATAGCTAATGTATGCAGGTCTTAATACCTAGGTGATGGGTTGATCTGTGCAGCAAACCACCATGGCACACATTTACCTGTGTAACAAACCTGCACATCCTGCACATGTATCCCAGAACTTAAAGTAAAAATTTTAAAAATTAAAATAATTAAAAATAAAAAATATGGATTTTTTTCATTTTGATTTTGGGTATATCTAACTCTACAGAATTTGATTCTTAGTTGAGTAAACTTGGCTTCTTACTGTCATTGCTGTGTGTACTCCCCATGCTTCAAATTCTAGACTCTACTACAGAAAAAGCGCTAAGTATAACAGTGTTCCAGAAAAGTTATCAGATTTAGTGAAAATTACACAGATGTATTTTCAGAGGGTAAAGGAACAGCTCTGTGTCTTCAATGAACACAGCTTCATGGTGCTGAGTTACACGACTGCCTCACAGCATCCTGAGCAAATCCTGCAGGAAATCATTGGGAATGTATAGGACAATGGGAATAGTGAGAATAAACTCTGGGCTAAAAAATGGAGCCCACAAACTATGGGCTATTGCCATAATGTAGACTCAGGAAAAGTTTTTAGTGTTTTAGTGTTTTAGGGTACTGTGATAAAAAGATTAATTTATTTGATAAAGACAGGGTCTTGCTCTTTTGCCCAGGCTGGAGTGCAGTGGTGCAGTCATAGCTTACTGCAGCCTTGAATTCCTGGACTCAAGTGATCCTCTTGCCTTGGCCTCCCAAAATGCTGGGATTATAGGGATAAGCCACCACGCCCAGCCTATGAACAAAATGACTTGGATGATATGAATTATCAATTCTTTTTTTTTTATTTTATTTTTTTATTTTTGAGACAGGGCCTCACTCCGTCACCCAGGCTACAGTGCAGTGGCGAGATTTTGGCTTGCTGCAACCTCCACCTCCCAGGCTCAAGTGATTCTCATGCCTCAGCCTCCTAAGTAGCTGGGTCTACAGGGGCACGCCACCATGCCTGGCTAATTTTTGTATGTTTTGGTAGAGATGGGGTTTCACTGTGTTGGCCAAGCTGGTCTTGAATTCCTGGCCTCAAGCGATCCGCCTGTCTCAGCCTCCCAAAGTGCTGGGATTACAGGCTTAAGCCACTGTGCACAGCCTGGATTATCAATTCATATCAATGACTCAGATGAAATGAAGCTGACAATTACAGTAAATATGCAGATATGTCATGATTCAAGGTGATCTTTCTAGAATCTGAAGGCTGGACCAAATTGTATAAGAATTTTGGTAATATTTAAGTACCTGGCCTCAAGAAAACCAACTGAAATGTTGTGGCTAGAGGAAGCATGACAAAATCTATGTGGAAAACTGTTTGGGGTTTTAGTTGGCTCGATAACAACATTAATAGCAACCATGTTTATAATTAGCAGCGTGCCTCTAAATATATTCTTTTCATTTGAAATAGCCCTGTGAGCAACTTCAATATGGCAGTGGTTGTTTATTTCCATTTTGGAAATGATGAAGCAGAAGACTAGCGAATTTAAGGGATTTGCAGTCATGCAGCTAAGAAATGACAGATCTGCCTGGGTGTGGTGGCTCATGCCTGTAATCCCAGCACTTTGGGAGGCCGAGGCAGGTGGATCACCTGAGATCAGAAGTTCGAGACCAGCCTGGCCAACATGGTGAAACCCTGTCTCTACCAAAAATGCAAAAATTAACTGGGCATGGTGGCGGGTGCCTATAATCCCAGCTACTTGGGAGGCTTAGGCAGGAGAATCGCTTGAACCCAGGAGGCGGAGGTTGCAGTGAGCCCAGATCGCACCATTGCACTCCAGCCTGGGCAACAAGAGTGAAAGAAAAAAAATATATATATATATCTGAAACTTGAGTTTCAGAAGAGTTGAAATCTTCTTAATCTACTATACTTTCTATTTGCCACAATAATCAGTAAGTTAAGAAAAGGACGTGTTAAAGAGATTGCCTTTGTGTTTGCCTCTTCCTGCCATCAAGCAGAATAATTAATAAGCAATGTAATGACCAATGAGGGCAAGAGAAGGCAGCAAAGGGCTTGCAGATGATAGGAATTGGGTTGTACAATTGAGGGTTGATTTTACTCATGCACATAGAGGGCGTGTCAGGTGAAAGGAAACAATGTGTGAAGTTATAGATGCATAGTTTTTTATCTTTATGATACCTTAGAGATTATTCAGCAGGTTCCTCTCATTTTATGGATAAGGAGCCTGAGATTCAGTCGCCTCACGATATTTACCTAGGACTAGCTTGTTAGTGGCATACTTGGAACCAGGTCTTGCCAGTCTTGGCTTTTTCATTAAAACAGCTACTTCTACTGTATGAAATGTATTTTAATTTAAAAAGACTGAGATATAGTCATTAATATCAGGTGACTCCTCCCCACTTTTTTTTGAAGCAACAAAAGCAGAGATTTATTGAAAGTGAAAGCAGGCTCCACAGGGTGGGAATGGGTGAGCAGGCGCCTTAAGCGCCTGCAGGTGACCCTTTGGAACCTAAGTAAAGAACTTACTTGTTTTTAAAGGAGTCAAAGACTGTCTGTGTTGCCCAGGGTACTTGCTCATTGGGTCCACTGTAATTACCTTAATTATTTTATGAGAGACCCTTGAGGATTCATTTCTCATAAAAAAACAAGTCTGGCTGGGCGTGGTGACTCACGTGTAATCCCAGCACTTTGGGAGGCTGAGACCGGAGGATCGCCTGAGCCCAGGAATTCAAGACCAGCCTGGGCAATATAGTGAGAACTTGTCTCTACAAAAAATTAAGAAAAGAGAAGAAAAAAGCAAAAGTCTTAGTTTCCAAGGCTAGGTGAATGGAGGATTTCATCTGTTATCTCTTTGAAAGGAGACATGATTTTATTTACATTGGAAATTAACATTGAGGTTCTTTTTGTTGTAGCATGTACATAGTGTAATAACATTCCTTCATAAATGTTTCCTCTGTACATGTGGAATTTTTAATATTTTTCCCCCAAGTGCCCATAATTCTTTGTTACTCTGTTTAAAAGTTTTCTATCCTATAAGTAAAAAAAGGTTTTAAAGAAGAATGTTATCCTCAATTCACTAGCTCCAGTCTGAATTCTGCGGGTACTCTTTGAAAGCATTTATTTGGTAGTTCCCCAAATGTATAGCTCTCTGTCTTTCACTGTTGTAGATTACCATATTTGACGCTGACTCTGAAGAGCAGCAAGACCTTGACTTAGCAATCCTAACAGCTTTGCTGAAGGGTGAGTATCTGGATGGGGTTGCAATTGTTCCTCACTTACGCTTCTCATGTTCCACAGTACTCTGTGCTACTTGCGTAGATATCTTCAAAAGAATATATGATTGTTCCTTTCTTTTACCCTAGGCACAAGTTTATCAGCGTCAGAGCAATTAAATCTGGCAATGGCTTGGGACAGGGTGGACATTGCCAAGAAACATATCCTGATTTATGAACAACACTGGAAGGTATAGTGAAAATGAAGTTATTTGGAAAAAATATTTTGTGTGATGGTCTGTTAGGAAGAGGCAAAAGAGAAAATGAGAGGAGATATTGATTGGTTTGGTAGAAGTGTGGGGTAGCATCTCTGTAGCTGGGATAGCTAAGACACTTCTCCCATCGACTTTGCCTTCCTGAAAACTTTCTTCTCTTTTTTTTTCCCTGGCTCTGCAATCTAACTGAAGCTGAAAAGGGAAGTTGAGGGAAAGACAGAATGGAAGGTTTTAATTTTATTTTATTTATGTTATTTTACTTTTAGACACAAGGGCTCACTCTGTTGCCCAGAATGTCATGCAATGGTATGATCATAGCTCACTGTAACCGGGACCACAGGCGCATGCCACCATGCCCAATTAATTTCTTTGTAAAATATATTTTATTTTATTGAGACAATGATTTGCTATATTGCCCAGGCTGATCTTGAGCTCCTGGCCTCAAATGATCTTGCTACCTTGGTCTCCCAAAGTGCCAGGATTACAGGCATGAGCCACTGTGCCTGGCGTATGATTTTTAATTGATTTTTGGGTAGATTTCTATCTTGTTATTTAAAACTCAAAGTTTATTTCCTGCTTTAAAATGTAGTAAGTGCTCACATTAGAAATTAGTGGAAACATAAAAAAGAAGAAAGACTGCCCATAATGCTAATGATAATCACTATTAATATTTCATTTTAAAAAATGATAGTTGTGGCTATAAGACAGGTATATTATTTCTGGGCCAAGCTAATTAATATATGCACATTGTTTAAAATATCAAATGATATTAAAAGGCAATTTTAAAAGATGGTAGTTCTCTGCCCTGCTAATCACAAGAGCTAGTACTTAGGACGTTTTTGATTTTTCTAATGCTTATAAATCTCCATATTTCTAAATAATGTCATATTGCTGTATTTTGGTTCATCAGTTTTAGAAATTTTTCAACACTTCTGTCTTGTGGGCCTCACGGCTGCAATGTGGACCGGTTGCCTCTCCTCCCGGTGCGCAGCTGTCATGCCGGGATGCACACTCATCATCTTGAGGATTCCCTTGCCTCTTTCCCATGTTAGACGGCATGTCTTCTATGTCCCTTCCTCTTTGTTTACTCATTTATTTTGATGGTATACATGTTTCAGTAAGTTCCTGAGAAACGGAGTATGAGAGATACATATTTTGAGGACTTACATGTTTGGCTGTATTTTAATTCATGATTTAAACTATTTTTTACTACAGAAATTTGAATGCCTAGCTTGCAGCACCCAGAATTTCTATTGAGAAGTAAACACTGTTTTTTTTTCCCCCAGATTCTCTGTCACCATTTTTTTTTCCTCTCTGAAAGTTAAACAAAAAGTCTTTCTTTTCCAGTGTTATGATGTGTGTTGTTGTGAGTCTGTGTATCCATTTTGTTGGGCACATGATTTCCACCTGCCAATCATATGTTTTCATTGCATTCCATTCTATTCTGTCCCGTAACACACCCCCCCCGTTGTTCTCTTTTGTAATTCCTATTATTTGAATATTGGACCTTATGGACTGCTTCTCTAATAGTCTTATCTTTTTCCTCCCATGTTTCCTATCTTTCCTTTGGTAACTTTGCTCGACTTTATTTTTTTATTTTAATTTTATTTATTTATTTTTGAGATAGGGTCTCACTCTGTTACCTAGACTGGAGTGCAGTGGCATGATCTCAGTTCACTGCAACCTCCACCTTCCACACACAAGCAATCCTCCCACCTCAGCCTCCTGAGTAGCTGGGACCACAGGTGTGTGCCACTACGCCAGGCTAATCTGTGTATTTTTAGTAGAGATGGGGGTTTACCATGTTGGCTAGGCTGGTCTTGAACTCCTGGGCTCAAGCAGTCCACCTGCCTCAGCTTCTCAAAGTTCTGGGATTACAGGTCTGAGCCTCAACTTTAATTTTTAAGCCTTCTATGAAGCTTCTCTTTTTCTGGTAGCAAACTGTGAATCTATTAATTTCTTCTTTTTTTAGTTTTTAGTTGTTGTGGGTTCATAGTGGGTGTATATATTTATGGGGTATCTGGGTTATTTTGATACAGGCATGCAATGTATAATAATCACATCAAGATAAATGAGGTATCCATCCCCTCGAGCATTTATCCTTTGTGTTACAAACAATCCAATTATAATCCTTAATTATTTTAAAATGTACAATTAAATTATTATTGACTATATTCATTCTGTTGTGCTATCAAATACTAGATCGTGTTCATTCTTTCTAACTATTTTTTGGTACCCATTAATTATCCCCCTTATCCCCCTCAGTATTCTTCCTAGCTTCTGATAACCATCCTTCTGCTCTCCATCTCCATGGATTCAATTGTTTTAAATTTCAGCTCCCACAAATGAGTGAGCACATGTAAATTTGTCTTTCTGTGCCTGGCAGTCTATTAATTTGTGAGAGCAAATTTGCTTCCTGTTTGCACCCTCCCCTGTGTTTTTCATTAGCATCCAGAATCCAATATTTTCTTTTCCAGATGGAGTCTTGTTCTGTGGCCCAGGCTGGAGTGCAGTGGTGCAATCTTGGCTTATTGCAACGTCCACCTCCCAGATTCAAGCAATTCTCCTGCCTCAGCTTCCCAAGTAGCTGGGATTACAGGTTCCTGCCACCACACCCGGCTAATTTTTGTATTTTTAGTACAGATGGGGTTTCACCATATTGGCCAGGCTGGTTTCAAACTCCTGACCTCAGGTGATCTGCCCTCCTCAGCCTCCCAAAGTGCTGGGATTACAGGCATGAGCCCCTGTGCCCAGCCCAGAATACAATATCTTCTTTTACCTTTTTGAGGATATTAATGAGAGCTCTTTTGAAGTTTTCTTCTTCTTACATTGTCTACTTCCTGCTAGTTGATGTTTTTTGATTCGGTTGGTTTTGGTCTTTTTGTTAAAGTGTAGTGGATAAAAGGCTCTTTGGAAATTCCGAGCCTGCAGTTGGAGCTTGCTTATAGGTTTGAGTTTCACAGTAGGGTGTTCTGACTGCCCTTAGTTCAGGGGCGCCCAGATACCAACATATTCATGTCTTTTCTCTTGTATTGGTGACATTACCAGAAAACAATCCTCTAATTCCCTGACTGGAAGGTGTAAGCCTTGTTGCTAGTGTTATGGGAATCAAAGGGGAAAGATGACTGGAGAGACCCCAACATTAGGGATTCAGCATGTATGCATGTATTTTGTTGCTGTTGGAATTCTGTAGTAAGTATCTGTTTGTCTCTTGACATTTTCCACTTCTACTATTTGGCTTTCTGGTGACTGCTCAGTCAATTACGACTTGACCATTGCTTTCCAGCTTCCAAAATGTTGCATTCTTGTCTCCACTCTTGTCCTCCTTGTGCTTGTAGATTTATTTCATAACAAAAATCCCTTTACTGTAGTTTTAATGAAGTTTTGAGTGGGAGAAAAATTAGATGAGCGTGTTCAACTTGCCATTTGTACCCAGAAGCCAGGTAGAGTTTAAATGAACACATGACAAGTAGCAAAAACAAAAGAAGAAGAAGAAGCCTTGAATGTCTATCAGAATTGCATTAAGCCCGTACGTTCATTTGGGAACCTTTGAAATCTTTACAATAATCAGTTTTCCCATCCAAGTACATGGGACGTTTTTTGATTTATTCAAGAGGTCTTCACTGAAGTCCTGCACATTTCTTACTAAGACCATTCATTCATTCACTCATTCATTCATTCATTCATTCATTCATCCATTCAAGACAGGGTCTCGCCCTGTTGCCCAGGTTGAAGTGTAGTGGTGCATTCGTGGCTCACTGCCGCCTTGACCCCTTGGGCTCAATTGTTCCTCCCACATCAGCCTCCCAATTAGTTGGGACCACAGGTGCATGCCACTATGCCTGGATAATTTTTGTATTTTTGGTAGAGACATGGTTTTGCTGTGTTGCCGAGGCTGGTTTGGAACACCTAAACTCAAGCAATCCACCTGCCTTAGCCTCCAAGAGTGCTAGGATTACAGGTGTGCGCCCCTGAGCCTGACCTAGTAATACTGTAATTAAATTTTTTTTCCTTTTTTTTTTCTGTACCCACTGATGGCAGGACTTTATTTTAAAATTGTTGTGTTTGTGTTCAAATTTTGAGTTCAAAAACATGTAATTCTTTAGTTATTTCTACTTTCTTAATTGTCTTTACATTTCTTATTTGTACTTTCTGAAGCCTGATGCCCTGGAACAAGCAATGTTAGATGCTTTAGTGATGGATCGAGTGGATTTTGTGAAACTCTTAATAGAATATGGAGTGAACCTCCATTGCTTTCTTACCATCCCTCGACTGGAAGAGCTCTATAATACAGTGAGTATGGAACATTTCATCAATCATTTCCCTCCAGATTCGAGAAGAGCAATGATCATCAAGCAAACCATTAAGGCAAAACTCCTTATCCGAGGAAGCGAGAAGTAATTGGACTTCCCATCTGAAGCTGGATCTAGTTCCAGGCTTCTTTCCCCAACATTTATAAGTAACTAGAATTTCTATACATCTTCAAATTGCGTGCATGTTAAAACTCGTCGTGCAACCCTTCCTGACATGAAGGCACCAAAATGTCTACAAATGCAATCATTTATCGTTACCTACATGGCTAACATGGTTCAAATTACCCTTAAGCTCCCACTTTAAGGTCCATAAATACTCCTGAGGAAAATTCACTGCTATGAGCTCAGTTCTCTCTTGCTGAAGCTCCCTTCTGCACTCTTCTCTAGCATTCTTTCTTTCTAATAAAACTTTCCTTATTCAAAACCTATACTGTTGTCAGTAAATTATTCCTACTACCTGTGAACCAGTGACTTTCTGTTGCCAGGGGTCTGACACCTTGCCCGGTGATTATTTATTGATCAGCTTAAGACTTGTTTACCTTTTTGAATGTTCTTGTACAAAGATAGTTTATAGACAGACTCTTCAACCAAATGAGAAACATTCTTACCAATTCTGTTTTATCCTAGTAAAAACATAAAGACTAAAATGTGAATAAGAACAAATTGCCTTTTATTGAGTTATTGGAAGTATCTCAACCTAAGGCCACTATTAAAATACTGTTCCTGTACCTTTCCCATGTAAACCCTTTGTTGAAACTAGCCTGGCTCACACACTGTGAAAACACCAATTGCTCAAGCCATGCACACTTCTCGAAATAGCCTTCGTTGTCCTTTAAATCTTATTCTTTCTTCAATGATTTATTCAAGTCTTGTCTTCTTGATTACTACAGTTAGTTCACAATGATTTGTTCATAGAGTACCAATTATTTGTAACTCTTTTTGAACCCACACATATATTGTTGGTTATTTTTTAGTGTAAGTAGCCACTCTTTTCTATTATAAACACTCCAGGAAAATAGTGCTTATATTTGTCTGAATCCCTGATTGAACGTAGTAAGTTTTCAATAAATATTTGTTGATAGAATGTGCTTGTATGATAGGATTTGTAATTGTATGTTAAAGGATGGTAATCAATTACCTAAGATTCATTTCTGTCTCTTATCACATGAAGTCTTTACTATCTACATATTTGCATCTTGCTTTGAAAAATATTTCATATAATTACATCTTCTCTTGGAAAACACCTTTAGAATTAATTGGCTTAAGCTTCGTTACCAAAAGTGTTGAACAAAACTTTCAGTATTCTGAGTTACTTATGCATTCTGAAATAAAGGTTTTACCTCCCAGCACATGGTAATTAAAGAGAATAATTCCTCCTTTTGTTCTTTATTTCAGAAACAAGGACCTACTAACACACTCTTGCACCATCTCGTCCAAGATGTGAAACAGGTAACCTAATTAAGAAGGCGTGAACATGTCTTTATATATCGCCTTAGCTTTGTGTTGGAGGAGTCACTGAATTTTGCTTTGTACAATGCAGATTTGGATTGTTTTGTTAATTACCTATCTTCTTTACCTTGATTTGAACAATTTCATCAACAAACCACACTCTTAGACTTTTTTCCTTAGTTTACTTTATGTTTTAAAAAACTTGATCCACCAGTTAGGTGATATTTGCTAATAAAAAGCCATGAATCAGAGACATGCAATGCTTCTCACCAGACTTCAGCTTACCACGATACAATGGTGGTGCCTGTGATGATGATACCAGCTGGAAGTAAAGAACTCTGTGGTTGCGTTATCCTTATTGGAGGACTAATAAGTGATTTCCATTGTTTTTGATGTCAGTGATAGTTCCGGCACTCTCTAGCTGCTTCTGTGAGTGTGCATTGCTCTAGGCAGTCAGGTGGCTCCCCTCCCTGTTCTATACTCTTGGTCATGTTTTGCTCATGGTGTTCTCAATGAAGTGTGATTTAGGTCAAACTTAAAGTATTTGATTCCCCATTAGTTACCAAAACCTGCCAACTTTAACAAACTTTTATACCTCAGTTTCTTGTCTTTCCATTACCAATGACTTTTATCCACATCACCTGAACATTGGGAGTACTTTTTATTTGTCACTATGGTTAAAATCCAAGGCACATTTTAAAAATTCTCTTATTTTTCCAAAGTCTGATATTTTGTTAGAAGGAATGTGAGCTTTCAGGTTATGTTGATGTGGCGGGAGAGTCAGAGTGAAAGGAAGACATTTCCTTGGTAATTTTTTCTTTTTTTTTTTTTTTTTGAGATGGAGTTTTGCTCTTGTTGCCCAGGCTGGAGTGCAATGGTGCAATCTCAGCTCACTGCAACCTCCACCTCTCAGGTTCAAGCTATTCTCCTGCCTCAGCCTCCCGAGTAGCTGGGATTATAGGCGCCTGCCACCATGCCCGGCTACTTTTTTGTATTTTTAGTAGAGATGGAGTTTCACCATGTTGGCCAGGCTGGTCTGAAACTCCTGACCTCAGGTGATTCACCTGCCTTGGCCTCCCAAAGTGCTGGGATTACAGGCGTGAGCCACCGTGTCCCGCCTATTCCTTGGCAAATTAGCAGTAAGCAAAAGTGTCCATACTCATGTAAATTTAGTTTGTATTGATTTGTGCAATATGAAAATGATTTTCTTTAATTTTTTTCTTAAACTCTGCCACAGTAAACTGTAAAAAAGTGATGAACTAGGTTAAATATGTTCTAACTAGCAGCAATAAGAGCATTACTTTTGGCATTCTTTGAAAAAAGTAAATTATGAATGTAAAAAAGAAAAATTAAATTATTTAAATTCGTACATATATAACCTTATTTCTTGATCCAAGCTTTGTGAACATTAGTCACAATCTTCATTTCAGAGACCTTGTTCAACACTCTGTGTGCCTTTAAAAATTTACTGTAAATGGGCAGTTCAAAAGTGAAGAGTTATGAAGAGGTAGTAAAGTGCGATTTAAGGAGTCAAAATAATTTTCATTTAGACTAAGACCCGCACACTTGGAAATCTACCACTCAGCCCTCCTGCCAACCGACCATAACACTTGTCTTGGCACAGCCTCATGGTTTTGTTTGTTTGTTTGTTTTGCTTTATTGCAATATTCTCTTTATTGTGGCGGTCTCAAACTGCACCCACAATGTCTCTAAGGTATGCCTGTATAGAGTTTCAGATAGTTACTCAGCTCGGCCAAGTGCATATGCTAAACTCTGGGTAGACAAAGACAGAACCTTCCACACAGTCTGTAAAGGAAGACAGACATGCACGCTGACAACTTCAATACCCTTGTAATATATCTTGTGGGATTTTGGACCATAGGGAAAGTGGATTGTAGACACAAAGACCCCCAAATATGTCCTGAAATATAGAAAGCACTATACTGTCTATACTGAATTAAGTTCAATTCAAGGAAGAACCTGGCTGCCTAAGCCTTATGTTTTAATATCGAATTTGACTCTGTCATTCTATGTTCCTTGTTTTCATTTGTTCTACTTCCTCCCATGTTCTTGTTTTACATATGATGTAGTCAGTGCAGTGCAAAGTGTTATATCCATTTCAACAAAGAGAGAAGCTGAAAAGCTAATCCAGTGTTGATTTTGGATCACACACATTCAGTGTAGACTTTATGATTTTTACTTCTGTTGGAGTAGCTATATTATTTCTAGTTAAAAAAACTCTCTATATACATATTTGTTTGTTTGTTTGTTTTTCTACTTGTTTAATGTTTTTCTCTTACTTCCAGTTAGGAACTCCATATGGAATAAAAAAAATTTAAATGTATTTTACTCAAATGTGTGTGTATATATGTTTGTGTGCATGATAAGGAGAGTGAGAGCAAGAGTTAGAGAGAGAGAGCATGCATAGATGGAAGCACACATTTAATGTCTATGAAATGAGAAAGCATAAGGCTAAGATATTTTTCCTTCTGAACTGGCAGATTGCATCAATAGCTGGTCACTTAAATTAATCAGTTTGTAAAGATATTTAAAAGGTATGTCTACCTCTTTGCAATGAATTTGATTATGTTCTAATGGCATGGCAAGAGAAATGGAAGAAGATAACTAAAAGTTAAAAGTCGTCGCGTGTTTTTGTTGCAGCATACTCTTCTCTCAGGCTACCGAATAACCTTGATTGACATTGGATTGGTGATAGAATACCTCATTGGTAGAGCATATCGCAGCAGCTACACTAGAAAACATTTCAGAGCCCTCTACAACAACCTCTACAGAAATCAGAAGGTAGAGTAATTGAAAAGTGCCTAAGTAAAATTGAGAATGATTAGGAATTGTTTTAGAAAAATGGCCTGGGACGTTCAGACAAAAATAGCTCCTAAAATGGTCATTTTATTTATGGACATTTGTTATCTGCTGTATGTGAAGTATACTGTACTAAGTGTTGCAGTGTTGGCCTGGGATGCATAAGGATCAGAAGTTTGGAAACTCTTCAACTGATTTATGAATAACTAGCCATAATATAAAACAGTATATAATACATGCTAGAGTGACTTAGAAGTGATGTGATGAGGCAGGTTAGAGGGAGAAATGACCAGTTCTTTTTTTTCCCTTTTCTTTCTTTTTCTTCTGAAAATACTGATATCAAAAGCTTAATCAGATTAGATATGTAAACTCATCACAGTCCATAGTCTGGAGATAACAAACTTGGTATAAGCATGTAGTGATTATATTGACAGATATGTGTAGACTGTCCTTAAAAACACAAGTGATACATATTTTATTTTCCATGATAGTTTGAAGAGTCTAGGAATGTAAAATTAGAGTTGTTGGTTAGTAGTTAGCAGAGGAAACTGCCTATTTCTTGAAATTGCCATTATGGATTAGCAACCTGAGGAAACTCATTCTTATTAGAAGATGAGGGGAGGATTAGAAAATGTAGTTTGGGGTATTTTTGTTGAGAGAAGAGAAGGAGCAGTAAAGGGCACAGCCTTTGGGTATTCAGGTATGTTTCCGCTGTGACAAGGAGACCTTTGTTGCTAGAGAATCAGTGTCATATGGTTTTAAGGGAGGAGACTGGAAAGGCAGTTTGGGGTAAGATCCCATAAACAGCATAGAATATCAAGCTACTTGGGATCCTTTATAAAGAGTCAAGTGACGTGAAAGCCCAGCTTAGCTTTCAGAAATGAAAAAGCAAAACAGGAAACCCAAATCTGACACAGAAAAATTAAGATTTCAAAGGCATAAGGATACACTTAAGGAGGTCAGCTACTTCATTTAGACATTGCTGTGAGATTCCTGGTGGCAAGTAGGAGGACTGACTGTGGCGTTGGTGCAGCTCAGTGTGGAGCTTGCTAGGGAAGTTCCCTTAAGTGCCCTTTCTTCAAATGGCCTGCCAGTATGAAGTCACCCGTTTCTTGGATTGTCTTCAGTGGAGTGCAGAGTTGATTGTGTGTCATATTAAACTAGACTGTAGTAGTTACAAGCACATGATTTTGGAGTCAGAGACATCTGGCTAGGATTGCCTCCTAGTTTTGCTCTTTAGTCGCTATGTAATCTTGAACATGAAGCTTAACTTCTCTGTGCATGTTTCCTCATCTATAAATGGGAATAGTAACGCTCCTTTTATAAATTTGTCAGAAGGATTACATAAAATAATATATGAAAAATCCATGCTCCTGGTACACAGGGATGCAGAGTCATCGTTAGTAATAATCGTCATTATGATAATTACTATAATGACACTATTAATTCTATATTACAATAGTAATAATAATTTGGGTGTTGCCTTTAAAAAGTCTTCACCTCATCATTTCTATGCTCGGTTTTTTCAACAAATCAGAAACTTAAATAAAGCAGTTCAAAGCCTATAGTTTGGGTTGGGCATGGTGGCTCACGCCTGTAATCCCAAGACTTTGGGAGGCCAAGGCAGGAGGATTGCTTGAGCCCAGGAATTCGAGACCAGCCTGGGCAACACAGTAAGACCCAGTCTCTAAATAAATAAATAAATACATTTTAAAAAACAAAGCCTATGCTTTTTATCATATTTTATGTTAGTCCCTTTAAGAATGTTTCTTTTGTTTTTGTTTCTTGTTGATAAAAATTTCATGCTAATGGCAATGAGTTGTGCTGTTGCTGGGCGTGGCCACTGGAGTTCCGGTGGAGATATTATATAATACCTGAGAAATTCCATAACTTTCTGTCTTAACCTTAACCTTGGAGCTGCTTGTGAATGGGAATTTTTTCTTATCAGAACTGTAAATCTTTATTGCTTATTCTGAACTTGTTCCAGGGAGAGAACATCCATTCATTCTAATGGAATTTCCACATAGTGAAGGAATGCAGATATATAATAGGGAACAAAAGAGTGTGTTCTCTAAGATGTTAGGAAATAACAGAATGCACAATGAGATCATTAGAGGCTCTTGTTGGGTGCTAATCATGGATGAGAGACAGAGGCATGGCTATTTGGTAGGACACAACATTATATTTGGTTTTGTGTTATTGTCTAGAAATAAAATATTGTGACCACTATAATCTTCTCCCCTCATTTTGTCTTATTTTAAAAATGAAATAATAACATGTGCCAGAGAGTGACCAGCTTTGTTCCAAACCTTTCCCAGCACCGGAGACGCTCCTCAGGAAATAGAAATGAGTCTGCAGAAAGCACGCCGCACTCCCAGTTCATTAGAACTGCACAGCCATACAAATTCAAGGTACCATTTACTTGTTTTTAGACTTGAAAGAAAAATGTTTTTTTTACAACTCGAGACTGTTTCTTCATTTACATCAAAGAAAGGGAGGTGTAAATAGAGGGACTATTTATAAGTGCCATAAACAGATGGTGCGAGTCAAAAGCATAACACAACTGTCCAGTACCAACAGTGAGCAAAGGCGCAGTGATGCTCTGGACTTGCACTTTAGCCTCTTTTCCTTGTTGCCATCCCTGCTGTGTCTAGACAGTGACTCAGTCAGGTGATCTGTGGGATGGTACTTAAAAAATGTGATCATTAACCCAACACCATACTCTGATGTCTTGTTCCCCAAGGCCAGTTGGATGTGAAGTCTGTTTCCTTCTTTTCCTTCACTTCTCTGTTGCACTGACCTTTTGCATCTTCTTTTTAAAAATTTTTCCTTTTTGAGGCTTTCTTGAAATTAACATAAATCTAATATTACAGCATGATAATGATGATGATGATGAGTGTGTGCGTGTGTGTACAACATTGTTATTCCTCCTAGTCTCATACTCCTCCAATCCCACTTTACTCTGAGAATAAATGCTTTTGCTCAAGAATTTCCATGCAAATGGTTATTCTGTTAGCTGAAAGAGGTTTGCTTTCCATAGCCCCTGGTATGAAAGAGGTAGTTCATAAAATTACCGTTGGTCATCATCAATGAACATGAATTCCTTTTATTTATAGAAATAGAGGAAATGGATTATAATTTTTTGCTATGACCTCTTAAATTAAAAAGAATAATTATTGAATCTTTAGTATTTGCCAGGCATTATACTGAGTGCTTGGTTGAACTTGGAGGGTAGGTGGGGAGGGGAGGATATAACGGTGTCTGAGAAATGGTCTCATCTTCCTCAAAGTCATAACCATAGTGCAGTATGATGAGCCCAGAGATAGAGACACACAAAATGATATAGGAGTACGTGAGGAGGTAGAGTGGCATGGTAAGTGGGGATTTATCAGGTGGAGAATGGTATTTCATGATCACCTGTTACCGTTGCTGATAAAGATAATCAGAATTAAAGGAAAAGAAACTTCAAATCAATCTATTTGAATACATGTTGGCTACACTAGAGATGTTTTCCCAAAGGAAAGATAATGAATCTATTTGCTAAGTGAGGTTAGAGCTTTTTAAAAATACATCATTCTCATGTATCCAATATGTTATTTTGACCCATTTCCTTGAGAAATTAAAAGTTATCATGTAGTCTCTAATTCAGCACTCATCATACTGCACTGTGGTTATTATTTTGAGGAAGATGCAACCATTTCTCAGGTATTGTTATATCTCCCCCTACCCACCCATCTTTCAAACTCATATTAAGCACTCTGGGTATATCCTAAAGAGGTACTGCTTTAAGTTATGCTAAATGACCTTAAGATATATCAGTTTAGGGACTCTGGATCTGTTAAATGCAACAAGAAATAGATTACCTTTTATGATCTAAATTTTGCTTGCTGGCTTGTAGAATCTTATTATTGTTTCCATCTCTTTTTCAGTAGTGATTTAAAAAAAATCTGTAGGACACCTGCTGTGTTGAATTAGGTAAAACATCATGCATCTGAGTATTTGAAAACTCATTCCTATTTTATTTTCCAACAGGAAAAGTCTGTAGTCCTTCATAAATCAAGGAAGAAGTCAAAAGAACAAAATGTATCAGATGACCCTGAGTCTACTGGCTTTATTTACCCTTACAGTGACCTGCTGGTTTGGGCTGTGCTGATGAAAAGGCAGAAGATGGCCATGTTCTTCTGGCAGCATGGAGAGGAGGCCACGGTTAAAGCAGTGATTGCGTGTATCCTCTACCGGGCAATGGCCCATGAAGCTAAGGAGAGTCACATGGTGGATGATGCCTCAGAAGAGTTGAAGAATTACTCAAAGTAAGTGTTCTCTCTTCACTTCATACTAAACATCAACACTTCTTAGAATGGTTAGACACTTTTATCTCTCTCATCTTTAAACTTGTAGGACAAATGGACTTACTGCCATGCATTTTATGGACTCTCCTATTAAAAGGGTCTTCAAGAATTCTAAGGAGCTTTGTGAAGTAAAGGAAGGAGAGGTGGCCTTCAAGTCAGGGGACTTGAGTTCTAGTCCAGCTGTTGACTAATTAGACAAGTCAGTTGACCAGATTTCGGGGCTTTAGTTTCCTACCTATGAAATGTTCAATTAATGATTTTGAAAACTCCCCCTAACTCAGAACTCTTTGATGCTAAATTAAAGTAAGACATTGTTTTCATTAAGTATCTCTCAGGAGGGAAAACAAATAAATGCATTTTGTTAAAGAACCAGAGAGTAATGGTGGAAAATAGAAGTTAAAAATGCTTTTGGTTTTTAAGTTACTAAAGTGTTATAGTAGTGAAGAAAGAATGAAAGCTAGAATCAATGGAAACTAATTTATAATTTTGATTTAAAAAATTCCCAGGCTGGAGGCAGAGGTTGCAGTGAGCTGAGATTGTGCCACTGCACTCCAGCCTAGCGACAGGACAAGACTCCATCAAAAAAGAAAAAGAAAAAATTCCCAGGCTAGAGGCAGAGGTTGCAGAGAGCTGAGATTGTGCCACTGCACTCCAGCCTGGTGACAGAGCAAGACTCCATCAAAAAAAAAAAAGAAAAAATTCCCAGGCTGGGTGTAGTGGCTCACACCTGTAATCTCAGCACTTTGGGACACCAAGATGGGAGGATTGATTGAGGCCAGGAGTTCAAGACCAGCCTGGGCAACATAGCAAGACCCTGTCTCTACCAAAAAAAAAAAAAAAAAAAAAACCCAAATTCCAGAGAATGACAATGTCTACCTTTCAGAAGAAACATTCTCCTCGAAAATCACATGAGGGTGTCTCTAGTTCTAGGTCTATAGCTTTCTTAAGTCATGTAGGTATTTTATAAAATCTTTTTTTAAAAAAGTGATTCCATAGCTTTCCTCACTTGCTAGTTGGGTTCTGAATGGTGTTTTTTGTCCAAAAAAGCAACAAAACAAAACAAAACAAACAAAAACAAAACTTTATTAGATCTTATCAGGGAGTCCCAACCAAGCTATGTATAAGCCTATGTGTAAGTCCCAAACCAAGCTATGTCCAATAATGTGGAGTGGCTACTCCCCATGAATAGCTCAGGTGTAAATTAAATTCTGTATGCTACAATGTAAACCTCCTAGTTCTGTTCCTTCAGGAAAGGGAGAAAAATCTCATTAGTGAGCAGTAATTCCTTTCAAATAGTTTCTGGAAACTAAGATTATTAATCTGCTGTTTGGTGTTGTTGGCTTTTTTTTGTTTTTTTTGAAAGAAGCCTTCTGAATTGATATTTTCTGAGTCTCACATCCAATCTTTTACAATGTTTCTAAATGTTCTAAAATGTTTCTAATAATGCAGCTCTCTCACCTGCCTTTGTTTTCTTCATTTGCCACCTTCATGGCAGACAGTTTGGCCAGCTGGCTCTGGACTTGTTGGAGAAGGCATTCAAGCAGAATGAGCGCATGGCCATGACGCTGTTGACGTATGAACTCAGGAACTGGAGCAATTCGACCTGCCTGAAACTGGCCGTGTCGGGAGGATTACGACCCTTTGTTTCACATACTTGTACCCAAATGCTACTGACGGACATGTGGATGGGGCGCCTGAAAATGAGGAAGAACTCTTGGTTAAAGGTAAATTTACTTTACTTGCTTTATGGAGTTTAATGTTAGTTTTGTATAAAATTCTGTACTCGAGTTACATTTTCTTCCAGAAGTGTGTCTTCAGGAAAACCAGTTAGTATCTTTGAGAGCTCGTTTAGAGATTCTAGTAGGGGAGCGCAGCTACTCCTATACCCTTGACGGAAGATTGGTCCTCTGTCGAGGATGGTCGTCTTCTGCGACTGAGCGACCACCCGAGCGTGCAGCTTTGGGAGGGATGAACATGGAGTGGTGAGGCAGGAAGGGGACACCTGCCTAGCTGGCCAGATCAGCCGAATCAACCCTGGCGATCAATGGGGTGACAGATGTCACAGCCAGATCGGCCTCACATCCCAGTTAATATCTTTGATTCTCACAGAAGATCTGGGGTCTCCCCAGAGGAATCTGCGAAGATGACTTATCTCCCATGGCCACAGTTTCCTTTTGAATAATGGATATAATTGTACCTGCCCTGTCCACCACAAAGATGAGGGTGGTTAGAAGAAGTTAAAAGCGTAGACAAACATATGTAAGATTTCATTATTACTAGTTGCTATTGCCTCTGATAATTATAACAAAAGTAAATGAGACTTTTTAGTGAATTTTTTTTCAGTGTAAGAATACTAAGAGATAATAAACTAAATAAAATTAATAACTTCTGTTGTTCTGCTCACCCAATATGTGTGTGTGTGTGTGTGTGTGTGTGTGTGTGTATGGTTTTCTTTCTTTTTTTTTTTTTTTTGAGAGAATAAGTGACTGTTTCATAAGGCTGCCCTCCAATACATTTGTTCACATGACTAACCATCTCAAAATTCTCAGCCTCATCTGTTATCTTAAATTATCAAGAATAATTTAGTTGACTGCTAAGGACATTTACCTTTGACATCAAACCTAAGTCTAAAGGCTTTAGGTTATGGCCAAGCCTAAGGAGTACACATACTTATGAAACCAAATAAAATGAGACACAGAGTGAGTATTAAGAACTACATAAGTCTGTATTTTATATTTTAATTTTATTTTTCCTAGAGTTCTTAAAAATATGATGTGTCCCAAACATAATGACTATTTTTTCACTGATGAAATTTTAGAAAGAAGAGAAATGTCAACCAAAAAGGATCTCAACATAAATCCTTTTAAAGAAAATATCAGAAACAATAATTGTTTTCAGAAGTTCTCCAGTGATCTGCTTTGATTGCACCCTTGGAACTGAGGAATTAGAGATGTGAATGAGTTCACCTCTAGCTACATAAGTTCAACGTTCAAGGAGTGAGATAAGATATAGATAGCTGGTAGTTTGAGAAATAGTTTTCCTCATGTTTGTGTCCTGTATGTACTCTAGTTTACTAGAAATCCTTATTTTTGAGAACTTAATGAATTCTTGTTCTTCATATACTTCATACCAAAAAGAAGACTTAAGTGAAGTAAGACTAAATGTTTTGCCCCAAAACATAGAGTGAGTTAATAAAAAAGGCTGAGCTATCTACTTAAAGTCTCTAAGCTGTAGTAAACGTTCTTCAGCAGTGTCTAGGTCCTACTCTATCAGTGCTTGGTTGGTGAATTTTAGAAACAGGTTTGCAAATAATTGTAAGATGTCCTGGCTAGGCTAATTCCAAGTAGAAAAAGACTGTAGGAAAACCATGTAGAGAGATGTGGATGGGAAAACTCATTGTAATGCTCCATCTTATCCCTTAGAGATTGGATACTGATGTTGTTGAATACTATCTCATAAGCCAGTTGTTTTGCAATGGACAAGGGCAACAGAATGTGGGGCCTCTTCAGGAAGTTGACTAGAGATTAATTAGTACAATATTACCACTGGGCATGGTAACTGCAATTTTTTCAGACCTACAAGATTGCATGTATTTTGGGTTCTACAGCTGTACAAAAAACAAACACACAAAATCCTATTAGAACTGAAGAAAGTCCAGAGAATCTTCACAGGAGATCAAGCTTTAAAACAGGATGACAAAAGATAATTTCATCATGGAAAAAAAAAAAGGCCGACAAGGATATGACTTCAGTTTGCCATACTTAATAATGAATGTCAAACAGGTTAAATCTTCTTTTTGGTCACTGAATACCAGAATACTAAGGCCTGCTTTTAGCTTGAAAGAGGTAATGTTCATCAAGTTGATATCAGAGCATTTATTAAATCTTTTAAACTCTTTACCTTGGAAGGCCATGCAAGTTGAACTTAAAAAATTTTTTTGAAAAGACTGTTAGTAATTCACGAATAATAGCAATATAATGAAAAAAACTTGTGGATGTCTGGATCTATACCTTCCTTGGGTTTTACTAGTAGGGAAAAGACACATGAGTGATGGGAGATGGATTTAACAGAAGGTGATGGTATACTTTTAGATCCTTGATTTTATAATATCAACAAATTTTAATGTGTTTTTTGTGGTAATATGTACTTAATGGCTTTAAAATATCATTAAGCAGTGTGCTCACTGAAAAATAATACTTGTCACTGCCCTGTCCTGCTACTCCTAGAGGTAAATAATTACCATGTAGTATACATATTTTTAAACTTTTAAATGCATATATATGCATATAAATAGCTAAGGTTTTTACTTTTATTTTTTAATAAAAATGGGATCACTCTATGTTTCTATACAGTTGGCTCTTCATATCCATGGGTTCCACATCTGCAGATTTAATCAACTTCAGATAAAAAATATTTGGAAAAACACCCCCCAAATAAATAACAATGCATTAAAAGTTATACAAATGAAAAGTCAATACAGTATAACAACTATTTATATAGCATTTACATTGTATTAGGTATTATAAGTAATCTAGAGATGGTTTAAAGTATAGGGTAGGATGTGCACAGGTTATATGGAAATACAACAACACCATTTTATACCAGGGACTTGAGCAGCCTTGGATTTTGGTATCCTTGGGGTCGGGAGTCAGGGGTGTCCTGGCACCAATCCCCGTTGGATACCAAGAGATAACTGTAATTTGATTTTTTCACTTAACAATGTAGCGTGGCTACCTTTTCATTATATTCAACATTGCCTTTGCCTTTTTAATGGTTGCACAGGAGGAAAGGTTATTCCAGACCAGCTGTCCCTCTCTAGATAGACATTTAGGTTGACACCAGTGTTTTGCTTTTACAAATAGTCCTGCAATGAACATTCTTATCTGCAAATGCTTGTACTCATGAGTATTTCTGAGGGAGACACTAGAACTGAAGTTGCTGAGTGAAAAAATTATTTATAGAAACAGGATGAAAATTGAACTGGGATGGGTCTGGCATTTTCTATACACTGAAATTCTTAATTTTGTTATTTGTCTAGTATGTGCTTTTATGGTCCCTACTACTTTGTTTTGCTTTTTTTTTTTTTTTTTTTTTTTTTTTACAGATTATTATAAGCATTATTTTACCACCCACCATTTTGACATTGGAATTTAAAAGCAAAGCTGAGATGTCACATGTTCCCCAGTCCCAGGACTTCCAATTTATGTGGTATTACAGTGACCAGAATGCCAGCAGTTCCAAAGAGAGTGCTTCTGTGGTTAGTGCAAAATCATAATGAACTGAATTTTTTTGTATTGACTGCACGCAAACATACACATCCTTAAAGTTTACTTATATAGCCATCTTTTAAACAAAAGTTACATTGCCTCTATTTCAGGCCAGTGATGACAGATGGTCCTGGGGTTATATGTTATTTTAAAATGCCTCTGACTAATCAATCAAGCATTTAATTCTCTTGTATAATCTTAATCATATTATGCTATGGTCAGGTTTACTATGTACAATAGACCTAATTAACCCCCATATACAATTAAGCAAAATATCCTATTTCTACTTCAAAGCCAAAATCAAAGATGTGGTTTGGACATAGCCATATACCAATTTATTAATTCAATGACTCGTTAGTGGCCACTTTACATGTGCTAGATGTTCTGTGGACACTGAATTAATTAAGGCAGATACAGCCTCTTCCACTGTGGGGCTTATAATCAGACAGAATATCCACAGTATTTCACCATTGTTCAATTAAAACAGGTATTGAAAAAGTGTTTCAGCCGGGCGCGGTGGTTCACACCTGTAACCCCAGCAGTTTGGGAGGCCGAGGCGGGCAGATCACGAGGTCAGGAGATCAAGACCATCCTGGCTAACACGGTGAAACCCCGTCTCTACTAAAAATACAAAAAATTAGCTGGGCCTAGTGGGCGCCTGTAGTCCCAGCTACTCGGGAGACTGAGGCAGGAGAATGGCGTGAACCTGGGAGGTGGAGCTTGCAGTGAGCCGAGATCATGCCACTGCACTCCAGCCTGGGCAACAGAGCGAGACTGCGTCTCAAAAAAAAAAAAAGTGTTTCAAGTCGGTTCATTATAAATGGCTTATAATCATAACAATAATCTTCCTTTTGCCTTTAAATTTAACTTAAGCAGTAAGTATTAATAAGCTGCTATGTTTTTAGAATTTTTCTAGGCATGGTGTAAGGGGTGGAGGCAGCACTTTTGATGGGATAGATAAGATTTCATAACACTAATTAAGTCATACAATTTATTAGCTGAGGAATGTAATTTGCATTGTGTATTGTGGCAGGAGACTGAAGGCAGGTGATACATAGATGCTCTTTAGAGTGTCACTGTGTTGTCTTCTTGTGGTAAAAGTGGGTAATAATGAATGTAAAGAAGGCATTTCTGGTAATTGGAGAAGCAAAGCCATTATTCTGGAGCTGAAGCTGTATAGCATCAAATACTGCATTTGCTCACTGAGGTTTTATAAAACTCCTTATTGAAATTTCTACAGGCAGAATAACTTTACTATGTGAAATTTAGATCTTTTTAGCCGATAACCTCTTGAAAACATGACCTTTGATGACATGAGTTTTCTTAGGACTAAATTATAGTAAGATGGCAGAATGGGTTAATCAACAGCAGAAGAAGACTCTTCCCATTAGGAGTCAGTAGGTGAGGATTAGGGCTTGGTGACAGTTTTATGATTGAGGTGGTGTTTGAGCTTGACTTGAGGATGTGGAGAGGGAAAAGAGCATGTCAGTGAGAAGGAGACTATAAGCAGGGTCATGGAATTGGGAAGTGGCAAGGCATATGTAAAGCATCACAAGTGGTATGGTTCGGCTGGAATCTAGGTTATGAGGGTTATGTGACAAGCTGGGAGTACTTGTAGGAATGACTGGAAAGTAGACTGAGGCTAGATCATATAGACTCTTGTATATCCTGTAAAGGAGTATGATTTTTATTCTGTAGGTTACGGAGAGCCAGTGAATGTGTATGCCAGAGTAGTGAGATGATCTGACTATTAGAGAAATTATTCTGCCTCTAGGGCATAGGATGGTTTAGCAAGAAGACTGGCTGGAAGCAGGGGGAACATAGGCCGAGGTAGCCATCCAGGTGAGAAACAGTAAGTCCTTTAACCAGGGTCAGTAGCAATGGACATGGAGAGGAAGAGGGTCTTTTAAACAAGGCCATCTTGAAGGGACACAAGGATAATTGGAGAGGGAGTGGGTTCAGAAGGGGAAAGATGAGCTTGGTCTTAGGTTAATAAATCACAGTGAAATACTAAGAAAGCTGTATAACAAAATCTATTCTATCAGAGCATCATTAAGTGGGAAAGATGACTGCAATACAATGCAAAACAGACATGGATCATAGTAGACTTATTGTTGTAGTTACAACTTTAATCTGTGTACCTGCTGGTATCAGATTACAATTAGAAAAAAAGAGTGTGGGGTGGTTGGGGGTGTGGGGGTAAGGGGAGATATATATATAAAAGTTATTCAAGCCAAATGTTTTTGTCTTTACCTTCTTCTCAGTAAAAAAAAAAAAAAAAATCTGAATTTATATTCTCAGGTTGTCTTCATTATAGCAATTGGTGTCTTTGAATTCAACTTAGAGACAGGCCCCATCAGCACTTTATAATCCACTCCAAAGTGTCAAGAGCAATTAAGAGCTAATGAAACACTCCTGGAAAAATAATAAGAGAAGTTATTTAATAATAAAGTCATTACTTAAATTGCTTTCTGGGGTCTTTCTGATGTGGTATTGATGTCATTAAGAGCTCATAAGTGATGACTTTTCTCATTGGTTTTATGCCATTTTAATTCTAGGCTGGTTCAAACCTGCTAGGAACTGGGCCAATTCCTACATTTCTAAGTCACAATCCCAACCCCACTGCCCAAAGTGAAATAAATGATTGAATAATTGATCAGGCACTGATGATAACCCATCTAGATGCCCGAGGCCTTAAACATCACATTTTTCTGCAATTATATGGACAGCTCAAGCAAAATTTGATTCATTCCTTGGCTTAAAAATTTTTGCTAACCTTGCAGGTCTGACATTAAAGAGATAACTTTTGTGGCTAGGTTGCAAGAATGGACTAGTTTGAGAGGCAGCAGAGAACATTCCTTTCTTTTAATATTACTTTAAAAAATTAAAAAGTACACATTTCCTATTAAAAAACTAAAACCACCTAGAAATCTATACAGTAGAGTGATATCGCTTTTGCTTCCCTTTTGCTACCCTTATATTGCTGCTTCTAAAAGGTAGCCAGCCTGTAAGTGCTTCTTTCCTCTTCTCTTCTCTTCTCTTCTCTTCTCTTCTCTTCTCTTCTCTTCTCTTCTTTTCTTTTCCTTCCTCTTTTGAAAGCTCGTTCTGCATGGGTGTTTGTGTAGTCACATTCAGTCATCTCCTGCTCTGCCTTACATATACTCATTGCTAATTCTCTACATGAGTTAATTCCCTTGGACTGACACATACCTTTTGGGTAGTTGATGAAAAATCTGATTCTTTCCCCAGAAAAATGCATGTACAACACAAATACTTGCACATGGTTGCAGGGTGTTCAAGGAGCTCTAGAAGCTCAGAAAGCACGTGAACTGCAGGCAAACAGACCCTCTGCTATAAATCAGTGGGGAAGCTATCGAAGGTCAGAATCCTAAAACTAATACAGTACCTGAATTTCCTATGACAAGGAATGGCCATGCATCATCAATGGATGCTCAATTTGTTCTTATGTGTTAAGGAAATCATTGTATTGTTCATTACTGATTTCACAGGGATTTTATGAGTATCCTTAGGTTCCAAAATTTAAAAACATACAAAAATTAGCTGGGTGTGGTGGCGGGTGACTGTAAGCCCAGTTGGGAGGCTGAGGTACGAGAATCTCTTGAACCTGGGAGGCGGAGGTTGCAGTGAGCCGAGAGCATGCCATTGCACTCCAGCCTGGGTGACAAGAGCAAGACTCCATCTCACCAAAAAAAAAAAAAAGAGATTGAGAACAGGGACCAGTTTTTAAATCCTTGGAACTACTCTTACTTTGGGTTTGATTACTACAGAGTCAGCTTGCACTTCAGAAATAACTCATATGTTTTACCTGGCCAATAATTTATACAATACATATAGTTTTCTCTCCCTTCAAAGGTAAGATTATAATTTGGCATACGGGTGCCCAATTATTATTATTATTATTATTATTATTATTATTATTTTGAGACAGAGTCTTGCTCTGTCACCCAGGCTGGAGTGCGGTGGCATGATCTCGGCTCACTGCAACCTCCGCCTCCCAGGTTCAAGCGATTCTCCTGCCTCAACCTCCCAAGTAGCTGGGATTACAGTTATGTGCCACCACACTCGATTCATTTTTATATTTTTAGTAGAGGCAGGGTTTCTCCATGTTGGCCAGGCTGGTCTCGAACTCCTGACCTCAGGTGATCTGCCCACTTCGGCCTCCCGAAGTGCTGGGATTACAGGTGTGAGCCACCATGCCCAGCCAATTAATTTCTAATATATTATTTATGATATTTTTTGGATGTTCATGCTTGTCACTATTTTAGTTAAGCTGCTGACAAGAAAATGATTATTTGTTTATTTTATAGAAAGAGTATGATTTGGAAAGGGGCCATGATGAGAAACTGGATGAAAATCAGCATTTTGGTTTGGAAAGTGGGCCCCAGCACCTTCCATGGACCAGGAAAGTCTATGAGTTCTACAGTGCTCCGATTGTCAAGTTTTGGTTTTATACGGTTGGTCTCATTACAACAATATATGTCGGATGAATGATGGTTGATAGCTAGTGATGATATTGATAATATGCCTGATTTGCCACTTTGCAATAAAAATGTAGAAACCTAGTTAAAAAAAAGCGAGGGCATGACAAAGTAGGTAGCAAAGAAGACTGGAGGAAGGCAGGGAGAGGTTAGGGTGGAGCTCGCCTACTTTTTGGAGTTTGAGAACAAGCATTTTCTTCTCTCTTTGAGTGCTAAGAGTTAGCACTGTTATTGTGGGAAGATCTAGCTGGCTTTGCCCTACTGGTTAACGTTGCTTCTGTCTCTAAAAACTCCTAAGCTAGGAATTTCCATGGAAAGAAACACTGGAATATTCTTTTCTTTTTTTTTTTTTTTTTTTTTTTTTTTGAGACGGAGTCTTGCTCTGTCGCCCAGGCTGGAGTGCAGTGGCCGGATCTCAGCTCACTGCAAGCTCCGCCTCCCGGGTTCGGGCCATTCTCCTGTCTCAGCCTCCTGAGTAGCTGGGACTACAGGCGCCCGCCACCTCGCCCGGCTAGTTTTTTGTATTTTTTAGTAGAGACGGGGTTTCACCGTGTTAGCCAGGATGGTCTCGATCTCCTGACCTAGTGATCCGCCCGCCTCGGCCTCCCAAAGTGCTGGGATTACAGGCTTGAGCCACCGTGCCCGGCCTATTCTTTTCTTAACAATGTGACTGTGGTTAAAACTCTCTTGGCGTTCCTATCAGAGTCCCTCAAATATGTTGTTGCACATTCACAAAATGGTAAAACCTTACCATTTGAAGGGAGACTGAGCATTCAAAGATCTGTAGAACAACCAAATTAACAGCAGTGTTTGTAGAATTAAGCAATAGGTGGGTGGGTTCTTAGAAAATCAGCAATTGAATCAGCATTTTCTTCGTAGGAATGTGTTATATAGATAGAAAATGATGCAAGTGTTTTTTTTGCCTTCAGTAGTATATGCTTATAAATATATAGAGAAAATGAAATATTTTAGAAGCTGAACTGTGTGAACAAATACCAAATCTATTATGGATAGTAGAGCGACAGAGAAAGCATGAACTATGCTTTAGATGTGTCGAGTGCTTTTCACATTTATTTCATAAGTTTTCTTTTCTTTTTTTTTAAATATTTTTTTCCACGACACAGCCCTCAGGAGATCCTGAGAACATGTGCTCCCATAGCATTTATTTTTCTTATGCTTATCTATACTTAAATAGCTCATGGCCAAGAGTTTGTACATCTAAAACATTTGAAGTGTGACTATAAAAGGATATTTATCTAAATGTGTTGTATTTCCAAATATTTACCTGGCCAACCACACACTTATTTCCTATACTTATTGAATAAGTACATAGCTGTGTATGATTTTTATCTGTTTCCAAAAATCACATCTGCTTTCAAACAATGAGGTTTTGCTATTTTTGTAACATGCAACAACATATACGAAAGACTCTGACAGGAGTGCTGGGAGAGTTTTAACCATTGTCATACCATTGGGAAAAGCGTATTCAGGCGTTTCTTCCCTTGGAAATTTCTAGCTCAGGAGCTTTAAGAAACAGGAACAAAGCTAAGCAATAGCACAAAACCAGCCAGATCTGCTCACCATGGTGTTTTTAATAATTGGAACGAAACAAAAAGAGTCAAAAGCAATACTGCCAATGTCCAGAGTGTTTAGTGCTTAATTTTACCTAGGTGTGAGTGCTTCGGTTGCTTGTAGCCTTTGTGTAATGCCACTTTGGACTAATGAGTAAACAGACTTAACATAGCCTTTAGGAATCCAACCTGTTCTCAAGTAGAGGAATTGTGGGCTACTTTCTCAATCTGAATATCTACTTATAGAATTTGTTTGTAGTCTTTTGCTTATAAATCTTCCAGATTCAGATAGTCGTACACTATACATATTAGAAAGAAAGTTATGGCTGAGGGTAACCTAAGGTTCAGGTCATTCAATTTGATTTTACTGAGAGCTGACTGCTGTCTTTAAGACATAGTATACTAGGCAGCAGAGGGGGCGGTGAGAAGAAGACATTGCCAAACATCAATACTGACTTCAAGCAGCTTGCAGTTATGTAGGGGAGAACATTGATGTATGTAAATGAGTCCAGTATAAGGAATCAGTGTATGGAGATAGTAAAATACAAATAATAAAATATATACAGACAAATGGGCTAAGGTCTGAACCTCAGAGTAAAAGTTAAGGAGTCAATTATCTAGCCATGCTGAAACCAATGACAAAAATACTTAAATGCTTGATAGAACAAATTAACTTAAAGTATGTCCTTGAGGAGTCATCAAAAATACTCAGACTTTGAGATATAAATCAAGAGAAGTATAGAATTACTGAAATTTACCTTTACTTTCTTACATGCTTCTCTTCTACACCTCCTTAAATCATAGGCACTATTATCCATTATGACTACCTAAAAGACCACCTATTGTCAATAATACCATTCTTATATAGTTAGAAATGGTTTAAGCTATTCTCTATGTTATCTGTGCAGAACTAAAGTTAGAAGCAGAGTTACCCATGTAGGTAGATAAAAATATATGAGAAATAGGGATCAAGGTTAAAATAATATGCTTTTATGAGAATGAACACACACACACACATTTTTCTCTCAACTGATTTTTTTTTTTTTTTTTTTTTGAGGTGGAGTCTCTCTCTGTCACCCAGGCTGGAGTGCAATGGCGCAATCTCAGCTCACTGCAACCTTGGCCATCTGGGTTTAAAAGATTCTCTTACCTCAGCCTCCTGAGTGGCTGGGATTTCAGGTGCACACCACCATGCCCAGCTAATTTTTTGTATTTTTAGTAGAGACGGGGTTTCACCGTGTTGGCCAGGCCGGTCTCGAAGTCCTAACCTCAGGTGATCCGCCCACCTTGGCCTCCCAAAGGGCTGGAATTATAGGCGTGAGCCACCGTGTCCAGCCGATACGAGGTTTTTAAATGCAAGTGTTGATCAGTGAGCACTGTGTGTTGTCTGTGAGGTTATTAGAGGACTGAAGTCTCATACATTGTTGATAATAGTGTAAACTGGTAAAGCCTTTCTGTCGGAAAATTTAGTAATATTTGTCACAGTTTTCAATGTGCATGGGCAGATATTCTGCTTCTGGGAATATATCTTAAGAAGATAAGAATATTAGATAAGATTACAAAGCTATTAATCACTATGTATCTATATGTGTGATCGCTATGTCTTAATTCTTTCAAGACTTTGGAAATCTAGGCATACATATATATACACAGTAATTAGACAAACATTTATTGAATGTCTACCATGTGTCAGGCAGAGTGCTGAGTGCTGAAGATATAAATATTGACAAACAGTCCTTAATTAAAAGGGCTCACAGTTGGACACAACTTTTGTATTAAACAGCATTTTAATCAACATAAAATAGAACTCCCAGCAGTGGTAAATGCCACAGTTCGTTGTATTTGAAAATAAGCATCTATTGCCACTGAAGATCTGGCATGCTTCACACACGTTTTCTTTCTGTGTTTGAGATGGAGGGGAAGGCCTGTGATTCCTCCTGGGCTTGCTGTTAGCCTGCCAGCGCCCCTGTTGGACGTGCAGGGTCCTGGAAATGCCAGTCAGGAGCCAGCAGAACAATACAGTGTGTCCTTCCATGCATCTGAGAACAGTGATTTCATTCCTGCCTCTAAATCCTAGACTAGAAGACTATGGATTGTTGTGCTTTCCTTGATACTAGGTCATCGATAACCCAAAGGTGGTCCTAGTTATGTGTTCATGTTATCGTGTTGAAGTTCATGCCTGGGTTTCTGCTCCATCTGCGTCTGCTTGGCGTGCTCTATGCTTGCTCTCACTCACGTCTGGGGAATGTGTGTCCTCCTCACAGATGGCGTATTTGGCATTCCTCATGCTGTTCACTTACACCGTGTTGGTGGAGATGCAGCCCCAGCCCAGCGCGCAGGAGTGGCTTGTTAGCATTTACATCTTCACCAGTGCTATTGAGGCGGTCAGGGGGGTGAGTTCTGCCATCTACCTTTATCTTCCACATATGCCCTCGGCTTCTGCAGGTGTCCACTAAAAGACTCCTTGGCTCTGATGATGAAAATGGACACGTCAAGGATGGGGGAAGACAGGAAACACTGACCTTGACTTACATGCTGCAAGAAGTTTATTTGGGGGAGAATCCTTGATTCCAGCCCTTTATCCTTGTCAGCTGCTTTCTGTTGGTTGGTGCACTTTGGAAGCAGTTATCTTTGAAGCAGATATCCTGGTGTGTTTACCAATCCTAAAGGATAGATGATGCCATAGAATTGTATTAAACCCTCCAACTATTTTATTTCCCCCAGGGTTTTTTTTTTTTTTTTGGTGGGGTTGATTTTTATTGCCTTGCATTACTTTCATATTATCAATTTCATCTAATGAGTGACATAAATGGCTGACGTTGTGCAATATGTAAGGAATATGTTTATAGCTTTTGAAAGCTCCTACCAAACACTTTGAAAATTGAAGCTGGAAATCTCTCTGAGGCAGATAATCCAAGAAGCGAAAAAACAAAACTTGTAAAAATTTCTAGTTTGTAATGAGTTACTTAAAAAAAAAGCGGGGTGGGGGCAGGGTGTGGTGGCTCATGCTTGTAATCCCAGCACCTGAGGCAGGCAGATCATGAGGTCAGGAGATCAAGACTCTCTTGGCTAACATGGTGAAACCCCATCTCTACTAAAAATACAAAAAATTAGCCGAGCGTGGTGGCACGCGCCTGTAATCCCAGCTACTTGGGAGGCTAAGGCAGGAGAATTGCTTGAATCCAGGAAGTGGAGGTTGCAGTGAGCCGAGATCGTGCCACTGCCCTCCAGTCTGGGTGACACAGCAGGACTCCGTCTCAAACAAAAACAAAACCAAAACCAAAAACTAACATTCCTGTAAGTTATAACTGCAATCATAAATATTTATGACTTAGACTGTTTTAGATGTCAATATATGTCTCTATGTGTGTGTATTTACCTATATTTATTTTGTCCTAGAGGTAATATAACCAACATTATATAGTTATATTCTTTGTAATTATACCTATGTTGCCTGCTAATTCCTATGTGGAGTTTATAGATTATAGAAAATAAGTCAAGAGAGAAACAGATAGTTATCTGAATTGTACCACTTTTTTAATGCTTCAGGGAAAATAGGTGTACTATTTTACATTTCCGTTTGTCTGATATGGTGATATGTATTTTCTTTTCTTAGTGAGTTCCAATATCACATTCTTTTTTTTTTTTTTTTTTTTTTTGTTTTTGTTTTTGAGATGGAGTCTTGCTCCGTCACCCAGGCTGGAGTGCAGTGGTGAGATCTCGGCTCACTACAACCTGTGCCTCCCAGGTTCAGGCAATTCTCCTGCCTCAGCCTCCGGAGTAGCTGGGATTACAGGTGCCTGCCACCACACCAGGCTAATTTTTGTATTTTTAGCAGAGACAGGGTTTCACAATGTTGACCAGGATGGTCTTGAACTCGTGACCTCAAGTGATCCTCCTGCCTCAGCCTCCCAAAGTGCTGGAATGACAGGCGTATGCCACCACACCCAGCCCAATATCACGTTCTTGGTAGAATCTCACTAAATAGCAGTAGTCGGACTGGATTACAGGATTCCTTGCTCCATCCAGTGTTCTTTGCACCCTGCTGTGCCTCCTGAAATGAAATCGTATCTATACAGATCCATTGCAATATTGAGTTTTAAAATGTCTTGGTGTTTCCTAATGCTATTTCAGGATTATTTAAAGCTAGAAAAAGTGCTTTCTATTTTTTTTTTAGTTCCAGTTGGGGTTTCAAGTGACAATCTAGCATTATCGAATGCATTAAATTATATCTTTATAGCATTGTTTAAATAATTCATTACTGATAACTTAAGTCTCTGAAATCCCCGAGTGTTTTAAGGTTTGGCATGGTTTAGATTACTCTTTAAATGAATAGTTTGTGTATTTAAGAAGATCATATTAATGGGATTCTTTGGTTGTACCTCCTTTTTTAAGTTTCCTTCTTCCTTCTTTTAGATCTGTACTTCAGAGCCCGGGAAGTTTACTCAAAAGGTGAAGGTATGGATTAGTGAGTACTGGAACTTAACAGAAACTGTGGCCATTGGCCTGTTTTCAGTTGGCTTCGCCCTTCGATGGGGTGACCCTCCTTTTCACACAGCGGGAAGACTGATCTACTGCATAGACATCATATTCTGGTTCTCACGGCTCCTGGACTTCTTTGCTGTGAATCAACATGCAGGTCCATATGTGACCATGATTGCAAAAATGGTGAGTACAGTCTAGTTTTATATCCTGGTATTCTTTCTTAAAATTGTGTTTAAAAGAATTCTTGTGGGTACATAAGTAGGTGTATGTATTTATGAGGTATATGGAATATTTTGATACAGGCATACAATGCATAATAATCACATCAGGGCAAATGGGGTTTTCATCACCTCGAGCGTTAATCCTTTGTGTTACAAACAACTCACATAGACTCTTTCAGCTATTTTTAAATGTACAATTCATTATTAACTGTAGTCACCCTGTTGTTCTAGTGTTCTTTGTAAACATGCTATGTGGTGCCAGCTAGATTTGTACTGCTGGGCTCAAGGGATCCTCCCATCTCAGCCTCCTGAGTAGCTGGGACTATAGGCATCCACCACCATGCCTGGCTTCTTTTTAATGGTTCTTCATGGTTTATATCCAATAGTTTAACTTTTGAAATTATTATTATTATCATCATCATTATTGAGACAGGGTCTTGCTCTGTCACCTAGACTGGAGTGCAGTGGTGTGATCACAGGTCACTGCAGCCTCACCCTCCCAGGCTCAAGAAATCCTCAACCTCCTGAGTAGCTGGGACCAGAGGCACACACCATCGTGCCAAGCTAATTCTTTTTTGTTATTTATATAGACAGGGTCTCACTATGTTGCCCAGGCTGGTTTCAAACTCCGGAGCTCAAATGATCCTCCTGCCTCAGCCTCCCAAAGTGCTGGGATTACAGGCATGAGCCATTGTGCCTGGCCATTTTGGAATTATTTATAGAAGCACAGCGAGCAAGATCATGTCACCACTGCCTTCCATGTAACCACAAACTTGTATTTAGCAAATGACCTTGGATAGTATATTGCATATTTAGTTGATTGGGACACTCAGCTTACCCTTTTGATTAGGGCCAGATGGTATGAGATTGAGTCAAATCTGTCTCTGAGCACAGTAATTCCTGAGGACCAGATTCATGTGAGGCTATTACCAATGATATTTTCTGCTAAAATATCCGTTTATTCTTGTATCGCTCACTGACTCTCCCCTACCATCACACTCTTGAATCGTGCTTACTATAGGCCACACACTGTTCTAGGTACTTAGTGTATATTAACTCATTTCATCTTAGCAACAACTTTAGGAGGCAGGTAGTATTATTGCACACATTTACATACAAGGAAATGGAGGTTAAGTAAATTCCTCAAAGGAATATATGGGGAGCTGGGATTGAAAATTGGGCCACCTAGCTCCAGTCTGTCATCTGAGCTTGCCGTACAGTTGTGTCAACTTTTTCTTTTTTCTTTTTATTTTTTTTTCTGAGATTGAGTCTTGCTCTGTTGTCCAGGATGGAGTGCAGTGGTGCAATCTCCGCTCACTGGAACCTCCGCCTCCTGTGTTCAAGCGATTCTCCTACCTTAGCCTCCCGAGTAGCCTATAGTAGGGACTACAGGTGCTTGCCACCATGCCCGGTTAATTTTTTATTTTTTAGGAGAGACGAGGTTTCACCATGTTGGCCAGGCTAGTCTCAAACTCTTGACCTCAAGTGATCCGCTCACCTCCGCCTCCCAAAGTGCTGGGATTACAGGCGTGAGCTACTGAGCCTGGCTGGCTTTTTCCATCTGGCTATTCACAAGGACCTAAGACTTACCCTTTAATAAGTACAGTGTCTCAAGATCAGCTTTGGCTTTTCCTTCTAGAATACTTATTGGCAGGGAAGGGGCAAGTTCTGGAGAATGAAGGGTAGTGCTAAGACAAACAAACAAAGAAGACACAAAAGAGACAACCTCCAGGACTCCAAAGATTTTTCCTATTTGACATTTTTCTCTTAGACCAGAAAGGTTTTCTCTTGTCTTGGTGACATTAGTATTTATGAGACAGGCTATGCCGAGATAACCAATATATTTCAGTGACTTAGCACAAAGGTATTTCTGCCTAATGCAAGGTTTGGTGAGAGCTCATGGGGGCTGTCCTCTATGCAGTGACTCAGATCCCTTTGTCTTGTGACATAGCCATGTGAACATTTGGCTCCTGAGGTCTATGGCAGGGAGTAAGAGGGATGGAGAAAGTCTAATGGCTTTTAACTGCTCTGGACAAGAAGTGCCCAAGTCACCATCAGACCACAGCCCACTGGTTGGAATAGGTTTCACAGCCCCAGCCTAATGGAAGGGAAGCTAAGAGACGTAGAGCACCTCTGGAAATACTGATGGGAATTGTGGTGAACGCTCTCTCTGTTACAGTAAACTAATGGATTGAGTTGATGTACATTTAATAGATGGAATTAAACTGGCTTGATCAGTTTCTTAGACTGTAATCAATTCCTGAAGACAATTCTGGGAATAAGGAGCCTTTGGATGAATTCAACAATACCCTATTTTTTTTTTTTTTAATTTTCCTAACCTCTGGTTCAAGTGGGGGCAAAGTTGGATATTAGCTAATCAAAAAGTGTTCACAATTCATTACTGCTTAAACAAAGAAGAACAGATTCTCTCCTCTCAGCACATTTTTGTTATTCCATAGACCACGTTGACTTGAAATACATACTGTGTGAGAAAACAAAAGAGTTTAGCCAAAGAAAGTCTAGCTGTTTCGTGGGCAAGGGTGTTTTAGTCAATGACTAGACAATCTTACTATTTGCAGGTATAATTGTGATGGTTGCTGGTGTTTGGTTTCTTTTGAACTTCAAATCTGTGGTAAAATTCTGGTTGTGCTATGCTCTTTTGCAGACAGCAAACATGTTCTATATTGTGATCATCATGGCCATAGTCTTGCTGAGCTTTGGAGTGGCACGCAAGGCCATCCTTTCACCAAAGGAGCCACCATCTTGGAGCCTAGCTCGAGATATTGTATTTGAGCCATACTGGATGATATACGGAGAAGTCTATGCTGGAGACATAGATGGTGTGTATGGGATTTTGCCATCTTGCAGAAATTGTGCCTTCGTAGTTAGCAAGAGTAAAATAAATCTGAAAAACAATCATCTAAATCTAAAAATGTTTGAATTTATGGTATCCTGTGCAGTTAATGTGCTAAATGTTTGTCTAGAGTGGCAGGACTGTGATTCATCTTATCTCTCATTCTTTTAAAATTCTTTATTTGTAGTTTGTTCAAGCCAGCCATCCTGCCCTCCTGGTTCTTTTCTTACTCCATTCTTGCAAGCTGTCTACCTCTTCGTGCAATATATCATCATGGTGAACCTGTTGATTGCTTTCTTCAAGTAAGTTATTTCAATTAAATATGATTATTTTATTTAAATAAGAAATGTGAGCAGATATGTTGAGTAGATTCACATGTACTTTGAGTATGTAACCTTTGATTTTTGTGTGTTCTATGTTTTATTATTATTGTTTTGAAATATGTGCATAAAACTACTGGTAAGAAGGACGCAGAGCGTGGGAAATGGTGAAATAATAAATGCAATCATCCATCGTTATCTGTGGAGGGCTGGTTCCAGGACCCCCTGCGGATACTAAATTCTATGGATGCTCCAGTCCCTTATAGAAAATGGTGTAGTGTTTCATATAACCTATGCACATCCTCCTATATACTTTAAAACATCTCTAAATTATCTATGGTACCTAATGTAGTGTAAATGCAATGTAAATGGTTGCTATACTGTATTGTTGAGGGAATAATGACAAAGATAAAATGTCTCTGCATGTTCAGCACAGACACAATCATCCTTTTCTTTTACCCAAATATTTTCAATCTGTGGTTGTTTGAATTCACAGATGCAGAACCCACAGATATGGAGGACTGACTGTGGAGGGAAAGTACAATGTAACAACATCAAAATGCAAGGAGATCTTGAGTTGTGATTAGGCAGTAAGTTCGAATTATGAAAGGATAGCAAGTGATGGAATTGCAGGTTGGCGAAGGAGTTCTTGATATACTTTCTTCACTTGCTCCCAGCTTCCCCTGTTCTCTGTTTTCTCTTTCTCTCTCTCTCTTCCTTTCTTCTTTTCCTTTCCTTTCCTTTTCCTTTCTTTCTTTTTTCTTTCTGAGATGGAGTCTTGCTCTGTTGCCCAGGCTGGAGTGCAGTGGTGTGACCCCAGCTCATCACAACCTCTGCCTCCTGGGTTCAAGCAATTCTCCTGCCTCAGCCTCCCAAGTATCTGGGATTACAGGTGCCTGCCACCACGCCTGGCTAATTTTTATGTTTTTAGTAGAGATGGAGTTTCACCATGTTGACCAGGCTGGTCTCAAACTCCTGACCTCAAGTGATCCACCTGCCTCAGCCTCCCAAAGTGCTGGGATTACAGGTGTGAGCCACCACACATGACCCCTGTCACTTCTTTTTTTTTTTTTTTTTTTTGTGGTGTCTTTCTGTTGCCCAGGCTGGACTGCAGAGGTGATCTTGGCTCACTGCAACCTTTGCCTCCCATGTTCAAGTGATTCTTCTGCCTCAGCCTCCTCAGTAGCTGGGACTACAGGTGCATGCCACCACACCCGGCTAATTTTTGTATTTTTAGCAGAGACAGGGTTTCACCATGTTGGCCAGGCTGGTCTCGAACTCCTGACCTCGTGATCCACCTGCCTTGGCCTCCCAAAGTGTTGGGCTTACAGACATGAGCCACTGCGCCCAGCTGTCACTTCCTAAATCATGCATCACACTACTCTTCCCCTGACCCATTCCTCTCCAACCGCATTGGCCCCTCAGTTTTTCAGACCACACAGGTGCCTTTGTGCTTGCTATTCCCTCTGCCTAGAATGCTCTTCCTGCAGCTACCGGTATGGCCCACTTCCTCACCTCTTCTCGTCTTGCTCAGAAGCAAGCAATTTATCTCAAACACTGAAAAGAGTGCCTGACACGTATTTGTTTTGTAGACAAAAGAAACCAAGTGAAGCAATGGGAAGAAACTCATATTTTCTAGATGCCTCTTAAATGCCAGACACTGTGCTAGGTATTTGATTCCTTGTTTACCTTACCAAAGAGAAAAAGATAAGAAAAGAGAAAATCAATTTATGCAGTATAAGTAATGAAAGTAGGGAAGACACAGGTTGAGAGTTAGGCAAAGTAAATCAGAATTCTTAAAAAAAAAAAGTGACTGCTGTGTTGTTACCTGTACATGGGGAAGACATACCTTCCTACTTGTTATATGATAGTCATCAGTTCTCTTAGCCCAACCATTTTAGGAACTTAGAATATTTGCTGGTGTTTAGTTATAATAGCTATTTTTATATATCAAATAATAAAAGGGTCTGAGTTTTTTGGGGGGGCGTGAGGGGAGACAGGGTCTCACTCTGTCACTCAGGCTGGAGTGGTGCAATGGTGTGATCTCAGTTCACTGTAACCTCCGCCTCCCTGGTTCAAGCGATCCTCCCACCTCAGCCTCCTGAGTAGCTGGGGCCACAGGTGTGTGCCATCATGCCCAGCTGAATTTTGTATTTTTGGTAGAGACAGGGTTTCGCCATGTTGCCCAGGCTGGTAGTCTGAGATTTTTATTTATTAAAAATGTCCAGTGTCTCATTGCCCGTTTGCTCTCAGGGGAAAGGCTCACACCCCCCATCTTAGCCCCAGGCAGGTAAGTGGGTGCTGGTGATGGGATGGCATGACGCTCCTGCTGTGGGTGTCACCAGGAGGCTCTTTGGACCTCTGTCGTTGGGAAGGTCCTTTGGGAAGGAGTGTCACCCGGTCAGGTGGTGTGCTCCCAGTCACTAGAGGTGTACACTCGAGGTTGGGTGAACGCCTGCTGGTCATGGTACCCAGTGAGTCTTGCCCAAGTGGGCAGCTGAGCAGAGGCCCTTCTGGGTCTTGGAGTCCAAAGAACTGCAGAGCAGCCCAAGGGATGTGGGTCAATTTTGAGTGGCAGCCAAGTCAGGGAGCCCGTGTGCCTCATGTTTGGGTCTGGTTGGCTTGGCCACCACTGAAAGCAGCAATAAGTACAGGCTCCTGGTACCTGCAGATCTCCTGCAAATGGCCCAGAGAACAGCCTTGAAGCCACCTTTCCCCTCCAGGGGACTGATCCTGTCCCTAATGCTGCAGTGGCATCCAGGGATCAGGGGAACATTGCTTTGAGAACTCTCCTGCCTGTTACAGAGGCAGCACAAAGCTGGTGCCCCCTGAGCCAACACAGCACTGGGATGGCTTTTTAGGAGAGAACTCTGTTGGTGACAGTCACATCTCAAATATAATAGCTGATTTTAAAAGCCAGCAGCAACGAAGCTATATACCTGAGTACAGGTGGCAGTTGCAGAGAGCCATGGGCTGGAGAGGGTCAGATAGGGCCTCCCACAAGGGGATCCTGGGGACGCTGCAGCTCAGAGTGACTCCCAGCTCTGTCACTGGCAGGGCGACCCCTTCATTCTGGAGCCTTAGCTCTGGAAGCCCCCAGTGGGGGTGCCCTTTCAGATGCCCCCTCTCCATTTTAAAGGCTCTGATTCTCGATCTTGAAGCCAAATGCAGCATGGACACTCGACTTCCGTTTCCACTGGGACGGATGGAGGTCTCCTTTCTAGCCCCAGCCCAGGCGGCCAAGCCCATCCTGGCATCAGAACATGCTGAGCACATTTTGTAGGGTGGCACCTTTTTATCCAAGTTGCTAGCTACACATCAGTGTTTAAAGAGAAAAAAGTGACCTTTCATTTTTTTTTTTCTTGAAACTTGAGGAAACAGGATACATACTACTGATTTGATTTTTTCTTAAAGAAAACTAAATGCGCAACTGCAGAGTGCTAGAGGTGTGTATTTTTCATACAGTGCGGGGAAAGTATTTGTGCTGCTTTTAGGAGATGGACTGAATTGTCTGGTTTCTGTCCCCGGGCCCAGCAGCTACGTCTATTTTCTGTAGAAGGTGCCACAGTGAGACCCGGAGCCACCCCTTCCTGCCGTGGCACTGTTTAGAGCTGGGAGCCTATGGACTCTCGGCCTGTTTCTACCTTCTATTCAACCACTCTGATGTGGGGAGACAAAAAAGAATAGAACTTTTTGATACAGTGGTAGAAACATTGATTTGAACTATTTTAGTAGAAGGAGTACCAAACAAGACTCTGATAGTGTATACTTTGAGCTAGATAAATAAAGGCCTCTTTTTGAGCCTCCTGGCCAACGACAACGACAGAAACAAACGTCCAGTGTCAAAAAAGAAGTTAAGAAATCCTCGCATAGGACAAATTTCTCATGTTAGAGATGAACACACTGAAGACCACACAAACTGACCAACCCCAGATCTGACTACTTGTCCAGGAGCCAGTTATAGACAATTCTTTATAAAATAATTGAAAAAACCAAAAATAAACAAACAAACAAAATTAAATACGCCGACCTGCTGGTGGAAGGCTGTTGTCATGTTGGAGTGAAACAACTATTAATAGCATGTGCAACCCTAGAGTTTCTCACTCATTGACCAGGACCCCAAAATGTGCATTTCTGACATGTTCTCAGGTGATGCTGACGCTGCTGGTTCAGAGAATATGCTTGAGAACTACTGAGATAACCCAGCCATCTATGTTTCAATCACCTTCTGTATGGATTCTGAGAAACTTCTATTCTTACCCAAAGATGGTGTTCTCCAGGATAACCCTGGTTCCTTTCCTTTATCACTGTTCAAGTTTAGGGTTATCTGTGTTTTTATTTGCTAAATTTGGCTACCTTCCTCAAGTTCTACTCTTTTTCTTAAAAAAGAAACTAAATTTTGTTAGTTTATGCACAATATTAAGATGGACATTTTACTGTGTTCCTCTTATATCATATTATATACTTAAAGTTAAGTAGTTAAGGATGATCTATTGTTTCAGAATAACCGTAGCCCCAGTCATTACCCCCATGGCAAGTTCTATAATATCAATATTCACTGTTCTATCTCCATGTTACAGCTACAAAGTGACCTACCAATAAGGAGTTACTTTTATTGTAAAGTTAATCTAAATAATTTGTCTGGATTTTCATAGAAGCTCTGCTTTTTGATTTAAGATGAATTGATTCTTCTTCCATTTCTTCATTTACACCATTCTGTTTGCATGTTTTAACTGGGATTTTTCTAGCAGTTCTCACATTTGACATTAGATCGATGATACAGAGGAACATTAAATCTGTTTCCCATAAACGATGAATTATGGACTGAAAAAGAGCTTTTATGTGAGAAGAGATGGTGACTTGAGAATAGTGTTGAGTTCCAGAACAGATTTTCTGTTCATTACACTGAAAACGTTGACATTTTCTTTTCTCTGATTGTAATGTCTGCCTTTTGCTTGTTATTCTGATTAGCATGTTTGATTGTAGAAGGTAGCTAATATATTTTGTTTGGTGGAAGAAGAATCGTAAACACAGTGGATAGTATTTGTGTTGGGTAACTGCTGGTAATGTCAGGTGAACTAATCATAAATGTTGGAAAATATAGAATCTGTTACCTTTCAAGACTTCATATTAAAACATTGTCCCTCCCTTACTTCATCTTACAGCAACGTTTACTTAGATATGGAATCCATTTCAAATAACCTGTGGAAATACAACCGCTATCGCTATATCATGACCTACCTCGAGAAGCCCTGGCTGCCCCCACCTCTCATCCTGCTGAGCCACGTGGGCCTTCTCCTCCGCCGCCTGTGCTGTCATCGAGCTCCTCATGACCAAGAAGAAGGTGACGTTGGATTAAGTAAGTTTTTCTGTGTGAGGCAGGAGGAAGAGAGCAAAAAGTACAGATTCAAGGCAAAGATGCACCGGAGTATTATAAGTTACGTTCAGGGCACTGGGGGGCTCTGGGAGTTCCCTGACAATAGAATATCAGCTGATGCCCTGGGTCTAAGTAAATATATTGACCTCATTATGAGGTCGCAGTGCCTTTTGCCAAGATCAATGGATACTTAGAAAGGAATAGGTAGGAAGAGAATCTCTGCTTGATTGTGTAAAGGCTTTAGGTTACATGGAAAACCTGTGTTTTCTCTGCTGACCAGAGAACTCATCAGAATAACTCCTAGAGAGTAGTCCTGTGACCTGTACTGTTCTCCTTGTTGTGGAAGATGGAATTCAGACAGAATGGAGTTACAGAAGGCCTTGGGGTCTGAGAGAAAAGATAAGCAAAGCTGGGCTTAACTTATTAACCAGAGTCATGGTCCTCTGATTCTCTAATCTACTGAGCATGGAGGTGATTCTGAAATGGATGTTTCTTATTTTCAAGAACCTCAACTCAGAGACTGGGTGCAGTAGTGCATGCCTGTAGTCCTAGCTACTCAGGAGGCTGAGGCACAAGAATTGCTTGAGCTCAGAAGTTTAAAGCTGGGGTGCGCCATGATCGTGCCTGTGAGTAGCCACTGCACTTCAGCCTGGGCAACACTGTGAGTCAAGATGCGGAAATAGGGATTCTGACTTCTGTTTTTACAAAGCATAAGCCTATGTATTTTGAGGTTTTCCTAATTCATCTTGTTTAGCCAGATCTTCACTGCATGATATGACTATCATACTAATTGTTGTCAGAGAACATTGCATTTGGTGGTTTTACAAATCTTCTGTAGTTCCTATCAAGCAATTCCACAGTTGGTACCAGGCCCATTTCTAGATAGTTCCCAGAAATACAGGAAGCAGGTGGCATAAATACACAATCCTTTTCCCAATTCCTAAATCTAAAATACCTCTGAAAACTGAAAGCCTTTTTTCTTCATAAATTGAGGAAAAACTTATTTGGCAAAAAAAGGCTGATAAGAATTGATGTGAAGCCATTTATTTTCTTTATTTCTTGGAGTATGAATATTCATTGATGTTGCTGAAGAAAATAGTAATATGTTTGATTTTAGGGATTGCTTTAACCTTAACTAGGGATTTCACTTCATTTATGATATATTCACTGTATTAACTTTCTGAAACTAGAAAAGAGCAGTTCTGAATTCTAAAATACTCTGGATTCCAGGAGTTTCAGCTAAGGGACAGTGGGCTGTTTATGTGTTTAGGTGGGTTCTTAGGGGGACAGGTCATCCCTTGCAGTATATTATGGGATTAACAGGGTGATATGCTTTTGCTGGTGGTAGGTGACTCTGTGACGTATTTTTTCTCCTCCTAACTCACTTTGAAGATTTTTTCTTTTCTTTTTCATACCCCACTCCCTGACCAAGAGATTCAGCCTTTGTACGAAAGCCAAAGCATAACTGAAGTTAACTTGAAGGCTTATAATTATACTGTAAATTTCAGGCTGCTAGTAGAGAGATGTCCCACGCTTTGGCTGCAGAACCATTGCAACCTAATAGCAGAGTGTGAATTGCTTGATAAATCCTGGAATTGACTAGGATTTGCTCAGACTTCCTAGTACCACATGAAAGAACGTTTCCTGGGTTTACCTTGGTCTGTGCTTATAGGATGATTTCATAAAAACTCGAGTAAAGTTTACAATGAATTCACCCTGAGCTTTCTGGAACATTCTTGAATTTTCGTAACATTGCTTCTAATCTTTTATATTGAGGGTAAAGACATTTACACAAGGGGCAGCAGTGCCACCTTGCGGACAATTACAGGAAAGCGCCACATACTGCAAGCTGCACCTGTCATTGGAATTACTCTGGATTGTTTGCTCTCAGGGACCCACATAAGGTTCACATCATGACACCTGTGAAGTTTCTTGCTCATAGGAGATTCTTCAATGAAAGAAGTTTAGAGTTGGGTAGGGGATGGGAGATAACTAATCTTTTCAGTGTCTGAAAAAATTTTTCCTGCCATTTAAATCAGAAAGCACTGTATATCTGAGTTGTGAATACATTTTACAGCTGAATAATACTTTTAGCCATGTTTTCAATTTAAAATTAAGATCTTTTGTCATTTTTTTCAGAAAATAATGTAACAATTGCATTTTAAATAAATTCTGGAGAACCATGTTAGTTCTTTTTGTCCTAATGTAAGCAAAACCATTCAAGAAAGAGAACTTTCCAATTTAATCCTTTTAGCAGCATCATTTCATTTATATATTTTCTAAGTATTATAAACTTGCTTAAAAGATGGTATATTATTCTATTAGGCAGGAGTGAAAGCCAAAGTAGTAGACCAAATGTGAATGCTGGAGTTTGATGAAGAATTGCGTTAGCCTTATAATATCACTTAGTAATGTGTCTTTTTAATGAGTTATTTATGATTGTGTCAGAGAAGGTATACAACCGTGATTGGCCATTGAATGGTAATAATAATATCTCATTCTTCAGTAGAAGGACTTAGTATGCACAAACTCTGTGTAACAAGGTAAAACTTTCTTATACTTACTGGATTAATTTCAACAGACTGCCTTCTTCTAATCTTGCATTTAACCTATTGGTTATTTACTGTCATTGTAATAGCTAAAAGAGTTGGAAGAGAGGTTGATTAGTGAGTACAAATATGCACTTTGATAGAAGAAATAAGACCTAGTGTTCAATAGTTCGGTAGGGTTTTTGTTGTTGTTGTTGTTGTTTTTAGAGATGGGGTCTTGCTCTGTTGCCCAGGCTGGAGTGCAGTGGAGCGATCTCCACTCACTGTAACCTCTGCCTCCTGGGTTCAAATGTTTCTCCCACCTCAGCCTCCTGAATAGCTGGGATTATAGGCATGGACCACCACACCCAGCTAATTTTTTTTTGTTTGTTTGTTTTAAGGAGCAGAGAGTTTAATAGGCAAATAAGAAGGAGGAAGCTCCCCCATACAGAGACAGAGAAAGGAAACCAAAGCCGAGAAAGGAAACCCCCAATTTTTGTATTTTTGATAGAGGTGGGGTTTCACCATGTTGGCCAGACTGGTCTTGAACTCCTGGTCTCAAGTGATCCACCTGCTTCAGCCTCCCAAAGTGCTGGGATTACAGGCATGAGCCACCATGCCCTGCCATCAGTAGTTTGACTACAGTTAAAATTAATTGATTATACGTTTCAAAATAGCTAGAAGAGAGTAATTCAAATGTTTCTATCTTAAAGGACAGGTAAATATTTAAGGTGATCTACTTCAGCCTTCTGAGTAGCTGTGACTATAGGCTCGTGCCACCAATTACCCTGATTTGATTATATGAATGTATCAAATTATCACATGTATCTCGAAAATATGTACATCTAATATGAATCAATTAAAATTTAATTAATTTTAGAAAGCGTTGGCAGAGAGAAAAGAAGACAATCAGATTCCCCATTTTCATAGAAATGCAGTGAATTTTTGTTAAATGTGAAAACATTCCTACCTGTGAAAATATTGAAGAGAAAGAATTCTACATATGAGTCATTTTCAAAGAATGAATAGGAGAGACCCAGGCTGGTGTTTCCAGTTCTTTCTTTTCTTTTCCTTTTTTGAGACAGAGTCTCGCTTTGTAGCCCATGCCGGAGTGTAGTGGCGTGATCACGGCTCCTGCAGCCTTGACCTCCCAGGCTCAAGCCATCCTCCTTCCTCAACTTCCTGCATAGCTGGGACCACAGGCGCCTAGCTAATTTTTAAATTATTTTGTGGAGAGAGAGTCTGCCTATGTTGTCCAGGCTGGTTTCTAATTCCTGAGCTCAAGGGATCCACCCCCCTCAGCCTCCTAAAGTGTTGGGATTACAGGTGTGAGCCACTGCGCCCGGCTTTCAGTTGTTTGTTGATGCTGTTTCTGCATTAATATTAGAAATAGTTTGACAAGGTGACAAACTTTTATCACAACAGGCTACCGTTTCTCATTTTCAATACAAGTGGAAGAAAAGCCACTCATGCCCTGAGATGAATAATGATTCTTTCTGTGTTTCATACTTATTTCTATAGAACTCTACCTGAGTAAGGAGGATCTGAAAAAACTTCATGATTTTGAAGAGCAGTGTGTGGAAAAATACTTCCATGAGAAGATGGAAGTTGTGAACTGTAGTTGTGAGGAACGAATCCGAGTGACATCAGAAAGGTAAAATATATAAATCTTTTCCATTCTGAAACCACTACCAAAACGTGATTCTACTAGAATATCTAAAGGAGTAGAAAGATATACTTTCAAATCCCAGAGATTTGCGTTCTTCATAATTTGAAATATTTAATAACATAGAATATTCATGTAATCAAAGTATATTTATTGAGCATCTACTATATTCCAGGCACTCTTTTAGTTACTAGGAGTAAGTGGTTAATAAGACACAATAATCCTTGTCCTCATGGGACTTACCTTCATGTGTGCGTGTGTGTGTGTGCATGTGTGTAGGTGGTGAGAGAAATGAAGTGGGTGGAGAACAAAACCTTAGCAAGGAAACACAAAAAATTTGTAATTTAATATCAGGCAGTAAAAGGCCTATGAAGAAAAATAAAGTAGTTGGAGAGAATAGGAGATGATGGTGGTGTGAAATCCAGCGGAGCTGGGGGTTGAGTGGACTGTTTAGATGGTCTGGTCCTAGAAGGCCGCTCTGAGGGATTGGAGTAGAGGCCTGAAGGAAGTGAGGCAGTGGGCCAGGCAGGGGCGTCTGGTGGAATAGTGCCCCTGGCGGAAGGAACAGCAAGCGCAGCCGCCTGAGGCAGCACGTTGTGTCTGGCCGCATGCAGCCAGAGTGGGGAGGAGGAGGTAGACGGAGGGTGCTGGTTGGATGGGGAGTTGTGGGGTCTCAGGGCGTCTGACCGGAGGTGGTTGTGCAGTGGGGTTAGCGGCTGCTTCACTGAAGTGGGTGAAGAGAGAATAGGAGAAGCAGAGACTGCAATTACAGGTGGCTTTTGGGAGAAGTGTTACTGTGCAGGGAAGCATGATGAGATATGGGGACCTGGTGAGGTTTTTTCGTTGGCTTTTGTTTCATGTGGCGATACATGAAACAACATGGTCCTGGAAATGATCCACCAGCAAGGGAGAAACTCAGGAGCAGGAGGGAGGAGGCCATTTGCTGAAGAGAAGTCCCTGAGAAGCTGGGAAAATGGAGGGTCTCGGCTTTTCCCCGAAGCGGGGGAATGGGACGCGATATGGCCAGAATAAATGGGAATGCAGACAGAGTTGGGGGGCACCCAGGTCTTGAGGCAAAGTCGTCGACTGGGTGTGCCTGTGGGTGGGATTTTGAGGGAGGCAGGCGGTATGGGGGGTATTCAGAGGTTTGAGGAAAGAGAAGGAGATGTATTGAAGAGAGTGAACATTAATTAGGAAGCTATAATGTGATCTGAGTTACTGCGGATTTATTACGAATTGTGGGTGCATGGCATTGTGTGAAAATACGGAAGGCTACATGTGATGAAGTGCACTTTTTTAAAACACAGAATTGTTCTTGTAAATGGAAGCAAATTGACAGAAGTTAAATGTGTTCCTTCATTTTTGAAGATACATGGAACTGACTATGACGTATTATACCTAATTATGCATGTTTTTTCTGATGTGCATATATCAGATAGAAAGATGTGAATCCTTAAATATGGCTTTAGTTAAACTGAATCACATGAAGAACTTTCTAAATGGTTCACGATGGGCATAAGTCGTGTTTATATAAACCTGGACTTCTCTCTTGGTACCATATTTATATAAATCTGTGTTTCTGTGCCTGATTGAATTTCAGATCAAATTTAATATTGAGAAAAAATTGAGTATCAAAGTTTGAGCCCACAAAATTTGATTTCACCTACATAATATCTTTAGTCCATAGTTATATGAATTTCTCTTTCCTTCTTCTACACGTTCTGCCCCCCTTTATAGCTATGCTCACTGATTGCAACAGGCAAGCTTGGTTCTCCGTTTTGTGTGAAGCATAGACCCATATTAGGAGCTTCCGGAGCTGGGATGAAGTCCTACTTCAGGGACTTACTAGTTATGTGGACATGGGCAAATTTACTGAACCCCTTTGAATCTTGGTTTTCTTTTTTCTTTACTTTCTTTTTTGAGATGGAGTTTCACTCTGTTGCCAGGCTGGAGTGCAGTGGCGTGATCTCGGCTGACTGCAACCTCTGCCTCCCACGTTCAAGTGAGTCTCCTGCCTCAGCCTCCCGAGTAACTGGGATTACAGGTGTGCGTCACCACACCCAGCTAATTTTTTGCATTTTTAGTAGAGACAGGGTTTCACAGTGTTAGCCAGGATGCTTTCGATCTCCTGACCCGCCCACCTCAGCCTCCCAAATGCTGGGATTACAGGTGTAATCCACCGTGCTCGGCCGTTTTCTTATTTGTAAAATAGACATGGAGGCCGGGCAAGGTGGCCCACTCCTGTAATCCCAACACTTTTGGAGGCCAAGGCAGGTGAATCCCTTGACATCAGGAGCTCAACACTAGCCTGGCCAACATGGCAAAACCCCGTCTCTACTAAAAATACAAAGAAAATTAGCTGGGTGTGGTGGCACTTGCCTGTAGCCCCAGCTACTCAGGAGGTTGAGGCAGGACAATCGCTTGAACCCAGGAGGCGGAGGCTGTAGCGAGCTGAAATCGCGCCACTGCACTCCAGCCTGGGCAAGAGAACGAGACTGTGTCTCAAACAAAGAAACAAATAAACAAACCATGGAAATAGCCCTACCTCTTAGAAATGTTGTGATGATTAAATGAGATAATATAGATGAACTGTGTGGCAGAGTGCTGACTCATAGAAAGGGTACAATGAAAGTTATCTATTATTAAGTAAAAATGGGCCTCTCAAAATTGTGAGTATAATTTCTTTTTAAATACAAATTCCCCTCCAACCCTTAAGGAAAGGAGAATGAACAGATAAGATTACGAACTGGGATAAGTTTGTGGAGAGCTGGTTACTCTAAACTATAAACTAAGGAAGGATTTTAGGTGGTCAGAGATATGGACGGATTTACCTTCAGTAATGGTGTGGATTTGAGGGGTCAGAATGGGAACCAGGAAGACCATTTGAGAGAACAGTGCAGTGCACTGCTGTGTCCACAGCCTTGCCAAGGTTGGTGGTGGTGGGATTGAAAGGAAGGGGTGAATATGACATTTAGAAAGAGCAATTCATTAGCCATGTTAAGGATCAGATGTGGAGCTAAGGGAGAGCATAGAGTCCAGCACGACTTTCAGACCAGAGTGGGGTAATCAGGTAAAAGCTGGCACCACCGAGATAAAGAAGGCACAGGAGGTATGAGGAGAAAGCAACGAGGTTTAGATTTCTTGAGCTGGGATTCTTGTAGTATATGTAGCCAGAGATGTTCAGGAGGCTTTGGATGTGTGCATCTGAAGGCCCTGGGGAGCATTTGCACTAGTGGAGGAGCTCATCTGCTTATTGGGACAGTCAACTGTAGGAGTCACCTGCCTACTGTAGGAAACTAAAAGTATGACAGAGGAAGCGATTATGCCCAGGAAGCAAGAGTGAGGGAACGTAGTGAGCTGAGAGTTAAATCCTGGGAGGCGCCAACAACTGTGATGGGCAAAGAGAGAAACTCATGAAGAAGACCATAAATAACCATTCAGAGGTGTATAAAGAGAACTAGAAGAAGGTGGTATCATAAGCTAAGGGAACACAGAGTGAAAGTTGAGAACCAGACATTTATAAACCAGTAATTCAGTGATAAAATCCTAAAAACATTAACCATCATAAAGCATTGTATTTCTCTTGGATTCTTTTCTTGGGATTTGAGTAGAGGGTTAGAAGTTAAATGGATATGTACCTTCTGAAAATTATGGGTACTTCCAAGAGGTTTAGAATTTGGTTATGAAGCTCTAATTTATTATTATTATTATTATTATTATTGTTTTAGGTAGAGTCTTGCTCTGTCGCCCAGGCTGATATACAGTGGAGTGATCAGAGCTCATGCAGTCTTGAACTCCTGGGCTCAAACGATCCTCCTGCCTCAGCCTTCCAAGTAGCTAGGACTACAGGCACATGCTACCATGCTGAGCTAATTTTTAATTTTTTAATTTTTGTAGAGGCAGGGTCTTGCTAATGCTGCCCAGGCTGGTCTTGAACTCCTGGCCTCAAGCAACCCATCTGCCTCAGTCTCCCAAAGTGCTGGGATTACAGTCATGAGTTACTGCATCTGAGCCTGCAGCTCTAATTAAACTTCAAAATGCAATCCATTTTCCCTCTTGATGGAGCTATCTCAGTGGCACTGTTTTTATACTGTCATCTTTGTTGAGGTCATTTGTGGGGACCTCATAAATGAGGTATGGGAAAGAGGGGAGAATATTTCCTGAGGTAACTAAGCAATAGTTTGAAGAGGGAGGGGAAGAAGATTCGGAGGATTTTGCATGTTAGCCTACCTCTGAAGAAGAGATTGCTATATCCTCCTAGAATCAAGTGAGTTGTGACAGTGGAAAAAGAGAACATAACGAGGCTGTTTTAAATCTTACTTTCCCTATTTGGGACTCTAACTTCTTTTTTGATCCCAGTAGTGTAAGTCAGCTTTTCCCTTTCTCTGTTCTGTGGAGTAAGATGCTTTTAGGTATTTTTCCACATTAAGCATGTCTTGGTACATTATATTTGGGAAATACTGTGGTTTTAAAAAGTATAAACACTGTAACATAATGTGCATTGTAATTTGTCAGTACAGAGTTATAGCTTAAGCAGGTCCTACCACTATATGACCATGAAACCTTACTGAGGAACATCTGTGACACCTCCCAGCATGGGAATTGTTGGTGTAGTTCATGTAGTACTTCATGGTACTCTCGGAATCCCCAAAAGAATTTGCCTAGATCCTAGGTGAGTTGCTGAGAGGCACCAGAAGGCGGTGGTCAGTGCCACTGAATATGGAGTTGGCCTGTCTGGGTTTGATGCCTGACGTTTTCATGGACCATGTGACTCTGGCTATGTGACCTAACCCTTTTTTTTTTTTTTAGACGGAGTTTTGCTCTTGTTGCCCAGGCTGGAGTGCAAATGGCATGATCTCAGCTCACTGCAACCTCTGCCCCCTGGGTTCAGGAGATTCTCCTGCCTCAGCCTCCCCTGTAGCTAGGATTACAGGTGCCTGCCACCATGCCCAGCTAATTTTTTTTTTTTTTTCCCGTAGAGACGAGGTTTCACCATATTGGCCAGGCTGGTCTTGAACTCCTGACCTTAGATGATCCACCTGCCTCAGCCTCCCAAAGTACCAGGATTACAGGCATGAGCCACCGTGCCTGGCCGACCCAAGCTCTTTTCTATGAAAGGATAATAGTAATGCCTAACTTATAGAGTTGTTACATGGATTAAATAAAATAGTACAAGTAGATCTTTATAAAATGCTTGGCTCATAGTGAGCACTCAGTGAATATGGTGATTTTCATGATGACTGTAATTGTACTTGCTGTTATCTCATTTTAAGGCATCTTGCCTAAAGGCCCATAATAAAACAATTACCATTCTCATCTTTCTTCCGTCCTCGTACCTTGCATGGAAGAAACTAAAATGATAAATTTTATGTGTCAGAATGACTGAAAGACTAGATTAAATTAATGTCACTGGTGGTCCAGCAAATATAATTAAAATATGTTTCACAGGACATCAAGTTTTAGAAATTAAGTACCTATAAAAGCAAGGGACCTGATTTGAGGGTGACCAGGTTATTTGTCTAACAGGTTTCTATTGTAGCGTGTTACCTGTGGCTGTGAATAGTTGCTGGTTTCTATTGTATCATTCGATGTGACTGCTGCTAATGGAACTTAATGAGTCTCCATTACTGGTGTTCAGACTGTACTGTTTTTGAATTAGATGAAACAGTGCACTGGATGGAGAGGCTCTAATTAAGCGTATTTGGAAGGGAGTATACATATATTTTGTGCTGTTTCCCACATCATCCTTGCCAGTTCTAATTTTGCAGATTCCAGAAGGTCAGGAAGCATTTGTTAAGCCTCTATTGAGTTATAGAAGTTGAATTCTATAGCAGAAGCAAAAAAAGAGGGTTCTACTCACAAAGAATATAATAAAAATGGAAGATGCCACTCTTTTTATTCTTTAATTTCTATTTACAAAGGTCCCAGAAAGAGGAAGTGGAAAATCTTTCTTTCAATCCCTGTGACTTGAGATGTGTTCTAAAGATGGGAAGTCTAACACTATTTTGGGAAGTACTTGTTACAGCTGAGTGTTAAACTCTTCATGGCATAATCACGACTTCTCCCTGCCCCCAGATAAGAGCGGGAATCATTTTTCATTTCTGCAATGGTCATGTCAGCCATGACACAGTTGGTTACATTCCCTCCCACACTGTTTTTTTACTTTAATCTTGTTTATCGAAGATTTTCATTGTTGAGAAACTGAAACTATACCTCCTCTCCCCCAAACAATAGAACAAGGGAAGAAAAGAAAGAAAAAAACAATGTGATATGCCAGAGTTCACTGTGAAAATTTTGGCTTTTTAAAATTTAGTCTTCTACATATTTCCGGTTAAAATGATACTATTTTGTATCCTGTTTTTTTTCCACTCTTATGCATCAAAAATATTTTCTCAAATTAATTACATATACTTTGTAAATATATTTTAACTGTTATTTCTGAACTTAAAAATTTTATACCAATTTTAAAAACATAATACCGAACATACTAGACATCCCCAGCCCTGCCTCTACCACCAGAAATAGCCTTATAAAATAATTATCAACAATGTGAGTATGATTTTTAATGGCTGCATAATATTCTGTCTCATAATATAACAAATATCTGTCTGTTTTAGCATAGTAAGATTACATTTCCTTTATATTTATTGTGTCCCTATGTTCCATCCTTGCTATCACGGAATTGTTTCACCTTTTCTTTTTTAAATAAAACGAATGCTGTTATGATATAGATGAACTCATTATTATCTTAATTTTCATCTCTGATTGCCTAATGAGGTTGACGATTTTACTGGGTTTCCTTACCTTTTGTATTTTATCTTTTCATCTGTTCGTGTCCTTGGGAGTCTTGGTAATTTTTTTCCCCTCAATAAATATGAAAGTTTTTGCTTAATCAAGGGATGTCAATGCCTCATTAAATTTATTAGAATACTAGTTTTCCAATGTATTTTTGTTTTAAACTTTTGTATTCTATTTTCGCGTACAAGTTTCTTTTTATGTAATCAACTCATACATGCTGTAATTTATTCCGTTGCTAGTGAAGTTTAGATAGCTGCATTAGTTTCCCAGGGCTGCTGCAGCAAAATACCAAAAACTGGGTGTCTTAGGATAACAGAACTTTATTGTCTCATACTTCTGGAAGCTAGAAGTCCAAAATCAAGGTGTCGCTATCCTTCCTTGCGTCTTCTAGCTTCTGGTGTTTGCTGGCAACTGTGGGTGTTCTTTGGCTTGTAGATGCATCACTCCAGTCATATGGCCATTTTTTCCCTGTGTGTCTTCACATCGTCTTCCTTCTGTGTGTGTCCGTGTCAGAATTTCACGTGATAAGAACACCAGTCATACTGGATTAGGGTTCAGCCTGATTATCACATTTTAACTTGATTACTCTATCAATATCTGATTTCCAAATCTGGTCACATTCTATGGTTCTGGGGTTAAGGCTTCAACATATCCTTTTTGGGGGATACAAAACCAACCTCATCCATATACAGAGATAATTACAAGGAAATGTACAGACATATAGTAACCATCTCTCAATTAAATTAATCTTTACTTTTTTTTTTTTTTTTTGAGATGGAGTCTTTTTCTGTCACCCAGGCTGGAGTACAGTGGCATGATCTGGGCTCACTGCAACCTCCGCCTCAGTCTCCTGAGTAGCAGGGATTATAGGTGCCCGCCACCATGCCAAGCTAATTTTTGTATTTTTAGTAGAGATGCGGTTTTACCATGTTGGCCAGGCTGGTCGCAAACTCTTGACTTCAAGTGATCCACCCGCCTCCCACAGTGCTGAGATTACAGGCCTGAGCCATTGCACCTGGACTAATTGTTACATTTAATTCAATTTGCTCGCAACTTATATTTACATTTGAATAGGTGAAGATGCCTTGTGTTGCTTTTACATGAATCAGTGAATGAACATCATAATCTTCAGTTAAAGTATTCAAACAACTTTAAAAATTTGCATTAGGCTTTTTCTGAATATAGGTCTTCTAAAATGGATTTTGTTTGAAACTTGGGAAGCCTGTTTGAACAGTAGAGTTAGAGATTTTTTTTTCTTTAAATTTTAAAGATCCGTGTTTTTTTCTTCTTAATTACATATTTGATTATTGATTCTGTTTCTATCATTCTTTCTTCCTCAGGATCTCCTATACACATTAAAATTGTACAATGCTTGCTATTAGGAAGTATTCAAGTATTTGTTATGTAAATGAATAAATATATTAATGAATAAAAATGGGATGATTGCTCACAATTGAAGGAATCATTAGCTGGAACTGGAAATGTGGCTCTGAAATATTAAAAAGAAAGAAGGGCTAGAAATGTAGATTTGTGATTTGTCCTCTCCTATGGGTAGCAGTGGGCATTATAGGAGTGGATGAGATCACCTGTGATGAGAGTTATGTATTGGGGGAAGAAGAAGGCAAAAGACAGACTTAACCTAGGGAAGCAGCTGAGACTCAGGAGCCATTTAAGGATGGAAGTAGGGTAGGAAGAGAGCAAATTCCCACTGGCTTAATGTGCTTGTTGGTTTTCTCCCTCCCTTCACCACTAGGGTTACAGAGATGTACTTCCAACTGAAAGAAATGAATGAAAAGGTGTCCTTTATAAAGGACTCCTTACTGTCTTTGGATAGCCAGGTGGGACACCTGCAGGATCTCTCTGCCCTGACTGTGGATACCCTAAAAGTCCTTTCTGCTGTTGACACCTTGCAAGAGGATGAGGCTCTCCTGGCCAAGAGAAAGCATTCTACTTGCAAAAAACTTCCCCACAGCTGGAGCAATGTCATCTGTGCAGAGGTTCTAGGCAGCATGGAGATCGCTGGAGAGAAGAAATACCAGTATTATAGCATGCCCTCTTCTTTGCTGAGGAGCCTGGCTGGAGGCCGGCATCCCCCAAGAGTGCAGAGGGGGGCGCTTCTTGAGATTACAGACAGTAAAAGAGACGCTGCAAATGTAAGAAATGACCAGGAAAAGCAAAAAACAGAAAGTAGTATAGTGGCTTCTGGGGGGTCTCCTAACAAGCAAGCACACTCAAAGTATGGCCAATTTCTTCTGGTCCCTTCTAATCTAAAGCGAGTTCCTTTTTCAGCAGAAACTGTCTTGCCTCTATCCAGACCCTCTGTGGAAGCAGATACAGATGTGCTGGCAAATGAACAGGACATCCATCCTGAGGTTCTTGTTCATCTGACTGGGCAGACCCCAGGTGTCTCTGACCAGGCATCAGTGGATGAACCCAAGGAACAGCACGAGCCAATTGCTCACTTAGTGGATGGACAAGACAAATCGGAGCAAGTGCTACCCACTTTGAGTTGCACACCTGAACCCATGACAGTAACCTCCCCTCTTTCCCAAGCCAAGAGCATGCAAACTGAAGGTGGATATGTAAACTGGGCATTTTCAGAAGGCGATGAAACTGGTGTGTTTAGCATCAAGAAAAAATGGCAAACCTCCTTGCCTTCCACTTGTGAAAGTGATTCCACTCGGAGTGAACAGCACCAGAAGCAGACCCAGGGCAGCTCCCTATCTGATAACTCAACGAGATCGGCCCAGAGTAGTGAATGCTCAGAGGTGGGACCATGGCTTCAGCCAAACACATCCTTTTGGATCAATCCTCTCCGCAGAGACAGGCCCTTCGCTAGGAGTCATAGTTTTAGATTCCATAAGGAGGAGAAATTGATGAAGATCTGTAAGATTAAAAGTAAGGAATAAACATTAAAAAAACAGCATTAAGTCCTTTGCATTGCTACCAGTTTTTTGTTTTTTTTTTTTTTTTAATCTATGACTCTTAACCACATTGTCATTCTCCCCGTTCTGTCAGCTTTTTCTGTAAAACAAAATGGCCCCCCCTTACTGTTGTCAACTTTCTCATGTAGACCATTTCCCTTACAGATCTTTCAAGCTCTTCAGAAATAGGGCAGGGAACATGGGTCAAAGCAAAAATGCTAACCAAAGACAGGAGACTGTCAAAGAAAAAGAAGAATACTCAAGGACTCCAGGTGCCAGTAAGTGTACTGTTATTCCATCTTTTAGGTTTTGGGCAGTCAAGGTAGTGGTCTTAGTTTGATTTATCTTTATTGTAAAGTGTCATCTACACAAAATAACATTGTATTGAAAGGTTTGAAGATATAATTTGTTCCTCTTTTTAAGAGATGGGGTCTTGCTATGTTGTCCAGGCTGATCTTGAACGACTGGGCACAATTAATCCTTCCACCTCAGCCTTCCAAGTAACTGGGACTACAGGTGTACACAATCACACCCAGATATAAATTTAAGAGTCATTAGAGTGGATATACTGCAATTTATTTATCTGCTAACATGTTGAAGGACATTTGGGTTGTTTTCAATTTTTGGCTATTCCAAAAAAACTATCACGAACATTTGTGTACAAGTCTTTTTGTGGACATATGTTTTAATTTCTCCTTGGTAAATACTTAGGAATGGAATGTCAGAGTCATATGGCAAGTGTTTTTTAATTTTTGAAGAAACTTCCAAACTGCTTTCCAAGGTAATCATAATATTTTACATGCCCACCAGTAATTTGTGAGCATTTCAGCTGTTCCACATCCTCACTATCTTAGTTTGTTTTGTGTTGCTATAATAGAAACCCAAGACTGCATGGTTAATAAAGAAAAGAAGTTTATTTTTACAGTTCTGGAGGCCGGATAGTCCAAGGTGGAGGGAACACATCTGGTAGGGACTTCTTGCTGGTAGAGACTCTCTGCAGAATCCTAGGTGGCACATGGCGAGGGGGGCTCCTGAGAGAGCCAAACAGGCTTTTATAACAGATCCATTCTCATGATAAATAACCCATCCCCTCCATAATCCATTAACTCATGAATGAATTAATCTATTCGTGAGCCAGAGCCCTCATGATCCAGTCACCTCTTAAAGGCTCCGTCTCTTCATACGATTCCACTGGGAAGTAAGTTTTAACATGAGTTTTGGAAGGAAAAAACATTCAAATCATAGCACTCACCAATTCAGCATACTCAATCTTTTAAATTTTAGCCATATTAGTGAATGTGTAGTGGTATCTCATGGTACGATTTCCTTTGTATTTCCATAGTGACGAATGCTACTAGACATCTTTTCATGTGTTTATTTGCTTTCTGTACAGTCTTGCATTGCTTAATGATGGGGATACTTTCTGAGAAAGGTGTCGTTAGGTGATTTCATCATGGCACAAACATCATGGAATGTACTTACACAAACCTAGATGGTCTAAGCTACCACATGCCTAGGCTGTCCCATGTAGCCTGTTGCTCCTAGGTTATAAACTTGTACAGCATGTTACTGTACTCAACACTTTAGGTAATTGTAACGCAATGGTATTTGTGTATCTAAGCGTATCTAAACATAGAGTCAGTAAAAGTACAGTATAAAATATAAAAATTGGTACACCTGTATAGGGCACTTACGTGCAGGACTTGGAGGTTGCTCTAGGAGTGTCAGTGAGTGAGCAGTGAGTGAATGCAAAGGCCTAGAACATTACTGTACACTACTGTAGACTTTATAAACACTATACACTTAGGCTACACTAAATTTATTTTTAAAAAATGTGCTACATGTTATCACAGCTGTAGTGTCACTAGGTGACAGGCATTTTTCAGTCCCGTTATAATCTTATAGGACCACCATTGTATTAGTGGTCTGTCATTGGCTGAAATATTGTTATGAGGGGCATGGCGGTATATCTTTTTTGGTGACATGTTTGTTCAGATCTTTGCCCATTTAAAAAATTGGGTTGTTGTCTTATTATAAAGTTGTGAGCATTTTAAAATATATGATCAAATCCTTTTTTGAGTAGACGTTTTTGCAAATATTTTGTCTCAGTGGTTTGCCTTTTAATTTTCGTGAATGTCTTTTGAAGTCATATTTTTTTTTGATGAAGTGTTTGATTCTTTTCTGTTATAGTCTATGATTTTTGTATCACATTTAAAATATTTTTGCCAGGATCACTAAGACTTATTCTCATGTTTTCTTCTAGGAATTTTATAGTTTTAGCTCTTGCATGTAGGTCTATAGTCCATTTTGAGGTAATTTTTTGTATATGAAGATAGCTAAGAATTGAGTTTCTTCTTTCCTCTTTCTTGAATATGAATATCAAAATTTTCTACTACTTTTGGGTAAAAAGATATCTTTTTCAATTCTGTTCTTGACCATATTAGCAATAATAGAAGATATCTTTTTTCTATTGAGTTGCCTTGACATCTTTGTCAAAAATTAGTTGACCATATAGATCACAATATATATGGATCAATTTCTATCTCTATGCCAATATTATCCTATCTTGAATACAACTTTATGATAATTTTTGAGTCATATATTAAAGGTCAATTTTTTTCTTTTTTAAGAAGTTTGGCTATTTTGTGTTCTTTGCATTTCCTTATAAATTTAGAATCAGCTTGTCAATTTTTATAGAGAAGTGGGCTGGGATTATGAATGGAATTGCCATAAATCTATACGTCAATGTGGGGAAAGTTGACATCTTAACAATAATGAATCTTCTGATTCACGAACATGATATATTTCTCCATTTAGGTCTTCTTTGATTTCTTGAAGTAATATGTTATAGTTTTTAGAGTACAGATCTTGCACATATTTTGTTAAATGCATCCCTATTTCATATTTTTTATTTTATTATAACTGCAATTAGTTAACAATTTTAATATCTGATTATTTGTTTGTGGTATATAGAAGTTTTTTGATACTGGTCTTATATTTTGCAACCTTACTAAGCTTCCTTACTTGAGTAGTTCTTGTGTAGCTTTTTAAGAATTTTCTATATACATGACCATGTTATGTACAAACATAGATAGTTTTACTTCTTCCTTTCAATCTGGACACATTGTATTTCCTTTTCTTGCCTGATTACACTGACCAGAACCTCTGGCATAATATTGACTAGAAGTGATAAAAGCAGATAGCTTTTCCTGTATCTGTTCTTAGGGGAAAAGCATTTAATCCTTTACCATTAAGAATGAGGTGAGTTACAGGTTTTTCTATAGATGCACTTTATCAGGCTGAAAACTTTCCTTCTGTTTTTAGTTTTCAGAGAATTTTTATCATTCATGGATATTAGCCTTTGTCAAATGCTTTTTCTGTATCTACTTAGGTGATCAGATATTTCTCCTTTTGATTGTGTTATTTTACAGTGAATTTCATTAATTAATTTTATAATGTTAGAATTCTTAGAATATTAAATTACCTTGCTGGGATGAATCCCACTTGGTCATGATTTTTTTTTTCCCATATTGTTTCATTTTGCTAAAATTTTCATTAGTTTTTTTGCATCAATTACTGAGGGATAGTTGTCTTTAGTTCACTTTTATTGTAATATCTTTGTCTGGTTTTGGTATCAGGATGATGCTTGGTTTATTTAGTGATTTGGGAAGTATTCCCTCCTCTTCAGTTTTCTGGGTGAATTTGTAAGGAATTGATATAATTTCAGTCTGAAGTATTCGGTAGAATTAACCAATGAAACCATCTTTGTAGGAAAGCTTTTAACTACAAATTCAGTTTCTGTAATAGATATAGAGCTATTTAGGTTATGTAATTCTTCTTGAATGAGCTTTTTTTGTGTGTGTCAAAGAGTTTATTCATTTTGTTTAAGTTGTTTAATGTATTGGCATAATGTTCATAATTTTCTCTTATTATTCATTTATTATCTTTAAGATCTGTGGGTAGTGACATCACTTGTTTTGTTCCTAACATTTTATTTTGTTTAGTCGTTTATTTATTTTTGAGATGGAATCTTGCTCTGTCGCCCAGGCTGGAGTGCAATGGCTTGATCTTGGCTTACTGCAACCTCTGCCTCAGGTTCAAGCGATTCTTCCACCTCAGCCTCCCAAGTAGCTGGGATTACAGGTGCCTGCCACCACACCTGGCGAATTTTTGTATTTTTAGTAGAGATGGAGTTTGACCATGTTGACCAGCCTGGTCTCAAACTCCTGACCTCAGGTGACCTGCCCACCTTGGTTTCCCAAGTGCTGGGATTACAGGGGCGAGCCACCATGCTGGCCGGCCCGTTCCTAACATTTTAAATTTGGATTTTCTCTCATTGTTTCATAATCAGTCTGGCTACAGGTTTATCTGTTTTATTGATCATCTCAAAGAACCAGCTCTTGTTTTCATTGATTTTTCTCTGATTCCCTTCCTCTGCACCCCCCCACCCCTTTTTTTTGAGACAGGGTCTTTCTCTGTCGCCCAGGCTGGAGTGCAGTGGCACAATCTCAGCTCACTGCAAACTCTATCTCCCAGGGTCAAGCAATTCTTTTGCCTCAGCCTCCTGAGTAGCTGGGATTACAGGCCTGTGCCACCTTTTTTTAGTAGAGACGGGTTTTTGTATTTTTAGTAGAGACAGGTTTTGTATTTTTAGTAGAGATGTTTGTATTTTTAGTAGAGACAGGTTTTCAACACGTTGACCAGGCCGGCCTCAATTGATCCGCCTGCCTCAGCCTCCCAAAGTGCTGGGATTACAGGCATGAGCCACCACGCCCAGCCTCTGATTTCTGTTTCATTCATGCTTGCTCTTATCTTTATTATTTCTTTTGTTCTATTTACTTTGGGTCTAACTTTGCTCTTCTCTTTCTAGGTTTTTTGTTTGTTTGTTTGTCTTTCAGACAAAGTCTCTCTCTGTAGCGCAGGCTGGAGTGCAGTGGCACGATACTGGCTCACTGCATCCTCCACCTCCCGAGTTCAAGTGATTCTCCTGCCTCAGCCTCCCAAGTAGCTGGGACTATAGGCACACGCCACCATGCTCGGCTAGCTTTTGTATTTTCAGTAGAGACGGGGTTTTGCCATTTTGGCCAGGCTAGTCTCGAACTCCTGACCTCAGGTGATCTGCTGCCTCGGCCTCCCAAAGTACTGAGATTACAGGTGTGAACCACCACGCCTGGCCTCTAGTTTGTTCAGGTAGAAACTTTGGTCATTGATTTGAGACTTCCTTCTTAAATTTTTTTTTTCTGAGACAGGGTTTCACTCTTGACACGGGCTGGAGTGCAGTTGTCGTTTCGGCTCATTGCGACCTCTGTCTCCCAGTCTCAAGTGATCCTCTCACCCCAGGCCCTCGAGTACCTGGGCCCACAGGTGTGCCACCAAACCCGGCTAATTTTTTTTTTTTTTTGTAGAGATGGGGTTTCTTCATGTTACCCAGGCTGTTTGTTAAACTCCTAAACTCAAGCTATTCACCTGCCTCAGCCTCCCAAAGTGCTGGGATTACAGGTGTGAGCCACTGTGCCCGGCCTTCTTTTCTAATGTAGTCATTTAGTGTTATGAAATTCCCTCTAAGCACTGTTTGAGCTCTTTCCTACAAATTTTGATGTGTTGTTTTTATTTTCATTCAGTGAGTCTTTTTATATATTATTAGGAAGTTTTAGATCCCAAGTAGCAATTCTGTAAGAATTCACCTTTCATGATCTTAATGCTCTGCCTTATTTAAAAAAATTTTACACTTATTTTTCTAAATAATAATCTGGATGCATTAAAAAAAACCTTGGCCTTTTTTTAGAATGAGAAGCAGAAGCAAAGAGATTAGTATTGAGACAATTATGTGAAAGCACCTTTTAGGGGAGAGATAAGGAAGGCCATTCTTTCAGGGAAAATGCCATGAGTTTCTGCAATCCCAAGAAATATGCACTTAAGTAGATTTATTTTTGGAATAGTTCACATGTCCAGTGTTCAACTAGAAATTGCAACTAAGTTCAGTAATTCAAGCTTGCATTTATTTATTTATTGCCTTTGAGTTACCAATTTACCCCGTTTGTTCTGCAGCTCGGAAATATATAGAACAGTCATATTATTGGCTATCTATTGTTTTAGTAATGAAGGAAAAGGGGCTAGAGACATTACATGATTTTCCCAAATTCACATGGCTTCTAAATGACAGAGCTAGAATTCCAACACAAATTCTTTGGATTCAAATATTTTCTCAAAATATGATCTCCTATTAGCAGCATGAGCATCACCTGGGAATTAGAGATTCAAATTCTCCCTCCTTCCAGACCTGTTGCATTAGAGATTCCAGGGGTGGGATCCAGTGACCTGTGGCTTAAACCAGCCCCTAAGCCCTGGGTGATTCTGATGTGCACTCAAGATTAAGAACTAAGGTGTGGAGCAGGGGTTCTCAGTCATGACTGCAAAGAGAAATCACGTGGATGCTTGTGTCCTGCCAGCCTAAGTGATGAGATTTGTCAGCACTTCCCAGGCAATTGTAATATGCAGCCAGTGTTAACAGACACCGCCCTTCACCATGGTTCTTCTATTAGTGTGACTCACTGTGCTTTTGAATTAATGTCACTGTGTTCCAACAAGTGTCTTTATCTCCAGATCATAACAGTTAATGCCTGCTCTCAGAGTGACCAGTTGAATCCAGAGCCAGGAGAAAACAGCATCTCCGAGGAGGAGTACAGCAAGAACTGGTTCACAGTGTCCAAATGCAGTCAGACAAGTATGTAACATCTACACTCTTGGATCCCAAAATACCTGGTGGAGTTTTCTCAGGGTCCAGTCTTTAGACCATTGGCGGTCCCTCCTGTTCTTTCACATGGACATGAGGGAAAGAGAAGGTAGTTACACTCTGTAAGGAAAATAGCATTTTTCTGCTTTTAATCTTTATGAAAGGGACAAAATTTTTTTTTGCCTAAAGGACTCCAGAAAAGAAAAATTAAGATTTAGATAGTCTCTTGTATTCAAAGCTGTTGAACCTTACTCAGAGTGTTTTATCCAGACAGTATTCATTTAGTCTGATTTATGGATAGGCGATTGTTTAATTTTATAAATTCTTAAAGTACATGTGACACTGAAATTATCTCTTAAGCTTAATAATGGTGCTTGTAGAGGAGAGAAGATGGATCAACCAGCCAAGAATGAATACTATGGGCTAGGCCTGGACAGTGAAATAAGTCTGGACAGGTAAGATGAGGGCGGATTGTGAACAGAAAAGATAGCAATGATCAGAACTTTGGACTTCTTACATTAGATAAGAGACCTTTACCAATAAACAGAAAGGACTAAGTGATTAAGGAGTCATAGGTTTTAAAAATATTTAAAATACTAAACTTAAGGTACAAGTAGACATTGTATTGAAATTTATGCTGTCAGACTTTTCTAAAAATCTGCTTGTTCGTATGGTAAATGGTTCTCAACCAAGGGATAATTTTACACGTTCCCCTCACTTTCCCCACAGGACACTTGGGAATGTCTGGAGATATTTTTTTTTCGTAACTAAAATGGGGGGGAATGCTTTTGCCACCCAGTGAGTAGAGGACAGGGATACTGTTAAACATCTTACAATGAACGGGATAGATAGGTCCTCCTGACAATTATCCAGGCCAAAATGTCATTGCTAAGGTGGAGAAACCCTGATTTTATGTTAAAAATACTCACTTGTCTGTTAAATCACTGAGAATCAAGTGGACTCTAAGCTGACAGAGACATTTAGAAATTAAATTAGTCAGCACCCCCTCAATTTATAGATTAGCTTGAGAGCTTAATTTGCCTTGACTTTAATCATACCGTTTACTAGAGACCATAAGTTTGAATAAATCAAATCCCACACCTAAAGACATGACTCCAGGACCAATTATAAATAGATTCATTTTATTTATAAATGTCATATATTTATATTATATATATATTAGGTATTTTTTAATAAATAGTATAATTTATGTTTAGAATATTATATATCATTCTTAATCATTTAAGTTCTTTCCAATGAATTTCAAACGTAGAGAGATGCAAATGGCAGGAGGTTTCTGGGAAAGAATCTCATTAAGTCAGATGATCAGACGGGGAGGTAAGGCTAGGGAAATAGGTTGATCCGAGTGCCCGGCTAATCTGAGTGAGTATCGAGGCCCACTGTCTTCCTTGAACCACATCCGGAGTTGGGAGCCTTATTTTTTTGAAACGTGTCTGACTTAATAATTAATTGAAAAAGAATTTGAAAAATAACAGTTTGTGGATAGGCAGATGCCCTGTCAGGTAGCATTCTCTCTCTCTCTGTTTTTTCTTTTTTTTTTTTAAAGACAGGTTCTGGCTCTATCACCCAAGCTGGAGTATAGTTACGTGATCACAGCTCACTGCAGCCTTGACCTCCTGGGCTCAAGCGATCCTTCCACCTCAGCCGCCCGAGTAGCTGGGACTATAGCGTGTGCCACCATGCTTGGCTAATTTTGTTTATTTTTTGTAGAGATGGGGGTCTCGCTATGTTACCCAGGCGGGTCTCAAACTCCTGTCCTCAAGCAATGCTCCTGTCTTGGCTTCCTAAAGTACTAGGATTACAGGCATGTGCCAGTTACTACACTTGGCCTTCAAATAGTATTTTTTACACTTCTTGTATACTTTTTTTTTTTTTTTCCAGCACAAAATCATTAGGGAAAAATGCAACCGTTATCTCCTATTTTTAGTCAGGACTCCTAATAAGTATTATTCTCAGAATTAATCCAACCAAGTATTCATTAAATATTTATTATGCATCTACTGTATGTAGTAACTCTGTAGGTACCAGCTACAAAAAGAATAACAGTAATGATCCTCATCATCCTTTTTAATAAAAGGCTAAAAATTAAATCTGTTTATTTGATGGCATTCCTTTCTTTTTTTTTTTTTTTTTTTTTTTGAGACAGTCTCATTCTGTTGCCCAGGCTGGAGAGCAGTGGTACAATCTTGGCTCATTGCAACCTCTGCCTCCCAGGTTCAAGCGATTCTCTTGCCTCAGCCTCCTGAGTAGCTGGGATTACAGTTATGTGCCACCACATCTGGCTCCTTTTTATATTTTTAGTAGAGACAGGGTTTCTCCATGTTGGTCAGGCTGGTCTTGAACTCCTGACCTCAGGTGATCCACCCACCTTGGCCTCCCCAAGTGTTGGGATGACAGGCGTGAGCCACGGCACCTGGCCTGTATCATTCTTTTGTTGTTGTTGTTTTTAAGTAGCCTACTATGATGTTTGATGCAGTTGCTAAGGAAGGACTCCTAATTAGACTAGGAATGGAATTAAATTTCATATATTTTAAATAAAACATGTGCAATAGTGTGCAGGGACAAGGTAGATATAAAAATTACTAAAGGTGTGGTCTTGTAAGAGGACAGTTTATGGATCATTTAATTCTCGACTTCGATAGAGAAGTGTAAGTTGTTATAAATGCGAAAGTAACTATAGAAGAATAGAAATAGAATATATAGTTTTCAACCTCTTGAGGAAAAAAAGGATAAAGGAAACTTGGTAAAACTTGCTAAAAACAGAAAGAGAAAACTATATCCAAGTTTAAATGAATGTACTGTGTTCAGATTTTTCTATTTGGGAACTGTGATTTGAATGTAACACATTTTCATGTATTTTCTAATCTTTCTCTTCCTCTTTACAAGGTGTAAAACCTTACATACATCAGAAAACGAAAACTAAAGACATTGGGCAATGTGCTGTACAAGTCAGCGATTATCTAAAGCAGTCTCAAGAGGTAAAAAATATTTTAGGAGTTAAAAAAAACATTTGAGCATGCAGTGCTTCTCTTGACTATGCCCAGTTTACCTTTATGTCCCTTAACTGGCTTCTACTTTTTATTGACAGTCTGTTTAATCTTTGTTTTGAAGCTATGCTCAGTTGAATTCCTGTTCTATTTTTTCAATCCCCTACACGTTATTCTTTCTTTGACATTCTTCTTTATGCAATTTACCTGTCCGCTCAGTAATGTATCCTGGGGATGTTTAGCATGAAAGAATTCAGTTTTTGAAACTGTTTTCAAATATATGAAAGTTGTCGTGTGGAAGAAAAATAAGCTATTTTCTATATGATTTTAAGAGGTAGATCTAGAATCAACATATAGAAGCTACTGGGAGACAGATTTCAGCCCAATCTGAGGAGAAATTTTTAGCAATTGGAGCTTTCCAAGCATGGAATGATTTATTTCTGGAAGTAGTGAGTCCCTCACTAGTGCGATCAGTCAAGCATAGGCTGAACAAACCTCTTCGCAGGCATGATGGAGGGGATTCAAGCCTTGCGGGGTAAAGGACCCTTAGTGTTTCTTCAGTGCTGAGATTCTCTGGTTTTGCAGTCTGTTTTTCTTGCTGTCTAAAAATATGGGCCTTGTTTTGTGCCATCCGCCATGTGGGAAGTGTGAATAATTAGCTTAACCCAAGAAACCTAATTTTAAGTCTTTGTTTGAATATTACCTGTTTGAACTTGAGAACTGTTGGGACATGACTGTATACTAACAACCTTAGATATTCTTGTAGGAATAGGATCTGTGAAAGATTTTCAAAGTAAAATGTCAGAATACTTGAGGATAATTGGAAGCAGGGACCTGTGTTCAAATTCTGGTTCTGCCACTTTCTACGTTTCAAAGCTATGTATATCAGTTAACCTACAAGCTTCATTGGCTGTATCTCTAAAGTGGGACTAATGCCATCCTTATGAGATTATTGCTAACGGACAGCAAAAATAACAACTATGAAAAGGCCTACCTAGAGTAATGCCTGGAGTTTACTAGGTCTCGGGAAATAATTGAATTTGAGTAGGAAATCAAATGAGATAAATCCAAGGTAATGTTATTTTAAATAATCATCATGACCTGAGATGAGAATCTTTTCATAAGACATAACAATGTGACGATCCGTGTTGTCTGTCAGCTTGTACTTTCATTTTTCTCCATGTCATTAGCTGATTGTGTATGTTCAATCCTCATTAACTGTGTATGTTTAGTCCTGATTTTCTGTGTTTGGTCTGTAAAAAATTTCATATATTACATTTTCTGTTTGATATCTCCTTAAAGGTAATTTCATTCTGTTAAAGTCCATCAACACACTGAGTTCTCTGACATTGCCCTAACATTATGCATCTTTCTGGCTTGGGTTTAGTATGTTTTTTAAAAGAAGAATATTCAGGTAGATGAAGAAAAAAGAAAGATTCTCCAAGGAGCGTGTTTGGCAGATCGTTCCTAGAAACTTGGGGTGGGATTATGTTGAGCACACACGTAATGGCCTTTCCTTCTGCTCAGGATCTCAGCAAAAATGCTTTGTGGAATTCCAGGAGCACCAACCTCAATAGGAACTCCCTGTGAGTATTTCTAAATGTTTATCTTTGAGAGTCTTTGGCTTCTATTTTTTTTTTTTTTAACTTGGTTAGAAACAAAGGTTTAATTTAGTCAGAAAGGGAGAAAAAAGAAGTGTGTGTCAAATGACAATATTGTTCTTTTGTTAGCAGAATGAAAATGATTTCTTCTCCAAGTGTTCCTGTCTCTGGCAACAAGATCTCACCTGAGTGCCTTTTAAGAATATAACGAAACACACACTCCTGTAACAAATTAAACGTTTGCCTTGTCAGTGTCAAAACACACATGGAATAATGATTATCATATCTTTTTGGATAGATAAGATTGTGAATTTGCCTAAAAGAGTAGAAATAAATCTGTCTTGCTTCAAGAAACAGACTTAGACTGAACACCTGATTACGTTTATTCTTTAATTTTTAAAATAATTATTTTTTTCCTTTTAGTTTATAAGGCATATCTTTTTTGTTTTTGGTTTCTCAGTAACATCCTAATCACCAAAGCAATAACTCTGAGAAAGGTTGAGACAGACAGGGAGAGGAAGTTTGGATGGAGGGAGAAAGAATATAGAGAACTCACGTGGTTGTAGACTTGAGTATCTTCCTGGAATTTTATTAGTATATATTTAGAGAAAGGAAAGTTGTAAACCAACCAAGCAAACATTATCCTATTTTATTTGTAGTATTTTCTGGACTTTCCTAGTTGCATCATCAAATTAACTATTCATACAGGTAGAATTCAAAACCATCTACTCTGTTGAAGTGCCGATTGATACCCAGCAGGTAGAAGGTGACTTTCCGTTTGCAGTCAGCTCTGTTTAGAGATGGTCTTTCTCTAGGCCTCCTGTCATGGACCCTGTGCAAGCCTGCCTCCAGACTTAAAGGACACGTGACTTTCTTCTCCCAAAGGTTCAGTAGTTTGTGCTCATGCAGAGTAGTGGGTTATTGCAGCATGAAATTGAACAATAATCGTAATTGTACTTTCTTTCCTAAGGACCTTAAATACTGAAGATATTATTTGAATGTATTTATTCAGACTCGCCTGTGGCCACTTGTGCATTTGAGCAGGGCAAGTAACAATTTAAAGAGAACTAATTTCAGCCTGTGAACATTTAGGGGCCACGTGGGCTAATGAAACTGATTTGTAGGCTTGTCCAGAGACATTCACAGACTCATTTGTCGGCATCTGCTTTGCGTAGTTCAGGAACCTTTTAGTTTAATTGATCCAGAAGAATACAAACACAGTTATATCTTATATATATTGTGTGATCACAAAGCTAATTAAAAAACAACTGCTTTTCAATTAGCTGAGGGTGTACACAGTAAATGACTTACATACAGATCTGGTGCTCATTTTTCTATAAAAACACTTGCAGCGCTGAAAACTTATTTCTTTATTGATACAATAAGGATTTGATGTAACTAATACTTCTCTTTCAAATATATATACAGTCATGCATCAATTAACGACAGGATACATTCTGAGAAATGTGTCATTAGGTGATTTCATCCTTGTACAAACATCATAGAGTGCATTTACACAAACCTAGATGGTCTAGCCTACTACACACCTAGGCTATATGGTCTGGCTTATTGTTCCTAGGCTACAAACCTGTACAGTATGTTACTGTACTGACTACTGTAAACTATGGTATTTGTGTATCTAAACACAAAAAAGGTACAGTAAAAATACAGTATAAAAGATAGAAAATGGTACACCTGTATAGGATGCTTACAATGAATGGAGCTTGCAGGACTGGAAGCTTGCTCTGGGTGTCAGAGTGAATGAGTGGTAAAAGAATGTGAAGGCCTCGGACATTGCTCTACATGACCGGAGACTTTATGCATACACTTAGGCTACACTAAATTTATACAAGTTTTTTTTCTTTTTTAAATAATCAATTAACCTTAGCTTTACTGTCACTTTATAACTTTAAAAAATTTAAAAATCTTTTTGACTCTTTTATAATAACACTTAGCTTAAAACACAAATCCATTGTACAGCTGTACAAAAATATCTTCTTTTTTTATATCCTTATTCTAGAAGCCATTTTCTGTTTTTAAATTATTTATTTAGTTAGTTTTACTTCTTAAAGTTTTTAAAAATATGAAGACACAAATACACGCATTAGCCTAGACCTACACAGGATTAGGATCATCAGTGTCACTGTCTCCTACCTCCTCATCTTGTCCCACTGGAAGGTCTTCAGGGGCAATAACATGCATGGAGCTATCACCTTCTATGATAACAATGCCTTCTTCTGGATACCTCCTGAAGGACCTGCCAGAGGCTGTTTACAGTTAACTTAAAAAAACACACACAAGTAGAAGGAGTACATGCTAAAAGAATGAAAAAGAGCATAATACAATAAATACATGAACCAGTAACATAGTCATCCATCATGATCATCAAGTAATATGTGCTGTACACAGTTGCATGTACTTATTTTTATATGACTGGCAGCACAGCAGGCTTATTTACACCAGCATAATCACAAACACGTAAGTAATGCATTGCGCTGTGACATTACGTTGGCTAAGATGTCACTAGGTGTTGGGAATTTTTCAGCTCCATTATAATCTATGGGACCATTGTGATATATGCTGTCTGTCATTGACCAAAACATCATTATGCAGTGCTTGACTGTATATGTATTTTACATGTGTATAAAATATACACTCTGTGTTGTTACTGTTTCACGTGCTGTTTCCTTCTTTTTTCATAATTGTAAGATTTAAGGCAGCATTATCTAAACAACTTCATTGTTTTTTCAAACAGGCTGAAAAGTTCAAATGGAGTTGACAGTAAGTTTTTCTATTTAAACATTTTATTTTTTATTTTTTCATCTTTTTAATGCTGGGGTTCACTGTCCTGCTGATACTTTTGTCATTCTTGAAATTGTGTTTATGATTTTTGTCCACCATGCAATGTAGAAAGTTCAGTAGAAGAGTAGAAATTTGAATATCTTTCTTCAGACAAATTGGGATTGATGTCTGGTTTAAAACTTTTTGAATGACCTGTTTCTGACTGTCATTTCCCCATTTTCTGTGTGAATGAGAGTGTAAGCACTGAGCTCATTTTGCTCACCAACTCTTACTGTCCTTTTGTTTTTTCACACATTACTCATTCAGAGCCATTTATAAGATTGTTATATGGGTGCCTTTTCCTGTAGGGTTTTAGTAAGATCTGGGGCCCCACATGGCTAAATAGAACTAGGTCATGTGAGATAGCTCCCTGGTAAAGCCACTATAGTTACTCTCAAACTTGACTACAATTTACAAACTCCTTTCCATATTCTTGACTCCTTGATGTAAAGGCACCTTCATCTTCTGTATTCTTGTTCCATCACACTTTCTTGGGTTTCCAGTACTCCCCCACCTGCTTTGCAGTTGATTCCTTCTCCTCAGCCTACTAACAAATTTAGGTTGTTTTCTATACAAAAGAAACAAATCGTCTTTTTCTTGATTTGCCTAGCTTTCAAGCTGCCACTCCAACCCTTCACCTCCAGATTAATTGAAAGAGCAATTAACATTTGATCTTCAGCCCGTGGAGTGTACCCTATCACTTTCCTGAAACTCCACTACAACTGCTAACTCACTTGACTCTTCTCAGTTCTCGCTGAACTCGTGGCATTTGATATTGACCATTTTTCCTTCATGGCACCCTCTCTTTTCTATGTTTCCTTGAGGCTCTTCTTTGGCTGTTCTACTTCTTTGTTGACTTACTTTTGGTCTTTCTGAGAGCCTCTTGTTCCTTCATGCAAGCTGGAAATCTTAGTCATTTACAATCTCCTTCCCACCCCATTGCTCTTAGCTATTATTAACCTTGCCTTCTAACTCCGTCCCTCCCCAGCCATTCCCCACCCCCACATCTTCAAAGCGATCTGTTTGGTCTAGCCTACTGCTCCTACCTTAAAACCACCATTATTTATTTTCCAAAACAAAAGTGTATACTTTCATTTGCCCTTGAGTTTGTCTTAGCATTCTGATTGGTTTGTCTCCTTTTAAACTTTCCTATGTTTCTATCAGAATTATCTTTATGAATGCTAAATCATCACTCAGGTAGAAGCCTTCAATGACTTCCTGTTACCCAAAGACAGACTGCAAACCCCTGAGTTTTTCCTCAATGCTCTTGAAAGCTGGATCTCAATTCAAATTTCCAGGCCCATAGGCATGATCTCTTTCATTCACTATTTCTGCCTTGCAGAATATGACTGACCACATAGTAACACCTCCGTGTGGAGGTCTAAGACGTGTCTCAAACAAAATGTTCCAACACTGTCCTCTCTCATCTCAGGAAATGGCAACTCTGTCCTCCCAGTTCCTGAGGCTAAAGTCTTGCAATACTTGTCCTCCATTTTTTCACATCCCTACATCCCATCTATCAGTAAATCTTTTAAAATATATCAAGACTTTGATCATGTTTTGCTACTTCCACATAACACCGTTTTTAAGCAATCATAATCTCTTCCTTGGATTATAGTATGGCCTCCAAACTATTGCTCTCTAGTAGTCTTTTTCCAGAAACAGCCAGAATAATCCTTTTAAACTGAAAGTTGAACTGAGTCCCTCTTGCTTAAATGGCATTCCTCCTCACTTTGCAAAAGCAAAGTCCAAACAGAGTCTACAACACCCTGTTCTGCTTTCCAGCCACCCCCCAACCTCATTTCTCTCAGTGCATTTCACTGTGGGTACACCCTCCTCCTTAAACATGATAAGCATGGACCTGCCCCAGGACATTTGCACTTGCTGTTACCTATCACTGGAATAGTCTTCATTTATTCATATTGCTGCCCCTCTCTTCCTTCAACTCTGTGCTCAAATTTCACCTTATGAGAGAGGCTTTGCCTAACCATCCTATATAAAACAGGAACTTTCCTATTCCCCATGCTTTCTAACTCTTAAGTTGATGCATACACACACACACACACACACACACACACACACACAAAAAAAAATACTATACTATATGTACTATATATTTATTTTCTATTTCCTTTTACTGGAATGTAACTAGAGACTTTATCTGTTTTAATTACCGCTCTTCCTCTTGAGCATAGACCAGTGCCTGGCACATAGTAGGTACTCAATAAATGTATAATGAGTAAATATGAATATGGTCTCACAACTCCTTAAGTAGTGAAGCCAAGACTGAAACTCAGTTTTATCAGACTCAGATGCCCATACACTTTAAGCATTTCACACTGTTTATGAAGGCCCTACCTTCCAGGTGGAATTAATGTGTTCCATAAACCTCTGTATATACCTTGATTACGTATATTACTTTAACTGTATTGTGATTATAGTTACCTGTCTCTCTGTCCTAATACATTTGCTTTTCTGTAGGGTGGGAACCACATCTTACCCATGTCTCTCACGCCTAATATGATCCATAATGGGAGTGGAATACTTTTTGTTTTTATTGATGACTTCAGAAAGGAGCCGTCTTTTCTGCTGATCTTACTTTTTGCCAACACTCCCCAAAGGAAGTGATTTTCGTTCCTTTCCTTATCCAGCAACAAAAACCCAGAGAGATGTGCAAAATTGGGCTCATTATGCTGCTTACTCTACTAGGTATAAAGCAGTTGCCATCATGAGACCAAAGTTCTCCACTTTAATTTTGATTTTATGAAATAGCAAAACTGTTGCAAGGGATTTCTCTAGAGCCTTGTAATTTAGGACTGAAGCAGACAGAAGAGAATGAGTTAAACTTGGAAGAGGTGTTCCCAACACATAGTCCTTGTGTAACCAATCTCTTGGTGCTATATTATCCACCCTCTTCTTTGTTTCCACTATATAGCTCTTAATGTGTTTTCAGCATTTTGTTGTTATTTTAGGTCAGTGAAGTAGTCTGTTAATAACTTGGTATTAATACTGTCTTTCTACGGGTACTGCATCTTGGTAGGGAGCTCGGAGAATCATGCTTCTGGGATGTCGTGAAGTATGATGGGCAGCTGAGTGCCTTCTGCAACCCAGAGGTGTAATTGGTTCAGAGGAAATACATCTTTGAGGCTAATATTACCTGTCTTTCTTCAATTCCCTATATAAATATGTTTGGAGATATTACATTGATGATTGGAAGCTGTCAGGATACCACACGCAATAATGTGGTTAAAAGATATTAGGCAAGCTTTTTCGAATACTGAGAAGCCATTCTGATTAACTGTTCAATAATAACTTTGAAGGCAGTATATTCATAAGCATGTATTTATCTCCAGCCACGTAATTAAAATGCCAATCTTCTCTCTAATTTCAGAGATCTCAGCCTCCTTAAAAAGCCCTCAAGAGCCTCACCATCATTATTCAGGTAGGATGCATGTGCACATAGACATGTCAGCTGAGCTAAATGTCTGTGCTTCTGCATTTGTAAACAGAAACATTGACAAATTCCGTGTTACTGACATGGCTCCCAACTTGAAAAGTTATTGTTTGCTTTGAGGGGAAGAACATTGCAATGTCTAACTTTGCCATTGACTTGGGAAAACAAGTTTTCAGAATTTAAGAGAATTTGGATTTTTGCAAAATGTTTGCATTCTCAAGTCCCAGATTGCGAAGTCGAAAGATGACCTTGAGATCTAAAAATTCTTTGCAAGCTCAAAGCCAGCCCCAAACCAGAGATCTCAATGTTTTGGACTGGGGAAAAGGCAGACCTGAAAGTAGTTCCTTGAGGGAGGGTTTTGTACCCTCAATGGGGCCTCAGTGAGTATGATCACTGAATGAATGCCAACCCCACGGAGTGAGTTCAACAAAGATGTTATTAAACAAAGATGTCAAGGGTCTTGACTCTCTTAAGCAACATCCCTTCACAGTGCTTCAGTTGTCTTTCTTTCAAAGTGGGAATAATTGTACTTGCCCTTCCTGAGGAACAGTCTGCCAAAGGGCTAGTTGAGAATTAAGAGGAAAACACTTTGAAATGCAAAGCAATATAAAAACCAACTGGACTGGTGCCATTGGGTGGTTTCTTGGGAGTCATTGCTCTCAGCGTTGGACGAGATAATACATGGGTAAGCCTTTTACAAATCTAAAGCTCAATACATGAGTAAGAACTTATTGGTGCGATAATTATTATAATTATATGAGGTTGTTTGTTCAGGGTCTAGTAATAGATTGCCTTATCCTGAATTCTCCTTTGTGGTGAATAGACTTGCAGTGGATTCCAGACTCCTCAATCCGGGCTCTTACAACTGAGTCTTTCAGCTCGGCAGTAATCTATTATTTTGACTCCAGCCGTCAACTTAAGAAAGTCTCTAGTGAGGAATACTGTAACTCATGTTGACTCTGATCTGTTAGGCTATAGCTCTTAACAGGAAAATGCAGATCACTCGCTTCTAATTAAAATCGGACTTCAGCTCTCTCTGGAAAAAGAAGATGAACTGTGCAAAGTGAACAATAGGTGTCCCCACAGTCCACTGTGCTTTGGATTTGCTTTGGAAAGGAAAACCAAAGTTCACAGATTAAAATGCCATTTAAAAGAAAGTTCCACGTATGTATGGATTAGTATGTGATTTGTTATTCAGGAGAGTGGAGGTGACAGTCCTACCTCAGACCATGTGACATAATCTCACATTAAATGCCTCTAAAATTGGGATTTCTTTCCTGTTTAAGGCATGGTTTATTTTTTAGACTGTATTGTAGATTATATTTTTGATAATGGCAGAAATAAGAGGTCTTTGAAATTAAATAGCATTATATGAATATATTGATGTGGAGAGGCTTTCTGTAAATTCAGCCCACTGATGCATACTTAAAATAGAAAATCTGTTTTTGTTTGCAGCCATTGAAAGGAATAATTTAATGAGGCTTTCTCAGACCATACCATTTACACCAATCCAACTGTTTGGTGAGTAGCATTTCTACCTTCTTGAGGTTATGCCAGGACAGAGGCATAAAATCTGAGTGAATCAAAGGTCTACATTGCAATTATTTTAGTTGAACATTTCATTTTGTCGATGGTTGTAGTTTAGTGAGATTCATTTCCTAAAATGGAAACTCTTGTTAACTGTCATGGCCAGCATTCAGGGACAAAATCTAATACTATGGGAATAAGACCTATAATGAGCAGCAGTTGGGAAGAAAGCAATAATATTGCACCTGGCATTCACTTACTCAAGACTGGAAGTAAGTAGGGAAGAAAAGAACAAACCAACCATTTATAATAAGCACAGGAGAAAGCGATAAATGTCAATATGGTGAAAGCCAACAGGCATCTGAAGAGAAATGTTTTGTGTATTTTTTTTGTTTATTTTGTTTTGTGTACACTAATTGCTCTTACCTCAGACTGCAAATGTCATTTTAAAAGTCTGGAGTAGTAAAGAAAAACAAGCTCACACTGGCGAAGCCTACCAAAATTTCTCTGTCTGGCAGGATAAGGCATGAGCAAGTTGACAATATAGCAAGGGTCCCCAAAGTGTCCTTGAGCTTGATTCTTCTCACACTGTTCACATGGGCACAGACCAGGTTGACTTCTGATTGTTTGTATTTATTTTTTTATTTTTATTTTTGTATTTTTTTTGAGATGGAGTTTCGCTCTCGTTGCCCAGGCTGGAGTGCAATGGCGGGATCTCAGCTCACTGCAACCTCTGCCTCCTGGGTTCAAGTGATTCTCCTGCCTCAGCCTCCCATGCAGCTGGGATTACAGGCATGCACCACCATGCCCGGCTACTTTTTGTATTTTTAGTAGGGACGGGGTTTCACCATGTTAGTCAGGCTGGTCTCAAACTCCTAACCTCAGGTGATCCACCTGGCCCAGCCTCCTAAAGTGCTGGGATTACAGGCTTGAGCCACCACACCCGGCCTGGCTTCTGACTGTTAATGCAGATGCCTTCCCCTTCCATTTGGCCCCATGGCTGGCTTTGCAAATCAATAGCTCTGCTCTAAAGCCTCTAAGGATTTAGAATTTCAAAGAGATCTTCAGTGGCATTTATCTGGGCACCAAGAATAAATATTTGAAGGTTTGAAAAGTTGTTACTGAGCATTACCTAGATGTGTTTATTGGTGAGGAATTAGATGCAAGAGTGAGGGATTGGATTCCTTGGTAAACCAGTACCGTGTTCATAAAAAAAAAAAAAAATGAAGCAAAGGTGTAAGGGGGAAGTGAAACACCAGCTGAAACTGGACAGAAGTTGTGTATAGAGTATGTGGCTCTGTTAAGAAACATTAAACACTGACTTGGTAGCATTTAGGTTCAATAGGAATTTTTCCCTCTTCAACAGCCTAAAAGTGGAAGCTATGTAGCAGTTAAGTAGTATTTTGTGTCTAAAATCCTTTAAGTGGGATTGAGTTTGTATCTGAGGTTGTAATTCACTTTGGCCATGTTAGCCTACTTAACCTTTACAACAGCCCGATGAAAATAGTATTTTCATTCCCATTTTTCTGATGGGGAAATTGAGGTTTTAAGTAACTTGTCCAAAGGCACAAAGGAAGGAAGGAGAGGCTCTGAGATATGACGTTGGTACTATTTGACTCCAGCTGAGTTAAACCATGCATTTTCAATGGAGTATTACCACCCCTAGAAAAAAATAAGGTTTTTTTTTAATGATATAAAGCACAGATCTACATAGAGTACACATAAGCAGATATGCAGAATATTTTTAATACAAGTTGAGCTTGTATTAAATTCAAGCTGAAATGCATCTGAAATCTAAAATGCTCCAAAGTCTGAAACTTTTTGAGTGCTAATGTCATGCCACAAGTGGAAAACTCCCACACCTGACCTCCTGTGACAGGTCAGAGTCAAGACACTTTCGAAACTTTGTTTCGTGCACAAGATTATTAAAAATACTGTATACCATTACTATGAGGCTATATGTATAAAGTGTATATGAAACAAATGAATTTTGTGTTTGGGCTTGGGTCCCATCCCCAAGATATGTCATTATGTATACACACATATTCCAAAAATCTGAAAAAACCTGAAATTTGAAACACTTCTGGTCCTAAGCATTTTGGATAAGGGATATGCAACCTGTGTTAATGGGTCATGAGAAGAACAATTAGAAAAGAATGTCTAATTAGGCTCCTTAGGGGGATGATAATGAGCAACACCATCAGGTTAAACCGTCTCTTTAGAAGGATTTATCTTTAACAGAAGAAGCATATCCTTACTACTTTGCTTTTGTCCAGTTATAGTCTGCAGTATGAACAGCTTAATTCTTTTGTATCCTCTGATACTTGTCCCTTCTCCCCTTCCCCACATCTACTAGACAATAAATAACGTGGAAACATGGCCAGATCCATGTCCTTATTCTGTTCTGTTCCCTGCTAGTCCCATCTTCCTCTGGTTGTTTGGGTAACTGAACTGATTCTGCATTGATATTTAGGATACTATCCATGTCACAGACATGGCAATCTTACTGAATTCCTTGCCCTCACTTCTCTTTGCAGCAGGAGAAGAAATAACGGTTTACAGGTTGGAGGAGAGTTCCCCTTTAAACCTTGATAAAAGCGTGTCCTCTTGGTCTCAGCGTGGGAGAGCTGCGATGATACAGGTGTTGTCCCGAGAAGAGATGGATGGGGGCCTCCGTAAAGCTATGAGAGTCGTCAGCACTTGGTCTGAGGATGACATTCTCAAGCCGGGACAGGTTTTCATTGTCAAGTCCTTTCTTCCTGAGGTTGTGCGGACGTGGCATAAAATCTTCCAGGAGAGTACTGTGCTTCATCTTTGCCTCAGGGTAAGTCTGAAACTCAGAGACCCATAGCCCAGAGGGACAGGTCAAAGAAAAGAGATCTGGTTACATCCTTATCTGAGGCCGTTATCTTCCACCCAAAGGGGAGCCTATTATTTTTTAGAGGTGGTATTGTTTTGTAGGACTTTTGCTTTTGGGACAGGCAGTGGTGGGAGTTGAATAAGGCTAAAAATCACATTTGGGTAGCCTGTCCTAATTTCATGATCATAGCTGTACCACAGTAAACCAGTATTTTTATCAGTGCTCCCTATTTTGTAGGAAATTCAACAACAAAGAGCTGCTCAAAAATTGATCTATACCTTCAACCAAGTGAAACCACAAACCATTCCCTACACACCAAGGTAAGAAAATCTTGGCATCTTGGCCCTTTATTTTATGTAGGAATTTCTGTCTATCTCTTCTCAGCCCATTACTCATGAGAAATCTTATCCATGGGGAAATTCCCCGTGATCTTATTTTTGGATTCTTTCTTCCATAATTTCGGAGACTGACAAAAGGAGAATTAGAGACCCCAGAGATACCTTGGTGTTGATCAATGGACATAAACATGAGTGGAAAAGAGATTCAGAGGCTATAACTAAGATTTCAGTTATGGGAAACAGACAGATCTTGGGTGTTATTATTAATGTCCAGGGGCATTATGGCAGAAAAATTATTCTTATTGTAAGCATGGTTCTTCCCCCAATATCTTATAAAAGTAGGAATTTTGTAAGAATAAACTCTTGTTACTTTCACTTGAGTGTCTTTATACGCTTGGATTCATTTATTGAGACACAGATCATAATTTGGTGCTGGACTTAGAGTAAAGCTTCATTCTTTCATTTACAAGGAACTTTATAGAGCACAGCAAGAAAAGTTGGGTCTGGTACTCATGAAAGAGTTGGAAAGTTTCCTCAAAGTGAAGGGAGATGGGTAAGCATGGAAAAAAAAATTAACAATATTTGCATCCTATCCCTTCCATAGAAAGGGCAAGGGCATGTGCATTGAGGCTGCATCATACCAGGGTTAGGTAATCTTTCCTGCTGATGACTGCTCAGTAAGGTAAGTCCCACTTTTGCTGTATTGTGGGGATCAATGGCCTCTTTTTCCCTAACAGGTTCCTGGAAGTTTTCTTAATCTACTGCCATTCAGCCAACCAGTGGTTGACCATTGAGAAATATATGACAGGGGAGTTCCGGAAGTACAACAACAACAACGGTGATGAAATCACCCCCACAAGCACCCTGGAGGAGCTGATGTTGGCTTTCTCTCACTGGACCTATGAGTACACTCGGGGAGAGCTGCTGGTTTTAGATTTGCAAGGTGATTGATGATGTAGGATTTGATACAACAAGCATGAGGCAAAGTGTAAAGAGATGTTGCAAGAGCCAGGATGGGTAATATATGGAGTTGCTCTGTTTAGCTTTGAAGGGAGGTGGGCACATTTATTTCGAGACATTGTAAAGTGATAATCATGGAATCTGCTATGTTATTTCCCACTTAGGTAGAGGAAAAAATGTAGGCAGATGATTATCTGTTTAAAATGTAAAGACATCTAAATTTTTGAGCAAAATGAGAAATGATTTTTGTAACAAATTTTTCAGTTTTATGACTTCACCTTAGTCTTATGTTAATATTTAGGCATGCATTTATACGCATAGGAACTTTTAAATTCTGAGTGTTTTTCATGATTTTGAGCTTATTGCTTTAGCAATTTATAATTTAGCTTGCTCTCTTTGCTGTGTCCCTTGTTATAACTGTTCATGAAAATACACAGACTGAGAGAGGCAACGCAGCACACTCTTATTTAATGGAAGCCTTTGATCAGCACATCTCCTGACTATCAACACCTCACATGTGACTTATAATCCTGCGTTACAAAACAGAGTATCTCCAGCAGGCTTTCCTAGCAGGGACAGAACAAAATATGTATTGAGGTCAAAGTTTAGTCCTTAGGCTCACTGACTGGGGCTTTGGTTTTAAATAAGAGATTTAGTCCAGGAAGTTTCCTAGAAGTTACCTCATTTAATCCTAGAAGCAGCACCTTGAGGTAAATATTATGGGAATTTAGGCCCAGAAACCTTAATGACTTGCCCAGAGTTGCACAGCTACTTAAGGGGGAGCCAGGATGCAGACTTAAGCTATTCTTAAGACATCCCTGTTCTTTTCTTTTCACTGCTCTTTTATTTCTTTCAAGAGTTTCATATGTAGAGGGTATAACCATCTTATGGTTTCTTTGAACAACTTGGGCCTTTTTCTTGTCCTGTCTGACTTTCCCAGCTCTCTGGTTCTGGGTTCTTGGAGGTTGGAGAGTGTAGAGATAAGCAGACAGTCCTGGGGCATCGTGAGCCACGTCTGCTAAGACTGCAAAGTCACTTTGATTGAAACTTGTGTCACATGCTCAAGGATGGGACACAAATTTTTAAACTACATACAAGTGCATTTTTTAAATGACGTATAAGTGCTTCTGTCCTTTCAGATTGATGCTGCTCACAGAGTTGAATTATATTTCTAATTCAATTCAAACCCAATATTTTAGGAAGCAATATAAACAGAGTTAAAATGACCAAGTTGATTCAGCTTTTAAACCAGCAAGTACTTGATCCATATAAACCCAGAGCATTGATGCCCAAGGCATCTATTTTTGTAGCTCAAATTGGAGAGAGGTTGATTGTTTTCATCTGTGTTTGACTGTGCTTTGAGTTTTGGGTGGAGTTGTTTAAAAAAGAAAAACAGAAACACAAAACAAAACAACCAAAGAAAAACTTTAAGGAATTAATGATGACTCTTCAGTGTGTTTTGTATTCCACTTGAATAGGTTTTTGTTTAATGATGTTTATGTTTGGGGATTTTTATGTCTCTTAGTAATCCGAAGTAACATTAAACAGAACAAATGCTGTGTTGACAGTCTTGAGGGAAAAAGAGAATTAACTTTATTCTTTTACTGGGCAATTATGTGAATTGCAGAAATAGGCCACTCCAAATAAACGATGTCAAAACATTGACCTTCAAAGAAGGGAGGAGTGGACATCATAGAATGAGTGTGATGAAATTTGAGATACTTATCGGAGAGTTTTGGTCAATTGGTTAGACCTGGATTTATGGAAGAATGTGAATCCTATAATAGTAATTATGAACAGTTACACTACTACTACTAGCTAATATTTACTATGTTTGTGCCAGGCACTTGGCTAAAGGCTTATGTGCATTATTATATTTAATCCAAACCAGGTTGAAAAGGGAAAATAGAATGTAATTTTTAAAATCTCTTAATGGTTTTTGGTTCAGTTTTATATTGTCTTTAATTTATTTGTATTTCTAGTCTTTGGAGAGATGATGCACCTTGTCTGGGTGGTGTAAGTGGAGACAGAGGCTCACCAGCAGCAGTTAGGAGGAGGAGCTCTGGAGTTGCAATGCCAGAGTCTGACTTCTGGCTCCACTGTGAATTAGCTGCATAACACGGAGCAACCACTTTGAGTCCCACTTCCCTCATTTGTAAATGGGGAAAATAATATTAGGCACTTAAGCCACAGAGTTGTTAAGGGCAAGAATTGAGACAAGTTCCTGATACACAGCCTTCAGTAAATGTTAGTAATTGTTGCTGTTAGCATTAGTCTCTGTGTGACTCTTTAATATGGAGGTTAATCTGCAGTTGCAGGCAGTCTGCCCTTAGCTGTGTGGTCCTGTTGGTGCTGCCGAGAGACTGCAGCCTCTGCTTCTATAGAAGAAGGCCCTGCTCGGTGTGCTGTGGTTCCCTACCGCTTTCAGAGAGAAGGAGTGTAAAACACTTGAGGAGTTTATTCTTTCAGTTTCTTTTCTTCTCCTCTTTGCTTTCTTCCAAGGGAGTACCAATAACTAACCCCAGAAGCTGCCACACCAGGCCAGAAACTGTACTCTAAGGAGAGACTTGACCAATTTCCAATCACTTGTAATTATGCTGAAGTTTTTTGGTCTCTCTCCACTTAAAAAATCCTACATGTGAGGGCCTGAATCATCATCATTAAAAGCCAACATTTAGTTCCCAGCAACAGAAATGGAAAACAATTATATTTCAAATTCCAGTGGTTTATAGCATTTTTTAGCTCACTGTATTTTTCAACATTAATTTGGAGATATTAATATTGTTTTAGAGTTATTAATTTTCTATTCAACAAAGCAGTTTCCAGAACGGCAGCATTGGCATCAACGTCGTCATCATCATAAATTCTGCTACTACAAAAAAGGTAGCTCCTTTCCACCAATGTACAAGTTCATTGATGTACTCAAAGGTGGTTGGGATCAGAATGTCAATCTCTGAGTTCCTCATAAAGGCATGCCGCATATTACCTGACATGAGCATTTACTCTCTTGAAGTCAGTATTTGGGTATTTGGGGCTGCTCTTTTTTCTTTTCTTTTCATTTCTTTTCTTTTTCCTTCTCTTTTCTTTTTTCTCTTCTCTTCCCTTCTTTTCCCTTACCTTCTTTTCTTTTCTCTTTTCTTTCTTTCTTTCTTTTTTCTTTTTTTTTTTTTTTTTTTTTTTGCGGGGGGACAAGGTCTCCCTGCGTAGCCAAGGCTGGCTGGAGTGCAGTCGGACAATCATGGCTCACTGCAGCCTCAGCCTTCCTGGGCTCAAACAATACTCCACCTCAGCTTCGCGAGTAGCTGGGACCACAGGCGTGTGCTGCCACACCTGGCCAATTTTTGTATGTGTAGTGATGGGGTTTCACTATGTTGGCCAGGCCAGTCTCAAACTCCTGGGCTCAAGAGATCTGCCTGCCTCTGCCTCCCCAAGTGCTGGGATTACAGGTGTGAGCCACCGTGCCTGGCCTATTCTCTATTGGTCTATTCTCTATTTTCACACATTGAAAGGTCCTTCTGCCATTTGTGTGCCCCAAACTATGTATATATTAATCTTTGGACTGTCAGATTGGGTTTAGGGGTATAAAGGTTTGTGGATACTCTTTACCCTCATTCTTATAAGGAGTTCTGTTCCTCTGGGAACATAGTACTTTAGGGAAATGAGATAATCAATCAGAAACGTGATTTTACTAGTGGTAAGGAAATAAAATTTCACTTCACAAGAAGTTCTTGATAGGAGAAAAATAATACGAGTAACAGTGAACATTTTTTCAGCTTCCTAGGGGCAGACACTTTGCTAAACAGTTTGTGTCCAGTAGTTCATTTAATCCTCTCAGTAACCCTGTAAGATAAGGCCCATTATTATTCACAATTTCAGATGACAAAACTGAGGTTCAGAGAGATTAAGGGAGCTATCCAGGTCACCCAATTTCAAGCTCTAGGTTATTTTTCTAAGGAAGTCAGTTTCATACGGTAAAAGTCTATAAGGATTACATTTTCTTATGAAAGGTTTAGTATATTGTAAAACATACAGACAATAGCAAAAATCTTTTTAAAACATACTGGCTAGAAAACATGAGTTTTCTCAACAAGTAGAAATACACTAAAATTTACAAATTTTATATAATGTTAAAATAATCTTCCCACAAGATTAGTTGCTTTCAAGCAAAGAGAAGCAGGGCTGATTAGAGAATGATCTCAGAAATCACTGGATTGTGCCCAAATCTTACTGGCTGGCTTGGAACATTTCCACCAGTGGAAATCAGCCTCCTCACCACTAGTATTTTATAAGATATTCACTTTAGGTGCTGATTCCTGTTTTGATAAATTTTAACTTTACATTGCACCTATGTTACCTTTTTAGGCTTTAGTGTCATCTTTTTTTCAAAGGTAAATTTTATTGAAGACTTACATACATTTAGAAAATTCACATAGCATAAGCATACATCTCAAAGAATTTTCACAACTGAATACACAGTTGTAATCATCACCGAGATCAATAATTTAGCGGTTTCTATTCTACTGTTTATGAGTAGAATAAAAGTATAAGTATGTGACCAGGCGTGGTGGCTCAGGCTTGTAATCCCAGCACTTTGGAAGGTCAAGGTGGGCAGATCATCTAAGGTCGGGAGATCAAGACCAGTTTGACCAACATGGAGAAGCCCTGTCTCTACTAAAAATACAAAATTAGCTGGGCATAGTGGCACATGCCTGTAGTCCAGCTACTCAGGAGGCTGAGGCAGGAGAATTGCTTGAACCCCAGAGGCGGAGGTTGTGGTGAGCCGAGATCGTGCCACTGCACTCCAGCCTGGGCAACAAGAGCGAAACTCCATCTCAAAAAAAAAAAAAAAAAGTGTAAGTGTGTGTCTCTTTGATGGAGCAGAGGTTGTACCTGCAAAACCACGCAGCACCATGCACCTTGCTGAGCACTGATGGAATCCATCCAAGGAGACCATAGACCAGTGTTAGGAACACAAGCTTTGGCTCAGTGTTAATCCTGTTATGACCATGTATGGACTGTGCAACCTCTGACAGATGACATAATTGGTTTGGACATCGGTGTACTCATTGATGTAAATGAGGATAAAATGTAAAATGAGGCTATGAGGATAACACTTTTCTTTTATAATTGCTGAGAATTAGAGAAAATAAAATTAGAATATCTGATATATGCAAGTGGTAAATGAATGACAGATGCCACTATCAGTAACTGTGAACACACCACTAAAACAATCATTTACGGCCTAGAAGTTTATTATAACAGAGGGTTTGTGGGAAACAGCGCATTAACTAAAATTTTCAAACATTTCTGAACAATTTTTATAGTGCATTTAATTTACATGATTTTTTTGAGAATTAAAATATTTAATTTTTTTATATTTAGTTTTTATATATCGTTATATGTTTAGGGGGTACAAGTACAGATTTTTTTTACATGCTTTTTTTTTTTTTCTTTGAGGTGGAGTTAAGCTCTGCTGCCCAGGCTTGAGTGCAGTGGTGTGATCTCAACTCACTGCAACCTCTGCCTCTCTGGTTCAAATGATTCTTCTGCCTCAGCCTCCCAAGTAGCTGAGATTACAGGCAAGCGCCACCAAACCTGGCTAATTTTTGTACTTTTAGTAGAGATGGGGTTTCACCATGTTGGCCAGGCTGGTCTTGAACTCTTAATCTCAGGTCATCTGCCTGCCTCCACCTCCCAAAGAGCTGGGATTACAGGTGTGAGCCACCGTGCCCAGCCAAATTTCTTACATGCCAGTATTGCTTAGTGGTGAAGTATGGGCTCATGATGTTTGATTTACTACAGAGTGACTGTGAGTTTTAAATTAAGAAATTAGAATTTAATTATTATTTTCTTGAATTTCTAAGAAAATGAAATCTCCATTTGCTAAATGAATTTTGTTTCTTCTTTTGAGGTGTTGGAGAAAATTTGACAGATCCATCTGTTATAAAACCTGAAGTCAAACAGTAAGTTATGTGTTATCATTTAGAAAATTGCATTTAACACATAGTAAATGGTTTTAAAAATAATTTACAAACATATATGTTCCCTGCCTAGATTCTAGAAAGGTTTTTAGGTAGCTTATGTATATAGACCAAAAACAATATGATTATAAAAAAGCATAGGTTAGGAAATGGGGGTAAAAAGAAAATACAGAAATATGTAAAATGATATTAAATCTGCAGTTAGATTTGTACACATAAATGGAAATTATAAGGACTAATGCAAATTCGACTGGGTTTCCAATGTGTAAGTTTAGCTTCTGCGGGTTTGATGTGAGAACAATGTCATAGCCGAAGCACAGTTTCCTTTGTTGTCTTCACAATGGAGTCATTGCATCTTATCATGGGCAGCATCTTCCATCATATGCTTATAAAATGAAAGCTGAGGGCATAAAGTGTGCTATTTAGTAACAGCAAATCTTACGAGAGGACAAAACAATGGAGTTTAAATATGAACCATCAGATAATCTGACTTAATTAAGATCTGAATTTTAAATTCTATAGAGAGATGACTCAACCTGTCCCTTGAATTCCCATGGCATTTTATCCCAGAAGCAGGCTTTTGGGAAGACTTGGCAGTAAAGGATCTCAGGTTGTATTCTTGTATTAAAGGTGGGGTAGAAAGAAGTCATGGTGAGGGTTAAACACTGATCAATATGGCAGGCAACAATGGTTCTCAAATAAGAGTTTACATCACAGTCACCAGGAGAGCCTGTGAAAACACAGATTGCTGGGCCCCACTCCCAGAGTTTCTGCTTCAGTAGGTTTGGGGTAGGGCCAAATAATCTGCATTTCTTACAAGTTCCCAGGGAATTATGATGCTGCTGGTCCAGAGACCACTCTTGAGAACTGCCAGCATACATTTTTACTTCTTAGTTGTCATAATTGTGTACACTTGGCCCCTGGGTAGTAGTTATATGTATATAACTACATAAGTGGGCAATCAATAAAATCTGAAATTTTTACTTTCCCTCCCCAAGAACTCATAAATATTCACTGCTTTAGTGCTCTGTTATTTTACTGAGTGATTTAATCTAAATATGTAGGCTTCTATGCAAAGAGGCCCATCTAAAAGTGTATTAGATATTTAATTGGACTAGGTGAACTGGAGAAAATAAAGGTGATCCGTATTGAACATACACATCTAATTCCTATGATATTTATTTGACTGTGGCATCCATGTTACCACGCTTAGGTACATAAAGACTTTATTATTTTTCACTTAAGCTCTGCTAAAGTGTTTTAGCTAAGAATATTATTTCTTCAGTAGCCCTGTATGCCTAAGGGTTAGTAGTAGGAATCTTATACTAAAAGTACTTTATAATTTTGCAGTGGAAATTTTTTGCATATATAATGAACGAAGTTTATGTATATCCCATCTATCATTTATTAAATTTTGACCTTGGCATATGTCACTTAATATGACCTGAATATTCTATCATTTAGAATTCTAAGATTATATTATCCCCCTTGACAGGTAGGTATTTAATTGCATGCTATAGGCCAGTGGGCCTCAATTTCTATTAAAGTCACCTGGGGAACTTAAAAAAAATTGCCAAGGATTGGCATCAAATTAGAAGCTCTGAAGATAGGGCTCTGATGTCTGTATTTTTTTTAAGTTCCTCATGTGATTCCACGGGCAACCAGGGTTGAGAAACTCTGTCTTCTGGCAACTTTATTTTTTTATGACTTAAGGATAGTAACTCTGGAAACTGATAGGACGGCTTCGTTGTGGCCTGCCTGGTTTTGTGGGGTGACCCAATTTTGGATGCAGTTGGCCTTCATGGTCAAGATAACAAGAACTACTATTTTCTCATGCTCATGAGGAATTATGTCCGATTAGTTCCATGGGGCTCACATTTCGAATGCCTTACGTGTCTGAAGCACTTGCTACACGAAGCACGGGACATGGACCAACAAGGTCAGCATCATCGGGAAGAGGGTTAGACATGCAGTATCTCAGGACCCTGCCCAGACATACTGAATCAAAATCTGAACTTCCACAAGATCCTCAGGTGATCCGGTGTGAATTAAAGTTGGGGAAGCACTGATTTAAGCAAGTGCTTTCACACGTTATTTATTTTAACTTTTGCAACAACAATGAAAGGAAGCATTTTCAATCCCAGTTCACAAATGAGAAAACTTAGGCTCAGTGAAGATGGTAACTTTCCTATGAGGAGAAGGGGTCAATGAAAGGACAACCCTCTACCAAAAGAGAAGATATTCTTGTGGTGGAAATTCTCATATCGTTTCAAGTGCTTATTGTCTCTTAACTTTCCCTAACCTTCTGCCTTGGTTATTGGTCATTTGGGATTACAGTTTTTTAGCTTGCTGCTTTGATAGTTTTGGGCATTTGACAAGTATGAAATGATGATGAGATGTTCTTTAGTAAATCTATGTATAGATGGCACTAATTAGCGTTTCCTCGCATGTGGAACCAAGCTACCACCTGCTTTTCCTGTGTTGTGAAAAATCTGGAAAACAGCTACTTGTATTTTTTTTAAAACCTGGTTATCTAAGACTGCAAGGCTCTAGGCGTGCCGTAGCGGGTAGATGCAAATGAATTTCCCTACGACTCCCCTTCATTCTCCCCTGCACTGGGAGTGGTCGAACTCCTGCTATATGCATTTTGTAGTAATTTTGATTCTTTTGTCTTAACTTTCCCAGAGCTCATAGAGGGAAATCATGTAACTTACAGCTTTTATCTGAGATTTAGCGTTGCATCTCTAAGTTGGGGATTTTTGTGTGTTACTGGGAGAAAGAAATGGCAGGTATTGAAAGCAAATGAATGAAATATTCTAACAGGGTCATGTTGGAGAGACTATGAAAAGGCATTCTTCAATGTAAACAACTAAAATAACACTGTTTCACTTTATTGGCATCGTAGAATCCCGGTCTAAATGCTGAGTGCTTTGACTTTTTGGCCACCTTCAGTTTCACCTTATTGAAGTGGTACCTTACCAGATGGACAGAGAGAGAGGAATAGTTAACAAGAGGCAGCTTATGCAGCCGGGTAAATACCACCAGAGCTGTGCTCTGTAAGAGCGATTGAGTGGCCAGGAAAGTTAATCCTGGGTGTCTGTTCACTTGGTCTTCCCGAGAGATTTCCTCCACCTACTCGCCTCGGAGCAAAGAGGCGATCTGAGATCAAATTGACATCAGCCCTCATTCTGAGCTTGGCACATCTTCAGAGCAGCTACTGTTATTCTGCCAAAAGGAAGTGGAAATTGAGATAAATGTTTCAATCCTTGGATGGAAAAAAGTCCATTTTTACACCACGTCCCTTTTGAAAAACCGCATTCCTTAGAAGCGAAGTTTATTGTTTCCTTTTGTGATAGTTTGCTTTTCTTTTTTCTTAAGACGTGGTATTTAAGAGCGGTAATTGAGTTCAGATTTTAAAATGTGCTGTTTCCACTCTGCATGTCATTAAAATAAAATATTAGCTTTCATAAAGTTTCTTGGGAAATGTTTCTGGTGTGCTCTGCTCTGTGGTGTGCTGTGTCAACATCCAAAGAATGATGGTCGCCTTTGATATGATAACGGATGAACACTGATCTTAGAATCTGCTGGGGATTTGTTATGATTATAGAGTATTCAAAAGGTGCCTTATATATACTGATTCTATTTGTAACTCTGTCACCTACATCGAGCATATGTACTTTACTTCCACCAACACATTGTGTCATAGTCTTGTCTTTCCACAAAAAGCCCAGCTAGAGCAGTTTGCCGGAGAGCAAGTGGCTTTGAAAGAGCCATGAGTACGGATCTAGGGTTTAGTCGGGTATTTGTTTTTGAGGATGGTTATTTTCAGAAAAGTATTTGGGTTGGAAGCAATGTCTATGCATCGTTTTAGAAGGCGTGTCCCAAAAGCAAATGTATTTTACTTTATATCTTACCTTTGGGGTATTCTAGTAGAACATTTGGTAATGAATGCCACTCTTTCACCCCATATGCATTAAAAAGGATTTCACTGTATTTTGTTTTAATGTGGTACATAGAAAATTCACTCTTCTATCAGATTAGCGTTGAAATGCGTTTCACAGTAGGTCTTGGAGTTGGGAACAAAGATTTAAGTGCATTTGAATTTTAAATTTGCAAACCTAACATTGTTGTTTCCCCAAAGTGCTCTGTTCTTTGTTGGCTCCTTCAAGTTTACTGGGTTACTATGGGATACTGTTCGGTATCTCAGAGAATCCTAGTTGAGCTCCTTTTTCTTAGCTGTGATCTAATTGATATTCTGATATTTCCTCTAGATCAAGAGGAATGGTGTTTGGACCGGCCAATTTGGGGGAAGATGCAATTAGAAACTTCATTGCAAAACATAATTGTAACTCCTGCTGCCGGAAGCTCAAACTCCCGGGTATGCCACTAACAGTTCTGTTTTTCTCTAAGTAAATCTCTCATAGAACAACATCCTTTGTAACCTGGGATAAAGTAGAGAATTGTAATCACATTTTTATCTCATTCACAGTCATTCGCAGGGCCTGACTTTCTGACTGCAAAATTTTCAAGTCTCTAAAGGGATTAAAAGGACAGGGATTTACTTTGGGTTCTGCCAAAATGTGATAAAACAACATGGGGCCCAATAGTTGTCACAGTCACTCCAAAGGAAAAGTTCCACTGACTTTAAATGGGATGAAATCTGACCGAGGCAGGTCTTTGCCCTCCCCACCCCCCACTTTGGCTCCTGCCAGCTGCCGATGGCCTCAGGGTGTTGTCCACAGCTTTTCTATTTCTATTCTATTCTAATTTACCCACTGGGTACTTGGGAGGGTGTGGTATGGAGGGAAATGACACCTTCAATCAAAGTAGTGCTTTTTACTGTAAAAATCTGCTACTTTAAACACACATTGCAACATGTATTTTTAAAAATCTGATTTGATAACATGACATACTTAAAAATTCCTACTATAAAAGCAAGCAGCTGGAGGCCTGTGCCCTCCAAATGGGCAGTCCCAGCCCTGTTGCATTCCTTTCTTTTGTCCCAGAAGGGAAGCATCATGTGTACCTCAGCTTGCCTACTACTTTTGCTCACACCAAACTTGTCCTTACAGTGGGATTTCATATATCTTAAGCGATTAGCTCTTCTTACCTTATAATAAATGATCATACCCTGAATTTGAAGTCAGTGAAAGAGCACCATCCATCGTAACCTGGGATGGGACAGGTGTAAATTTACAACAAACAAAGGTGATTTTTTTTTTTTCAGACGGAGTCTCACTATGTCGCCCAGGCTGGAGTGCAGTGTCGCAGTCTCGGCTCACTGCAACCTCCGCCTCCTGGGTTCAAGCGATTCTCCTGCCTCAGCTTCCTGAGTAGCTGGGACTACAGGCGCTCATCACCACGCCCAGCTAATTTTTTGTATTTTTAGTAGAGATGGGGTTTCATCATGTTGGCCAGGATGGTCTCAAACTCCTGACCTCGTGATTCGCTCACCTCAGCCTCCCCCAAAGTGCTGGGATTACAGGTATGAGCCACCGCGCCCAGCCACAAGGGTGATTTCCAATCTTGTTAGAGTTAGAGGTAGGGGGAGCTTCTGTGGTGAAGGCATAGAGAGACAGAGCTGGAGCAGGCTTCCAGTTCCACTGGGAATATAGTGGTCAGTCAGCAATGGGGAGATCAAAATGCAGCAGTCAGAGAGGGGAGGGCCATAACTCTCACAACTGGCCAGGACTCACTCTCACAAATCACATACCTGACGTGGCAAAGAGATTGTGCACAACCGAGCTGCCCACTGGCTTCTCTGGTCAAAAGGAGCTCAGGAAGGGGCTGGGAATGGACTGAGAGTCATCAGGACCTCTAGGTAAGGGCCCTCTGGAAGGCAGGAGCTGACAACGATCAGAGTCATTCCTTGATGGCAGGCTGGAGTCCGGCTCATTCACTCAGCATCCTCCAGTACTGTCCTTTTCCCAGGTCTGATTCATTCTTACCCTGGAAGGGTAGCCTGCATTCTACATCTAAGGAGATGTAGGACTACATCTAAGGAGCCAGGACACAGGGAGACTTGAGACAGAACTCACTGCTTCCAATCCTTGAGCTCAGTTAGTAGTCCTGTAGGATTAAGCTTGAGATAATTTTTTTTGCATTACACTGGTAGGTGTTTTGTTTGTTTGTTTGTTTGTTTGAAACAGAGTTTTGCTCTTGTCGCCCAGGCTGGAGTATAGTGGGGCAATCTTGGCTCACTGCAACCTCCGCCTCCCGGGTTCAAGTGATTCTCCTGCCTCAGCCTTCCGAGTAGCTGGGATTACAGGTGCCTGTCGCCACGCCCAGTTAATTTTTGTATTTTTAGTAGAGATGGGGTTTCACCATGTTGGCCAGGCTTGTCTCGAACTCTTGACATCAGGTTATCCACCTGCCTCGGCCTCCCAAAGTGCTGGGATTACAGGCGTGATAGACTGGTAGGTTTTGAGTAATTCAGCAATTCCACCATCTCTAGTCCTAATTCATCTTTTCTTTCAAAACCTTAGTTTTTGACCGACATTTAAGTGGAAATAAGAAATATCCTTGTTTATTCAGACATTCGGTAATCTAAATAAAAAAAGAGTTTTGTCTGGAAAATAGGATTAGAGGTAATTTTTCATTTTTGTTTGATTACATTTCCCTTCATTTTTTTTTTTTATATGAGAGGCAGTTTAGGATAGTATAAAGGGCATAGGCTCTGTAGTCAGAGAGACTGAACTCACATTTCAGTTCTGCTTTTTACCAGCTATATGACCTTGGGCTTCAGTTTCCTCTTCTGTAAAACAGGCATAAGAGCACCTGTTTCATAAAGTTTGTGTGAAGATTGAATTATGTAGTATACGTATTAGTCTGTTTTTATGCTGTTGATAAAGAAAATACCTGAGACTGGGCAATTTATAAGAGAAAGAGGTTTAATGAGCTTACAGTTTCACATGGCTAGGAGGCCTCACAATCATGGCAGAAGACAAGGAGGAACAAGTCACTTCTCACATGGATGGCAGCAGGCAAAGAGAGCTTATGTAGGGAACCTCTCGTTTTTAAAACTATCAGATCTTGTGAGACTCATTCACTATCACGAAAAGAGTGCAGGAAATATCCATCCCCATAATTCAGTCACCTCCCACTGGATTCCCCCCATGACGTGGGAATTGTGGGAGTTACAAGTCAAGACGAAATTTGGGGAGGGGACACAGCCAAACCATATCAACATACATGTTCAATAAATGTTGATTGTTTTATTATTAATATATAATATGTATTAGTTTTATGTCCACATAATCCTCATTTAGCATTAAAAATACTATAAGAAATTCATGTTCTAGGCTAGCAAATACAATCAGTATAGCACAAAAAGGTCACAAACATTTTAACCCCATTTTCCTCCATACCTATCTTACAAAGGTTATGCCTCTTAATATTTTCTTTTAACTTTTTTCTTTTCAAATGGAAGGAGGGCTTAGGAAGCATAGGATCTGATAACTGGATAGAACTTTTACTGGCTGTACCAAACCTGAGGTGCAGGTTTTGTCACAGAAAGCTGACCACTGAGATGAGGAGTCAGCCTTCTTGGCTGACCTCTCTGCCTCTGCCTGTCATTCAACAGTAAAATGCCCCATTTCCCATTTGGTCTCACTTAACTCTGGCCAGATTATGCCTTATAGGGCACTGTGTATTGAAGCAAGCAACCAAGTCTTTCTTCCCTGCCCCCATAAACAGCGCCCAAACAGCATAGGGAAGGGAGAGGGGATATTGGGGTGGGAAAGGAGGCTTAATTTAGACATGGTCGAGGGTTTGAGTTCCACATATCTATGGTCTGAGGAAGAGGAGATCTCTCTGAACACTTGGCAGTCTAAAGTCCCATTTGTCTTCATGAGCAGTAGGTTCTTGGGGATCCACTATAACCTTTTTACTTGTCCTCCTTGCAGATTTAAAAAGAAATGACTATTCCCCTGAAAGGATAAATTCCACCTTTGGACTTGAGATAAAAATAGAATCAGCTGAGGAGCCTCCAGCAAGGGAGAGGGGTAGAAATTCCCCAGAAGATGATATGCAACTATAAAAAGGGAGGAGCAAGAAGATCCCAGTGCTTGCCCTGCCTGCCAGGAACTCTGTGATAACATAGATTGATTGATGTGACATTGATTACATCAGCATCTCCTTGGAACACGCCTTCTGAGCCTCACATCTCCTTCTGTCCAAAGGCCTCATTGGTATATGATCAATGGGTTCTCCTAGACACTGACCTCTGTCCAGGGCACTTTGCAGCTCCATCCTCAAGTTCCACACGAAGACGCTTGGATGAGTCAGCTGGGAATATTTTTCTTGTATACCTCATTGCTTTAGCTGGTCTCTTGGAACCTTGGAGCAGAATCCTGCACATTAAAGGATGGGGTGAGGGGGAGATACATTTATTTTATTTTCTTACTATGTATGCAGACCGGACCCCCTACTACTGTTTGTCACCTCACCCACAGATTGTATTTATATCTATATATATGTTCATAAAAAGTTATGTGATTTCCTCCTCTGTCTTTTCCACGGCATAGGACTTTGAATAGCAATGATAGGAAAAACAGTGGAATGAGGGTGGATTTGCACAGATTGGAGCACATTCCTGCACAGACTACCAAGTATACTGGCGAAATCTAGATGGGTTTCAGATATTGTCAGTGAATCATATAATGCCTGGATATTTCAGGTTTCTGTAAAAGAAAGGGAAATTTAAAACAAATACCCTTCCATATATAATATATACAGTATACATGGGGTATACATTGTTTTTATATATATATATATATATATATATATATATATATATATATATATATTTTTTTTTTTTTTTGAGATGGAGTTTTACTCTTTTGGCCCAGGCTAGAGTGCAATGGTGCGATCTCGGCTCACTTCAACCTCTGCCTCCCAGGCTTAAGTGATTCTTGTGCCTCAGCCTCCCGAGTAGCTGGGACTACAGGTGTGCACCACCATGCCTGGCTAATTTTGTATTTCTAGTAGAGGCGGGGTTTCACCACGTTAGCCAGGCTGGTCTCAAACTCCTGACCTTAGGTAATCTGCCTGCTTGGCTTCCCAAAGTGCTGGGATTACAGGCGTGAGCCACTGCACCTGGCCTATTTTTTTTTTTAAACAAGAGAACAAGTATATGAAGAACTGGAAATTACTAAAAAAGGGTTTCCCTTCCTTTAAGCACAGGGGTACAATTAGTTAGGAGTTGACTAGCTCAGCCTGTAAAACACCACTCCTCTTTCCAAAGTTGTATATATAATATTGAAGGTTAAATTACTCTATGTAAGGTCCTATGAAGAAAGATACGGTTTCAGACTGAAAACATGTTTCACAGGTGTTTGCTTCCTTCCAGGGCAGAGTCCCTATTCCCCTGGAGTAAAGAATGTATATATATTTTGAAATACGGCTGAGAACATGTCATTGGTTTATGAGGCCCAAGGTGAAGGACTCCTGGAAGCCACACTGTGTAGCGTATTTGAGGGATCAGTCATCCCTCTTGTATGCTGGGCCTGGTTGCCCTACCTCGAACAAGTACCAACTTTTTACATAAGGAGAGATTGGGGGCTGGGAGTCCTCTCCGCATCCTATTGCATCCCCTTTCTTATTATAAGGTGCCCCAGTCCACTGGCAGCAAACCTCCTGGGTTTGGAAAATTCCAACTTATTTTTATCTTTAATCCTGACATTAGCTGACTTGCTACTGAGCTTGCTTTAAAAATCTATACTCCTACATTCTTAGGTGTACAGGGGAAATGTTGAATAGGAGGGTGGAAAACCAAGAATTTAGTATGCCAATGATTGCCTCTGATTCTTGTAAGTTTGAGTTCCACAAGGGTTACTTTATACCCCTTTTACTTGGGTTTTTGGTTGGTGGAAGGTGGGAAATTTGGGTGATTTATTGATTGGCAATGAGGATAAAATGTTAATACTTTTTTGGGGGCTTAACAACTTTATCTCATTCTACAAATCAGTAAAGGAACAATTGGTACTCACCTCAGTGCTGCACTCAACTATGAAAAAAGGCAGAGTTTGCTTGCCCAATGGCCAAAGTAAAGACATCAGTTCATTGGTCAAATATGTGTTACCTGGAATGGAACTTGAAAGCAAATACATTTGGATTTCACATTTCTGTGGTGTGCTTTTTCTTTTGTTTGTTTTAAGAAAAATCAACAGAATAACATTTTTAAAAGATGAATTGCTGAGCAAAAGTCACTGTGGGAATACATGAATGCAAATACCAGTGCAGCAGTCTTGACTTTGAGTGTTCCATGACCACAAAAGGGTGGAGTGTTCATTCAGTCAGTCGATTTTATTCAACAGATATTAAGTGCCTTCTCTGTACTGCGTTAGTGATGAGGATGTGGTGGTGCACGTGGCATGTTTTTGTCCTCAGAAAGCTGTCTCATGTTTCTTTTTGTTTGTTTGTTTTGTTCCACATTTGGATTTCTAAGCAAAGAAATTTAACTTCTGGCCAAATGTCAAATTCAGAAATGTGATTCATATCCTATCTGCCAGTGGGCAGTAGGTTTGGACTGGGTAAGAGAATTAGGACAAATAAGAAGCCATGGCTGGGGCTGGTTTTAGGATCTACTGAGGAAAAGCAGACCGCATAATCCTTGTCTCAGCACAAAGGCCATATCACAGACGGGATCTGAATTTGACTTTGGCAACCAAAGAAGCAGCCACGTTCCAGAGAGACCTCTCCTGAAGGCACCCAGTGCATAGGATTTTCTTTGCACAAGGCCATATGGTCCTGGAGTGACTCCTGCCCCGTGCTATCTTAAAGCTTCTTAGAGCTCTGGGGAATGGAATCAGATATAATTTTGGGTGTTCTTTGCCCTGTTATTATTTTCTGCAGTTTTGCAAAACAAATACCGGGTGACTAAGAATTCCCAGCAACCATTTAGTCAATGCTTTCAAAGAATTTTTTTGAGTTGTTGTTGTTTGTTACTGTAGTTTTAGATGAGATCTATTGCTCTGGTTCTAGAAATCATGACACAGATTCCCTTGTTGTCTCTCATTGTCCTTCTCAATTAGTCACCAACATCGAGCACAAAGGAAGGCACATAATATGCTTTCAACAATATTTGTTGAAAGAAAAAAATCTTCAAATAATAGTGGATTTCATTCACTAGGTAATAAACCAGATTTGCACTTTTAATCTAGAAGGAAGTAATTACCAATTCCTTAAGACCCAACACAATTCTTTTGATCTTTCTCTGTTTTAATTTTCTAGGAAATAGCTTTTAACAACCTACACCTTGTCTATTGAATTCTCACCCAGTTCTTGCCCTTATCACCGTTGGTGAGCATACCAGAGTGCGGTCCTTCACTGGTGACTATTGAAATGAGATGATAACTTTCCAGAAACTGCCTAGAAATAATCATCACTTTATTACCTTTTGAAAAGAAGATTGATAGAAAAGTCATTTGAAAGATGGTTCATTACCATACCCTAGTATGATTTCTTTACTCACATCTCTCTAAAGCATGAGAAAGGGAGGATTATTCTCTGAGGTCGGAATTTGAAGGCTGTGTGTTTGCCTCTTTGAAGTCTTGGTATTTAATTTTCTGTAGTCATTTCTTGGGCAATTTTCTAAGAAACTAGTTGAAGCTAATTTATCATAAGTTAAAGTCAAATGACAGAAAGGATTTTTCCCCCTTAACAGCATTTTATTCCACAGAGGTTAGCTTCTGAAGGAAAATGAGACTTAAATAGCATTTTGAATCTCTAGCCACATGGGTGGGTACACAGAACAGAAAGGATTCTGGAAACCACACTGATTTTTCATTTAGCATGGTTATTATTTTGTGACTTTTCTTTATAGACCATGATGTAGACATAAAGTACTGTATTTTTGTGAAACATCCTCCTAAAAATAATTAGATAAGTTGCTTAATTTTTCAAAGAAAGACTTTTAGTTCTCAAGGGATAATAAACCTTGTTCTCTTGTTCTCAAGCATTTAATATAACTTTATATAATTCATTTAACCTTTCTGTTAACCCCTAATGCTGAAATGGAGATGAAGATACTTTTTCAAATGAAGGTGAGTGATAATGAGAGACCATTTATGAAGTTCTCTGAGAATCTCATTTAAAAGGCTTCTTGTGAGCATGGAATTCAGTTCAATAAATAATAAGAGGTTTTCATTTTTGATATTATGTGGTAGTGATTTAATATTTACAGAGGATGCTCGGTGGACCTATTTCAGCATGAACCCAAGTGATTTCTGCTATTTCTCCCTTTCCAAGGGGAAAGAGCTCATTGCTGCCTTTTTGTTTTAAAACGTAATTAAATAGTTCAAGATAAGAAAACTCACCACTTCACAGTATGTCTTATTTATTTTGCTTTTTGATGGATTTGGGTTTACTCAGCTAATTTCTTTTGCCGTCCTTTGCCCAAAGAAAGCATTCTAGGAGAAAAAGTAAAGCGCCAAGCTGGCACCATCATTGGTGGCATTTTGAGGCATGAAAAGAGAGTAGGTTCAGAATCTTGATACGTATAAAACTTGAAGGTTTAAAAAAATTTGGCTGGGCGCGGTGGCACACGCCTGTAATCCCAGCACTTTGGGAGGCCGAGGCAGGCTGATCAGGAGGTCAGGAGGCTGAGACCATCCTGGCCAAAATGATGAAACCCTGTCTCTACCAAAAATACAAAAATTAGCTGGGTGTGGTGGTGGGCACCAGTAATCCCAGCTACTTGGGAGGCTGAGGCAGGAGAATTGTTTGAACCCGGGAGGCGGAGGTTGCAGTGAGCTGAGATCACACCACTGCACTCCGCCTGGGGGACAAAGTGAGACTCCATCTCAAAAAACAAACAAACAAAAAATTAATTTTAATGGTGATTTAAATTTCGTCAGTATTGGGTTGTTTAGGAATAAGAAAATTCTGGTCTATAACTTACCGGCATCTGCTTTTAGCAACTGACTTTCTTTAGGATTTTCATCTTATAGTGCATTTTTTCATTGTCATTTAAAAAAATTCCATCTGCTAAATTAGTCACAAAGTTCTTCCAAATATTATGGTAGAGACTCTTTTGCTAATGGCTCTCCCAATGTGGACATAACAATTGCCTTTGGTTGGAGGGATTTGGGGAAAGCACCAGTGATGTCTCGTGACTGCACTTTGGCTTTGAATAAATCTTTTCTTCTGTATCCTAATGGTCACCCCCCAGCAGGTCACAGGACTTCAGGATGCTTTGGTAACCAAAAGAAACCCTTGGTATGTTGCCATGTTTTAGAACTCCCTAGTCAGCCTGGACATTTTGTCGATGAGGACTTGGGGAGCAGAGGTGCTGGTAAAAACGATGAAGAGGAGGAGGAGAAACGATCATCAGATGTGTGTGTCTACTATGGGTGAGGTTAGAGAGTGTCATGGATGGTGGCAGGATTGGTGAATTATTTTACTGAGAAAGTAGGGCGTGGTGTGTTCTGGAAGATCACATGTATCTTGCAGATGAAAACAAATATAGGCTGGGCTTCATGGGATGGGATGTTTGCCTACCATGAAAGGGCTTCTGGGGATATCTTAGAAGGTGGGGTGGAAAGAAAGGTGTGGTGGTGATCTGTGATTAGGTCCTTAGTTTTGTGCAACTGTTCACTGTATATCCTACTTAAGAAATATTTTTTGAGCATTACCACATGTTATGCACTGACACTAAGATTAAACGTATTAGATAAGATCCATTTCTGCCTTTAAGGATCTCTAAGACAAATAAGGAGTTTACAATATGCTGATTCATCATTGCTCAGCCATGATCATTATAATGGTTGTAATACGTATTGAGCAGTCATTATGTCTTAGGCATTGTGTTAAATGTGCACTGTACATAATTTCATTTAATCTGAATAATGACTTAATGGGCCAGGACTATTATTCCCATTATAAATATTTTAAAATACTGCTTATGAATTAAGTAACTTGACTAAATGAGCTACCAAAAGGAGAGCTGGGATTTGAAGCTAGATCAAATTGATGACGTAGAATTCTATGCAATGCTAGCCAGCACACTTAAAAGTACTAGAGCATGAATCCCTATGATGGTTTGAAAGATAGATTTGAAAATCAGGACCTAACTTAGGCTATCAGAAGAGAAAAAACAAAATGAAGTCTATAGAATGTTTCCCGATGTCTTCTCTGCTCCTGTCATGTCAGGAAAATCTTTCTTGCACAGTTAATGGCCATCTGTGGACCCCGTGAGTCCACGGGAAAGCTAGTCCCTCTTGGCGTGTCGTGAGGGAATGGGTGGGTTCTTTTGAATCCGGTACTGTCAGCTGGTGAATTTTTCTGCCTCCATTTGTATGTCTGCCCCTCCCCTCCTTTTTTTTGGCTCCTTAGACAATTTGTTGGTCAACACAACAATACTTACCATTTGAAAGCATTTAGTGACCTGCAGTGTATCAATTTATAGTGAGAAATAGAACCTATGCAAGTTACAACACTTTTATCAGCCTGACCATCATACGGTGTCCCTGGAGGCCATGGAAGCTGGATTATAATCAAGAGGTTGCTTGAAGTGCATGGAATCAGAACAAAGAGAGGTAAATAAATCAAATTTTTACTGGTGTCAGGCTAAGACATCCTGTTTCATCTCATCTTCTCTGGAAGAATGGGCCTGCCAGTGGGAGTGGAATACTTCAGACTGATTCCAAAGGATGCAACAGAATTTCAAGCAACTCTTATATCAGCCTTGAGAAACATGGACTGTGATAAGAAAATATTTATTTTCTCTTTTCCCACCCTCTCTCACCTTTCTCCCTCTCTCTCACTCTTTCTCTTTTTTGTCTCTTTCTCCTCCCTTCTTTATTCCTTTTTTCTTTCTCTGATGCCCTCTTTATGTTACCTCTTTTTACACTTATTGGCTACAAATGTGGATCAATAAACATCACTGATTTTAAGAGATACCAATTTTCCCAAAAATGTAAAATTAGAAAATGTGAGAGCTAAAAGGATAAATAAGAAAAATTAAATCCAAAGAAATTGTGCTTTACCCCAAGTTAATTTCTATAACTATTGTTAGAAGACAGACTATAACTCAGGCCTCCTAAGTCACCCTTATTTAGTTTAATAATAGCCTCATTTGTATGTTAAAGCAAATAATTTTCTCTTGTGTTAAAATTTTAGTTTTCCTGAAAAATATTCAGATATGTATATAGTTAAATTTTAAACTTGGAGATCTTTTTAAGACTGTCATTAAGATGGGCCAAGTGATATTTTAGTTGTCTATGTCTTTTAATGAGGATAATTCATTAGATGTGTGATTTCAGAACTCTAGTTACAGAATGATATTACAAATTAATGATTTTTACCAATTCTCTTTGCTTATTTGTATGTGCGTCTGTGTGTGTGTGTGTGTGTGTGTGTGTGTGTGTGTGTGTGTGTGCGTATAAATAAAAGGTAAACTATTTGGGTGATTTTTCAAGTGAAAAAGCCCTGTAAGATTTGGATTTCAAATATTTCATTTTATTTAAATCATTTATAATTATTTTCCATTGTCATTAAAAAAAAAACCTATTAGGCTTGTGGTACCTTGAGTTTTTCTAGGGAAAAACTGGGATTATAGAAAATTCTCTAGGCCTTGGAGCCAGATGGATTTGGGTTTGAAATGAAGCTCTGCCGCTGAGTAGTTTGTGGCCTTAGGCAACTCGTTTCACCTCTCTGAACCTCAATCTGTTATCTGAACATGGCAGGAAAATCTGTAAATATACTGAATTGTTATTCCTTCTTGCTGTTTTCTATCCCAACAAGGTAGTGGATGGTCATGCCTCAGGACGTTAATGGCATACCACAGAGGTGGCAAGGCTCCAGTATGACAACCTCCCTCCGAGACTTCTGGAAATGGAATGGAACTGTTATTGGAGTTGCTGAGGCAGAAGGTGCCTTCCTGTGGGAAAGAGAAGAGAGATTCATTTACGGAGATAGGGAAGACGATGATGTTTTTGGTAAGATGTGTAGGCTAGTGCATAGATATCAGGAGGACTGACCAGAGCTATAGCCTAAGAAGTCATAGGAAGCAATAATGTCCATGCCAATCATGGAGCAGATGGAGTCACTTGCCTGGGAATCAACTACGGGGCCCTGAACCGTAGGCCTGATGACTTAAAGGTGAGAAACCCTCCCATATCTTCCAGGCCTCCTGTGAACTACCTTTGTCCTCACCCAAATTTGACAGACAGTAATTCTCTTATCATAGGAGACCTATACCTAGATTTAGACAAATAAGGTAGTGTGCCATTTCTTGCGACAGAGCGTTATAAAGCAAATTCATCTGTGTAACTTAATGTCTAACAAGCAGGATTATTGCTAGAATTAGGGATGATGTACATAAGGCACTTGGTACAGTGTCTGGCACACAAATAGGCATGATGGGAAATTATGAAAAATGTCATATTATGAATAATTTTATTTCCAAATTATGAATTATTATTTAAGTTATTTTTTAAATCACCAAAGCTATCTCAAATCCAAGATTGGTAAAGCTGGAGCTGCTTCTCTTTTTCAAAGACTAAATAGTTCATGACATAGATATTAGAATGTCAGTATTGAAATGGTTCTCTATGATGTGGGCTAGGCAACATAATAAATAGGCACCGAAATGTGAAGACTTAACACAGTGAATAGTTATTTCTTGCCTACTTAAAAGTCCAGGGCAGTGCCAAGTCATTGGGTTCTCTGCTCCACACAGTCTTTCTGGGATCCAGGCTGACAGGGTTCTGCCGTCTTCAACAGATGGATCTCAAGGTGGCCCTGGGGTTTCTCAGCCCAGTCACCTGAAGAGGAAAAGAACATGGAGGAACACACATGGGAAATTTTAGGGGCCAGCCCTAGAAGTAGTACACATCCTTTTGTTCACATACCACTGGCTAGAACTCAATCAGAAGGCCATGCCCACCCACAAAAAATGCCTTCTAGCAGTGTGTCCAAGAAAAAGAGAAAAATGATTTTAATGAACAGTTAGCAATCTCTGCAAAATTAAGGATTACCTATTCTGGTCTAATTCTTCATTTAATTGTGTGTGGCTCTGGAAGTTGGAGTTTTTTTGGGGATGGCTTTTCCAAGTGGGTTTTTTCTTTATTCAGAAGTACCTAACACAGAGTTTTTCTTAGTTGGAACATGGTACCCTTTCTACTAGCTCTCCATGTCTTCTTGCACTAGGCATCTTCAAAATCTCATGAGACATATTCCCTTTTATTTTCTCATAATTCACTTATAATGGACAAATCTGTTGGATCCAGGAAGTAAAATCTAATTGTAACGAGAGTGGCTTTATTGAGTACTGTTGGTTTTTGACAGCTATAAAATATTCCCATTGTAACTGTCTTCTTGCTGCTTGACACCTATCTGTACCCTCTGCCTCCCCATCCCTCTAAGCAACATCATGTGAAATCAAACATTTCTTGTCCTCCTTTCTAAATTGCATACAACCAGCTAGCAGGCAAATAGGCCGTGAGGTAAAAGCAGAAATTTACATAAGGATCCTATTAATATACCATACAAATGAGGGTCCTGTGGAGAATGTTTATTCATTTCCTATACTGAATGGCCATGATCACTGTAAATTTTCACCATGGTAAGACCTAATATGGAAGTGGAAAGCTTGGATATACGTAAGAGATGGTAATTGACTAAATTTTATAAAGAGAGTTTTTTTGTTTGTTTGTTTGGGGTTTGAGGTGGAGTCTTGCTCTCTTGCCCAGGAGTACAGTGGTGTCATCTCAGCTCATTTCAACCTCCACTTCCTGAGTTCAAGTGATCCTCCTGCCTCAGCCTCCCAAGTAGTTGGGATCACAGGTATGTACCACCACACCCAGCTAATTTTTGTATTTTTAGTAGAGACGGGGTTTTACCATGTTAGCCAGGCTGGTCTCGAACTCCTGACCTCAGGTGATCTGCCTGCCTCGGCCTCCCAAAGTGCTAGGATTACAGGTGTGAGCCATCACACCCTGCCAAAGAGAGTTAATGATCATGTACCTTTTCCATACAGTAGAAGACCTTAAAGAGCGCTCCAACTTTAAAGGTTGTATTTATAAGCTTGAAAATGATTTTTAAGCTTGGATCATTTCTTGAAGGGCAATGGGTGGGGAATTGAAATCTTATAATGAAATGTTACAATTCATCAAATTTTAAAATTGAAGACATTTCTAGAGTACTATTGTGAACATTTATGATCTGCCGGGTGAGGTGGCTCACGCCTGTAATCCTGGCATTTTTGGGAGGCCGAGCCAAGCAGATCACCTGGGGTCAGGAGTTCGAGACCAGCCTGGCCAATATGGTGAAACCCCATCTCTACTAAAGATACAAAAATTAGCTCGGCATGGTGGCAGACACCTGTAATCCCAGCTACTCAGGAGGCTGAGGAGGAGAATCGCTTGAACCTGGGAGGCGGAGGTTGCAGTGAGCCGAGATCGCACGATTGCACTCCAGCCTGGGGGACAAGAGTGAGACTTCATCTCAAAAAAAAAAAACAAAACAAAACAAAAGAAAAGAACATTTATGATCTACCTTTTTTTTTAAGCCCCAAGAACCACAGATGACAGAACATAGCTGAGACAGAGCATGTGATTTTTTCATAACTCCCTGGTGGCTGCTTGGTTTTTATTTGTTCAATTATTGACTTATGATTTAACTAAGATTAATTTCGTGCCTAGTATTTGCGAGGCACTATGCCCTGATTAGTAAGGTGGACACTCATAGGTTCATGAGAAGACAGACATAAAATAATCTCCTTGCACCAAAAGCTATAGTGGAGGCATTTGCAAAATGCTATTGGAGTTTAGCTAAGGAGAGACTTTCTTTTTCGAGTGGGAAGGGAGGGCTTAACAAAGAATGATAAACGGTTTACTTGGTAGAGGAAACAGCATCTGGGGGAGATGTTTAGGGAATGGTGAATAGTTGTGTGGCTAGTTCATAGGGCATACCTTGGGATAAGGTAGAGAAGATAGCAAAAGATGAAGGTGGAAAGAATGGGTAAATGTGTTAAAAGCCTTTTATGTAATTATAAGGAGTTAAGTTTTGTCACGCAGGTTAGAGAAGTTAGCAAATGTTTTAAGCATAATTAATTCTAGGTCAATTTACTAATTAATTACTTCTGCAAACATTTATGAATCGTCCACTGAGTGCAAACTGCTTGGCCTTAGAAGTGTAACAGTGAATAAGATGTGGACTCCGCCCATGGGAACTTATAGTTTGGTGAATGATTACAACCAGCAGAGATGGTTCTAAGGTTTCTTGGGAAGAGCGTTAGTTTGTCATATCATCAACCTCTTCCAAATGCATTTGATTTCACCATTAATCTCATTATTAACTTTTATGTGGCTGATGGAAGTTTCCTCAATCTTTGTCACGTGCATTTTTGAAAATACTGCTATCTTGTTGATCTATAATGTAAACCCTGTGTGAAAACAATGTGCTTCATGTACAAGCAAGAAAAATATCCCTCATCCACCCTTTCAATCTGGTTGTCCCCTCCTCAACAAGTTGCTGTAACTATGTGTGCACTGAGGGATACACAGCCCCAAATTAATTGTTCTGGCACAAGGTGGTAAATGTAGAGAGAGAGACAAGGTACAGCAGAAGCTATTCTGTGGGCACGTAGTATGTGTAGCCGGGGTTGGGGGTTGGGGCATGCGGAGGCTTCCTGGAGAAGGTATTGCGGAAGAAGATAGGAAAAGGACATTTTGAGCAGAAGGTATGTCTGGGGAAAAGGAGTGGTTTGCTTTGACTGGAGCATCAAATGTTTCAGAACGACTGTTTTGTTTGCTTCATGGAGGAGAGATTAGAGGCTGAAAGTGGGAGAATGATGTGGTCATCTTAATAAATACAAGATTTTAAAGATAGTGCTCAGGTTCATTTGACCAACATCTCTTCCTTTATGGCCATCCAGTGAATTCAAGAGAGATGTGAGAGGGAGAAAGGAAACACTCTTACTGACTCAACAAAGCTTTCCCATAAGTGCATATTCTTGCTTCAAGAAATCTCATAAAACAATGAAAATCATGGCCCTAGTATAAACTACCAAACACTTCTTCTGCCATAGTCTAGTTTTTAAGGTTGTTGGCATCTTTTATATGACCTGTCTTTTCTGAGATTTTGAGCGTCACATATTTGACTTTGCTTGGTTTCCCTTGGACTGAATGAACCGCCTGGATTAGTGCTAGATTTTGAATGGACCAGAGAGTCTGAACCTGGGCATTCAGGAGAAGCATGCTGAGAAAAAAAAAAACACTTAAAAAGGACTGCAGAGCCACATGTGGTGGCTCGCGCCTGTAATCCCAACACTTTGGGAGGCCGAGGTGGGCAGATCACTTGACGTCAAGGAGTTCGAGACCAGCCTGGCCAACATGGTGAAACCCCGTCTCTACTAAAAATACAAAAATTAGCTGGTTGTGGTGGCGCGTGCCTGTAATCCCAGCTACTCGGGAGGCTGAGGCACGAGAATCAGTCAAGCTTGGGAAGCGGAGGCTGCAGTGAGCCAAAATCACACCACTGCACTCTAGCCTGGTTGACAGAGAGAAACTCTGTCTCAAAAACAAACAAACAAATAAACAATGGCCTGCAGGTGTGCATAATTTTAAAAGATAGAAAATGGCCTTGCCCCTATATACTTTTAGAGTAAGGAAAGACAACTAAATGTTAAAAGTTCTAAGCAGGGAAGTAGAATTTCCTCAGGCCTCTGACCCCTGACCCTGCTCAAAGCAATTCCTAAATGATGAGTAGATTATAAAATTGTGTATCTCTGACTGATGTACTTTTGAGTCCACAGAGAAAATATTTCAATAGGCTTTGGTGAATTAGCCAAAAACTCTGCACTGTTCTCTGGGTGAGGGAGGATTTAACTGCCCAGGGCTCTGCTGGCGGCCACTTGCCTACCTGGGAAGATTTGGCATTCTTTGGGAGGAAGAAGGCCATATAAGGTTAAGGCAGTACCAGCAAGCTCTTGCCCTGTCCGCTGACACGGAAAGCTTCTGTGCCTTCTCATCTTGTGTTTGGCCTCACTCAGTTATAGTAACCTCCTGCTGGTCCCGCTGTGATCAAGACACTCACCCCAGCCTCCATCCTGAGCCTCCCAGCCCCAGCTAGGATTTGAACTCATGGTCCCGAGAGCAGAATGGATTAGTGCTCAAGGGCTCCCATGCTGACTTCATCAAAGCTTTTCTGTGCACATCTCCATTATGTGAACAGCTCTGTTAACCAAACCTATTATCTTTCCCCCTTGGTTTTCAACTTGAGAAAGGCAAAGCAACTTCTTTAATGGCCCACAGATTGATGATTAACATTTTACATGTCCCTGCTGCTAAGTAAAAGAACTGCTTTGTGGACAGTGAAAATGCCTAGGAGAAGGAAGCGGGAGTCAACTTGGTTTATTAAGTTGTGCTGCTTCATTAATCACAATCTTTTTTTATGGCAGCGCTTAAAGGCCCATCCATTGTACTTCTCAGGAATGGGGTAGATCAAAACCAAGTGCTTTTAGTGCACCTTTGACATCTGGCATAGCAGCCGGCTATCTGCGATATTGCTCTCAAGCAGTATGGGGAGCTGCATTTACTGTGACCATGCTGGCCCCTCTGATTTAAGCTACTGCAGAGGGCAATGAATTACCTTAAAGGAGCTCCACTGCAGAACTCCAAGTTTTCTGCCGGACCCCTGCCAGCTTCCCCACTTTATGAGTATGAACAATCAGACAATTGAACTGATTTGACTTTGCCGCTCCTGGAGTTTCATTGCTGCGAACCTGGGGATGTAATGATGGCAATGCCATGCTAAGTGCCGCTCTGACTAGCAGCCGTGCCTGCTGCCCATTCAAGTAGGGCACCCATTCTTGTTAGCTGAGAACTGCTCTGATTTGCAGCAAGGGGGAAAAGAGATCCCACGCAATCAGATTAACTCAATTCTGAATGTTATTTTCATTTAACACTGTGGAAACAGGCAGTGTCCCAATTTTTTTTTTTAAAGGTAAACTCATTAAAAGGCAGGGCTCTTTTGCAAGATGCCATATAGCACTGATGTGGAAGGCACCTGCTAAGTCCTGATACAGATTGCAGACACACACGTTCATAGAAACTTAGAGATTGCAGACACACACGTTCATAGAAACTTACATATATAACACACATATACACCTACTCCATAGACAGGCTTAGGCTGTCTTATACAAAGAATCAGCACCATTAATATTTATTGAATTGATTAATTAATCCAAGAAGATGAAACATTTCCCCATCCAGGGACAAAAATTTCATTGACTTCTGCAACAGTAAGTGTTAGAAGATGATAAAATGCTATTTACTAGCTTTCAGGGAAAAAGTTAAAATTTATTATCCAAGAATCCTCTATTCCACTAATTTCTTGTTACTGTGTGAAAATGCAAAAAAAAAATCCAAATAAGCAGGATTGCAAAAGAATAGTAACTACATGGTTTTCTCAGATAATGAAAAAAAAAGACTATTTTCAAAGACATTTGTCAGACCACTGAAAGATGAATCAAATGCAAAGAAAGGAGGAAATAATATAATAATTAACAGTGCTTGCTATGTGCTAGGCACTCTTCTGGGTATATATATTAATTTATTTAATTATTCTTGTGCAAACCAATGAGATGTAGCTACTATTATTATTCCCCATTTCCAGTGAGAAAGCTGAGGCATAAAGAAGTTCACTTTCTTGCTCAAAACCATCCATCCAATAAAAGGTGAGGCCAGGATTTGAACCCCAGTATTTTGGGCTTCAAACTTTGCACTCTTAACCCTGACACTATGCTGCCTCTAATAAGACTTTAAACATAATCACAGAAATTAATATTGATGATTCTGAATTATTACCTCACTTATTATTTACAAAACTGAATGCTAAAAATATTTTTGTTCTAAATGATATGCTGCAAAACCCAAGAAAAAGATAATAAGGACAAAGGAAGTAGAGTAACTCATCTTTTAAGCAAAGATACTAAACATATGGCTTAAAACAAAAAATAAAAAATAATTGTTTTGACTTTGAAATTGATGATTACATGAATATAGGCTTAAGCACATTCTTAAAGAAAAGATTTACTATAACCACTCATAAAATATTTAAAAGAATATCTAGCTATAATTCAGATCAAATATCTATGAAAGACATCTAAAAACACTGGATAAAGACATAACATAAAATAAGAGAATCTCTAGCTAATATATTATGACTTAGGATTAACAGGACCCAAAGACAGCCATGTAGAATAAAATAGAAAACAAAAATATAGAAATCAGTCAATGTAACAATTATTTATAGTAATAAACATAATTTATAATGTCCCAGAGCTGACATAGGACAAAAGATGGGAGAAGTGAGTGGATACTTTACCTGGAAAAAAAGAATACATATATATATATGTATATATGTATGGAATATATATATGGAATGTATATATATATTTTAAATTTTTGAGATGGAATATCTTCTGTCACCCAGGCTGGAGTGTAGTGGCACAACCTTGGCTCACTGCAACCTCTGCCTGCCAGGTTCAAGCGATTCTCTGGTCTCAGCCTCCCGAGTAGCTTGGATTACAGTAGACCTGGTATATTTTAAAGAAAGAACAATCAGGATTTGCTGATAGATTAGATTCCTGAAGATTCCTCATTTTACCATGTAAACATTTACTGTATTTAATTAGGCATGCTTTTTTTTTTTCCAGTAAATGGCCTAAAGCACACTGACCCTTCTCAATCTGAAACATCTTTTTTGATTTAGCCTGAATTATTCCTCCTATTCCAATTTTTTTCTGTTCTCTTCCTTAATTGGCTAGATCCCTCTGACTTGTTCTTTGTATCCAGTTATTATTTTCTCAAATCATTTTTATCCCTTCAGTCTTTTCTTTGCATTCCCTAAGTGCTTCTCAGGTTTGTTTCTTATTTTGTTTGTTGGTTTCTTTTGTTAATCAGGGGTTGACATTTTTGCAGTCCCAAGGGATGCATCCATGGCTAGACCGTCAGATCAGTGGTCACTCCTGAGACATGGTAGACTGCAGTCTTGTGACTGGGGACAAGGAGGGAGATAGCAACAGAGGGCCCCAACCTTCAGCAGATGGAGGGCATTCAAGCCTAGGGATCCTGGCAGATGGAAACACGGGATCAGCAGCAAGGAGAGTTCATGCTTACCTGTCAAAGATAGTGCTTGATCCCATAGATTCTCCTCTCTGAGTCAGCAAACAGGGTTCAAGCAGACTCAGTTGCTGGGAGTTTTTTTTAAAAAAATTATTTTAAAAGCTGTGCTGCTTAGAAGCCCAAGAGGAAGAAACTGATAAAATCAATAGCACAGATGTATATGTAATTAAATTCTCATACTAATTGGTGATATCTCTTTGTAGCTCTCTCCCACTGTACCCAATAATCTGATCTGTCAGAAGCTTCTTTTACAGCTTTTTCAGTCAACTTTTTGTTTTATTGATCAATTCTACATAGTTTGGATTAATTTTTGTTCTTTATATTATTTTCCTTTTTCATTTTTATTTGTGTTTAACTTCTTGAGCTGAAAACTTAGTTCAGTTTAGATATTGCTTTCTAAACTGTATACACATATATATATGTTCCACTAAGTTCCACTTGGTTACATCCCATAAATATTGGTATTTAGAACTCACATTATTTTCATTTCTAAATCGTTTGTAATTTGATTTCTCCTTTAATCCAATAATTACTTAGAAATTTATTCTTAAATTTCTAGGTGCTTTGATTTTTTGTTGGTGGTGGTGATGATGATGGGGTCTTTATTTTCTTGTTTAACTTCTGATTTTTCCATTATGGTAATTTCATGCTTTTGGAATTTATTGAGACTTTTTGTGACTCAATACAAAGTAAATTTTTATGAATGTTCCATGTGTTTGAAAATAATGTGCATTTTTCCCAGGGCTTTAAAAAAAGAAAAGAAATTTTTTTGTTTATTGGGTACAGAGTTAAATATTTTTATGTAGTAGATTAAACTTGTTAACTGTGTTATTAAAATATTTTCTAAATTTTATTTTTAAAAAACCTGCTTGATCTAGGATCTGAGAACTGTATGATTTTTGTCTTTTGTGGGTTTTTCAATTTCCCCTTGGAACGCAAATAGATTTTGCTTTATATATTTCTTTTTTTTTTTTTTTTGAGACAGAGTCTCGCTCTGTTGCCCAGGCTGGAGTGCAGTGGCCGGATCTCAGCTCACTGCAAGCTCTGCCTCCCGATTTTACACCATTCTCCTGCCTCAGCCTCCCGAGTAGCTGGGACTACAGGCGCCCGCCACCTCGCCCGGCTAGTTTTTTGTATTTTTTAGTAGAGACGGGGTTTCACCGTGTTAGCCAGGATGGTCTTGATCTCCTGACCTCGTGATCCGCCCGTCAGGTACACAGCAAAAGTAGATAATGGTCGGGCACAGTGGCTCACGCCTGTAATCCCAGGACTTTGGGAGGTTGAAGTGGGCAGATTACTTGAGCCCAGGAGCTCAAGACCAGCCTAGTCAACATGGCAAAACCCCATCTCCAAAAAAAAAAAAAAAAAAAAAAAAAAGCTGGGCATGACGATGTGCACCTGTAGTTCCAGCTACTCAGTAGGCTAAGGTGGGAGGGTCACCTGAGCCTGGGAGGTCGAGGCTTCAGTGAGCCGTGATCACGTCACTGACCTCCAGCCTGGGCAACAGAGTGAGACCGTGTCTTGAAAAAAAAAAAAAAAAAAAGTAAATGACTATAGGTGAATTTAACTTTTTGAAATGCTACAATTTTCTTGATTTTTTTGTCTGATTACTATTTCTGCATATTAAAAAAATCTTCTTGCTAGCATTTGTCTATGACATTTTTTCCATTAATTTCTGTAAATTATGAGGTCAACACAAATACCAATTAGATATTTGAAGAGGTTTTTCTCCATTGGTGGAAACCTATGGGATATTTTTTCCAATATTTAATTTTTGATTTATTTTTTGAGACGGAGTCTCGCTCTGTCACCCAGGCTGGAGTGCAGTGTCCGGATCTCAGCTCACTGCAAGCTCCGCCTCCCGGGTTCACGCCATTCTCCTGCCTCAGCCTTCCAAGTAGCTGGGACTACAGGCGCCCGCCACCTCGCCCGGCTAATTTTTTGTATTTTTTAGTAGAGACTGGGTTTCACCGGGTTAGCCAGGATGGTCTCGATCTCCTGACCACGTGATCCGCCCGTCTCGGCCTCGCAAAGTGCTGGGATTACAGGCTTGAGCCACCGCGCCTGGCCTAATTTTTGATTTTTATAGATACATAATAGTTACACATATTTATAGGTACATGTAATATTTTGACACAAACATACAATGTGTAATGATAAAATCAGGGTAATTGGGGTATCCAGCAGCTCAAATATTTATTTCTTTGAATTGGGAGCATTCCATTTCACTCTTTTAGTTATTTCAAAATATACAATAAATTATTGTTAACTATAGTTGCTGTATTGTGCTACTGAACACTAGACCTTATTCCTTCTCCCTAACTGTATTTTTGTACCCGGTAATCATCCCTTCTTTATCTCCCCATCCCCACTACCCTTCCTAGCTTCTGGTAACCATTATTCTACTCTCTACCTTCATTTATTTTTTCAGCTCCTATAAGTGAGAACATGCAATATTTGTTTTTTTTTGTGCCTGGCTTATTTCATTTAACATAATATCCTTCAGTTCTATCTGTGTTGTTGCAAATGACAGGATTTCATTCTTTTTCATGACTAAGTAATATTTCATCTTGCATATGTACCACGTTTTCTTTATCCATTTGTCAACTGATGGGCCCTTAGATTGATTTCATATCTTGGTTATCTTGAATAGTGCTGCTATAAATATGGTGATGTGGCTGTCTAGATATTTCTTTTTTTTTTTTTTTTAATTTTCTTTTGAGACAGAATCTCACTCTGTTACCCAGACTGGAGTGCACTGGTGCAATTCCGGCTCACTGCAACCTCCACCTCCTGAATTCAAGCGATTCTCATGCCTCAGCCTCCCGAGCAGATGAGACTACAGGTGTACGCTGCCATCCCTGGCTAACTTTTTGTATTTTTAGTAGAGATGGGGTTTAACCATGTTGGCTAGGCTGGCCTCAAACTTTTGGTCTCAAGTGATCCGCTCACCTCAGCCTCCCAAAGTGTTGGAATTATAGGCATGAGCCACTGTGCCTGAGCTAGATATCTCTTTGATATATTGTTGTCTTTTGGATAAGTCATTTTACCTGGAGTAAGATGATATCTAATTGTAATTTTAATTTGCATTTCTTTGATTTTTAGTGATATTGAGCATTTTTTTCCATACGTGTTAATCATTTGTATGTCTGTCTTTTTTTTTTTTGAGACAGAGTTTTGCTCTGTCACCTAAGCTGGAGTGCAGTGATGCGATGCGATCTCGGCTCACTGCAACCTCCACCTCCCCGGTTCAAGTGTTTCTCATGCCTCAGCCTCCTGAGTAGCTGGGATTTCAGGCACACGCCACCACACCCGGCTAATTTTTGTATTTTTTGTAGACCCTAGGTTTCACCATGTTGGCCGGGCTGGTCTCAAACTCCTGACCTCAAATGATCCCCCTATCTTGGCCTCCCAAAGTACTGGGATTAGAAGCCTGAGCCACTGTGCCTGGCTTGTATGTCTTCTTTTGACAAATATCTATTCAAATCTTTTGCCCATTTTAAAATCAGATTATTGTTTTTTTGCTATTGAGTTGTTTGAACTACTGATATTTTATATAGTCTGGTTATTAATCCCTTGTCACATGAGTAGTTTGCAAATGTTTTCCTCCATTCTGTGAGTTGTGTCTTCACTGTGTCAATTGTTTCCCTTGCTGTGCAGAAGCTTTTCAGCTTGACATGATCCCATTCATCCATTTTTGCTTCCGTGCCTGTGTTTTTGAAGTCTTACTCAAAATTTTTTTTTTTAAATATTTGTTTTTATTTTTCTTTTCTTTTCTTATTATTATTATACTTTAAGTTCTAGGGTACATGTGCACAACGTGCAGGTTTGTTACATATGTATACATGTGCCATATTTGTGTGCTGCACCCATTAACTTGTCATTTACACTAGGTATATCTCCTAATGCTATCCCTCCCCACTCCCTGCTCCCCACAATAGGCCCCAGTGTGTGATGTTCCTCTTCCTGTGTCCAAGTGATCTCATTGTTCACTTCCCACCTATAAGTGAGAACATGCGGTGTTTGGTTTTCTGTTCTTGTGATAGTTTGCTCAGAATGATGGTTTCTAGCTGCATCCATGTCCCTACAAAGGACATGAACTCATCCTTTTTTATGGCTGCATAGTATTCCGTGTGTATATGTGCCGCATTTTCTTAATCCAGTCTGTCACTGATGGACATTTGGGTTGACTCCAAGTCTTTACTATTGTGAGTAGTGCTGCAATAAACATACATGTGCATGTGTCTTTATAGCAGCATGTTTTATAATCCTTTGGGTATATACCCAGTAATGGGATGGCTGGGTCAAATGGTATTTCTAGTTTTAGATCCTTGAGGAATCACCACACTGTTTTCCACAATGGTTGAACTAGTTTACAGTCCCACCAACAGTGTAAAAGTGTTCCTATTTCTCCACATCCTCCCCAGCACCTGTTGTTTCCTGATTTTTTAATGATTGCCATTCTAACTGGTGTACTAGTATGAGATGGTATCTCATTGTGGTTTTTATTTGCATTTCTCTGATAGAGTGTGATGATGAGCATTTTTTCATGTTCTGTTGGCTGTATGAATGTTATACACCAGTAACAGACAAACAGAGAGCCAAATCATGAATGAACTCCTATTCACAATAGCTTCAAAGAGAATAAAATACCTAGGAATCCAACTGACAAGGGATGTAAAGGACCTCTTCAAGGAGAACTACAAACCATTGCTCAGTGAAATAAAAGAGGACACAAACAAATGGAAGAACATACCATGCTCATGGATAGGAAGAATCAATATCGTGAAAGTGACCATACTGCCCAAGGTAATTTATAGATTCAATGCCATCCCCATTAAGCTGCCAATGACTTTCTTCACAGAATTGGAAAAAAACTGCTTTAAAGTTCATATGGAACCAAAAAAGACCCCGCATTGCCAAGACAATCCTAAGCCAAAAGAACAAAGCTGGAGGCATCATGCTACCTGACTTCAAACTATACTACAAGGCTACAGTAACCAAAACAGCATGGTACTGGTACCAAAACAGAGATATAGACCAATGGAACAGAACAGAGCCCTCAGAAATAATACCACACATCTACAGTTGTCTGATCTTTGACAAACCTGACAAAAACAAGAAATGGGGAAAGGATTCCTATTTAATAAATGGTGCTGGGAAAATTGACTAGCCATAAGTAGAAAGCTAAAACTGGATCCTTTCCTTACTCCTTATACAAAAATTAATTCAAGATGGATTAGAGACTTAAATGTTACACCTAAAACCATAAAAACCCTAGAAGAAAACCTAGGTAATACCATTCAGGACATAAGCATGGGCAAGGACTTCATGTCTAAAACACCAAAAGCAACAGCAACAAAAGCCAAAATTGACAAATGGGATCGAATCAAACTAAAGAGCTTCTGCACAGCAAAAGAAACTACCATCAGAGTGAACAGGCAACCTATAAAATGGGAGAAAATTTTTGCAATCTACTCATCTGACAAAGGGCTAATATCCAGAACCTACAAAGAACTCAAACAAATTTACAAGAAAAAAACAACCCACCCCATCAAAAAGTGGGCAAAGGATATGAACAGACACTTACTCAAAAAATCTTTACTCGGACCAGTGTCCTGAAGTATTTCTGCAATGTTTTCTTCTCAAGAAATATTTTTAGTTTTGGGTCTTAGACTTAAGTCTTTAATCCACTTTGATTTGACTTTTATATATGACAAGAGATAGGCATCTAGTTTCATTCTGCTGTGTTTGGATATCCAGTTTTGTGAGCACCATTCACTGAAGAGACTGTTCTTTCCCTAATGTATGTTCTTGGTATCTCTGTCAAGAATGATTTGGCTTTAAATACATGGATTTATCTCTGTGTTCTCTATTCTGTTCTGTTGGTCTATGTCTGTTTTTATGCCAATACCATATTGTTTTGGCTACTATAGCTTTGTAGTATAATTTGAAGTCAGGTAATGTAATGCTTCCAGCTTTGTTCTTTTTGCTCAGTATTGTTTTGGCTATCCTAGGTGTTTTGTGGTTCCATATAAATTTTTGGATTTTTTTTCTATTTCTGTGAAGCATGTCATTGATAGGGATTGCACTTAATCTGGAGATTGCTTTTGATAGCACAAACATTTAAAACAATTTTAAATTTTTTTATTTCAATAGGTTTTTGGGGGAACAGGTGGTGTTTGGTTACACAAATAAGTTCTTTAGTGGTGATTTCTGAGATTTGGGTGCATTCATCACCTGAGCAGTGTACACTGTACCCAATGTGTAGTCTTTTATCCCTCTCCACCCCTCACCCTTTCCTTCAAGTCCCCAAAGTCCAATGTATCATTCTTATGGCTTTGCATACTCATAGCTTAACTCCCATATATGAGTGATAACATGTGATGTTTAGTTTTCCATTCCTGAGTTACTTCACTTAGAATAATAGCCTCTGATTCCATCCAGGTTCCTGCAAAAGCCATTATTTTATTCCTTTTTATTCCTAAGTAGTATTCCATTGTGTGTGTATGTATATGTGTGTATGTGTGTGTGTGTGTATATATATGCACCACATATATGTGCCATACGTGTGTGAGTGTGTGTGTGTGTATATATATATATATATATATATATATATATATGCCACATTTTCCTTATCCACTTGTTGACTGATGGGATTGGAGCTGGTTCCATATTTTTGCAACTGCAAATAGTGCTGCTATAAACATGCGTGTGCAAGTATCTTTTTTTATCTCTGTTTTTCATAGTGTGATGGTGCACACCTGTAATCCCACCTACTCAGGAGGCTGAGGCACAAGAATTGATTGAGCCCATAAGCCTAGATCACACCACTGCACTCTAGCCTGGGTGACAGAGAGAGACTCCATCTCAAGATATACAGATGGTCAAAAAGGATATGGAAAAATGCTCAACATCATCACTAATTATCAGGGAAATGCAAATCAAAACTATAATGTGCTACCAACTCACTTCTGCAAGAATGGCCATAATAAAAAATCAAAAGATAATAGATGTTGGCATGGATGCAGTGAAAAGGGAACACTTTTACACTGTTGGTGGGAATGTAAACTAGTACAGCCACTGTGGAAAACAGTGTGGTGATTCCTTAAAGAACTAAAAGTAGATCTACCATTTGATTCAGCAATCCCCTATTAGATTTTTTCCCAGAGGAAAAGAAATCATGATATGAAAAACATACTTTCAGTATTTTATAGTTTTCATTGTAGAGATCTTTTATAGCTTTGGTTAATTCCTAGGTATTTTATTTTATTTGTAGCTATTATTAGCAGAATTAATATCTTGGTTTATTTTTCAGATTGTTCACTGTTGGCATATAGAAATGTTACTGATTTTTTGTACGTTGATTTTGTATCCTGAAACTTTACTGAATTTATCAGTTTTAATAGATTTTTGTGGAGTCTGTAAGTTTTTTTCCAAAATAGAGATCATATAATCTTCAAAAAAGGATAATTTTACTTTTTCTTTTCCAGTGTGGATGTCCTTTATTTCTTTCTCTTGTTCTATTTGCTCTGCGTAGGACTCCTAGTACTGTGTTCAATAAGAGTGGTAAAAGTGGGCATCCTTGTCTTGTTCCAAATCTTAGAGGAAAGACTTTCAGTTTTTCCCGTTCAGTATGATACCAGATATGGGCTTGTCATATATAGCTTTTATCAAGTTGAGGTATGTTCCTTCTATACCCAGTTTTTTAAGGGTTTTTATCATGAAGTGATGTTGAATTTTACTGAATGCTTTTTTGGCATCTATTGAAATGATCATATGGTTTTTGTGTTGTTCATTCTGTTGATATGATGTATTACAATTCTTGATTTGCATATGTTGAGCCATCCTTGCATCCCTGGGATGAATTCTACTTGATTATGATGAATGATCTTCTCAATATGTTGTTGAATTTGGTTTGATAATATATTGTTGCGAATTTCTGCATCTATGTTCACCAGAGATATTGGTCTGCAGCTAGTGGTGAAGCCAGCTAGGACTGAGGTCCTCCTACCAGGGCAGGGAATTATCCTCCAGGCTAAAATGCTTCCCCAGCGAGCACTTGCAGAACTCTTCCCTGTGCTGTGTTCTTCTGTGATAGGGAAATGCTAAGTTCCAATGCAAAGTTCCACACTCACTCCACTCTCCCTCCCCCAACACACGGATTTTCTCTCTGTGTGGCATTGTCTGGGCTTGGGAGATGGGTGGAGCAGAAATTCAAGACTGTCCTTCCTACCCTCTTCAATGACTCTTTCCTTGAAATTATATTCAAATTAGGTACTGTGATTGCTCACCTTATTTTTTTAGTCCCATGAAAGTGCTTTTTGCATGGATAATTGTTCAATTTTGTGTTCCTGCAGGGAGACAATCACTGGAGGGCTCTCTTAGACTATCTTGCTTCGCCTTCTCTCTTAAGGTTCTTTTTTAAAATAACACATATTTAGATTTAAAAAAAAAAAAAACCTGATTTATGATTCTATATATTCTTTCTTTTTAATTTTTTTTCATTCTTTGCCTTGCTATAAAACTCTATAAAGGGTAATTAACATATCTGTTACAAATTAGTGTGTATAAATTTATTTGGTGTCATTTTATTATATGTTTTCTGTTCATTATGCTGTCTATTGTTTCTCTTTTTTCCAGGAATGTAGTATGCTTCTCCATGTACTTCAATTTTTTTTCCACCTTATAATAAGAGTTTGTAAGTGTGATCATATGAGATTTTGTACCTTATGGTATTTATTACTGTAGTCAGTGAATTTTCTTCATTTCATTTCTTACTGATACAGTACTTTAAAATGTAGATTTTTGTGTATGTTTCATCAATGCCACTATCTAATAAAATTATCTTTTTACTTTGAATAGATTGTTGGAAAATAGTCTTTTTGTGTTTTGTAGATATACAATAATATTGCTTATAACACAAAGATGATTTTTTTCTTTTATTCTGATATTTATTCCAAATATATAATTCTTTTTATCAGGTATATATAGTTTCCTTCTATTCATATATTAGTCAGAGGTTTTTTTTATGAAGTATGTCTTTTTGGAGGCTATTAGTAAAACTGTAGGCTCTTCTTCTTTAATCAATTCTTATATAACATTTATTTCAACCTAAATTTTATGTGGAAAGTTTATTTTATAGCTTTTAGGAATCATTTTTCTTTCCTTTCAGCATCTGCAGACAATAAAGCAGGTAATATTACTACAATAATAATACAATGTGATGTATCATTTATTTAATGGTATAATTTAATAACTTTATAAATGATCTTAAATTTCTAGTAATCTAAAGATCTCAAGGTCTTTATATTTCTCATTTGTACTTTACTTCATTTTATAGTGGGAAATTGTACTTCAAAGCTGGATTTTGGAAGTACTGTTTGCAAATACTAATTTTCTGTAATACTTGTTTTTCTCAAAATGGGCTGTTGTGTTCAGATAAAAATATATGTGAAAGATGTCATAAGATATAAAGAACTCCGCAGTGGTTATTCACTGTTAGTATACTAAGTACTCAATCAGTATCTGTTAATTCAGTTTGATACCTAACTTGGCCACCTTAACAGCATATTTCCTTTTTCAATGATCTATGTCCTTTTAAACAGGAATATGTGATCCTGTGCCCAGGGATGCGTTAGGTATGTAGAAATTGTTTACTTACAGATGAATTACAACATAAAGCCTTTTCTAAAGGCAGATTTTGGGGCTTGTTTTTACAGTCGATGCTGACAACACATCTGTGAAATACATGCTTCCCAGTGGTCATTTTGGTCAAACATGAAGCTGAGCAGATGCATGCTTGAGCTCCAACCACCTGGCAGGCCTTTGTTGACTTGGCAAGAGTCTCCAGGCTGGGAAATCTGAAGAACACATTTCATTCCAGCTGAAGGCAGGATTATGTGTTGATGATTTGCTGTGAGACCCAAGGTTTACTATAGGGATTTATATTCGGAATGAAATGGGAAGCTTGGGGATTTGTATCCATCGGGCACAAGGACCAGGAGCCAGAAGGTGAATTATAGACTAAAGCTGTTTCACCAGCTGGTGAGACTTTGCAATTCAATTCCAATGCAGGTAGAACTGCATTCATTAACAGAGGGCAATCAGGCAAACTGGCATAGACCTTGCCAGAGTCTTTACCTACCAGGGAAATATCTTTCCACAAGGTAAGTGGAGACTTAGAAAATATTCCCTGTGGTTTCTCCTAGGTTGAGTTTCATGAGCCATTTCCCAAGTAAAGAACCTCAGAATGTCTTCTTCTGCTTTGTGGTCATCAGATGTGTTCAGGTACCAGAGCTCCTGGGAGTCACATGTTCCTTACAGAAAAATAATACCTCAGTATCAAATATTACTATTAGTCATAAAATAATTTAATAAACATTTTGGTTTTAAATGTTATTTCATGGGTGGTTAAATTCTAGTATAAACTTAATATTAGCCAAAGGTTTCTTATTTTATGAACTCTAGCTTCAACACACAATTCCTTGCCCATGGACAGCTAAAACTCTTCTCAAGATTTCTGTGAGTTTCTGGGTATTTAAATCCTCAGCATCACAGAAATCATTTTGAGGTTTTTCAAAAAAATTGAAAGTGCATGGGAATGACATTGTTCACTGAGCAGCAAACAACTTAAAAACTATACCTGAGCCATCCCTGTTCTTAAAATCCTCTGGGCCATTCTGCCACCAAGAGTTTCTCATTGACCTGTTGGTTCATCAGTGCCCAAATTGCATGATCTCATTGAGTCTTTTCTTGGTATCTCCTCCCCTGGTTTCTTTATGCACTTCTTCTGTCTTAGAGAGCCTTGGAAACTGAATTATTCTCTTAAACTTTTAAGTACAAAGCCATTCTGTATGGCTTTGTACTTAATGGACAGAATGGAACATTTTATGTTCAGTGGACATTGTCTTTCTGAGCAGGTAGTTGTGATTTTAAGTAACAGATATTTTTTCCTGGTTCACCAATATAGATGAGTGGCATCCAGTCCCAATGTTTTAAAAAAGAATTATAAGAGAGAACGATCAATGATTTATCTAGCTTGTGGATGACCAGTCTGGTGAGGGAATAGTGGTAGAAACACTGGGCTAAAAATAAGCTTCTCAGGTAGGTATACTGAGCCTCTGTAACCAGCCTACTTCTGACCTTCCTCCTCCACTCTCCCTCCATCATTGCTCACCATGTACTCAACTGCCTATGGAGCCAGGCAGGTAGCAAATGCTTACAAGAAGAAAACCAGAGAAAATGTGTCCTTTCTAAAGGGAACAGCCTTGACTGGGCTGTCATCAATTTTTGCATATGGGAATGTGGGAACCATGTTGCCATATCTTCTGGTTTTTACAAAATAATTAGAAATTTTGATTTGATACAAAATTTTCTAATTAGGTATAAGCCTAACAAAACATGTCTGGGGGCAATATTTAGAATGCAGCTGCCAGTTATTCTATATTCTAGACCCTTCTCTCTGTCTCAACATGCTTCTTTCACTACATGTTGTGACAAACATCTTGGCATCCTTCAGGGCTCAGTTCAAATGGCCCCTTTTCTCTGTTTTGTCATTCTCCCCTATAGATATTCCCAAATAGTTTTAAGCACTTCTTCACCACTACTACTTCTTCTCCTTCTCCTTCTCCTCCTCCTCCTCCTCCTCCTTCTCTCTCTCTCTCTCTTTTTTTTCCAAGTCTTGCTCTGTCACCAAAGCTGCAGTGTAGTGGCATGATATCAGCTCATGGCAACCTCTGCCTCCTGGGTTCAGGTGATTCTTGTGGCTCAGCCTCCCGAGTAGCTGGGATTACAGATGTGCGCCATCACCCCACCTGGCTAATTTTTGTATTTTTAGTAGAGACGGGGTTTTGCCATGTTGATCAGACTGGTACTTCTTTGCGGTTCCCAGAATTATCTCTTCAAATACCTCTTTCTAAATGTGTCACGGCATTTTTTTCTTTTTTCTTTTTTCTTTTTTTTTTTTTTGCTGGTCTGCTTGCTTTGCTACATTGTGAAAAACTTAAAGATGGGGACCATGTTAACCATCCTTTCATCCTTAGAATCTGGCATAGTTCTTAGCACATAGTAAGCTCTCAACATTTGTTGAATGCATGAAGGAAATAGACATGATTCTGGGATCTGAGACCTGAGATCTGTTTTCTGCTTTACCTCTCAAATTCTTTTTGCTATAAGGCAAGGCATTGTGATCAAGTGTAATGTACATTGCCTTTGAAAAATTGTTATTCCTAATCTTTGGGGGCAAGCAAAACAAATAGCTGACACAATCTATGTGGAAAACTAATGTGAAAAAACTTACTGGTTGTATTGATCAAATGTCTGGGCTCTTTCCTTGAAAAGTCTGTTTTTGAAGAGTATTTTCCTGTGCAGTTTATTGACAGCGATTGGGCAGGCATTTGTTCTTGCCAGGGTGGGGGGGAATGTGTGAGCAAGGTACAAGGTGGAAGCCGGATGAAACTGTAAGCATCTGGAACTCTTTTTTTCTGGAATGTGAATTAGAAAGAGCAATTTAACTGCTACCTTGAATCTATGTAAAAAAGATATTTAAATTTTACTAAGGAATAAATTAGTATTTCCCCCAAAATACTCTCAGATGGTCATTCAACCATGTGAGAATTGAGGTCTCCACAAGTTTAGATTAAAATTACTTTTAGAATTTAAAATCCTAACTTCAGGGAGGAATGGTATTTTCAAAAGGAGAATTTAAATAGAGAAAACTTGGAGCCCCCTCCCTGTTATCCTGAAATAATTCATTTGATTAAAAAAAATCAGTAAACGTGAAGATTTTCTTTTAGTTGGAAGATGTAGAATTAAGATCTGTGCCAAGGGATTATTTTAATAGCAAACGTTTTTATGACTTTTCTCTTCAAGACTAGAAACATTTTAGGGCTTAATGGCTTTAAGCACAAGACAAAAAAAATCAAGTTTCTGTGTATGTCACGTTTTTAGATTGTCTACTATGTGTGCAGGGAATTTTGAGGTGTAATGAACAAGAATTCTCTAGCCAATGATGTGGATGTGTGGTTTGAGAAGAAAAAGTTTCCGGCAACTGAGGGGCGTGAGAGTTGCTATTTATTTTGGGAAAGTCTTTCCTGACTCTTAACTCTCCACTCGCCTACTTCCAACCCATCCCACCTTAAAATAATGTTTGATCTTTCCAAAGGGGGAAAATCCAAATGGCATTAAAGCCAAGCAAGTTTGAAGACTGCAGGACTTTAGGCTTGTAACATGTGGTGAGGATGGAAAGTACAGAGGAGGAAGTTGTTAACAGTCCAGATGATACCAGGTGGTAGCTCAGTATGGCTCACAGCTCGGGTAGAACTTGTCCTGCCATTTGGTGAGTCTCTTCTGCCGCCACTTGGAGCTGTAAAGGAATTCTTAGTTCCCTTCTTCATCCTCCTGGTTAAATATTTTTACCTTGCTGCGAGAAGGTGTTGTACATTCTTTTGGTTCATGTTTAAATACACAGTGGGCCATTCGATCCCTGGGAAATCTGCATGAGTTAATAAACAAATACCCTCTTCACACTGGAGGCCTCTGTGGTATCTAGAAATTGAGATTAAGTGCCTGTGTTCTAGAGTCATCTTAATCACTGCATATTCCTTCATGATCCAAACGTTGCGGATTGAAAATTCTTCTCTTTGGTGCCCCATGTGAGACACAGTAATCTTTGCGAAGCCCTCAGGAGCCTGGGAGTCAGCTTTCTACCCAGTGAAAGTCCTTGAGGAAAGGAAGTACAAAGAGGCTTAGGTATGTCAGAGGAGGGAAAATAAAGGAGGAAAAGTACAGATGAAGTTCTCAAAAAAATTCTCTTCCATGATGGACAGATATTCCTTTATTCTTCATACATAAGGTTTGAGATCAGGTATTTTCCCACCATGGGCCAACATGCACAAATCAATCTGTGTTGAGCATCTTTTTATCCTGGTGCTTTGACATCGTAGGCCTCACTGATGCAGGAAAGACTGCCCCTTCCAGGGCTACTCGGTTCCTTGAGACAGTTAATTATTTGCCTCTGAGCCCACTTTTTGAATGCAAATTCACCAATCCAGAGTCCATACTCCCCACTATCTTTATTGAGCTCTCACACAGGGTGACATTAGCCCCCTTGCCTAATCGCCTAGAGCCAAGTACTAAACAACTAGAGACAGCCACCACACCACAGAGTCAACTGAAATTATTCAAATTAGTCAATCCTAAACCTCCTTAGTCTACTTTACCTGTTCCTTTTCACAACCACAATAAAGGGTCTTACCCACATGTCTCCCTTGTTCCCTCTGCCTCCTGGCACTTACACCGGTGCTTCCGCTTGTGCCCCGTGTGGTGTGGCATGTCCCCTTCTCTTGGAAACTGTGAGTAACAAACTATCTTCTCAATGGTAATTGTCTCCTGATCTCCTGGCTTCACAATACCTGAATATTAATAAAACCTACATTGTAACACAAGTGCCTGCAAAAACCATGTTCTAAATGGGTATGACTGGCATCGATGACATAGACAGGATCACTGATTGGTCTCCGTGTCAAGAATCTGTGTTCCTGGTTGTTCTGATGATGTTCTTCAAATGAACACAACTTGTTTTTATGAGCAGATTAAATTGTGAGGGATAGCAGGGATAAGGGAGAATTTTTATTGTGCAAACAACCAGACTGCGAGCAAGGACTGAAAGATGTATCAATTTTATTGAAGGTTTTTTTTTAAATACTTTAAGTTCTAGGGTACATGTGCACAGTGTGCAGGTTTGTTACATATGTATACATGTGCCATGTTGGTGTGCTGCACCCATTAACTTGTCACTGACGTTAGGTATATCTCCTAATGCTATCCCTCCCCGCTCCCCCCTACACCACGATAGGCGTGTGAGTTAATAAGACAGAGATAGGTTTGGACATGCACTTGCTCTGCTTAGTCTCAATGAGCAGAACTAGCTATAACCTGGGGAAAACATATGAGAGGAAAGATTTTATCTCACTATTAAGAAACTAATTAAACAATTAACATTATTAAAAAACCAAATGGGCTATGGTGGGTGATAATGAGTTCAAGAGTAGAGCTAAATAGAAAATAACAGATAATCTGTAGTGACATCTTATGATTTTGTCTGTAGCTGGTGTAGCAGTTGTAATAAGGGTCACTCTTTATAATTATTTATATTATATCTTTTTCCTCTGTATATCCACCTTTCTTGGACCCAGACCATAGATTCCATGAGGGCAGAGTCTGTACCTGTCATATTTCACGATTGCATTATCAGTGACTTGGTTGGCATTGTAGTGGGTCAATAAATACTTGTTGAATAAATAAGTTGAATACATGTTTGTTGCAGTATCTGATGGAAGATGAAATTAGAGACTTTCCTGAATTTCTTTCATATTTGGGTCAGGACTTCTAACTGTTCCCTAAACCCTGTTTACTTTTCTCTGTGGGCACACAGAACTAACTAGGCTATATATCTCAGCCCCCTCCACTGCTGTGGTGCTATGGGATTAATTCTGGGTGATGAAGTGTGGGTAGGCCTAGCCCATGTAAATCTGCTGTGTAATCCTGCATGTTCTTTCTTGCTTCCTTCATCTTCTAGCCACATGCAAGGCATCTAGCGACTAGATAGGTATCTAAAATGACATTTCATCTGCTGTTTTGACTGCTGTAACAGAACATATGATCACAGATATAATGGTTTCCATCTCTTAAAAAGTAGGACCTTTTCTAAAATTTCTTACCTGGGCAGGGATATACTTCAGTAAGTAATCAGTTATCCAGATTCTCTACTTTTTGACTGAGATTTTGTGATTTGATCAAACCAGACTGGAAAGTTGGAGAAGGGCATGCCAACACCAGGCTTTGATGCCGAATTTGCTTTACACATTAGCCTCCCAGATCTCTCTGTTTCTTGTTTCCTGCCCAGCTGAGTCTTCCGTGAAAATCCGAGAAGATATGTCTAATATCAAGCTCCTTCTCTTGTTGCTTTTGGCTAAATCTTTGGAGAAAGGGAAAGACCATTCTTTCAATGTCCATTGCCAATGGGCCACCACTTTCCTTCTCATTGCTTGTGGTGAAAAGCATGTCTATGTCTGATGACTCTGCTGGAGGGTGATTTTCTCAAGGGCAAAATCAGTGAAATCACAGCTAATAGTTGGGAAGCTGGAAGTAGAAAAGGAGAGCAGACTCCAATAAATGTAGTTGACACATTTATTGAGTGCCACCATGCCATGGCCTACCTCATGATCCCGGGTGGTTTAAAGGTCTCTGAGACACAGCTGTCAAGAATTTTACAGTCTCTTGGAATAATATTGAGTCAACCAGTTAAGCTTAGCAAGTTCAAGTTCAGAAAACAATGAGAGAAAACTTATAGCATGGTGGCTTTGTGATCTGAGGCACCTCACTGCCAAGATGTTATTAGAAGTTTCACTTCACTTCTGCCTCTTCTCTAAATGGATCAAGGAGCTGCTGCCACCTGGAATATATGCCACACCCGGGCTATACCTTTGATAGTTGCCATGCCTCATGCACACTAGCCTAGTGTGATTGTGGGAGTGTGTCGCCAGGACTTGCTTTTAAGTAAAGAAGAGGATCTGTGAACAGAACAAAGCTTTGTGCATAAAATGGGCTTAATTTATAATTTTTGATAACTCTATCAAAAGCTAATAATTATCATGTTATATGGTCCAAGCTGAATTTTAAAATGATAAGTTTTATCTTGTATTGCAATGCTGCATAGATCTAGGTTTCTGAAAAACCTTTAGATGACTTTTTAGCCGAGAGTTCTAGGACCAGTCATTGACGACAATTGACATGGGTCTGGGATAGGTTGAGGTAACATGTTTGCCATCTCTGACTAGACACTTGAAGACCTCATTATAAACCAAGGGACCTACATGGTGCTCTCACAGAACCATCAGTGCAGTTCTCTGTTTCTGTAATCTCTCAGCAGAGCCACATGGGATCTGAATGTCTTCAGTAGAGATATGGCTTGAAACATACTGGAAATCTTTTCATTGGTTCCAAAGACCAGCAAAGGTTTGAAGAAACTTTACAGAAGGGTTTCCAGGGCTCATCCTGTCACTTGCATCAGTGCTTTTACTTTTAAAATCTGTTAAATGTTGCTTTAAACTACTGTACTTGGAGCATTTCAGCTCTGGGGACCCCAATCTGCAGCAACTTCCAAGCACCTGAAAAATTGCTGACCTCTCTTGGAGCTACCTTTTTCAACATCACTATGAGTCTGTGATTATCCTCAGTGCTCCCTAATCCAGCTCCAAATGAGATTCAGAGCATTCATACGTTGGTGGGCATTGATTTTGGTAGTGGAGCAGCTTGATTCAAAACAAAAAAAATCAGACCCAGAGACTTAATCATTAATTATCTGAAAGCTTTCATCAGATGTAGGGATTGTCACGTCCATTTCAAACCTGCTGCACGTTATTTCAAAAAGTGCTTGCGAGGGAGTTGCTTATGGTTCTGCTAGCTGGGGCTTCCTTTTATTAAAGTGCTGAGAAAAAGAGAGTTATTATCTTTGAGAGACGCTGCTCTCATTTTAATTGTAACTTGGTAAGCTATTTGGCTAGCATGGACTCTGAGTCTTTTCTCAATGAATATTTCCAACACAGGCCAGGTCCCTGAGGACACAAGAATTTCCTGAAAAAAAAAAAAATTAACCATTACTTACTGGAAAAAGGAAAACTCTGTAGGTAAGAACCCATGGGGTAATGTTTTCAAAGCTGAATCTTATCTTTTCTTCCCATTCGTTGTTCCCAAGGGTGAGAGTGGGAATTGGGGTGGGGAGGAAAGAAAACCATTAGGCAAGTCCTTTTTTCTTTTTCTTCTTTTAATTTTGTTCAGCATTAAAGGAGGGAACTTCATAAACATTGATTGTCATTTACAGAAAACATTCAGAAATCATGTGTGCATTATCTGGGAATGCTAACAGTATTGAACTAATAATTTACAGGACATAAAATAAGGACAAAAACCTATTACATTCTAAAGTAATATAAAACTCTTTTTTAATTGTTAGGGAGTGCTGTTTTATTCTAGTATATTTATAATTAAAAAAACTCAATGCTTACTTCCTAAATGACTCAGGCTGCAGTTTTACTCACATACACAGAAATTAGGGCTTATATATTAAACAAGGAGAGAGAGATCAGAAAATTGTAGATTTTAAAACTATATATGTCACTGGGTTTATTTGTGATTTGCCTTTTGCCTCTACAGGCCAATAAGAATACATGGTAATAATGTAATTAAACTCCAGAAAAATCAATGGTGACTATAAGAGACATTATTGTTTTAAAAAAGTAGAATTATTATGCTTTTTAGAGTGAATATTTTTATTTTACATACTTGTGGCAACACAACTTTTATGCATTGCCAACAGTGGTGTGCATGCTAATGAGATGCAAACTGTACCCCTCCCATGCTGCCCCCCAGGCGCAGTAGGTTAATGGGCACAGCCAAGCCCCAGGCAGCCCAAGGTTTCACAGGACTTAGAGTCGCTCTTGACTTTACAAGTGTAGGCTGGAGCTGAGGTGAAAACATTAAATCTCTGAACGTTGGAAGTATATGAAAATCATTTCTCTCAATCCTAAAAGCAAGGAAGCATTGTCAGGGATTTCAAAAATATTGGAATGTCTCATTTAAATCTAAATATCTTTTTATTATTATAAATCGATCATCATAAAATACTAGCCTTTTAAAGTCATATTTGGGATGCAGGAAAAGCATCAGTTTCAACAACTTGCTCCTGCCTGTGTTGCTATAGCTCATGACACCTTGAATTTTCCTCCCTCTCAGTCTCTCCCCAACCCTCCCCCAGGTTCTTTACAACATTTATTTGGTGAAGGTCAGTTATGGCTTCAGCAAATGTGTGGTCTGACCTCAGGTTATTAATAAGAAATAAATGTGTACAAAAATATTTTGTTCATCAGAAAGCGGAGTTTGTTTTCTTTAAGCTATTCCATGCAGAAAGGATTTGGACAAAGCCATTTGCTACAAGGAAAGATGACTTAACTCAGGCAACTTTTTCTTTTTTTTAAATTTTCCTTTTTCATATTGTCTAGTTAGAGATGGAGTTTGCAGGTCTTAGGCCAATCTTCAATACAAACTCTTTGGAGCAGATTTAATTGACAGCCCTGTCCCTTTCTCAGTCATATTACAAAAAGAAGCATACACTTAACACCAATGACCCGTCAAGATGCTTAAACTGTTACAACCAGTTTCCATTAAAAAATTGAGAAGTACATAACACGCAGAAAGGAAGCAAGTACATATTTGCTCTTTGTTGATTTCCCCCTCTAAAAAAATTGTTACAAAGTCTTATGCTTAAACAGAGACATAGAAAAATCAGTGTACTCACTGTCTCCAGTTATTTACAGCAAAAATTACAGAGACAGCATACATTGTATTAGACCTTCCACAAGCATATATTAAAAGTAATTACATTTGAAAAAATATTTTTATTTTTCCTCTACATTTCTACAATACATACTCAGTTTTCTGTGGGTGTAATTTTTCTTTCTTGTGTGTGTGTTAATCAGATGAAGCAGACGGCACTGTGCTTGGATGTGGGATTTGTAGCTTTCCAGACATACCTAATGTGTGTCTACGGTATGGTTGTGACAGAGGCACGCGAAATGCTTGCCACCAACCACCGCCAGAAGAGTATAGTTGAATACAAGGATCGTGCTGCCCAGCTGGGGTGCAGATGCCCCGTGCGGCCCTGAGCGGGGCTCATTCAATTCCGGTAACCCTTGTGCTTTATTTTTGGCCATGAGAACAATCACTGAGCTGCTTTCTCTGATCCACTGGAGGCCATGCTTATGGTCACGCAGGAGGCAAAGATTGCTATGGCCCATTCACATCGGAGGAATTTCAGCAGCTTAGGAAAAAAGTGCACAAATAGAAAACCCCCATCTGCTGCATAGGTCCACGGTCTGCACTTCCAAACAATGGAGGACTACATGATCACGACTATAGAATAGATTCTTCACATACGACGAAGGGAAAAGAAACACTTGTCACAGATATTGAAATCACACAGTTAAAGAAACACGTCGAGACCCAAAAGAATCAAAGTCACATATTTGCCTTTCAGAAAAAAGTGGCAAGAAATCTAGCCCCCTGGCTCTATGAAGAAGGGAGTGTGGGCAAGACAAGTTGAAGTGCCTTTTAGAAGCCATCACTAAATTGAATTGTTTTCATTTTTAGACTGTTGGCTATTTTGTAAACTGACCTCCTGTTATATCCTCTAGTTGTGACAATCACATATGAAAACAAAATAGGTATCAGAAGGGGAAGATCTCCATCCCCTCCTTCCAAAACTAATATCGTTCTAATATCGCCCAGGGTTGAATCTGGCCGGACTTGCTGCTGTTGAGCTGGTCCCAGATGCGATGTTGCTTTAAACCAGAGGCTGCAAGCTGACCATTTACGGGCCCTCTTCTGCTCAGTGATGTATTTGTTTGGTCTGCACTAAGCTCTGAATCAACTGCCATTATGTGTAATTTCAGAGACTTTATAAAATTCGGAAGCTCTAGCAGCATTCAGCTTCAGCTAAATCGTGGATGTCCCTTTTTCCACAGGGCATTTCCTGGCCAGCTTGTCACTGGGCTGCTTCACCCATTTGCATTAAGCCCCCCGGCCCTTTTAGGCTTTCGAATTTTCAGCCCCTGCTTTAAATGGTAAACTACCCTCTACCCTGTACCCTCTGGTCCTGAGAGCCAAAAATGAATAGAGTGTCAGCTTTTTTTTTTTTTTGAAAGACCCCCATAGTTTCCCACATCAGGTCTTTACTCTAGTTGCTGCTTATACTGGCAGTTGGAAACAGAACATGAAATAGCACTTCGTCTAAAGCAGATGGTAGGCTTTCCCCTCTTCTTTATGCAGGGGACTTTGTGCAGAGTTTCACTACAGAAGCACACTTTAAAATTATTGCTGTTCTGTTGGACGGTGCTTCTGTCAGGGCACAGACATCCATGGCCTGAATTGACTGTCAATTGTAGCAGCTTCCTTGGAAATAAAAGTTTATAGAAAAAAAAAAAAGAGTCAGGAAGAAATTATTTCTTCTAATTTCCAATAGAAGTAGACTTTTTCCTTGCTTCTATAATGAACGGAAACAAAGAACATAGAACAACACTGCCATTATTTGCATCTGATTGCTGTTTTTGAAAAAAGCTGGTAAGTTTTAGGTTGTCCTTGGGACCCAAGACTTGTTTTTTGCCTTCAAGCCTGGGACACATTGCATTGTAGAGAGTGAGCATGAGTTGATCTCTGTGGTTTTCTACAAACAGTTTAACTTGACTGCTGTGAAGTTACGCTTTGAACAAGGCAGCTACGATAGGAAATGTACTGACACCTCCCTGGGACCTCTTGTTAATATGCAGAGTTTATGATGATTTAAGATCTCTTAGAATCTACCAAAGAAATCTAATCACTCAGGAGATTGTTATAGTCTCTGATTTTACCTACTCCGAGGTACTTTAGTCCAGAGCCCTGAACGCAGTGCTAAAACAAGGGAAATTCAGACAGGGTATGTTTGTGGAGAACATCTCCACCTTCAGCTTTCAGTCTTTGGGGGATAAAAGAGCCACCGAAGGCAGGGCGGGGTGGCTCATGCCTGTAATCCTAGCACTTTGGGAGGCCAAGGTGGGTGGATCACTTGAGGTCAGGAGTTCAAGATCAGCCTGGCCAACATGGTGAAACCCCATCTCTACTAAAAATACAAAAATTAGCCGGGTGTAGGGGCATGTGCCTGTAATCCCAGTTATTCGGGAGGCTGAGGCAGGAGAATCACTTGAACCCAGGAGGCAGAGGTTGCAGTGAGCCGAGATCTCATGCCACTGCACTGCAGCCTGAGCAACATGTTGAACAAGCTCTGTCTCAAAACAGAAAAGGAGCCACAGAACAAGGGGCACAAAGATTAGCTGAGTCATGGACAGTACAGGTATATGTGGGTGTCAACCCAGATTTGGAATCCTTTCCTGTTATATTTTCCCTCCAAAATTTCCCTTTTTTTTTTATGGACCACAAATACACTGAAGTTTGAATTCACCTAGTTTCACCTCCCTTGTCCATTTTATCTAATGCCAGTTAGATTTCTGTAATTTCCTTGTTCAGGATTTGTATAGAAAAGTTTGGATTTGCAGGGAGATAAAAATTCCTCGGAATGGGACAGCTAGATTATTTGGCTCTTAGCGGAGTTTAAAAAATGAGACCAAGTTGTCCTTACTTGGATGCAACTTTTCAGCAAGTCCAAATAATTCAGTCCAGTTTATGACATGAAGTTACTGCTTGTTGGCCTGAAAGCCTTGTCAGAGAGGTGCTCTCAGCGGCATAGTTAATGTATGCCATTCACGTTTTGTTGTCATTTTCCCGTTTTTAATTTTTTCCTCCTTCTTGATGTATTTTTTTTTTTTTAATGAAACATCCCTGAGTGGACACAGTGCAACATCTGCATCGAGCAGTGATTGTCATTTATGAAGCACGAAGTGAGAAGCCCAGATTGTGGATTTTTTTCTTCCAGTGCACACTTGATCATGAGTATTGTGAACATTTGTTAGTCCTCATGGGGAAGGAACAAAGTTCTGGGATTGTAGGTACAAAATACCTTGACATACAGTCATAGGAGATCTTCGAAGGGCAGCTTTTTAAGGCTTTTTACCATTGAAAACATGACTGGATTCTCTTTTAAGGGAAGGTTGGGCAACTGTAACCCAACCTAGAGATCTCTTCTCTCAACTAAGTGGGCTGAGTACGTCCTGGTTGCCATTGTTTTGTTCTGGTTCAGATGCTAGCTCTGTTTCCTTCCTCCCAGCTTCAAAAGGTCCATGCTGTCCCAATGAAATGCTTACACTAGTGGAAACAACACAAATTCAAAAGCAGTACCTCCCAAGGTAAATGTGGGGAACAATCTTTTTCCTATATCACCCATGGGAAAAGGGAGGAAAAAATTCTGAGCCACTTCATCAATTGAGCGAATTTAAATCCTCTAAGGTAAATTGGAGGAAATAAATAATTCCCTCTGCAACTGAGCAGGAATTACAGGCTGACAATGGAAAACACCAGGCCAACAGAACAATGAAAACAAAGTTTGACATAAGTTCAAAGCTCAAAGGGAAACACCAAGTAGACACATGAAGCATCGCCTATCACAAGCCAATCATAAAACATACATTGCATTTGGAAATGGCTTGGTTTAATTGAGTGCCTTCCATTACCCTGTTTTCCTAGCAATCAGTAGAGTAATCTTTCCATTAGAAGGAAATATGACTCTGGGAATTAATTCTTTATACAAAGAGCTAGCAGGAGTGACATTTACACCAAAAAGAATTGAGTCCCTGTAGCAGCATAATAAGCAGTCTACAGCTGTCTTCTTAGAACCAAAGGTAATTTGGTTCAATGTAGTTAAATTAATTGAATATAACAGTAGTTGAGAAACAGATTCATTATTTTAAAGCCTTTTTGTTTTTCCCCATTGGTTTAGAATTCATCAATCATGAGGTGAGAAAATGTTCCGTTTTCTAAAAGGAAAAGGCGACACTACTGTTTTGATCATCAATCAAGAGTTCTGTAGTATCTTGGAGATGCTGCTCAACCATGAACTTCAGGAGAGCACAGAGATTAAAAAAAATAATAATCAAAGTTTCCACTGATGGAAACTTTACAAAGCAGGTGTGTGTGTGTGTTTAGCAAGGAGAAAAGGGCAGTTCTTTAGGAGTTGGTGGCTGGGATATGCTTACAGGAGACCATAATTGTCATTGTCTTATACACAAACTTCTCTCCTAGTTTTTTTTTTTTTTTTTAAAGTTTTATTTTGAATCAGAAAATACCAAAGGTATAGGTCTCCAGGACACAGGCAGAGCAAATTTCTTAGAATATATGCTTTTCTTATGATTAATTTCATTGGTGAACAGGTGGAGAAGTGAGAATTTGTACAAGGAAGTCTAAAATCTCCGATCCCAATGTCATCCTTGTATTCTTTACTTCTAAAAATTGCTAAAAAAAAAATTCTAGGGTAAATGGACGATATAATTGTAAACTGCATAGGAATTAGTTTTGCCTTTGGGGTACATTAGATCTCCAGAATAACACAGATCTTTTTTTTCTAATCTGTCGAGTTTTTGCTACATTTTTATATTATAGCATTTTATAATACGCCTCCTCCTTTATTGCCACTTTTCCTAATAAAGGTATTAAAGAGAAGGAATATAAAGATTACTTCTTTACTTTAGGTCTTCTCTTTCTATCTTTTCTTGCCAAAACATGGTGAGAGAGAAAATGTTTACATGAAATGGCATTGTTGCCCTGGGTTCTGATTTATTCTTTTAATGTTTCTAGAAAAAATTGCTGGTAGTCATAATCCACGGATTGTAGTTTTCAGTTGAAGACACAATAAGCACTGAAATCAAGCTTCCTTCACAACTGGAAATCCAAACAAAAAAAAGTGTGTTCTGGTGAAAAATAGAAAATACCTACTGTTTGGTCAAAAAAGTCTTGGACCTTGCAATATTATCTGTGGCCTAATTCTTGAAACAGGAAAATGGCTCCATATACTGCCCCCTTCCCAATATGTACCATCTTGACAAGGCTTTGATGTCACTGACAGAAATAGAGTTTGTATACAGAGGCCACACATTATGTTGATTCCTTTGTAGACTTATTTCTGAGTTCGTACCATCCTGCCATTGACTATAGATGAAAACTCTGGCTGGGAAAACAAAATCCTGATTGTCTAACATAAAGGTAACATATAACACAGAAGGTAAATCGTAGAAGAGAGCCTGACTGAACCTCCATTGCTAGTAGGTATGGTATTTAAGCCACAGTGCATGTGCATGTATAAGTAATAGTCATATATAATATTCTCACATATTATATACTTATTACATACATGCACAGTACTTTCCAAGACAGCTACAAATTTACACATGCATCAACTACCTAAAAACATAGAAATAGGTAAGCCTATTTAGTGGAATTTTCTTAAATTATATTTGAACAATCAACAGGAAAAGTAATCATGTAAAGTACCGCTCTTTTCTTGTATATATCTACAATAAAATTCTATAAACAGTTGTCTCCCAAAACATACCCGAATAAAATTAAAAAAAGGATAACACCCAGTGTCCTATATTTGTATATTTATGGTCATTTCAAAAACAAACAAACAAATAAAAGAGCCCCACTCAGGTGCATATTTACATTCTTCAAACTGTAGCGGTGAAAAATAATTCTATTAAGTGCAGGACATTCCTAATGTTGCAGTAGTGACATTTTTCTTAAGTCTTCATGAACACATTGCTTTTGTCTTAATGGTGATGCATTCCATGACTATGAGACAGTTCTCTTGTCCCCTTCATTTGCAGCCGGTGGCACAGTCAGGATTAAAGAGCTCCTTGTATAACGGAGGAAACAGTGTATTCACTATCTCTGGATGAGATTGCTTAAATACCTGCAGCTTCTCCCCGTGCAAGTTGCAAACTGCCGTGATGGTTGGTATCTTGGCTATTAACTGCAGAACGGAGAGACAGAGAGGGAGATAGAGAGGGAAGCTCATTAGTGGAATCAGTGTCCTTTCTGGCCCCAGATGAAGGTAAACGGCTTTGGAAAAAGATGTTCAGAAAGAAAGAAGGCTCACTTTCAGCTTTTTCTCTTAGAACAAAACAAAATAAAATGTACTCCCTGCCCCTCGCCACTCCATCTCCTAATGGAAAAATAAAGAGTAAGGAAGCAAGCAAGAAAACAGGACCAAGATCCCTGATTCATTGCTCTTAAATGAGTATTTATGAGAGGTTTTCTAGTTTAATAGTTTTCCAGTTTAATAGTTACAAGTGGGTGCTCTGTAGGCAGGCTACCTGAGTTCCAAAAGAGCTTAGTAATGGCGTAGCTGTCACTTTGTCTGTGTCTCAGTTTTCTCATTCATAAAATGGGCTTACTAACAGTACCTACTTCATTGGGTTGTTGTGTGGACTGAGGGAGGTAATTCCTATAAAAGTGTTAAGAACACTGGAGATGTGAAGTGTAATTGTTAGTGAACACTATTATCACCCGTAATTTCCCATAGATTTTCGCGACATGAATTTGTAGCTTTGGAAGATGATAATATTTAGGGATATACAACCAAACTGTATGAGGTGTAATCTATAATAATCTGGACTGCTTGGCTATCAAGCTCACTAGCCCACTTGTATAGTGGCTCTCTAATCCATTTCCACTGTAATGCATAATATGAAACACATGGAGAATTTGGGAGGTCACTGGCACTCAGCTTCCTTAGGAAGGTGTTCTAAAAATGAGTGGAAGGATATCCACTTATACTTGTTAGGTTTTGATATACGTATCATGTAAGATGTAATTTTTGGGGGTTAAGATACCCAGAAGACAGTGTTTAATAATAATTTAAATGCTGTGTGGGTCTTAGGAGATGAACAATTCCAGCTTTTAACACACTTATAGTTTAGGAACACTTCGAATCCATCACTTTTGTGTCAAAATTAGCTTAAACAAAAGTCACTGTGATTAAATTATTGTGAGAGAAATGTTCTTGTGTAGAGAACACTCTTATAAAAGGTAAGCATGATAGCTCATATAGCTGACTAAAGACACACTCGAAAGTGATGAAAAATACAATTAAACAAAACCTATTCTCGTCACCAGTTAGGCTCATCATCATATTCCCTACCCTGTTCAATGACAAGAATCCATTTTAGCCTTTGAAATAAAAGAGGAAATAGATAATTAGTTGCCTTGTGGTTTTTAAAAATCAGTAACTTCCACTCTTTCATTAACTTTCCTTTTAACAATTAATGACTATATAACCATACTAGGAGCAATTTAAAAACAGCATCAGGATGAGGGCTGTTGGCTCATTCAGTAAAGGGATCTAGAACATGTAAAGAAGTTTAGAGTTCAGACTTTCCAATCTTGACCATCTCCACTGCTATTTAAAGACGGGGATAGACATGAAAAATGAGGAATCTTTGTCAATAGAATGGATGCTAAATTTTAGACTGAGAATCAAAACTTTATCTCCAACATTATGAATTTTTTTTTCATTCTTGATACACCACAAGGAATTGCATGCCTAATAGGTAGCAGGCACCTTGGCTAAACACTAGAATGCACAAAACACTATGACTCTTGTCTCCAGTCTACTTGATGAGACTGATGAAATAAGTTTACCACACAGTCAAAAGCAGACTGAAAAACTGCGGTGAGTGCCAAGGAAGAATAGCGGGAGGAAAAGTGGGATGGAAGAAGGTGCTCTGACTTGTGGCAGGCCCGGGAAGGCTGCTCTGAGAAAGTGACATTGAAGCTGTCATGAGCTTCTGATGGAAGAGTGAGAGAGCTAATTAGGAACTGGGGCAGAGGGTACATACATAACATGCCCTAGGATCACGCGCAAAGATGCTGTAGCACTTGGCACTCTGGAAGAACCGAAGGCAGTTCAGGGTTGCTGGAGCAGTGGGTGAGGTAATGCCAGAGAGGTGTGCATGGCCAGATTATGTAAGCCCTCATAGTTCACGTTATGTTCTCTGAGAGGGTTTTAAGCAAAAAAGAAAGATGATTCAGAGTCCCATTCTGAAAGGCTCACTTTGGGTCCAGGGTGGAAAACTGTGTCTTTTCTATATTTTCATAGGTACACAGTGTTCAAGTGTCCACTTAACTAGAGTCGCTTGGGAAATTATTCAAACTCTCTTAACCAGCTGGCTCACGCAGAAGGAGACTACAAGAATTTAGGAACAGTTCTTGTACATTGTAATTCTCCCTGAAATAGCTGTTGAATGCAGAGTGGCTTTGAACACTTTCTACAATCATCTGCAGTTGAATTGATGATGTGCAGAGCTCCTGAAACTTCCAGACGCAACTCTATAATTATTGTCAATCTTGTCAATAAGAGTGACTGAGGAGTTCTTAAAAATGCAGATTACTGGGACCTACTCCTGGAGGATTCAGTTGCAGTGAGTTTGGGTGAAGCTCAGACTCCATGTTTGGAACAAACATTCCCTGCAGACACCGATGCAGTGGGTTCATGGGATCGACTTTGAAAAACACGGCTTCCGGGGTTCAAATTTTATAAATTTACAACTGGTTTTCAAAATTGAAAAGTTGAGCCAGGCACAGTGGCCCAGTTCTGTAATCCCAACTACTCAGGAGGCAGGAGCAAGAAGATAGCTTGAAGCCAGGAGTTCGAGACCAACCTGGCCAACATAGCAAGACTTTGTACCTTAAAAAATTTTTAAAAAGTAAATTATACATTGAATTTGAAACAGTCCTATGAACTATGTGTAGAATTAGCTGGTTTTCCAGGAGGCAGACATGGAAGTTCTCACATGTAGAGAGGGAAGGTTCCATATGCTTAGAGCTATTAGTTTGGTAGGGGTCAAGTAATGCAATTTCTGAGTTCCCTGTGATACACAAATACTACATAGAGAGGATTAGTCTGTTGATAAAGAACATGGGCTTTGGAGTTGGGCTGCCTGGGTTTGAATCCTATTTCTGTCCTTTACAGCTATGTGATCTCTGGCAAGTCACTTAACCTCTCGGCTTTCTTATCCATCAGATGGCGATTATAACAGTCCCTGCCTCAGAGGGAGGTTGTGAGGATTAAGTGAGTCAACAAAAATTTTTTTATAGTGGTTCCTGACACACAGTGGTGATCTATGTGGTAGCTGTCATGCTTCCACTCCCACAGTCTGAGATCTCTCTCTTCCTTTCAGGAGAGGAAGAGTCAAGGCCATGCTTTTCAGTCAAAGGACATGGAGGGCAGGAAGCCAGCTTAGCTCTGAACCAAACTCCAAAAGTGGAGTCATTAACCAAAAGTTAATGCATGGCAAAGTCAGCCATTGACGTTTATTGAAATGAAAAAGCAAAATCATATTGATTTTTCATTCTCTTACAGCAATTCAAGTAAGTTGCTTATTTTACTAACTGTGACTCACAATGTAGAATCCTATGTATAACAATTCTTGAAGCATTTTTTGGCTCCTTTAGTGACAGGGTGGTGTGGGACATGAAATGTATAAGAGGATGACTGAAACTCTTTTATAGTTGCTCATTTGCCCTGGAAATATTTAATTACGTGTCTGGTTTTGGGATGTTAATATGGACTCTTCCTCCTTTCCTGGAAGAAAACTGGGATTTAAGAGTCTGGTTCAGGACCCAGTTCTGCCTTCTTTTATGCAATTTGGATCTAGTTCCTGTTGCTCATCTGTAGAATGGGCCAGATGGTGGGAATTGCTTTCTGTTAAAGAGCACCCAGACCGCTTCAGCAAACAGCACCGAGAAGGCAAAGAGCTCTCCCAGCGTCCGTGCTCTCGGAATAGGCTGACTGCAAGGCACCCAGTCGGCCGTGGAAACAGAAGTGCCGACAGAGGCATCCATCACTCTGAGGCATGGTGGGCCAGGAGGCCATGCGGAGGCGGCAGCAGCACTTGTCAGAGCCCAGAAGAGCCTGGTGTAGAGAGCAGCAGGCAATCACTTACTGCTCATTAATATTATGCACTGCAGCCAGGGGACCCCCATTTCAAAGGGAGCTCAGAGCAGCCTCCACAGCAGTTAATAGCTCAACAACTTTTTAAACAGCTGGGGAAGTGATCCAGAAGCACTTGGAGATGGAGGGGGTAGTCAATTTGAAATCATCGTGAAATTCCTTCACGTTTAAATAATCCCCATAGCAGAAGTAGACAGAGGGTCTATCAAAAGGCATTTTCACACCCATGTCTTTCTTATGACAAGCATTTCTTATGAGAAGGGAGCTTTAGCTTCGACCTACAGGGGTCTCCAAGAAGAAAAAGCAGCTGTTTGAGAAGAGATAATAATCCTATGCTTCTCTCCAGAGGGCGGTTTTATGAGAAAATTCACAATTTTGTAACTGGTACGTTTGATGTTAGAAAAATGGAACATGCAGAGGGTAAAACTAGTGATCTTGTTCATGCGGGCTTCCAGGCCACCAAGTGCCCTCCAACCTAAACCAGGAAGCCAGCAATGGTTTGATCAAATTGGAAGAAGCTTCAGGAGCACTAATGAAAACAGGACACATAAAGTGAAGCTGAACACAGCAATTTCACATGTCCATTTGATTTTCTTTTCTTTGTTTCTTTTTCTTTTTTTTTCTTTTTTGTTTTTGGTTTTTGTTGAGCCAAATCTAGTTGGATTCGAATTATAACATTAAACTTGAGATATCTTTCCAGGTCCTAAGCCCTGCCCCCACCATCCTGACTCCATCCTTAGCATCTGTGTGGCAGTGCCTGTACTTTCTACCCTGGGCATGGCTGACCAAAGTGGAAGTGGACACTTGACTCAGCTGGGGCTGGAATAGGAAATCAGACTGAGAGTCAGCAAGCTGCTGTCTAATTGTAGCAGAAACTACCCGTAACCTAAGGAGCAAAGAACTAGCCATATTTCATCACGTGAACCAGGGAGGCACAGAAAACTGGTACTCAGAGAGGGAGAAGAATGAAGTAGATACCTATGGAGAGATAAGTGTGTAAGATGAATAATTTGGAAGGCTTCCCGATTCATCATTCCAGTACTTTCCTGATTGATGGCTGCATTTTAAACCTTGGGTTCTGTGAGATACTGCTTCATTATTTGTTTTATTTTTATTTTTTATACTTTTGCTTAACCTAGTTGGAGTTGGTTCCTCTTGTAACCAGAGTCTTTTTTTTTTTTTTTTTTTTTTTGACAGAGTCTTGCTCTGTTGACAGGCTGGAATACAGTGGTGTGATCTCGACTCACTGCAACTTCTACCTCCCGGGTTCAAGCAATTCTCCTGCCTCAGCTTCCCGAGTAGCTGGGACTACAGGTGCATACCACCACGCCCGGCTACTTTTTGTATTTTTCGTAGAGATGGGGTTTCACCATGTTGGCCAGGATGGTCTCTATCTCTTGACCTTGTGATCCACCCACCTCAGCCTCCCAAAGTGCTGGGCTTACAGGCCAAAGAGTCTTAATGAATACATCAACTTGCAATTTGATGAATGAGGAGTAATATCAAAAGCTTTCTTCTCATTTACGGGCCATTAATCTGATGGACAACCCTTGGAATTTCTGGATGTTGTACCATTAGTATATGCCAGCAAACCATAAACAGTTAAAATACATTGAAATAATCTGGCTTATCAGTGGAGTTCCTCAAGGAAACCTGCCATGTGTTATTCACCACTGTCTCCTTGCACCTGGCACGTAGTACCTATTCATAATAAATGCAGGTTCAAACAGAAAACTATCCCAGGAGAGAGCTGGCTTTCTTCAGTCTAGATTTGAAATTTAAAAACTTGGGGGATCTGTTGAACTGTTTTCTATAATTTTGCCTATTCTTGCATTCGTTTAAAGTATATTTACTGTTGGGAGGAAGCGTGAGGGAGGCTTTGGGGATGCCAGTTTTATACCTCGGCAGTGGTCACACGGGTATGCTAACTTTGTGATAATTCACTAAGGTATGTACTTACGACTTGGGAACTTTTCCCTATGTGTGTTATACTTTTTTAAAGTATAGACATTTCGAAATATAAAACAAAGTCCTGACCAAATAGAAATGTGAATGGGGAGACTAAGACCACGAGTCACATTGTCTGGGTAAGGGCTCCTCGAGTGCTGATTAGACAGACTATGCTGTTCAAGATGAAAGTGAACCCAAATCTCTAGTCACACCTGCTAGGAATTCTAATATAACACCCAGGTTTTTTGTTTTGTTTTGTTTTTTGTTTTGTTTTTTGGGACGGAGTCTTGTTCTGTCTCTCAGGCTGGAGTGTAGTGGCGCGATCTCGGCTCCCTGCCACCTCTGCTTCGTGGGTTCAAGCGATTCTCCTGCCTTAGCCTCTTGAGTAGCTGGGATTACAGGCGCCTGCCACCATGCCAGGCTAATTTTTTATATTTTTGATAAACGTGGTTTCACCGTGTTGACCAGGGCTGGTCTTGAACTGGCCTTAGGTGATCCGCCCACCTCGGCCTCCCAAATGCTGGGATTACAGGCATGAGCAATGGTGCCTGGCCCATCCCATTATTAATCATAGTGAAGTCTATTTTGATCTCAGTGAGAAAGTGATAAAAATCACTATAAATGATCTTTTGCAGTTTTCATTGATCTCTCAATCACTGGTCCATAGACTCCATCTACAAATCAACATGATTGTTTTCCCTAAATCTGAACGATAATGCACTACCAATGTGACCAGAAATGATTTCTTTCAAGTACAATTTCAATTATTAACATGCAAAATAGGATTGTTTAAGCCTTCCATCTTTTAAGCTTTTTTTTTTTAAAGTAATTCATCATTGTTATAATAGGAAGACAAGCTTCTCTCTCATATTGATGATATAGTCTTGTTATCTTTATGCTAGAAACAAACACAGGAGTTAAGAAGTTAGTGAATCTGTTGGCATGTACCTTTCCCAGCTCAGCTTACTGCAATTCTCCCTGGGAACGTGCAGAGGTCTGAGCTGGAAAGAGACTATCTCTGGGCCTCTCAAACATTTAGGAGTAGCTGCCAAAACATTAAGAGTTCAGGTGCTGGAAGCGGCTTAACTGGGTTCAAATTCTGGCTCTCCCACTTAGAAGCTGCTTAACCTTAGGCAAGATATGTAATCACCTGAAGTTTCAACTAATGAGAGTATAGTTTTGAGAATTAAATGTTAATCTATTTAGAATCTATCAGCACAGTGCCTGGCCCAAAGTAAATGCTCAATTCCTTTCAACTTTTGCCATTCTTTTTATCAGTCATGTGATTCTGATCGTGTATTTCTTTTCACTGTAGTCAGTGAGGCACTTATTTTTTTCCTCCACAGCATGTGAACTTGTATCTCATCTATGTCTATTTATCTTGCATATTTGACCTGCAGTAAATATTTATTGAGTGAACAAAAATGATAAAAATGAATTTTAGAAACACTTCCTACTTTGCCCTATTTCCACGTGAATGTTTCTTTTGCAATATGAAAGCCGTGGTTCTGATGTTGTATTAATATATCACACTATCATTATATCCTGCAAAGTGAAGGCTGCATACTCTAGATAGTGTCTCACCTGAAAGCTGAAGGTAATGCTCAGGTTCCTCACCTGGATAAGAGGATTTTGCTCAGACAGAATGATGGAAGCAAGAGAATGTGTCTGGAGTAGGCAGGTGAATCTCCCTCTTGTCTGAACCTCAGAGATTCTAGATCAGCCATGTCCAATAAAAATAAAATGTGGACTACAGATGTAACCTAAAACTTTGCAGCAGCCACATTATACAAAGTTAAAAGAAAGAACAGGTGGAAATTAATTTTATAATCTATTTTATATAACTTGAAGTACCTAAAACATTATTATTTCAACATAGAATCATAAAAAGTATGAATGAGATATTTTCCATTCTGTTTTAAATCTGAACTCTTGAAATTAGTATATATAAGTCTAAAGGCCTAGGAAGGAGAATCTTGTACCGTAGATGCCCAAGGTAGTGCTGGCCACGGCATAGTAGGTCAGAAGTCAGGAAATCAAGGGAATGCCTCCCTTTCTCGTCTTTCTGCACCTTGTTGGAATGGGATGGGTGCGTGATGGGGAAAGGTGGACTTTGTACACTTGATTATCCGGAGTTAGACCAATCTCCTCTCTCTATGTCGTAGCCTGTATGGATTACGTCTTTTTGAGAAGTCTGGCTTCTTAGCAGTCTGTGGGGGACCCAGAGAAAGGCCTAGTGTTTACTCTGGGGCTCAGCTGTGTGAGGGAGGATCTGCCTGCTCTGTGGCCCACGTGGCAATGGCAGCGAATCAAGCAAACTATTTGAGGAGATGAACTTCAAAGTTCAAAGTTAGCACAGGCTTCAGTCATTCTTCTAAGTCATTCTCTTTCCATGGCTACCCTTAGATTCCCACAGCATTTTCATTAACATGACATAACCTTAGACTACACTAATTCCCTGTGGATGCAGGTGTGTGGTTAGGACATCTACATGGTTAGCAGGAGCTTAGAAAGAATCATGGGAAAAGAGAGAGCCCTGCGGGGGACAGGATGTAACTTTCTGACCAGCCAGAAACAGGAAGAGAGAGAGGGTGATTGTGAACTTCAGCAAAGTAACTATAGACTCCTCTACATCCTAGGAGAATTAGAAAGGATTTATCAGCATAGAGCTATGGGCCTAAAACCACCCAGAGGTGTGGTGTGGCCCATGATTCCTGGAAAGCTTGCATGTAAAGCACATGGTGAGGCACAGGCACTTGAACATGTTTTCAGAAGTGAATTCAAGGCATGGTACTCGCTGAATGTTAGTTGTGAGAAAATAAAAAGCAACATTCTCTCTAAGCCTGCATATGGTGAGCTGAGTGGGCTTTGCCTCTGAGGGATATCAGCAGTTCTCTATGCCTTCCTGTTGGATATATGTGTTGTTATAAAGTTAGCTATTTTCAAACTTCTCAATACAGCTTTGGGCAAGAACACACCTCCAGGAGTGTTGTATCTATTTTCAGGAGTGCTGGGAAAAATAAATATGCTATCTAACAATATTTCATGACTCTAATTAACCAGGAGGCACAAAAGGAGGGGCTAGACCGGGGAAGGCCAACATTAAGCAAGGCTCCAGCTATGGGCCTGACCTGGAGGCTGCATTTGGGAAAGGGCTGGACACATGCATCTGAGGACAAGATGTGAGCATGACACCACAGATCCAAGCTTTGGCCTTGGCTGTGAGCACACTGCCACAGCCTGGTCCCAGCTGGACTGGCCTTCCTTATCCTCCACCCTCTGCACCTCCCGTCAGGGCAACAAGAATGGCAGACTCGGTGACTTTAATAGAGAAAGCCCTAGAATGGAAGCATCAACAGTCTTTACAGTTCAAACATTTACTGCCCTCTCTCTCACCCTGTCTCCACCACTGGCAGTGGTCCTGCTGTGCTAAACTGAGTGGGGAAAGAGCATCACAGGTTCCTAATCCCCACAGCTGTCTTCACTGAGGAAGTAAACCTCCGAAAGTGAGTCATGGCGACATCCAAAGCACAAGTCACGGAGCTCCTCCTGGAAGCCTCACGGGCATGCTGACCTCTGGACCTGGACTTTGCACACACTGGACGCTTTGCAGCTTTGAGGCTGGAGTATTGCTCTCAACTAAATGACCATAGTGCACTGAGTACTAATTTGGATCCATAAGACTTGGCAAAATCAGTCTTTTTCTTCACTTATTATAACAGGAAAATATCAAAAGAGTCCTTACAACAATCCCACTGGACTGGACGTTGGAAGGCAGCACAAGATGTCAGGAAGAACCTTTGTTTGTCTCTTTAGGGAGTCAAAGAAGCTAATACTGAAGAGACCTTAAAGACCATGCAGCCCAACCTACTCATTTCCCAGACAAGAAAAGTGAAGCCCAGAGAACAGATGGGCTGCCTCCTCTAGTCATATGGGGATTAAAAATATATATGTATATTTATTTTATATATATATATATATATGTTTTTTTTTTCCCATGAGCTTTAGTGAAAGTGACCAGTGTTATCTCATTTCCTGGCTTCTCAAATCCAAGATCCAGCCAAATCTATTATTTATAGACTGAATATACCTTATGCTTTCCTACCTCCATGCCATTGCCCCCATCACTCGGAATGTCATCCTGCACTTCTCCAACCTCCCAACTTCCATCTTTTGCAATAATTTTCATCTATCAGTGATTAGCTCAAATATGCCATCTCTTAGATAAAAATTTCTCTGTGAAATAATACTTTTTTCCGTCAACAACAACAGCTACCACACAGCAACAGCACTTACATATGACCCATTATGGACTGGGCAGCTTGCTTACATTTTATCTCATCTAGTTCTCAAAATAGCCATATATTGGGTATATCTTTAGTCACATGTCCAGGGACACTCAGCTAGCAAGTGGCTTTGATGGTTTATTATAAATATGCTATGTACCATAATTATGCTGATAAGGAGGAGAAACTAGATTCTTTAATAGGGTTTTTTTTCCCCCTAATCAACTCTCTCTTTTCCCCAAACCAAAATACAGGTTAACACATGGGGATTGAAATCTTCTAGTTAATATTAGGATACATAATCCGCACGTTTTCAAACCTTCTAAGGTTAAAGTTGGGCCCACAGTAGAAGGCACTGCTACCTGAACTTTAATTTCAGGAAGAAGGCATGTGGAAAGTGTGTTGGAAGGTGTGCTCTTGCAGGATGCAGTTCAGTGATCGTGGATGAGCCCTGTACCTCTAACCTGGTGTCTGTTAACACCTATTCAGGGTTGAATACGTCAGTGGTAGAAATAATCTGTGCACACGTCACAGAAGGCAGATGTACCCTCTACCTACTGGAGATTTCACTGGAGCCCCTGGATTTCAACACAACATTTTGGGCACATGTGCATTTTTTTAGAGACAGGTTTCACAACATTCACTGGAGTCCCCAAGGGATCTATGAATAACAAATATTAAGAATGGCCCTGTTTTAGAGGTATTGTGGAAGGCAGAAGAGCTCCATGACTACGATGGCATAAGGAGCCTTTCTGAAAAGATAAGAAGAATCTGTGGTGGGATGAAACAGTTTCTCTCTCATTTAAATAAAATATTCCTTTTTGGGAATTTGTTGAGAGGGCATCCTAGACAGTGATGGTACATTTATCCAGAGTGTTAAAGCAGCCAGGAGCTAACAGGGCTCACTCCCTATTCCTAACCCTCCAGCATTTGATAATGGACATTTGAGACTTAGACAAATGCAGTGACTTATCGGAAGCCACAAAGATCAGACCTGCGATAAATGAAAATTCAGTTCTCATTCAATTTCACGGTCAGTCCGCATTCGTTCAGATAACACCCTGTTGAAATGATAACTGTTGCAAGAAAGGAGCCACACAAAGACCCAATATCTGCATGTGGCCTACAGAAGCAATGCTTTGTCACCTGGTTCTAGCCAATTTTATCCAAGAAATAATCCTCTTCCAATGCTTTTTCAACTTTGCAACATTACCTGTCTATAAGAAAAGAACCGAATTGTGTACTTTTCCAAATAAAGATGGAGAAAGGGAAGTTAATCTGATCTACAGCTGACATAATTTTCTTTCTTGCCTTCAAATATCTTTTGTTCTTCAATTTCTGTCTTCTTCCTACCTCACATACCTCAAATCATAACCAGGACAGTGGGAGGTAGAAAGTGGTGAAGCACAAACATTTTACCCTCCTAGGGGAGTAATAATCACCATTTCACAACGTGCTGGAATCTCATTTGAACATCACAGCACATCTGTACAGGAGAAGAAATGGTAATCTTCATTTTCTAGATGATGAGACCATGGTTTTCATACAAGCACACAATCCTCCCAAGCAAGCAGAATAGCAAGAATTTTCATCTAACTTTGTGTTTTTTCAAGACTTTAATTTTAGGATGGTAAATATGGGGACAAAAGTCTTCAGGAGATCCCAAATGCAGAAAACGTCCCTCCACATTAATTAACAAGATGTATTTATGCAGATACGCTACCAAGCAACTATAGAGACACACGCATATATTTACATTATTGTCTTTTCTGCCCAGTGAATCTGAAAGAAAGCATGTTGAAGTTCTGCTATTGACTGGGAGAATACAGGTGCAGAGAGTAGGTGATTTGTCCTTGACCACCTAATAAATGAAAAGTTACGTCAAAGAGAACTATTGCTCTATAATGTGGAAATGTTCTTGCTAGTGATGCGTTAATTTTAACAAAATGTTGCCATAATGAAGCAGCATATTTAACTCATGGAGGTTTTTTATAGCAGTACTCTGTATGTGCAAAGTAAAATCTGATGGTGTTTCCAAATAGAGTCTTTACCATCCCCCTTTTTAAAACAAAGAACTTCAAGGGCAGAGTGGGAAGGTTTTAATGATAAAAATATAAAGAGTAGGATTCCTATGATCTTTAACGAAGAATAAGCTCAATGTCTTAATTTCTTACCCTCTAAAATATTCTGGTTCTTAAGAAATCAAAGATACTTTAAAATCTAAGATAATTCTGGCTGCCCAAAAATTTCAGTTCTTGAGAAATCAAAGGTACTTTAAGATATAAAATAATGCTGAATACCAATCATTGAGAATTACCTTTTCCTTTGGGATTATTTTACTTTGGTAAACACTTTTTTTCAGTACTCTAATTAAAGATCATTCTTAATTAAGCTGAATCAAGAAATTGATGGCATGTGGCATGAATTTTGTTCCAGGGAAACTTGCTCATTTTGAAAGAACCTCTCAGCATGAGAGATCAGCGTTGCAGGGAAATTTACAAGTCATCAGTCTGATCTTGCACTCTGGGTAGGAATGTCGTTTATAACATACCTGAGAAGTGACTAGGTAGTACCTACTAGAACATGACCTATGACACGGAGCTCACTGCTTTACACAGTAGTCCCCCCCCCCCCCCGCCCCGTGCAACCATTCTTATCATTTGATGGTTCTTATTTTCAATAAAAATCTACCTACTTTTAACTTTGTCCAAGACCTGGCTCCTGAACCAGCACAAAGCCCTCTCTTTCTTCACATATGAATTTTGAAGACTTGTTTCCTTGCTTCGAGTGTTTGTTCTTCTGATAAAACACCCTTGGTTTCATTGATTTGTCTTCCTGCACCTTGGGTTCAGATCTGTCAATATCATCCCTCTACAAGAAAGCGCTTTTTGCAATCTATTACAATTCACTAGTCTCTCTTTTAAATTGCATACCTCAAAATTTATGCAGTCTTTGGTAACTTTCAGAAATTGCTGCTGCTGAGAAATTTCCCTTGATTTATAAGCAGGCCTTTTTGCTCACTGTGCTCTCTTTTGGTTGTGGTGGCTCTGTGATCTGGGGACCTACCTTTGCCAAGGTCTCATCATCCAGGTGATTCTTCTGAATCACATGTTGAAGTGCAAAATAAATTTTTTCCTGAAGCTTCTGGACCTTCCTTGGTTCTATAAGCCAGGCTCGGTCTGATGAAAGAAAGAGTAGATAAGTGGAGGGAACATCAACTTTATTTTGCTTCACCCACATATATAAGTGCCAAACTTCAGACCCATTTCATATTATTTAGTTCTAAGTTGCTTCTGAAGACATGTCATTATTTACATAAAGCATAAGTATTTCATAGGCAATACCATGATGCCAGGAATGCACAATATTATGACACAGGAAATCACTTTGCAGAAAAGGACACAATGGTTCAGATGATCTGCTTCTTTGTTTCTTATTGTCTGTGACAATTTACATCTCTCACTCTTTGCTTTGGACATATGCTTAGGTTTTCTTTCAAAGTAGAAGTTAGCGATTTGTGAAGAATTATAGAAGTGAAGAAAATCACAGGAATATTTTTGGTGTTCAGGATCCCTTTTCCTTTTCTCAGCTTATTTTCTCATCAGATATAAAGCTGAAGCTATGTTAGAATTTATATAGCATAAACATAAATCAGTTTCAAAAATTCACTTCTAAGTTCTATTTTCCTATATTGAATTCTTAAATGGTGAATAGGATAATCCCTTCTTTCCTTCCTCCCTCTCTTTATCTGTTTCTCCCTGCCCTCAGACTCTCTCTCCCTTCTTTCCTTCCTTCTTCCTTCCCTCCTTTCTTCCTCTCTTTTTTTCTCCCTCCCTTCCTCCCTCCCTCCCACACTTCTTTCCTTCCCTCCTCCCCCTCTCCTTCACTCTCTCCTTCCTTCCTTCCTAGAAGATTTATACACCGTGGTGACAAAATTCAGCCCAGTGCCTTAGTTTGGACCTTTATGGAAGAGACACTCCAAATCTTCAAATGCCGAACAAATACTCATGGAAAAGAACTCGAACATGATCTTCCTGAACACAGTTCAGGTCAGGTAAGAAACTCAATTCTGTAACCCTAGACAGGATGAAGACAAGTCTAGCCAACAGTTAAGCAAACCCTTACGTAAGTGAGTACAAAAGCTTTCAGTGACAATTGTCAATCAGAATACATTAAGTTCCCCTCCCTCTCCCTTCCCTAAGCTGTTTGGAGCTGAATAAACAGTGGCTTTTATGTCAGGACCCTGGAGAAAGAATAGGGGGCTGTCTGGCAGGAGATGGAGCCTACATAGGCTGGAAATCTTTTTGAATATGGCACTAAGCCAGGGTGGCAAATGAGGTATTTGGAGTTCGTAAAGCCTCTCAGTGTGGGTCTGCTAGCAGCACTGGAAGAGTCCCCACTAGGTAGAGTAAACCAAATTGCATGCTTCCAAACTTCTCAGAATTTAATGATGCTAGCATGTCTTTTTTCTAGAAAAAGGCCAAACAGCTCAGCTGATTTCTAATTCAGAAGGAAGAGGCTAGCTTTTCTTCTGGAGTGATCATTTTCACAGATCGTTCATATTTAATATATTTAATATTTCATGTCTTAAATATTTGCTGCTTAAAATTTACTGACTTGCTACAAATATACCTAAAGAGAAGAGTGACTCTAACGCTTCCTTTGAGCAAACAAGAACTAGAGGAAAACCATCTCCCTCATCTATAGATCCACTGGCTTAGATTTCGTTTTCTATTGAACTATTCTCAATGGAAATAATCAAATGCAATGAGAAAATGGTAGAAGGAAAATTATTTGGCATGTGGCTGCTAACAGAGAAAAGTATTCTTGTCACTTCTTCCATCTATCTTTGTGCTTCCAAGCCTGGGAAACTTTCTAGGGTTTAAAAAAAAAAAAAAGGCCTAGAGGAACAGCTTGATTTTAGACAGAGCCATAAAAGAAACTGTTAGTAAAAACACTCTATGTGATAACTAATTTCCATTTTTGATAAAGTGGTTAAATAAAAAACAGTAGCAAATTAAAAATATCCTGATAAGACCATCAAGAATTGTATTAGGAATAATAAAGCCTAACAGATAAAAACTGTAGACATTGGTGTTACTGGAAAATATAGCTACAATGGCATGTTAAAATTATAATGTGTAATCTTACATCACAGGTAAGATTAATTTCTTTCAGTTTCACTGAAAAATGTAATAGGGCATATATAAGAAAAGAGTTCTGGTCTCTACAGATAAATGGTTAACAGAAGAAATGAGTCTCTTGCCTTAAAAATTAGGCAGGAATTTGTTTTTCTTTCTGTAGAGACCTGTCAGTGATTCTGTTATCCCTTAACTCAAAATGTAACAAAACAACAGCTGAGTAAGTAACTGAATTCTCATTCTGGCTAAAGAGCCATGTATTTATTACTATATTATTGTCGTTATATTATTATGATTATATTATTTATTATTATATTTTAAGCTGGCATATACTTTGTTTTGCTTTGTTTTGTTTTTTTGAGACAGAGTTTGTTTTTTGAGACTCCAGTCTTGTTTCCTAGGCTGGAGTGCAATGGCACAATCTCGGCTTACTGCAACCTCCACCTTCTGGGTTCAAGTGATTCTCCTGCCTCAGCTTCCCAAGAAACTGAAATTACAGGCACTCACCACCATACCCACTTAGTTTTTGTATTTTTGGTAGAGACGGTTTTTCACCATGTTAGCCAGGCTGGTCTTGAACTCCTGACCTCAGGTGATCCGCTGGCCTCGGCCTCCCAAAGTGTTGGGATTACAGGCATGAGCCACCACGCCAGGTGTAGCATATACTTTTAAAAAGTATTTCACTCACTACAGTTCTAGTCGATCCATAAATATTGTCATACCTTGAATTCTTTGAAAACTTGGCATTTCTGTGCATTTTAGAGCCAGCAGAGGTCTTAGTTATTATGGAGTCCATCCTTTTTACTTTATAGACGAGGAAACTAGGGCTCTGAGGGGTCAAATGTCTAATATCACACAGATACATGGTGACAGAGCTGGTACCAGAATGTCCACCTCCATGTCTGAAGTTTTTCCTCTTCTACTGGGCAGTCTTCAGTATGAGTAATTTTCCCCTCTGCTGTCCTCACCTCTTTTAAAACTTCTGATACAAGTGACCCTTCTACAATGTGGGTTTGAACTGTGTAGGTCCAGTTAGATTTTCCTTCTGTTTCTGCCACCCCGGGACTGCGAGACCAAACCCTCCTCCTCCTCCTTCTCCTCAACCTACTCAGTATAAAGATGACCAGGATGAAGACCTTTATGATAATCCACTTCCACTTAATGAAAAGGAAATCTGTTTCCTCTTGCTTATAATTTTCTGAGTACCATTTTCTTTTCTTTAGCTTACTTTACTGTAAGAATACAGTATACAATACATTTAACATGCAAAGTATGTGTCAATCAACTGTTTATGTGATCAGTGAGGTTTCTGGTCGACAGTAGGCTATTGGTAGTGAAACTTTTTGGAGTCAGAGGTTACATGCAGATTTTTGACTGCATGCAGGGGGTTGATGCTCTGACCCCTGCATTGTTCAAGGTCCAATGTATTGCTAAGAAAATAGGCACTAGCATTTGTCTGAAGTGAGAACATCAACATGAATTTGGGCAAAGATGCCAACACAAGAGGTATTTAAAGAGTAGTAAGTGTTCCTTTTACTTACGTAGGTCCCCATTCTGGAGCTTTCATTTAGGTACATTTCTACTGTGTCTCATCCAACTGGACATTTATTTTCTAGGTACTTTATTCTTAAAGTCAAAATAGAACTTGGCTGTAACTCAGGCCACTATTTGTCTTCCTTTATTTGTTAAGGAATGATTCTGCTTATCTGAATCTGGAATAACCCCTACCCCATGCTCTACTCTTGCTTTTGGGCCAAAATTGGTCATTTTAATAAACTTGAGGCTACTTCGCTTTTCACTGTCCAAAAATATCAGAAGCTTGGTCTTTACCAAAATGCAGTTCTGTTAAAGTTTCTCCTGAACACTTTGGCTTAGGCAGGTGTCATCAATGTTAAAAATAGTAAAACAAGTTTTTTAAAAAGGTAAGAGAACTGAGACTGCCCTACCTGGAGATATCAGAACAGCAGATGAGAACAAAGCGATCTCCTCCTCGGTCAGCTGCAAGGAACACAAATTCTTTGCAAAGTCAAATGCTTCATTCACTAGGTCATCAGAACCTATAAAGGAGAAGAAAAATGGAATAAAAATACTTGAACTTGAAATGGGGCAAGAGTAAGAAAAATCTCATAATCAATAAGCTATCCAAGGAGGTGCATACTAGACTTCTAGAAAAGATATTTTTTAAGTTTCTAATTGTAAAAAGTGATTGACACTAATCAAAGAATGAGAAAATTGGGCAACATCTTGGCCAGGCAATCGAAGTTAACATTACTTACCAACGACAAGCAAGTAGACTTGGTGCGTGAGCAGTGTCACATCTGCCTGGGAGTCCATACTATGATTATATCCTTATAAATTTGAAACGCTTTCGCATTAAAGAATATAAAATAAGTGATTTGGGGATCCTTTACAATAGAGATAGTATTCATAGAAAACCTAAAACATTACATATAGGGGCTGAGAATTGTCAGTCTTCGTAGCACTTGAAGCTAGCAATGTAAGGTATTCTGGTCTTTTAAACTGAGACGTTAGAAATATCTTATGGAACAGAGATGAGATACACTTCAGTTTTGCAGTTTCCTTGGAAATTTGATTAAGGAGCTAGAGTTCATTTCTTATTACCTTCTAATGAATGACTCACAGGTCAGTTGCTTAGCTGTTGTGAATTTTGGAAAATAATGTTTCATCTCTACACTGATCCCTGGTAAATGTTTATTTGATGAAGCTGGAAATATACTGAGGTTGCTTGCCAAGGCTTTTCCTCCTTTCTTGAAAATCTAGCCTTGGAGATGACATGGATGTGTATCAACTGTAGAAGGGAAACATTGCCAGCCCCGATGGACTTCTTGTTGGCTGCCATATCAACTAACAGCACAAGAGGTGAAAGGGCAGTGGCCTTCTTTGGTGTCCATGGGCAGGATATGGAACAAATGGCACTATCAATCGTTAAAACGTTTCCTGGCATCAGCCCATCTTTGCTAATGTTCTTCCTATCCATGCCATGCACTGATGACTGGATGTGATGATATACAACACTTCCAAACAAAGACTGACTCTGTTAGTGCATTCCCGCAGGAATGGTCTGGGATCATTGTGGACAGGTTGGCATGAACTCTCTGTGCTCCCAGAACTTTGTGAATTAACTTCTGTGGGTGAGAAACAAGTAGAGGAGCTCCTCTTTGAATTAACTATCTTAACTCATGATGATAAATTGACATAAGAAACTTAAGAGGTCACCCCCATGGATGACCAGGGGTCTACGCAATATACAATAAAGTTGAAAAAAAAAAAGCTGATCTCACAAAGAATGATCTGTAATTCAGTCCAGCTCTTTTAGCATCAGTCTCTGGTTCTTTCTTTTTCTTTCTTTCTTTTCTTTCTTTCTTTTCTTTCTTTCTTTCTTTCCTTCCTTCCTTCCTTCCTTCCTTCCTTCCTTCCTTCCTTCCTTCCTTCCTTCCTTCCTTCCTTTCTTCCTTCCTTCCTTCTTTCCTTCCTTCTTTCTTTCTTTTTTTTATAGGGTTTCGCTTTGTCACCCAGGCTGTAGTGCAGTGGTGTGAAGATGACTCACTGTAGCCTCGATCTCCCAGGATCAAGCACTCTTCCTGCCTCGGCCTCCCAACTAGCTGGGACTACAGGCGTGTATCACATGCCTGGCTAATTTTATTTACTTATTTTATTTATGTGAGATGGAGTCTTGCTCTGTCACACAAGCTGGAGTGCAGTGGCATGATCTCGGCTCACAGCAACCTCCGCCTCCTGTGTTCAAGCGATTCTCTTGCCTCAGCCTCCCGAGTAGTTGGGATTACAGGCGTGAGCCACCATGCCCATGTCTCAATAGGGTTGTTTTCAGGAGGGTCTTCAGTTCTCTCTTTCTTTTGTATTGGAGGCCACAGTTACAAGATCAGGAGAGGCTCGCCTGAATTAGAAGCTCACCTGGTCCATCCCTTATCGAATAATGAGATACTGGTTCACATCAAAGAATCAAGGCATTTCATTTGCCAATTTCAATCTAAGTGGAGAAACTGATGGTAGCTAATAAAATTGTGTCCTCATCAAAGGGAAACTTACCTAAGGCTTTGAACATTTGCATTCCTCCATATTTTCCTTCAAACAGAACAGTGTTGTTTAATGGGTTGAAGGCACGGCACATTCTCACTAAAACCACTTCCAAGCAACCTATGAGTAAAAAATAAAAATAAAAATAAAGTAAAAATATACATATATATCCAATAATAAGAAGTTATTACTGCATATAGCTAAGAGACTTTCAAGAACTTTAAAACACACAGAGAGACACATACAGACACACAGGCACACACCTGCAGAAATCCCTTAAGTTCCTTCCCCTAAAATAACTATTAGGTTGGTGCAAAAATAATTGCAGTTTTGGCAAAAACCTAATATATTTGCACCAATATGTTAGAAATAAAGTTTTCTTGATACTTACATGAAGAATTAAGGAGAAAATATATTTTACAGGTGGCTAAGCTGGAGGGCAGTGACATTACTTGTTGAAAATAAATTTCTCTCTATTTTTTGACTAATATTAAAGCTAGTTCGATTCTTGAATTCGCAATTGATGAAATGAGGGCAGGAATTTTGTCTGCAGTGATAGGCTGCCATGATTATTGTATTCACTCTTGCATCTCCAGGACCAAGAAAAGTTTCTGGCACATAGTAGTTGCTAAGTAAATATTTATTGAATGAATTTGTTTACTACCATTGTTTTTCCCTTTGAGCACTATTAACATCCTGAGGAAATACTGCTGCATAGCTTCTCCATATTTTGGAGAAATGGACTTTTGCCCCACAGTGTAGTTGAAGTCAACAGCCAGACTCAGCAGCCACAGATTTGTATGAGAGCATCATACTGCTGATTAGCCTACAACTTTGGTACCTGTCTTAGTCCACCACTTTATCTTTGTGTCTCTGTTTTATTTCCTTTGCTGTAAATATGTTTGCTGATTTCTCTCTGCTTGTCTTTGGTGTGTCACCTAGCATAGAGGCTTATACATGGGGAGGATTTGCAAGTATTAATTGAAGGAATGCTTTTCTGACACAAACAGTAGATGGGTACCATTTATTGAGTATCTACACAATGGAAGGAACTTTGTTTGGCCTTTTTTATCTTTGCTCCTTACAGTAACTATTTCAGATGAGTTTATTAGCCCTATTTTATGGAGGAGTTACGTAAGGCCTACTTTTTTGACTAGAGTCAACATTTTTACGCCAGGTAGAGATGTTAAAGATTTTATGGTTCAGTGGTTCCCAAATGTCAGCCCATGGATTGGCTATATCTGAGTCTTAGTTAGAGATACAGTGAACTGGGTTCCCCTCCAGGAGATCTGGATTCCATGGGACTCACGGTGCCCATGTCTCTGAACTGTCAATAGTCTCCTTTGATGTTGTTGATGCAATTCCGAGTTTGAAATTCATTGTTTCTAGTCCATCTCTTTATTTTACAAATGAAGAAACTGCTATCTAGAGAGTTTAGCTCAAGGTCACATATCAAGTGTGGCAGATTTCACTTTTCAAAGAGGGTCAGAAAAAATATCTTCCATCCCATATGTTTTCTAGGACCTTACCACTCCCCTATCAAGTAGTAGAATCCATGTCTCCTGTCCTTAAATCTGGGTGGGCCTTCATGACTGATGGTATATAATGGAAATAACAATATTTTGTTTTCTGAAGTTAAGTTAGAAAAGTCTATGCATTTCTGCCTTGTTCTCTTGGGGTGCTAGCTTTTGGAGCATAGTGATTATGTTGTGAGCAAGTCCAAGCAGTCTATGGAGGGTCTCACATGGAGAGGAAATGGGGCCCCCAGCCCAGTTCCAGGCTGTCAACCAGCACAACTCATCAGTCATGTGAATGAGCCAATTTGAAAGTGGATTCCTCTGCCCTCAGCTGAACTGACTCAGTGAATGCCACATGGAGCAGAGATAAGGTCATCCCTGCTGAGCCCTGCCCAAATTGTAGCTTTGAGAGCAGAATAAATAATTCCTGTTGTTTTAGTTAAATTTTGCAGTGGTTTAGATGACTGGTACATCAAGTTGGCACTTAAGTCTAGGTTTTCATCAAGTTGCGTCATTGGGTAAAGAAGCAGCAATATCTTAGAATAGCAGTTATATTTGGCCCAAGTTCAAATGCCAACTTTGCCATGTACTGGTTTTGTAATATTGAACATAGATCTTCACTTCTCTGAATCTTTTCCTCCTCTTCTGTAAGATGGAAATAATAATATAGATCTCACAAGATTACTTGAGATGTCATAGGGAAACATAAACATATATGTGTGTTATTTTACATATGAATATGTTATTATTATTATCATCGCCTAGGACTATGAAAATTCACATAAACACCATTGTGGTTCTTATTTTCTATTTTCAAAGGGGCCCAAGAAAGACAAATAATTTCTTTTTCCTGTTTGGTAATAACATCTGCAAAGTCAATCATATGCAGAGTTTCTTGAGCTATTTCCGTTAAAATTGTGTGTGTCAGAGAGTGTGTGAGGGAAAGGTAGGGAAAGATTAGAGTACCGTGGAGTTTCTCCTGGTGTATACTGGCTGCAGGCTATCCTCATTAAAATGATTGGAAATGACCACAGAGGCAGAACTCAGCTAGCCTGCATTTTTTTTTTTCCTTTCACAGAAGGCAAGGAGTACGTTTTAGCGCCGGCTCAGCAATTCAGCCACCTTGACACGCTAATTACTTGCACTGCCTGTCAAGCTGCGTATCTCAACCTCCGCAATTAATAGCTCCACTTTCAATAAGCAAAATTGTGTTTGACTTCAAAGGGGAACTGAATGAGTATCAGGGCATTTTTATTACTGAGCGTTTCCTCGGGGAGTTGGCTGACAATGTGGGTGGCAGAAACGAGCTGCATATCGGAAGGAGGATTTTCTAGAACCAACACAGTGCTAAGGGCTGACCACATCCTTATCTGAAATAGGCCTCTCATGAATCTTCTTGCTTACCTGACTTCAGAAGTAGAATTTGATCATTTTGACAGAGCTCCATGAAGCCTGTTATCCGCTTTGCAAACTCCACCACGTATTGGATGGCGTGAGTGATCTGGATGGCACATTGTTGCCACAGTGCTTCCCTGGACTTCAGGAGAGAAGACACGCAATGTAAAGAGGGCAAACGACTTATGGAGAGTCCACAGAACACTCAGATTTGCCTTCCTGGTGTTCACCTGTCAGTTGGGGCCCAAGGAGGGAATTTATAGGATTCCTTTAAAAGAAGACGGAACTACTTTTATTTTATTTTTTCCCTAAGATAACATTTTGACCTGTTTGGACCTCAGTAGGCCAAAATGATCAAAGTACTGAGGCTAAAATAACAGCAACATTGTTTATAGTATGTAAGGATAGCTTTGTTATTTTCTTTACTATTTTTTCCTCCTTTTCCTCCTTCTCACCTAAACGAAGCCTGAGTTTGTAAAGAAAATAACAGATCTATCTTTATATACTATTAATATAAAAAGCAAAGCTTTGCATTGAGGGATAGCGGTTTCATTCACAGGCTTCCATGAGGTCATTTTCATGGGTACCTGATGGACACTAAATTTGTAACATTTTTATGTTGTGTCTTTTTTCCAGACCTACAGAGATTGTTTTTTGGCATAAAAAGAATTCCGAGGAAAAAGGCATTATATTAAATCAAATCATTCTCCTAAGTTCAATAGAATCCCCCAGATATATTTTAGTCCTCGGGTTATTTTTTGAAATGTGTTAATTCTAATTTGTATTGACCATAGCGACCCAATACCTTTGTTTCCCTCTTTATATAAAAATACTAAGATTTAGTTGTTCTGGTGGAGAAAAATCAGCATATTGTAAACATTTATTTAGATATACACATACTTATATATTTTATTAAAGTTATTAAAGTTCCATCTACGGGTAGATTTTGTAACTGGGGATCTCTATCCCAAAGTAATATAATGTAAATGCTGAAAAACAACAATAAATTCCTCTTAAAAACTTCTTCAATAAACCCAAAGAAATAACATAGTGTAATAATAAAAATACGGGATGAGTTGTTCCTTTTTTTTGGACTCTTTTTAACATATAGGGCAAGAAGAAAATTTAGAAAGCTTTGTTCTATATATTTGTTGTGTAAGTTTGTGACAGTTACAACTGCTGTGATTATTACATTGCTCCTGCTCCTTGCCTTGACCCAAGAAGTCATCAAGAGATGTCCTAAAGTCATTTGATGAAGGCACAGTCTCTGTAGTCACTCAAATAGGGCAGTGGTTTTCAATCAGGGTAGTTTTGCCTCCTTAGAAACAGGTGGCAGTATCTGGAGACATTTCTGGTTGTCACAAGTGTGTGTGAGGGCGATGCCACATCTAGTGGGTAGAGCCAGGGATGCTGGTAAGTATCAAACAATTTGCAGGATGCCCTTACAGAAAAGAATTGCCCAGCGCAACGTGCCAATAGTGCTGAGTTTGAGCAAGACAGCAATAGGGTAATCACAGAAAAACTTTCTCATGGTTGCCCAGAGTACCTTGCTTTGATAAGCTTTAATTTCTTCATAGGTGTGGGTCTGCCACGCCAGCTGGTGCAGCTCTTCCATGGTGTATTGACATGTCTCCAAATGGGACTTAATGATGTTCTGTGCAATTCGATCTGTGAGAAAAGATATCAAGTCAAAGTTTTGTGAATAAAATCACTCTGCTCATTAGCTTTTAATGTGTTTACTATAAGAATGCCTTTTGGAGATACTCCAACTGTATTAAAGTGTCTTTAACATTGCTATCTATCTTACAATCTTCAGACAAACTCTTTATTGCCTTTTTTCAACTTTCAGTATTTTAATCAAAATTTACTGCTTTCCCCCAGATCTTTTGATCACAGCTTAGGGGTTTTACAAGTTGTAAACCATTCAAAGGTATTTATTTTTTAAAAAGACATAAAATTATCATATTTCTTGCTTTTTGGCTTGAAAGTCAACTAACAGTCTTAACACTTGTACTCCAAAACACTTTAAAATGTTTTGAAAATCACTAGAACCCTATTGTTTATCTCAGAAAGGGGGCATTAAAATATAAATTTATTTGCCTATATATTTTTTAAAAGGAAGCATTAAAGAATAAACTAAAAGAAAGGCTATGTACAGAGGAAATAGGGAATAGAATGCCGGGACAAGGAAAGAAATTAAATTTTCTGATAATATTTTTGTAGATTTGACTTTGGGGCAATGTAAACATCTGACATAATAATAGGAGAGGTGATATACACAATACAATATTGGCTTATGAGTTGATAATGATTGGAATTAGGTCATAGGGACCACTATATTCTCTTTTTTAATTTTTTATATAATAACCTTTTTTTAAAAAAAGTTTAAAAATGATTAAATGATTATATTCACAAAAATTAGTAGCAAGCACAGTTTTGGGCAGTTTATCTCAATCAAATTGTACTTCACATTGTATCTGAAATACCAATCATTTTGGGTTTTGAGACATGAAAGTTGAGCAATAGAACCAGATAAAAGAGCTGTCCTTAAAAAAAGCCTGCTATGGGAGATCAAGACCTCCTGGTCAGCATGGTGAAACCCCATCTCGACTAAGAAAACCCACAAAAAATTAGCCAGGCGTGATGGCACACTCCTGTAATCCCAGCTACTCAGGAGGCTGAGGCAGGAGAATTGCTTGAACCTGGGAGGTGGAGGTCGCACCACTGCACTCCAGTCTGGGTGACAGAGCGAGACTCCGTCTCAAAAACAAAGCAAAACAAAACAAAACCAGCCTGCTGTGAGTCCCCTGAAAGCGGCTGGAGCTAGGAGGCGGTCCCTTGTCATCCTACCTGCTATTTGAAAATAAAATTTTCTTGTATTTCAGGGTGTGTCATTTCAAACGTAAGTTCTGTTCTTTCTAAATGGCCAACCCCATCTCTCCAGGACAGCCCTCAAAGCAGCATTTGGGTGTCTCCTTTCTATCTCACTCAGCTTCTGGTATACAGGGTACGAAGTAAATTGCATTTTAGTGAGGTAAAAAACAAACATTTGTAAATTTAAGCTTCTAATAAATTTTCTAAATAAAAATCTCCTATAGACCATCACCCGGCACATTGGAAACACTGAATAAATGGTAGCCACCGTTATCCTTATTAGGACAGTCTACAGAGTTTGTCCTCAGGGGAGCAATATGATGACTCCAATGGAGATAAAATTCAGGGGATATATTTAATTCTGCAATCCATCCTACTGAAGGAAGATATTTCAATATTTATTAGAGTTTTTCAATCAAAATAAAATAATGCATGTAGAAGATGCTACCAAATGCTAACTTCTGATGATAGTTCTACTCTATTGGGTTCAGCATTGAGCATTTCAAGACTTGCATTGCTTATGATATTACGAAATCCTTTCTTTAGAAAATCCTGTATTCGAAGTTTTATTGAACATTCTCCTATAGTATAAAAGGGATAAAAATTCCTCTATCCATCATATTAAAATAGATTGGTATGTCATGGCTCATCATTTTTCAATTTCACTGGGGCAGTCTAATTACTTAGAATCTAGAAAACATATTTGCTCTCCAGTAGGTATATAATGATAACAAAAGATTTTATAGCTTTATAGTTTTCAAACTATTATCTTCTTGGTGTAGCTTGTTTTCATCTTCAAAGACATGCTGATGTGTTGGTAATTTACAGGCTTCAAGGTTTTTAAACAAGATGATCATTGCCACTTACAATTGTATTATGAAAAACTCTCTCTGTTCCTTGATGATATCTGCCTGGAACTGTTGGCCGAAGCTTAAGAATTCTCTGGCCTTCTGACATCAAAATATAGGAGTCTATGGTTTACGAGGAAGGGTAGGTACAATAAATATGTGGGAAGGTTAAGGAAATAGGAAATTAAATCCACATGCATGCTTCAGGACTCAACCCGGATGGCCATGCCTGGTGAAAGTTTCCCTGCCAACCATGTCCTCAGGAAGAAGGGCTGGCTGCCATCACACTTTGATTCTGCCTTAATTGAGCCCTTGTTCCAGTGAGACTCCTGCTGTGGTTATTTGAATCCCTATGTTTGTCCCACACCCTTCAAGATTATGAGCTCTTCAAGAACTGGATAGCAGATCCCAGTATAATGCCTTCATATATTCATTCACCAAATATTTTTGAGAAGGTACTCTATATCAGGTCAAGGTATAGATTAAGAAACAAAGATTTTGGCTTTTCTATTCTTTTCCTTTCTTTTCTTTCTTTATCTTTTTTTTTTTTCTGAGATCAAGTCTCACTCTGTTTCCCTGGCTGGAGAGCAGTGGCACAACCTTGGCTCACTGCAACCTCTACCTCCCAGGTTCAAGCTATTCTCGTGCCTCAGCCTCCCGAGTAGCTGTGATTACAGGTGCCCACCATCATGACTGACTAATTTTTGTATTTTTAGTAGAGACAGAGTTTTCTCATCTTGGTCAGGCTGGTCTCGAACTCCTGACCTTAAGTGATCCACCTGCTTCAGCTTCTTAAAAGTGCTTCGATTACAGGTGTGAGCCACCATCCCCTACTCTTGCCTTTGTTTTAAAGTATTTTACAACAATATAATTTCATATCATGATGCAATAAATGCCCACAGTTATTGTGGGAGCCCAAAGAAGAAAGTGGCTCACTTAGTCTGGGGGCAGGGGCAGGAAAATAACCATAGAGGAGATGCCTGGGTCTTGAAGGATGAGCACAGTTTGCCACATGGAGAAGAGAAAGATGCATCCCAGGTAGAGGGAATGATAGACAGAAAGCTATCTGTAGGCTAGGTAATTTCTGACATTACATCTTATATATTTACAACCTTTACTTCTTTACAACCAGCCTCCCCTTTACTGAGGATAGAAGTGAGGTGTAGAAAGAGCAAGTGAGGGCCGGGTGCGGTGGTTCACACCTGTAATCCCAGCACTTTGGGAGGCCAAGGCAGGCAGATCACGAGGTCAGGAGATCGAGACCATCCTGGCCAACATGGTGAAACCCCATCTCTATTAAAAATACAAAAAAAAAAAAAAATTAGCTGGGCATGGTGGCAGGTGCCTGTAATCCCAGCTACTCGGGAGGCTGAGACAGGAAAATCCCTTGAACCAGGAAGTCGGAGGCTGCAGTGAGCCAAGATCAGGTCACTGCACTCCAGCCTGGTGACAGAGCGTGACTCTGTCAAAAAAAAAAAAAAAAAAAAAAAAGACCAAATGAGTCTAGACCAGTTTCTATGGAGCTAGTAAGCAATGTTTTGAAACCGAGTCTGTGTTTCCTGGCTTGAATTTTACCAATTCAGAGATAACTGGTAACCAACCAAAGTTGTAAAATATTATCTGTTTTTTGGCTTATTTATTTATTTTTGAGACAGAGTCTCATTCTGTCACCCAGGCTGGAGTGCGGTGGCATGATTGTGGCTCATTGCAACTTCCACTTCTGGGGTTGAAGTGATTCTCCTGCCTCAGCCTCCCGAGTAGCTGGGACTACAGGTGCACACCACCATGGCTGGCTAATTTTTGTATTTTCAGTAGAGACAGGGTTTCTTCATGTTGGCCAGGCTGTTCTCGAACTCCTGACTTCAGGTGATCTGCCCGCCTTGGCTTCCCAAAGTGTTGGGATTGCTGGCGTGAGCCACCACGCCTGGCTTTGGTTTTTGTTTTAGAAAGGTGACCTTGGTCATGGTAAAGATGGGATGGCATTAGTGAGTACATGAAATTAATCAGGCTGTTGCGAAAATTCAGGCAAGCTCCGAGGAAGGTCTGGACTAGGTCATAATGACAGAGGTGGAGTGGAGGAGCTAGATTCAAGACAATTTTGAAGGAGAATACATGGGACCAGCAGATGTGGCACTGAAAGAAAATATTAAATATAGTAGGTGCTCAACCAATGTTGAGTTAGGGGAGATAATGCTGAAGATGATCCGTCCATCCCTTCTTCCTTCCTTCAATTGTCTGCTTTATTTTGCAAAGGACTTGTAAGAGTTAAGATTGATCCTTTGTTTGATGATCTTAAAGCCTAAGCACTCAGATGGCTTTGAAGTCAAATGGTAAGCATGCAAAATTATTTTCCATATCCTTGTGGTGGGAAATACAAGTCAAATCTCTTTTGAGCACAAGACTTATTATGAATGGCAATGAAGGCAAAAGCACAGTAGCAGCAATTGCAGACACATTCCTCCCCCACTTTCTCTCACTGTTCTGCAGTGCAGAGGTGAGCCACGTGCAAAAGCCAACTTGACCCTCTCAAATCTCAGGTTGATACAAGACACGGTACAGCTAGACTTAGTCTCATGGGAGCAAGGCTGGAGGGCTCATTCTGTCAATTAGAAAGATGCTTGAATGTCCAAGGAGATGGTTTGCTTAGACTGAGAGTCTGCAGTTGTGAAAAGAGAAGGATTTAAAAAGAAAGGCCAAAGGAGAGACAATGAATACAGTATGCAAAGTTCCTGTTGGGAGCCAAAGGAACTTTCAAGAGTCCTTGCTTGGAAAAGTAGAAAACGTAAAAGTAAATGTAGTCCTCTCTAGGGACCAGCCACATGAGAAAGTCCAGACAAAAGAGACTGAGGTAAAAGAGCAGAGGATATGGAATCTTTCTGGGCAATCTCACATCCTTCATCCGTCACCCTAACTTGGATTGCAGCTGTTTTCAGCTCAGTTTTTGTTGGATTCTTTGACTGGCTTGGGCTGCAGATGGTACATGTCGAAGAAGTAGTCAGCATGCTCTGTGCTGGAACAGTAAGTCCAACAGGAATATTGCCCAGATAACTAACTGATGGGAAATTCCACCACCTCCAAAGGAGATGCACACAAACCCTACGCTCTGTGATTCCTGAGACCAGAGATGAGGCTGGAGAATTCTTAAGTGGGTGTGAAAGAAAACTTGTAATGAAAATGCAGCTACATCTTCTCAGTAGTTAAGATTTCCTACATGTGTTCAGTGAGACAGAGGTTTGTTCAGTTTACTAAGAGTATGTGGGCTGCTTTGATAGTTAATATAATCATGTAGAAGAAAGAGAAAAACAATTGTATATGCTCAGTCTGTCCAGTCATTCCTTTTAACCATGATAAGGAAAAAGTGAACATTGATGCAGGCAAGGAAAAATTGGGTGTGTATTACAGGTTAATATTAAGTCCACATTCCTCATTTTCTATTTGTTAATTTCATGAACAATCACTCACTATCACTTTCTCTCTTTCTCTTCCTTTCCCTTCTATATTCTCATATGTATAAACACGTAAAACTTCCCCCTCTGCAAAACTGCTGTTTTGTTTTCAACTTTGGCCCTGATACTATTCTTCGTGGAAGGCTTATTTGAATCCAAGATTTATATTCAATTAACAGAATTTGTAACTTTATATATTAAGCAACTTTATGGGATAGAAATGGCAATGTGTGATTCAAATAAAAAAAAGTCTTAGAAAGTGTTAAAATAATTGATATAGGTAAATATACTTCTGTATCACTTTGATGAAAAAAATATTTTAAAATATTGTTAAAATTGTCACACCTCCCTAGAAGTCTTAAGGGTAATCTTTACTTTTGATGTGGGCAATACGAAGAGAGAAATTAAATTTTTGAAGGGAAAACTAGAATAAAATTGATGGCAATTCTCAATAGGGTGTGCAGTAATTATAGAACCCTGGGGCTGGAACTAACCTCCTTCCTCCATTTGCAAATGGACTGTATCTAAATAATCCTAGAAATTAGTTGACTCTCCTTTCTCTCTCTCTCTCTCTGTCTCTCTCTCTCTCTCTCTCTCTCTCTCTCTCTCTGTCTTTCCCTGAGACTGTAAAGGACTTCTACATATCCTATCCCATCCTCAATACTCTTCATTGTGATCTATTAATAAATCAAAGAAGAAAGTCCAATGTAAGGATTTACAGCATGATTGAGATGTGCGTGATAAGGTTTATACAGGCAGGTAAATAGAGTTTTAAAAGGTCAATTATATCAGACGACGTAAAAAGGTGTAAGAATAATATTTTGAAGCAATGTTTAAAGAAATACATGAAAAATAACTTCTCTTACATATTGATCCACATAGTTAAGCAAAGTTTGGAAACAAGTCATCCAAATTACCTAATTCTATGTAGAAAGAAAAAGGGCTACATCTGCTTATTTTGGTGAGAAAGAAGTAAACTGACAAGCAAGGTGACAATGTCTTGTTTATAACTGTGATGTTATAAAATGAGGACCAGCTTGCAGCTACTAAAATAGCAAGTGACCTTCTGTAGCTCTGATTTCAACCACTCAGCGGGTTTTTTCCACCAAAGCGGCTTATTTTAGCTTCACTAGACATTTCAGCAAATGGCGCTCTCCAAAGGCTACGGTGTCTCAGACACGGATTGCACGGGTAGTTTCATTAGAATCCCACATCCTGGGAGTGGGGAAAGTTGAGTATATCTTTAAAAACTGCTGCTTTCAGTGTTATTGCCAAGAGCACCCGAGGCCCAACTGCAGCAAGGCGAGAAAGCTGAGACTCAGAGCTATATATAGCGCTAGAGGGTGCTGCTCCTGAATTTCCTAATTCTCTACCCCCACTTCCTCCCTCCATTTTTTTTTCCTCATGAGAAAGAATGGTTTCTTCTTGGTGAACTATACCCTCTATTCATTTTTCTCCACAAGGGACTTTTTTTTTTTTTTTTAAGTTTTAAGTATTCTTCCTAAAGTACCGTATCTCAGCCTCAATCGAAGTGATTAATGAATTTTTAATTTGTCACTTGCCTTAAGGATCTAGAGTACCACTGAATTCTCTGTTTAGTTTATACTACCAGTGTGAAAATGGAATTCTTAGGGGATTCACTTTGAATTAGTGGCAGGGTATCTCTATGGACTTGCTCAAGGCATGTTTTAAGTGCCTACATTAGGTTTCCATAATATCAAGATTTCTTAGAATCTGTGCTCTTAGGCGGTAACTAAAACATATAAAAACAGTTGGTTGAAAGGTGAAACATTTAACCAAATGCACACACATTTTTTCCTTTTTCAAAACAGACTGCCAGTTTTGTTTTCTGTCATTAGATAGAACAAGTCTAGTGGTTTGTCACTGATGGCAATGTCAGAAAAGACAATGTCATTTAAAGACCTTTCTGATTTTTCTAATCCCTAGAGATCGTTATTTTTAGCATAAATAGAATTCTGCTGTCAGAATAAAACCATCAATATATTTAAGCTTAAAACAGCAATCTATTAGTGATCTCTAGATTCAAAGGAAGAGTAGTAGATTTAGAATTTCTTTTCCTCAAGTTTTTTTAAGCAGAAATTGGGGACATCAATAATTTATAACTTATTTGTTGGCTCAGTTCATGGTCCAACCACTCATTACTTCCTCCTCAATTAATCGGGATAGCTTTCAGTCTCCTTTACATGCAAATTCTATTGCCAACTCACATATCAGAGAATGGCATAGCTGATTTTTACTTCATGCAGACCTGAATATTCTAAGACCAATTTGCTCCTAGAGTTCTTCAGAAAAAAATATGTTGACAAAATGTAAGATTATGCTGTTAACTTTTAAAAATGATAAAAATATAATAAAATACAGTTAAATAAACTATGAAATGGAAAAAAATTTAAAAATCAGATTAATGCAAGTAATAGTAATAGCTGGGCAAAAACCGAATGAATAGATTAATAAAGTAATTAACATTTTCTCAAATTTTAGGAAGCTGAAGTAAGATAGCATTTTTTTTTTCTTTTGAGTTGGAGTCATGCTCTGTCGCCTGGCTGGAGTGCAGTGGTGCCACATTGGTTCACTGCAACCTCTGTCTACCTGGCTTAAGGGATTCTCCTTTCTCAGTCTTGCAACTAGCTGGGACTACAGGCACCAGCCACCACACCTGGCTAATTTTTGTATCTTTTAGTATAGAGGAGGTTTCACCATGTTGGCCAGTCTGGTCTCGAACTCCTGGCCTCAGGTGATTTGTCTGCCTCAGCCTCCCAAAGTGAGCCACCGTGCCTGGCTTCAAGTAAGACAACATTTTCTAATAGAAGGTAAGAAAGCAGGAAGTAAAGCTGAAAGAATCTACATAGCATTTGTGTTTAAACAGAGTATATCCAAAGCGGGGAAAAAAAGCACAAGCAGCAAAAACAAGTTAACTATCTAAGAGGGTGCTTTCTTTATTTAACAACAGAAAGCTGTTTTGGATCACAAGCATTTTGCTGTATTGCAAGTGTGTGTCTAATTTTTGGGAAATTAGAGTTTCCTTTCTTGAAATCGGGTGACGAAATTGAGAAAGAATCTATTATAAAAAGATTACATTTAAAAGTGAACTTTTACAGTAAAAGATCTCCTTCACAGAACAATCAGAAAGATGAATTTACTTAAATGTCCTGCAGTTGATGAGTTTTAAGGGAGTTATATAGTAAGACCAAGGAAGCCAACATGGCCCCTTTCAGCCTTTTAGTTTGTGCATTTGGGGAAGTCGCTTAACCTATTTAACTCCGTTTTTTGGGGTTTGATCCTCCATCTGCAAGAGGATTTGGCATCGGCGATGTTTTCTAAGCGCTGTGTGAAGCTTGACAACTTGAGGCTGAAGAGGCTACATGAGAATTTCCTTCCAATTATTTTGAGGTGAAGTCCCGCTCTGTCACCCAGGCTGAAGTGCAGTGGTGCGATCTTGGCTCACTGCAACCTCCACCTCTCAGGTTCAAGCCATTCTCCTGCCTCAGCCTCCCAAGAAGCTGGGATTACAGGCACATGCCACCACACCTGGATGATTTTTGTATTTTTAGTGGAGACAGGGTTTCTCCATGTTGGCCAGGCCGGTCTCAAACTCCTGACCTCATGTGATCCACCCGCCTCGGCCTCCCAAAGTGCTGGGATTTATAGGCATGAGCCGCGGTGCCCGGCCGACATGAGAATTTTCCTTGTTTTGACGCATGAGGGAGAAGCCTTGCAGAGTTATAGAGGGTGAGAGTACAGTTTACAGGCTTAAAAGCACTTGAAGAGTCTTAGATAGGACAAACCAAAACAGCACAATCCAGAGGCCATGAAAATCTTCTTTTAGTCTCCTTAAAAACTACACCTCCACACGCAACCAAAGGACAACAAATGGGTCACAGATGATGAAACCTCATTATGAAAATTGCTCAGGGCCATCACTAGGATTGATTTTCACCATTTGAATTTTGTTGACATATGGATTGATTGTTAATTTAAACAGATGCAATCTCTCCCCCACCTCGCCACCCTTTTGGAGGTTTAGTCAATTCATTTCTGACCTTTCGAAGAACTAATTTAGAGGTAATCTTTGGAGGCCATTTTTACATTTTCAAACACCCTAAATTTTAAAAAGTACATTGGTAATTTAAATAATGCATTTAATTGACTAATGCTTAAAAATAGTGGGTTTTTATGGTTCCTTGTTGTGTCAAATTGTTCCAGAACAAACCTCGCTGAAAACCACATAGCAGTTCCCCAATAGGCCTCATAAACACGCCTCAAATATAAACAGCAAATTCACTCTCCTCAGTATTAAGATGATGTTGTCAAGAGAAAGCTTACCTAAACAAAAAATAAAATAAAACAAACAAAATTTTTTTTTCCAGTTGGGACAATTTCCAACAGGTTTCCCCACATTTGCAAACATCACAGAAATAAATCCTGTATTGGTTAGCAGAGAGCACCCGTTAAATTGGTTGCATACCATGGTAATCACACCAGAGTATACTAATCTCCATCAACGTTGTGATCCATTGGCATTTCTGTGTTCCATAGCCCATGTGGTATTTTAACCCTTACCAGCTCTTCCAAAAATGGGTGCTTGAAAATGTGGCTAATACATTCACCCCCACCACTGGAAAAGTAATTCAGAGCTGTGAGAGCCAATGTCAAACCCTGCAATGCCTTAAAAGTATGGCTTCTCTGCAGTATAACATCTTGAAATACGATTCAATGTGGAAACTGTCATTAGGGACTGATTCTGAGGTCACTTCATAAATAGAAACATTTCCTACTCCTCCAAGTCACAGGCAGAACCTCCTGAAATCTCCTTTCCTTTTGCTTACTGTAGAAGATTTTATAATTACTATGGTTTTGAAATTGAATGTATAAAATGGAGTTGGCTTTCCAGTAGCTTCTCAATAACATTTTGTTCTTGTTGTTGTTGTTGGTAGATTCCAGAATCTTCTTTCGAGGTTCTGAATTCTAAGACAAAATGTGATCCCAAACTAGTTATCTCCAGGAGAGATACACTGAGGAAGATAAATTTTGCACAATTTCAGCTCAAAATAAAAAAGGTGCTTTGGAAGATTAACGTAATCTAGTGAATTGCAAGCACGTCGGGAAAACTGTATTAACAGAGGCACAAGCATGTAGTGACTGATATGCACACATGTACTGTAAGTAGATATGCATGTCCATGAGTACTTGAATTGAGCATATATCTGTGTGTTATTTGTGACGTAAATCATATTTATATTTGTTTGGAAACTGGCTGGTTACAAAGTGCTTTGTATACATTCTATCATTTATTGCAGTTGTGGGGAAGCACTGCACATGTTATTAGGTGATTGTAGACCATCATTGCAGGGTTATGAGAGGATATCTAGAAAGATATGCATTCAAATAACCCTAGGGATTAACTGTAGAGTCCATGGTTCCAGGTATCGTCTACAATAATTCATGGCCATAGACTGGTTAACACTATAGGTGTAACCATGATAGGGGTCCTAGGAATATGACAAACTGGCCCCAAACTGGAAGAATTCCTTTTTGAGATAGAAAGCAGAATTTTGAAATTAAGCAGGCTTTGGGAGATATTCTGGGGTTGGCACAGAACAAGGTGGTGTTAAAATTTCAGAAGAGTCAAGTAAGCCCCCCTCCAGTGACCCAGGTGACCCAGGTAGGTGGGTTCCTTAGTAGTCAAGAACATATCTTCTGCCAGGCGTGGTAGCTCACGGCTGTAATATCAGCACTTTTTGGAGGCTGAGGTGGGTGGATCACCTGAGGTCAGGAGTTCGAGACCAGCCTGGTCAACATGGTGAAACCCTGTGTCTACTAAAAATACAAAAATTAGCCAGGCCTGTAATCCCAGCTACTCGAGATGCTGAGGCAGGATCGCTTGAATCTGGGAGGCGGAGGTTGCAGTGAGCTGAGATTGCACCACTGCACTCCAGCCTGGGTGACAGGCAGACTCGGTTTAAAAAAAAAAAAAAAGAGGGCCGGGCGCGGTGGCTCAAATCTGTAATCCCAGCACTTTGGGAGGCCAAGACGGGCGGATCACAAGGTCAGGAGATCGAGACCATCCTGGCTAACACGGTGAAACCCCGTTACAAAAAACTAGCCGGGTGAGGTGGCGGGTGCCTGTAGTCCCAGCTACTCGGGAGGCTGAAGAAGGAGAATGGTGTAAACCTGGGAGGCGGAGCTTGCAGTGAACTGAGATCGCGCCACTGCACTCCAGCCTGGGCTACAGAGTGAGACTCCGTCTCAAAAAAAAAAAAAAAAAAAAGAGAACCTATCTTCATTTTATGAACATATTTGCTTTTTCTTCAAGAGGAGCTTGGAAGTGATCAGGTTGTAGTGAACTAGGGGGGACAGGTGTGTTTGCCTGAAAGCTGCATCTGTGCAGCAGCTCACTCTTTAATTGGATTGTACATGAACTTGGAGTGGTTTGGGATTGGCTACAAGCCTTTCCTTGAGCTGCTCCTGGTTGTCTTTGACATTCATTTTAATCTGATTTCTTTTTTTTTTTTTTTTCAGGAGGGTGGATGGAGAGAAGAGGCTGGTGCACAGTTCTGACTTGGCAGTGGGTTGTTAACTGCAAGTTTGTCGTTTCACTCAGTGAAAGCCCCGAGCATCGTCCTGCTCTCCAGGAGGGAGGTGTGCTGGCTACTGCCATAGACAAGTTATTCAGCATCATTCAGAATTGCTTAGTTGCTTCCCAGTCCTCTCCTCTCTTCTACCCTATTCTTGTCTGTGTCCGTGGCTATAACAAGGGGGGAATATTAATGCACATGACCAAAGCTCTCTGGAAGGTGAGAGAACCGTAGTCTTTAAAAGTCATTTGGTCCAATTGTCTTATTTTTCAGATGGTGAGACAGAATCTCAGACAGCTGGACTAATTTTGAATACGTTCACGTGGCTAGTATACAGAGTTAGGACCTCCAGTCTCAATGTACTTTCCCTAAATTGCTTGCAAAGGGTGTGTGGTTGGGGTGGGGGTGAGAGAGGGGTTAGATGACAATGAAAGTTCACAAGATGTCTCCTCTCAAGGCAAGGAAGAAAGAGCTAAACACTGAATTTTCCTGTCCCCATATTGTTCAAATAATTTTTCTTGCTAGTTTGGTCTACTTCTATCTGTTTTAATGGTGTATTGGACAGTTACTTCTAAATGGAATGCCTACCTGTATTTGATACAGGTTCTATCACAGGACACAGGAAATATATAGCAAGAGTTAAGTTCTATTCTCTGCACCATTTCTGCATGGGTAGTTAGATGTGCATAATAGATTTAAACAGTATAAGATATTTATCCTTAAAAGCATATGCCATTAAAGGTGCTGCTTTAAGACCAAAGCGTCTTCTTGGGGTTCTTAATAAGCCACAATTGAAACACCACCACTCTTAATAGAATTCTGCAAAATAAAACACTACTAGTAAAATCTTCTGTATTTTTATGTAGCCTTAATAGAATGAAGTAGTACATTACAGGAACTAGATTGCTTTTAGGCCAATACCTCTTTGTAATCTCCTTTAACTATTAATACTCAGTTTCTGTAATAGGTGAATTTTTTAAAAAGAGATTTCTATTTATTTATGATGCTTAACATTCCAGGTTCTATAAATAGAACACAAAAGCAATATGAAAATAAGTCTATGTTAAAGACTATACAAGAAGAGATCAATTAATTCACATTTCACTGTCTTTATCTGGAGAGAAAATTACTGAATAGAAGAGCAAACCAAGGTAATGTTTGTAAAAGGCAATGTATACCCTTAGCATTGTAGCTAATTTGATGGATTTTTTAAATATAAAAAAGCGTGTTGTTTGGCTGTTTGAATTGTCTTGTTATCTGGGATCTTGTAGATACATTGTCAATCACTTCCGGCTTAAATGAACTTTCATTGAGAGTATTAGTCCTGCAGAATTCCCCAACTCATCTGAGCTCGTTAGTGGTGGAGCAAAGACAAGATGTTCTACTTTCCTTTTCTGCATGTTTACGGAGCATCTTTTAGCTAGCTTCCTCTCCTTGCCACCAACCGCTGTAAAATTTCATCCCTAAAGATGTAACACATCCATCACGCCAGCTTGAAGTAAAATTCCAGCTAAACCCAGTTAATACTGCTGTCTAAATATTAATTTTCAGCTTACTTGTTGCCATTCTTTTATTCCATGGCTTATTTTTCCTACAGTTTTAGAAAAACCCAAGAATGTAACTCCTGAAATGTTTCATGGTTTTCTGTTTGCTTACCCACACTTTATTCCCCTCAAAAGTAGGGGAATAAAACATTCCTGATAAGAGATGTGGCTCAGGTTGATCAATACCTGCCATCTCCCTCACCTCCAGAAGAATGTGGTAGCATCCTGCCCAGAACGCATTCTATGGGATGTGATGAATTGCCATGACTGTTCATTTTCATGGTATCTCCTAGATGGTGAGGGCAGTAACCTTGTTCTGCTCTCCCTGAAGGTACGGCACATTTCAAAAATAGGTATTTGAAGAAATGCCTGGCAGTCTAGGACAGTGACTTAACATTAACCTTAGAATTTAAGTTTTATCGCTTAACTAACTCTGTATCCTAGGAACATCACTCACTGTTTCAGACTCTCAGTTTCTTCATCTGTACAATGAAATGGTTTCTTCACTGCTCACCTGAAGGAATTGGCATGAGCCTCAAAATCACTAAAATGCGTGAAAGGATTTTCTACATTTTTCTCCATATATCAAACATTATCATGAGGGGCCTTAACCTAGGAATTTTGTAGTTTCGTTGGTGAACTTTCAGCAAGACAAGTTTGGTTTTTGGGAGAATATTCCTGACTCTGCTAATATTCAAAAACTGACGTTTTGGGATCTGCATGCAGTTGCTTATACAGTTGTGTTATGGTTCTTACATGTGTGTTTTTATCAAACATTTTAAACTCTTGATATCTATTCTATATGGACTGATCTAAAAACTGGTTTTTAAAATGGATCTGCTTTTAAGATGACCCAATATCAGAAGCAGAGTGACCTAGTTGCACACATTTCATTATTCTCTTAGAATCCAGAGGAAGCAGATCAGGACTTCTGGTAGCCAAGGGTGATGTTAAATTTTTTTTTGGTGTGACATAATCTCAAATTCACCCAGTCGGGATGTGGCAAAATCCGATTTTCAGTTTTATATGCATAGGGTTTTTTTCTATGGCAAGTTGCCACCAACCAGATTGGTTTAGATGCCCATTAATCAAATCAAGTCAAAATGACAGTGTGCGTACTCTGAAAGCTCCGGTTTGCAGCGCCTAGAAGGAGGTCAGGTAGGCAGCAAACACCAAACCTGTTTTGCTGTGAGAATGGCAGTCAGCTTGTGAGGAGCTGCCATTGGTGGGAGGAAATATAGTATAATGGTTAAAAGAATGAGTTTTGATGTTACTTAGATATGGGCTCATATGTGTTCTTTGTTTTTTACAAGTTATATAACTTCTAAGCCTCGATTTTTCCATCAGTAAAATAAATACACAAATACTTACATAACAGGCATAATGGGATTGTTATGAGGATTAAAATAGGACATTGCTCATCACAGTGTAGGTGCTCGATCAAAGGTAATTATATTATCTGCAATAACCAGTGATATTAAGTAATAGCCCAATAAAATATCAGTTATATTATTAATAATAATGGTGCTTACACATGATAGGTATTGTACTAAGAACTCATAAATATTAACTCATTTAATCCACACACACAGATAAAGACTGTTACTGCCCTGGGTTGACAACTGAGACTCAGAGAAGTTAAGTAAATTGTTTAAGGGAAAGGCACAATTGGGTTTTGAACAAAGGCACTTTGACTCCAGAAGCAGAGTTCTTAGCCACCACACTATACCACAGATGCCTTCCTGCCCAGCGATACTGTCAAGGATTTAATATTTTAGTGAAATGAATGTCAATGTTTTGGACGGTGCAGGAAAGATAGTATATTATACTATTGTGACTCTTCATAGGTACCTAGATTCAACACTCATAGAATGTGTTTGTGTCCACTAGGTGGCATTGCTGTTTTAACGAAATGTGAACCAAGCCAGTATTTAGGCTTAGGGGTCTGCTAAATTTGAGAGCACTGGCAGGACAGTACATTTGGATCCCTAAATGTCTGATGAAAAAATCCTCCAATATTTGAAACATATTTAAAGATATCCGAAGACTAGAGGTTGAAACAATTGAGAAAAATATATGTGAGTTTATTTTGCATGTCAATGTCTGTGCAGACTTTCTGGATAAATTTTGAGATTCTCTAGTCTTCTATCGGTTCACAGAATAGACTCAGGGTCAGAGGGGAAAAATGACTTGTTCAGGGTAACCCAGACCTGATGGTTTGGCTGTAGTTCTCTTTCCATAATATTTCCTATAGTTGCTAAATCACAAAAAAGTTGTGATTTCTGAATTCTTAGAAGACTCCCCTTTTGAATATAGGGCAGAAGATCGCTCCACTGTTGCGAGTTTTTGTTTTATAAGGATTCAAACATGTCTCCCGAATTAATAGTAGACTCAGGAACTTAGATATTAAGTAGTATAAATGCAAAGGAAGGTGCCTTTTCCCTCTTGAAAAGATCGAATGACTGTTTTAAATGACCATCCCTATTAGTTGACAGTGCAGTTTATGAATTGAGACCCACGGCAGGTAGCAGGTTAACAGAGGAGTGGAGGGACTCTGGAATCAGACTGTCTGAGGTGAACCCTGGCTCTGTCATTTAGTAACTATAGGACTCTGGGAAATTATGAGACATCTCTAAGCCTTGGTTTCAGCATCTGTATAACAGAAATACTCTTTTGATTTATCTTTTAAGATGTTCATGAAAAGTAAATGTGTGAAGGGCCCATGATATAGTAGAAACAAGGTTAAGGATGACAGTAATAATTGACTATTTTTGTTATTATAGTTGATGTTTTATTTTATGTCTCTCAGCTGTGAAAGTCATTACAGGTGCTTTGTCAACAATGTTACTCACTGTCACCTGCTGAATCGCTAAAAGGGAGAAAGAACACTTCAGGTTTATAACTGTGTACCATCGCTTCTTCCTCAACCAGATGGTACAAGGAGGCAAGAACACGGCCATGTATTTCATGATGTGTTCACAGCAGCTTAATTCAAAACACTTGTAGGCTTTAGGCTCCTATTTGCAGGTTAGACAGAGAAGGTGACTGAGCATTCAGCACAAAACAGTAATAGCTAAGAGTTATCGAGCACTTCCTGAGTGCCAAACATTGCTATGTTTTATATGTATTAACTCACTTAAGCTTTACAATGCCCCTGTGAGCTACAAACTCATGCTTTCCCCCTTGTAAAGATGAAGGAACTGGGATTGAGAAACTTGCTCGAGCTTAAATAATAAGCCAAAGAGCCAGGATTTAACCTCAGGCAGCACAATTCTTAATCGCTCTGCTCCGCCACCTCTTTGGGTAACGTGTCAAGAGCCCTTGAAGGTTCCTGAGCTCTAACCTGCTTTCTCCAGTACACTAAATATTGCAGTGAAGCCTGGGATCACATAGCCACTGTTTGCTTAGCTCTTCTGGGCTACTGATAACATGCAACCCTGTTACCCAGGAGAGTAATGTGTTAAACCTACTTTGATATTTTTATGGCAGTTAGTTGATGAGATTAACTGGTTAAACATTTAATAGACTCCTGAGTTTGACGGAGTAAAACAAAGTTACAGCGGGTCAGAAGAGAGCTTGCCTAAGACAGGGCACTCTTGAAGATCGCTCCTTAGGAATCGAAGGAAAGAGGATCAGCTTTCTGATGCAATCATGCCTGTGACTAGCTTATTTGTTACTCTCGTGTTCTGTAACATTCCAGACTCCACTCTTTTCATTGCTGTAATTCAGAATCCCATATGGAATTCTTGAATTCAGATTTACAAGAGCCTTGGCGGTCTTCTGGTCTATCGCCCTGACTTCACCAAGAAGGAAGCTGAGATACTGTTTGCTTAAAGTTTGTCCCCATTTATCTTAGAGGAAGAGTTGGGCCCCTGTTCGTTTGGTTATTCCCACTTTTTCTATATCCTTCAGCAATTTCACTTTGAATAGCATCAACTTTGAATACATGCCGAAATTTCCCTGTTTATACCAATAACATTTTCCCTTCAGTGAGAACCCAAATTCAACAGATAGCATCTGTTCTTTACAGATAGCATCTTTCTATTTATAATTTCTTCTTTCTTCCTTTGCTTGAAATAAACTTTTATGGGGCGGGGGAAAATGACATTTATTAGAATATATTTTAAAATAAATTTGTTTTCTCAGTAGAAGCTGTGAATCCAAGTAATTCAATTTAGATCTAAGAAAATGACCATATTAAATAGGACCAAGGTAAATTCAAAGCAGAATCTCAAAAAAAGCCACTGGGAGGAGACTTCCACTTACCGATTTCAGTCATGGTTATCCCTGGTGCTAACTGCCCATTGTTGAAAGAGCTATAGGTAAACAAGTTGGGTACGGATGTGAGGTCGTAGATAGGTTCTTGCTTTATCTGTTTGATTCCAGTCATGTCAAGTCCTGACTGATCAGGGGACGGCTGACCGGAATCGACGTTGTAATAACCCTCAGACTTGGGCAGGTCAATGACGTGCCCGTTGGCGTAAGTGCCGCTGGTCTCGTTGTTCAGGTTGCTCAGGCCGTTGCTAATGCTGCTGCTGTACACCCTGGCAAGGGCTTCTGCCTCCCCACTCTGCTGCTGCCGCTGTTCCTGCAGCCGCTGCTGGTGCTTCTGCACCTCAGCATACAGGCTGTCCCTTTGCTTCTTGGACATCCTCCCAAACTTCACAGCTGGGTTGGAGAGAAAAGCAGAGAACAGCACTTGTGGTTATCATTCGCGTTAACCACCTCAGGTACAACGGGTCACGGGATGGTTGTCCCTTCAACATCAGATGCACACACGTCTAGCACCATCACTTAAGAACCCATTCGTTTGCACTCCACATCTGGGAAAAGGTTATATTCAGAGGGTTCCTGTCCTGGTTGATGCCCACAGTGAGAAATAAATCTAAGCCAGGAAGAAATATAAAAACGTATGTATGTATTTCTCATTGCCATGAAGATAGAAAGCATGTTTTCCTCTTTTTTTCTTACCTGTGGAAAAAAATCGCAAAAAACCAAAATACCAAATACCAAAAAAACCAAATACCAAACTAGCAATAGTACCCACTATTAAAATGTTAACCAACTAACTTTTATTCATTAGGATTACTAGATCGCTAGATTGGACCCTAGTATTTCACTTTCAAATCTATTTTCTGTTTTCTTTCTTAAATTTCTCTTTACTTTTTACAATAATTTTCTTTAAGAGACAGGGTCTTGCTCTGTTGCCCAGGCTGGAGTGCAATGGCATGATCATAGCTCACTGAAACCTCGGGCTCCTGGGCTCAAGCAATCCTCCTGCCTCAGCCTCCTGAGTAGCTAGGACTACAGGTGCTTGCCACCAGGTCCAGCTATTTTTTTTTTTTTTAATTTGTGTAGAGATGGGGCCTTGCTACATTGCCCAGGCTGGTCTTGAACTCCTGGCCTCAAGCAAGCCTCCTGTTTCGGCCTTCCAAAGTGCTGGGATTACAGACGTGAGCCACTGCACCCGGCCAGGTCGATTTTCTAAATAGTGTGTTGGGTAAGACCAAAAGCATGGGGCTGGGTGATAAACATAATTTTAAGTGACGGCCTCATTTGCCTTCAGTTGGCTTTTGGGATCAAATGATAAGAATCTTTGGAAAATAGCAATTTGGGGCATCCGATGCCCAGCAAGTGATCAAAACAGTAACTATCTTTTCTCATTCTACCACTCCCAAGTTTTATTTTTCCTATCTCTTCTGGCAATATTCTCAGACAGTCTGAGGAAAAAGAAAGAAGAAGTGCTGCAGGTAGTCACAGAGTAATATCAAGGTGCTTTCATTTCAATGTGTTGTTTCTTCAGATACTTAACCTCCTGAACTGTTGTGAATATTGACATTTCTCCTCACAGGTTGTCAACTGCCTTTTTAGGATGTGAACATCCTGAGTCACAGGCCTACCTTCTTTGAATTATCAAGCATTGTTCAGCTCATGTTAATAGTGGGGGCTATGGCAAACTTGGAGGCTCCTGTCTGAGTTTCTGTTTTCTGTTCTTTTGTGATGCTATGCCCACCACCTCTTGGTGCTAGGAGCTCAGAGAATGGAGAAAGAAGGAAATGGAGTTTAGAACAAGGCTCAGTTCCTGGATTCAATCACGAGGGTTGATGCTCTTCTGAGAATATCTAAATGGTGAAGTGCTTAAGGACTCTCTAGCACAAAGGGAACACAGAAGAGATTCCCACAGTCTTAAAGAGCTGCCATTCACCCTTCTCCTCCAATATTCTTCCAAAATTCATTTTCTTTTTCCACTGGGTACAGAGCTACCATATTTATCTGAGCATAGGCTGATCAGAGTGGAGACTGTACTTCCCCATCCCCCTCACTGGCGGGTGTGTAGGTGATTAAGTTCTGATTCACGGGAAGTAAATGGAAGTGTCACATTCCCTTGTGGGTATTGGGGCATGTTTTCCTCCTTCTTGCCTGCTGGATTGTCGATGTGAGGGCTGGGCTTGAAGAAGCCAAACTCTTTCTGTATCTTCTTAATCCTTCTTAAAAACCTACATTCTGGGGCCAGGCGCGGTGGCTCACACTTGTAACCCCAGCACTTTGGGAGGCCAAGGCGGGCAGATCATGTGGTCAGGAGATCGAGCTCATCCTGGCTAACATGGTGAAACCCCGTCTGTGCTAAAAATACACACACACACACACACACGCACACACACACACACAATTAGCCGGGCATGGTGGCATGTGGTTGTGGGCATGGTGGTATGTGCTTGTAGTCCCAGCTACTCGGGAGGCTGAGGCAGAAGAATCCCTTGAACCCGGCAGGCGGAAGTTGCAGTGAGCCAAGACTGAGCCACTGCACTTCAGCCTGGGCGACAGAGGGAGACTCAGTCTCAAAAAACAAAACAAAACAAAACAAAACACAACACACAAACAAACAAAAAACCGTACATTCTGGCTTTCTGATGCTGCCTAAGTAGGAAAACAAAGTGATAATTATCTAGTAATTTTTTCTGTGTGAAGACAAACAATCTGACTCATTCAGACTAAACTCCCTTTCCATCTTAGTGGTTGGTTTTATATGGTCTTGAATTATTTAGATCATTGTATTTAACTTTGTTTGTAGAGACACTACCTTTATTAGATTCTGATTCTCAGAGATAAATTTATTTGCTTACTAATTGAGGTGACATTTCCAGTTTGTCTATGTACCGAATTCTACAGTAACTTGTAAGGCAAGCTTCCTCTGTATCTTTATGTTACATCTTTCTAAGCAATTTGTTACATATTATTCTCTAGGGGAAAAACGCCTTTTGTATAGGAAAAAATAAACAACTATAAATATTGATTAAGAAAGAACTTCCCCTTTTCCCCCAGGAAAGGAGGGCTCTGTATTTGCTGCCCCTCTGCCCTCTGCGTTTGGGTAGGTTCAGAATAGCTCTTTGTTGTAGAGTTGTGGAAGTGAATACAAGGTTTGTATCCACTGCTATAGATCAGGATTTTTTGTTTTAGCTGGGGTAGATCTACCTTCTGATTTATTTTAGTATAGTAATTTTGCATTTTATTGGTTTGAAATTTATAGGAATTAAAGACTGAGAATAAGAAACTCTTCTAACATAAATACAGAAATGTGTTTTTTTTTTTTTTTTTTTTTAAAAAAAACCCTTTTTCCATTTAATCCTTGCTTTAGATTTCGGTTTACTCTATATTTAGGTGAAATATACTTTGTGGAGGACTGATTGCATTAATGACCCTGATTCCTCTTATCTGTTTCTTTCCATGCCCTTCCACAAGTCAATTTGCAGTGCTCTTTCATTCTTTGCAGGCATCCTGCCCAGGGTCATGTGACCTACTGTGGACCAATGGAATATTGACAAATGTGACACAGCAGAGACTTGAAAAAGGCTTGTGTGATTGTGGACCTCACCATGACAAGGACATGCCTGAGCTATCTTGTTGGAGGATAAACTTACTCGGGGATATGTGAAGCAGAGCCAAACCTCCTTGGTCATACCAGGCAATGCCATCTACAATCAGCAGAGCCATAGAACTGACCTGCCGCTGATGTACGCAGAAATCTGCTGTTAACTACAGACATCATAATCACAAGCTAACAATGTCAAAAGAGTATGTTGTGAAGACCTCTGCCATGGTTAACATCTAAAAACTCAACAAAGAAAAGCTCTACATTTTTTACAAAATTGACTTATCAGGTGAGCAACTGAAATACTTTCAAAGAAGCAACTTAAAACCACTACATTTTAGAGTTATTTCAGGTGTAATCCTAAATCAAAGACTTCACTGACAATGACTACAATGCTATTCTATGATTAATTTTTCACTTATTTCAGAAACATTGATGAGTCAGTGTTTCAGTTTTATGCCCCTTCTTGCAATAACAGTGGTGACAAATTTGGGAAAAAATTACAGTACATGGCCAAAATAAACCCACTGACTTTCTTAACATAATTCATTTTCACTATTTGTAAATACATTTGTTGAATGCATAGAACTATTTTAACAAAGGCCATGTTAATATTTCAAATATTAGCATTCTTCTTATCACTACATATTAATCAGACTGGCATATATTTTAACTCTTTGCCCCTCTCAAACTTGAATTATTCTGTTAATGACATTCACTTGACTGTAAAGACGGCCTCTTGTTAAACTGCTACCTCTTAAAGAAACCAGCACAATTCTGTATACATTGCAAGTGCTTTATAAATATTCAATGATGATGGTATTTGCTCATGATATGCTCTTAACCCTCCTTTTGATCCCATAATAGCAAAGAACAATTTTATGTGAAAGTATTGGAAATCATTTTGTATTTATTTGAATTGTGGTATTCTAAATGGAATGGAAGTTTTTGATATTTGAAAAATAAAGTCATAGCTCCTTCAAAGATTTCTATTTACATAACACATGAACATGTGTTTTTGGTTTCAAGAGAGCCCAACTGACTGTCATCTATGACTTTCTATAAATTTCTAAAATTATTTTATCTACTACCTTTGGTTGTAAAGTTCTCTATATTTACGTTTTGCTGCTTACCAATGAAACTGGTCTTAATTTAACTCTTTTCAGCTTCAGAGATGTGCCTCTTCTGCCACCCTTTTTTTAGTGCTGTAGTCTTTGTATTAGAAGTCTGATTCAATCTAGCTAAACCTATTCATTATTTTAAAATCCCTCTCTTCTCCTTCTTCTTTTTCTCCAACAGAACTCCCTGTGATGTTGAAATGTTCTCTGTGCTTTCCAATATGGTAGCTGCAAGCTGCATGCTCCTAATGAACACTTGAAATATAGCTAGTGTGACTGAAGAACTGAATTTTAAATTTTATTTAATTTAAATTCATTTACATTTAAATTATTTATATAGTGACATGTGGATTGGGCAATGCAGTTCTGGATAGAAGAAGCTTAATCTGTGAAACCTGTCCTTTTAGGGCAATTTCTGTCTTTTTGTAGAGACATGCCACTCGGGAGGACATATTCTAGTGAGTATCAATTTGTAGTAGCACAATTGGAAACAGTTATCCTGAAGATTCCTTTGTAAAGGGTGTAGGAAAAAGAAAAAAATAAAATGACAGAGAAGATTCAGTGGGCTTATGCATGCTACCAGTTCACACACAGACACACACACCCATGCACACATGCCTTCACCTTTTTATACACATAAAGACACATGTATGTGTATTCCAAGTGGATTTGATGTTTGAGTCTTCGCTTAAGCTAAATTTGAACAAATTCATTATTGATAAATTTGATGACTACTGATATATTTTCGATAGCTAATACACCAATATAGCAGTGAAATTTCAGGAGAGAATGAAAATCCAGTGTTTTCAACAGTTATTTTAAGCTGTCTCCTAGTGGCCACAGTAAACAGCCAGGTATGGTGAAATAAACATTCTTGGAGCCTAATCGACAGACAGCAAATGCATATACCAAAATGAAGGTGCCACTTTACCTCTGAGGGAAGCGGGGGGCTGTAGAAAGCAGTTAGGTATGAGGGCATCTCACTTTGGCTATTGGTACAATTTCTAAAGTACTTTAAAAATACTTGCTGAATCAGAAGAAGGTAGGGATTCTTCTGATTCAGAAATAACCCTGCCTTTCATTCTTGACCCCTTACTAGACATAGGTAATCAACCATAATTTCAGGGCTTTTGAATCGTTCAGTACTACATACTAGGCAATACTTATCAATAGGAGAGAAAACCTATTCGGCTTCCCTGGTATTAGCATAATTTACTTGGCATGAGGCACCCGTTCTAATTAAGGTTCAGACCAAACTTTCTCTGTGTGATATAGTGAAGAGGCAGCTTTTTCTCTTATAGAGAATCATTTGTTTTCTCTTCTGCTTGAGCCCCTTCTTCTCCAGATTCCCCACCGCACCCATCTGCTTGAGCCCCTTCTTCTCCAGATTCCCCACCCCACCCACACCCCTGACCATTTCTCCTCATGATAAATTTCACATAAGATGTGCTTAGGAGGCATTTTTGAAGATGTCCCAGACAGCCTCAGGATTGTCTCTGGACCTAAAGTTGAAATGAATCATTCTTAATCCTCAGTGTCCTTAGACACTATATTGCTTTTATTTGCATAGAGGTTTATGTGCTGCAATGAATTCCTTCCTCATTGAGCATAAATTGTGGCTCTGTCAAATGACCCTCCCATCCTCCTGACACATTTCTTTTATGTTATGGGATTCAGACCGTCTAGATTTTGTGGGCTGATGTCACTAAATCTGCTGAATCTGCCTTGGGTCATATATTCATCTCTTGCCCATAATTCTGTTCACCAGCACAGACACAGACTTGCCCTTCCAGAAAGATACTTCCTTTTAGTGTAGGAAGAAGTAACAAAAACAAATACCCTATGGCTTATCTCTTTGCACAATTATTAATGGGGCTTTTAGGACACTGTGAATTAATGTGTTACCTACTGCCATATGGTAGAAATGAAGTACAAAATCATCAACTGAGATTTCCATATAATTATAACAAATAAGTATCCGAAACTACTCAATCCTCTCTCTTAATTTATTTGCCTTGATTATACAGAAGTATCCATTGCTATAAATTTATCTTAGGAGTAAATACATGTGGTTAGTGAGTCAAGTAAAACAAATAAAACAAAAAAGTCAGTTAATAGAAAAATTTTGGAAACCTCGTCTCTGTAGCTTTAGAAGCTACCTATAAACTGAAGGGTTTCAGGTCAGATTCTTTTTTTTTTTTTTTTGGTCAAATTTATTTTATAGGTGTACTTTTGTGCAGGACAAATTTAGATGGATTGGGAATTAGAGAAAAGGTAAAGAATCTAATCACTCATGAAATCCCTTTATACTAAATGCATGCCAATTATTCACATCTTTTTAAAACTTGGAAGTTTCTTGTTTTGTGTGCATTTATACAGCCTTGAATTTCACCAGAGGGAGTGCGACCAGATGCGCAGAATCCATGGTGATTGACATAAAAACAGAAGGTGTCGGGGCATTGTCTATGTCTTAGGCTCTAGGTAGAAGGGATTTCCATTGTTCATTCAATAAACATTTAGGTGTGTGCTTTTAAGCAGAGCCTGATGTTTTAGTGGGAACAAGACAGAAATGGCCCCAGGACTCAGGACCACTCACTGTATGACACAGGGGTGATGTGTCCAATGTCAACAGGGAAAGAATTACTTTGGATGAATGACTGAAAATGGAAACAAAGCTAGGTGAAATTCTTCGTTCATCTTGTTTGAGTTCATTTGTCCTCTTTCATTACTCTAAGATGTTCCCTCAGGAAACCAAGCAATTCAGTGTGGGTAGGTGTGAAGTTGGAGTGCAGATGGTATCATATTCTGAGGAGGACATCACCTACACAGCCCTTCCAAGACTTGGACTTCGCTCTAGTCTTTGGAAACTTCATTATGGGCTCAGATAGTCCAGTTCCTCCTCTGGGTAGCTATGACCAGCCAGCAGGACTTCCAGGCTTCCCACAGAAGCATATGCCATTCCTTAGTGTCTCCACACAGTAAGCAAGCCCAGTCAGACCTACCCAGAGAACATACTCGGATGTGGTCCTGGTTTGCTTAGAACTTTTGGGCATTATCTCTGAAAGTCTCATGTCCCAGGAAATCCCTCATTTGCAGGCAAACCTAGACAGATGGTCACCTTCAACCTAGGCCTATGTGGCTTCCGCTAAACCTAGTTAGCACAAGTTGCTCCATGAGCTACAGTAAAGTCTTTGCTTTCTTCTTATTTCGTAGGCAATGCTCTCTTTTTGTATATTCTTACTTTTCCTTTTAATGCACTACCAGCACGATGGTTTTCTTTTCTTCTTATCCCCAATTCCCTCGTCTAGAATTCTTCCAGCAGCTTAAATAGACTCCAGCAAAGCATCCATTTGAAAGGGCTTAAGTAAGAAACAGAAATGTAATGCCTTACCATCTCTTGACATTCCCAGGGCAAGACACTTCTGCAGTCGGCAGTGTTGGCAACGGTTTCTGTTGGTTCTGTCAATTAAACAGTTTCTCTGCCTTGGGCAGGAATAAGAGGCATTGTTCTGCTGGCTCCTCCTAAAGAATCCCTTGAGGGAAAAAGAGAAGGGGAGAGAAACAGATTTATAAGAAGGGAAACAGAGAACATTAACATATACATTTGCTACATTTTCTGCAGTGAACATAACTGAATTTAATTTTTAAAGCTCTTTGGATACCTCTTCTCGTATGGCTTGCAGATATTTCTGCTGGGGAAAATAGATGCTATCTGCAGAGATATGAGGGTATCATTCATTTACCCATTCACTCATTCATTCATTCCTTGAATAAATGTTTGCTAAAGACATTTGCAGCTGTGCTGTTCTATGCAGAAATAAACAGAAGTTTCTGTCCCTCAAAGAGCAGCGGGGAAGGAGTAGCAAAGGAGAGTACTAAACCAAACATGACAGAACTTGGTGGGGACAATCACATAGGCTTGTATCAAGTGCTGTGGTGGTGAGGAACTTGAGGTATTGGTAAGAAAAAGCAACACTGAGGAGTATGTGCTACTGTTTTCTTAGTTTCTAAGATGTGTTTTCCCCCACCATAAACTTTCCGAATTTGGCTAGAATGCAGCTGAAAAGTGTTTTATTTTTCTACCTTTTTGAGGTGTCTTGCTATGTTGTTCACACTAGAGTGCAGTGACTATTTGCAGGCAGGATCATAGTGTACTGTGGCCTCAAACTCCTAGACTCAAGTGATCCTCCTGCCTCAACCTATAGCTGGGACTACAGGTGTGTGTGTGCACCGTGGCTGGGTCTTGAAAGTTGTTTTTAATAATCAACCATACTTTTGAAAAAAGAAAATATTATATATAAGCTGTTCAACAACAAAAAGTATTAAGTAAAAACTGAATGAATGGTCTCTACTTGGCCTCAGGTTATTCGGTGTAAGATGTCTTCATGCAAGTACATTTGGGTTCATCAGGTACAAAATGAACTGCCAGTGGCCACACACTGCTTCTCTAAATAAATCCACAGCTGAGTTGATTTAAAAAAAAATTTTTCCTTAGTTGTCTTATAGAAAACTCTATTGGGGAAAATAAGCATTTTCTCCAGAGATAGATTAAGTTATCATTCATCCATTCATTGACTCATGTAATCGATTTCCTTAATCACTCTTTGCTCTTGAATTGTCTAGAGAAAAAAGGAAAAGTGCAATGTATCATGAGCAAAATGATGGTCTACATTAAGCTTTCTAAGACAAATTTTGGGAAAAGATATCCCACAGCATCATCTTTTGGAAGGAGGAAGTCTAGAAAAGTTCAGGAATGGTAGATTCAATGCCTATCTTGCAGAGAAGCCTAGAATAGATCCTCTGACTTCCCTCAAACAGCTTCTTTGTTTCCTCAACTATCTACAGGAAGAAGCAGAGCCAGGGCTAGGTGAGCCTAGTGAGGCAAACACTTTGCCCACAACATTTAAAGGTCACCTAAAATTTTTGTAATTAGAAAATACAATATTTTAACATAATGTGTTAAAAAATCAACATGAATGCAAAAATACCCAATAACTTAAAGAAAGGATCTGTGTTACTGATTTTCCTTTTGTCTTGAGCTCCAATATGGCTCAGCATGGCACTGGTGAAGAGAGCTTAGTTAGTCTGTGAGGAATCTCAAACATGGAGGTGTGGTCGAGGATCTCCTCAGAGAGAGAGTCCCAACTGGCTTCGCCATTCAACAACAAGGACTAGTTTCATCCCCATACATCCACGTGCGTTCCTTATTTAATAAACCAGTGATGGCAGAATGAGACACCTGACTGTCCAGTGTGACTGAATTCATGGAGCATCTTAGAATAGAGATCAAACGTAAGCCCCCAGGGATTGAAATGATGTACTTTATATACTGTGAAAACTGTCGGAAAGCATAACCTCAGCCCATCAGTCTTGATTAAAGATGACTTGAAATTTACATTTTAAGACAGAATTGTGTGGTTTTTATCTTTGGATACTCTAGTGCTACTTAGCAAAAAAAAAAAGGACAGAAAAGACTTTTCTGAAGTCACAGCTACAGCCCTAATTTAAGACCAATTTGACATTAATTACGACACGTTTCTTGCTTATCTGTTGCTCATTATTGCAAATGAGGTTTTTGGCATGAAAGAGATTGTGTTCCAAATTTTATTGAATGAATAGAAATTTGAATAAGTGCACAAGCTGAATTGATGTTATTCGGAATGGGTTGTTTATGTTGACTTGAAAACAGCATTATGAAAACTCAGAGGTTGATACTGAATGTGCTGACATTGACATCAAATTCTGAAGAGAATTTTGAAGTTTTCTATTTGCAGAAAATTGTAGCATATATACAAATGTGAGTTTTTCCATGAATTAAAAAATTAGTGTGGCGTATAGTGCCATTTTAACTAAAACCTCAGAGTATGTTTCATAAAAACAACATAATTTCTTTAATTGTGGTTTCTTCCTTTACATAGAAAAGATGACACTTGTTCTTGGCTATTGGCCTGTTGGGTTATATTTGCACATTAGTTAAATCTTTTGGAAATTACTGTTTAAAATATTTTGCTTTTTAAACTGAACATATCCCCATCTTTTGAAATCACACATTTTTCAAATAGAGCTTACACAATCAAATGCCAAACATCTCCATTTTGACATTGATCTAAAAATCAGTTTTAGTAGCTATTATGTAAACCAGAGCTCTCAAGATTGCATAACAAGCCAATATAATGGTAGAAATACTTTCAATGGAGAAGATTCTGACTCCTAAGTTATTATTGTTTATGAAGAAAACTATTTGTCTCTCTGCCTAGAGGATGTAATAACTTATTCAAGGAGGGTAAACAATTGCTGACATAATTTTGCTTTCTTGTTTATTCTTGATGAGTTGAAAAATTGCATTAAAGGGGATAACATGCAATTCTTAATTATAGGGCTGCAGAGGAACAGAATGCAAAGAACAGCTCATGATATTCACAAATAGATTATCACTAATCATCTTTAAAGTACAGCAGTGTGTTGACAGGTTAGTATGTTAATATGCTCCCTCTTCTTCCCTCTCCCACTTTATTCTTATTTATTTCCTTTTCTTCACTCCAGTTTTAATTCCAGGACTCACGCCTTTTTGAGACTATTATGAAGACACTGTCAATTTATGACACAGTACCAGTATTTGACAGTTACAGTATGTTTTGCCTTGTGTACATTTGAAAGCCTGTTTAAGATTAAGATTAGATCTTAGACTCTATGACTGTACTACCCCTCCTTCAGTTTACTGATCTTAAAAGAATAATTCACTTTGCTTGCATCTTTGATCAAAAACACAATTGCTCTTGCCAATAACTTTACCAGCATATTACCTTTCCCTCCCAGACCGTGGCTGCATTTTATTTGTTCTGTTTACACATGGTCCTTTAACTATAGCTATAGAACTGTTTAGATTTTCCCTGGCTATTATGTCTCTCACACTCACTTTCTTTCCTTCTAAGGATTCATTATTAAAACTTACTGTTAAATTTCAAAGTTCTTTTATTTCAGATTCAGTCTACGTTTACTGCTATTCCTCCAGCTCTTTATTTAAGAGAGCAACTTGCTTACAGGAATTAGTTTGCCACGGGAAGGGTGGGTGGAATCTGTCTGGAAGTGGAACGCTGGATTGAGACTGAAAAACCCTGTGTTTTTGGCCATGCTCTGTTCTTCACTGCCTGAATCAATGATGTTGATCAGATGACATAATCTTGTTTATACCTCAGGACCTCATTGGAAAATGAAGGGGTGGGTGTGGGTAGGTGAATTTTAGTTGATTTAGAGATAATCTTGTTGGCTTCTAACATACCATGCTTCCAGTTTTCTTTTCTTTCTTTCTTTCTTTTTTTTTTTTTTTCCTGTAATGTGAGAATAAAGGATGGCCATATGCATATTGTAGCTGTTACCTTCACTTCCTCTTTCTCAAGCAGATAAATATGTACTTATTAGTTTATAATCTTTATTTTAACCTTTAGTTTTTTCATATAGTAATAAGTGCCTTGGAATTTACTGGAGACAATACTGCTAAAACAGCAAGAGTCAGTATTTATATCTCTGTAAATGTGAATAATTCAAGGTTTTAAATACGAATCCATTTTTAAAGAGCTGCTGACCAGTTAGACAATAACAAAAAGGTAAAAGGCGAAAGAACAGAAAATCAACCCTCCCACCCACCACGCGAGAATTCCTGAATGTCAGCAGCAGGCAGAAGGATCCTTTAGCAAGCCTTCCTGAAAAAGGTGTCACCTCGTCTTGTGAGGTACACAGATGCCTGAGGCAAATACAGAACCGTGCGGTCTGAAAGTCCCATACCTTGCAGCCTTCACATGTGATGACTCCGTAGTGGATCCCAGAGGACTTATCGCCACAAATTTTGCATGGTATCACTTCAATTTGTGCTGAAAGGAGAAAATACACATTTTGAGCATACAAAAGTTTTCTTTCTCCTTTCACTCTTCCTATCTCCCCATCTATCTCTGCCTTGATGTTTGTATTTGAAAATACTGGGTGTGGGCGGTGGTATGGGAGTCATCCACTAGTATTTGCATGGCTGTCCTAAACTTCTTCTAAGTCAAAGCACATTTCTCCGCCATTGTTTGCTTTGTTTTTCTCAAACTAAAAAAATATAACCAGAACCGGCTTTCCAAAGTCTTGCATTCACTGTTTTCTCCTTTGTGAACTTGGCCTTAAAAATAGTGGGACTCAAAAAGCCTTTGAACCCACGGCTTTTCTTTTCTTATTTTGCACTTGAATCATTAAGTTACTGAGAGCTTTCACATAGCCTTATCTCAGTGATATTTAAAATAAATACATAAATAAAGCAAAACTATGGGATGGGGAAGTGCATGGTAGCTTTATACATTGTGTGGCTGGATATTTACTTACAAAAATGCCAATAATAAATCAGTCCAATATTTATTGAGCATGCTGTATATGTTCTCTAAGATAATAAAGGCTGTTGATGGAGGATAAGATATGCTAATTATACAAATAATCTAATTAATAAAATAAAATTAATACAAGGAGAAATCAGGATGAATTATGAGGGTACTAAATATGAATTCAATACAAACTGAAATCGTTTCATTGGAGATGAAGGCATTTTTGTTGATTCTGAAGATTTTTGTTGATTCTGAAGGATTTAGTTAGGCTGAAGGGAAAGGCAAAGGGCATTTCTGTAGGCAGAAGGGAAATTAAAAAGATTGGAGGCCTGGGATGATTGTGGATTGTGATCATTGAGACAATAACTTGGCTATAATGCAAATTTAGGTCAGATGATTGGCTAGAGGGATGATGCCAGATTATGGAGTTCCTGGGGTTAGGCAGCGGGATTTTCACCTGATCTCACTGGCCATAAGGAATCAACGAAGTGAACAGGGTAAAGAAATGATGAAAGTAACTCACCTTAGAAAGGTGAGTTTGGCAGGCTACCCATAAACAAGCGGAAGACCAACTAAAAATTACTTCTAACTTGTGTGTTAGGAGATAAAAACATGGCTTATTACATCAGTGGCAGGATAAATGGAGAGGAAGACATAAATAGAAAGATGGTTCAAAGGCAAAAGCTAGATTATATGATTAAAAAAGGGAACAGACGTGGAAATGGAGAGTCAAAGGTGACTCCTAGCTTCCTAGCCAAGAGGCTGAGATAAAGTAGTAGGTTTGACAGAAATGGGGTTGTTCGTAAGGCAATTACTTTGGCGGAATACGGTGGGGCATGGGATTTCTATTTTCTATGTGTGCAATTTGGTGTAATGTCCTGTATATAGAACCTCTTGGTAAGATGATTTTAAATAATCAGCACACAGGTTATGGATGAATCCATGAGATAAAATTTATTTAGAATGTAGTGATTCCTATGTCTGATAGTATTCTAAGAGTTGTTAAAATTACACACACTAGAAGATCTGCTATTTCCTCTTCCAATTTAAAATAATTATGCAAAATATACTTCAAAATGCTTTGTATATCAATCTGCCACTTGGATGCTTTTCTACAGTTTCTCACTCTTGAATATACAAAACAAATAAATGCAAGACATTGCCCTCTTTTTCTTATTATTTTACATTTTTTAAAAAGACAATACTTAGCTTTAGGGTAGTATATTACATTTTTTAAAAAGTAAATATTTCACAGAAATTTCAAATCATCTTTGTAAGCAAAAATACCTCAGTGTTATGTGCCTATTTTTCGTGTGAAAAAATTGAGGATCCAGGTTATAGTCTGCTTTTGAGTTGAACTGGGAATTGACAACCAGAAATTAGCTAAATATCCTGATACTTCATTCAGTAACCATTCTCTGACTTCCACACAGACAAAATAAGATTACAGTTTTAAATTCCTGTATTTCTCCAATAGCTCCAGCTAAAGAGCTAAAGACAAACAGCATCAGAAGAGACAAAGTCACCTAAAATACTTACGAGACTAAGTATACGTTTCTTTTCATTTCTTTTTATTTTAGCTTTTAGATTACGTGGGCTAGTATTTGTTTTCAAGATTTTGTGATAGGAGAAAACTATGAGATTTGATGTTATTCTATTCTGTCCTTCCAGACTCCAGTCCTTAGTCTGCTAATGATTGGAGCCACGGCCAAGATAAAATATCTGATCTTATGTTTTCTGGTTTGTAAAGCATAACTGACAAACTTCATAGATTTGGGAGGATCAGATAGATATTTTACGTGAAGCACCTTGTAAAATGGTTAAGGAGCTAGGAAATGTTAGTCTTCATTATCATCATCATCATCACATCAATCATCCTTGTTAACTGGTTTTCTAAAACTTTTGGACACAAAATATGACAAGCCACATTATTATTCCTTTATCAAAGATCTTTTCATTTAAAAATAATCTAATGAATGACACTGCAAGTCATTTGTACTACAGGTTTTTTTTTTAGCAATAACTTTTCAAATGTTGGATTGTTTATAGCGATTATAAAATTGACTGAAAACCTCAGGTATCCATCGTATGGTTTTTGGCTTATATAATATTAAGTCAAAGGTTCTCTTTGCATAAATTACTCCCCAGGGAGTAGCTTACACGTGGGGAGAATCTGCTTCAATAAGTTTTTAATTATAAAATGATCTAACTTTAAAGGAAATGAAAATAGAGATAATTTGCCCCCTGGGGTGTGACAAGATGTTTTTGAAAGCCACAGAGGTTATCTTACACAACTTTGGAAATACAAATGAGATAAGGAACATTCGATAGAGCATCTGCATATTTATACATATTTATAATCCTGGCTCAACATGTAATCCTGAAGAACTATAAACATCTTAACAGCATTTTTAAAGAGAAGTAAGTCACTCAAAATGGCATATGTGTACAGCTGTGTGTGGAAAGGGGTTATCGGTTTGGAAATCTGTGACCATTTTAACTTATTGCAATAGAATAAATCATCTGAGGTTTATGATAGGTAAAGGTAGATTAAAGTCATTTAAAGTACTCATTCTTTTCTCTCTTGTAAGGAAATAAAGTGCTTCTGAGCTACAGTTTTATAGTTTATACTATTTGTTTGTTTTTTTTTTTTGAGACAGAGTCTTGCTCTGTTGCCAGGCTGAGGTGGAGTGGCGCAATCTCAGCTCACTGCAACCTCCACCTCCCTGGTTCAAGAGATTCTCCTGCCTCAGCCTCCCCAGTAGCTGGGACTACGGGTGTGCGCCACCACCCCCAACTAATTTTTGTATTTTTTGTAGAGATGGGGTTTCACCATGTTGGCCAGGATGGTCTCGCTCTCCTGACCTTGTGATCTGCCTGCCTCAGCATCCCAAAGTGCTGGGGTTACAAGTGTGAGTCACTACACCTGGCCTATACTATGTATTTTATAAAGCACATCTTCCAGACAGCATTTCACAAACTGATTAGAACAACCAATCCCATTAGTGCTTCAATGCCTGCCATTTCTAAATATCTTGCCATTATAACAGGCATAGCCTCTGGTGGAATTGTCTTGCGGTTAATACAGACCTAGTGACATGCTATTGACTGTGGTTTCCAACTGAATATCTTGGGAAGATTCGGTTGTTTGGACTTCACCAGCTGTTACAATGAAGGTAATAGAAGGAAACTGAGGAAAGAGTTTGACTTTTGTACTTTTGCTTGACTCATGGATTTATTCAACAATAGTATTCCCCAAGAGACAAACTTAGAGGAAATGAAATGCCCTGAGACATGGCTCTAGTGAAGTTTATTCATTTTTCATATTTTTCAATTTCTTACATATTCATTTCACTTACATTTTTCTATTGGTAATCCTTTGTGGAGGCTATGGTTAAAATGTTATGTATTAACTAATATTTTTGTTTATAAAATCAATGCTATATAGTTTTATCTTTTTTGAAACAATATTCTGACAGTGTCAAAGAGTGTCATGAAAAATTTAAAATAATTTTCTGCTTTATTTTATATTAGAACAATTGATGAAGTACAATTAGTTTACTGTCTAGCGATCTGGCAGGCAGAGCCTATTCAACAACTATGGAATAAACCAAATTTCTTTCCCCCTCTGAAGATGGCACTTCTCTCCCCCGAGTTCCCCCTGAAAACTCCTTCTTTGTTTAGAGTTCCTTGCCACAACTTCGCACAAATCTACCATGTTTTCACTTCTTTCTGCGTATCAAAACACACATATTTTTAGTTCTGCCCCCTCAGAACCTCTGCTAGTAACAGCAGGTGTTGATTATATAAACTAATCCAGCTAATTAGTTAACTAGAATATGTATCACTTTGATGAAACAAAATACCTTAACTCTTAAAAGCATCCATTAAGAATGGTAATAATAATAGACTTTTCACGTACTTTCTGCTTGGAGGAAACATTTTTACTGTGTTTGTTCTTATGGCTCCCAATTCTCACCATTCCAACTCTTACAATTCAACTTGCCCATTCCTATATTCTGGGCATTTTAAATCAATTGAAGACAGAGACAAGATCATACTTTGCTTTCTACTGTGTCTAAAGGAGAATTTTTATAACTCCTTAAAGTAGTTCTAAATGTTTTATTTATTTCAGTATAACCACAAGATTTGATATGCTCCTTCTTATAAAAGAGGCAAGAGGCAATATTAATTTTTTTTGAGTCAGGGTCTCACCTTGTCATCTAGGCTGGAGTGCAGTGTGATTGTAGCTCACTGCAGCCTCAAATCCCCAGACTCAGGGGATCCTCCCATCTTAGCCTCCTGAGTATCTGGGACTAGAGGTGTGCACCACCATGCCTGGCTAATTTTTACATTTTTTCGTAAGGATAGACTCTTGCTATGTTGTCCAGGCTGGTCTCTAACTTCTGGCCCCAAGTGATCCACTTGCCTTGACCTCCCAAAGGGCTGAACTTACAGGCATGAGCCACCATGCTGGATCTGATTTTTCATATTTGGGGTAAAGAGAATGAACCAGAGATTGTGGGAGATATATATTTTGGAAAAGGCCCCCAAGTGATTCTTGTACATGAGAAGGCTCCCATTGGGAATTAAATGAGTTAAGTTATTAGCTAGAAATTTTCTCTACCATATAAATCACCTGTGAAGGTGGAAAAACTCAGGGACAGGCCAGATCTGAACATTTTAAAGAGTCAACAATATTTCTCTCTATGTTTTCTCACTTTTGGTTTGGGGCTATACTTGTAGCATCTTTGTTTTCTGCTCTCGCTCTCCCTCTCTTTTTTTGTTTTTTTTGCCTTAAGGACATCTGACCCAGCTATGATTCCTGGACACCGGACACTGTATTCCTCGACACAGACTACATTCCTGAACATTGGATTCACCTGTCAGCTTCTGTTTCCCATACTTTTACAGTTATGCTAAAAGTGGGCAGTGCAATTAAATCTCTTAATGTCTGAGTAAAGCACAATTTACACATGTAGAAATTTCCAATAAAGATGACTATTTTGGTTAAAAATCCTTTTGCAGATGGTCTCAGTAGCCCAAGTTGTATCTCATCTACCCAAATTGTATCTCATCTACCATCTGCGACAAATCCAAGTTAAAATCTCTGTTTGTACTCTTTCCCTCTCTCACTGGCAGACTGATAAGTATCTCTATTAGGTACAAAATATTCTGATGTCACCTAATAACAAACCCAAAGGTCTGTGATGCAGCAGGTATCCCTAGGAACCAGTTCCACTGTAACTGTGATTCATCAGACAGTAGCCCCAAGGTTGGGATGCGATAGGAACTTGGAAAAATAAGATCCTCAGAGGACAAATATAAAAGTCTTGAACTTCGGCCCGTATACCATGCTAGAAGGTGGTGATTCTAAAAGATTCCTGTCGTTGGATTGTGCCCACGTGTATCTCATCAGTGCAGAGTGCATCTCAACATCAGCTTCCTGCCTAAATATGCAATACAGTGCATGAAATTCAGTGCACTCTAATTTCTACTATAACACTCTCACGTCTATTAGCACCTGGGGTCTTCTCTGTAATACTCTGGGTGGTGGGCTGTGTGAATTTTCTGTTCCAATGGCTGATAGCTCCTAAATAACTTAAAGATATATTTGGTTTTATATTAGCTTTATATTACTTTAATTCCCTATACCATTTATCATTGAAAGCTAGATTAAGAAAAAAATTACTACCGTATGATAATGACAAAAGAAGATCATTTTCAAAGGCATCATGTGTAGGATTATCACAATAGAGGCTGATTTATCTTTTACACGTGAACATTTACCCCTGAAAGGTTGTTCGCTCACTCCCCAGAGGACTGAAACAATAGAACACGAGACCAACAAATAACGACAACAATTAGTATAATCATTAAGAGAAAATACTGATAAGTTAAATATTCCCCTTGTAAACAAAGTAAATCACTTTATAAGTTGCAGTGGCTTTAAACTCATACTTTAGGAATTAATTCCCATTAAATTCCTCTTGTCCTGTCAACATTTTAATTATACTGGGATAACTTGTGCGTGGAACCTGACGTTATTCAGGTTGAGTGAATATCTTCCATGATCACTCAAGGTGTGGTCCACAGACTTGTGGCATTGGCATTGCCAGGGATCATGGTAAAATTGCAGACTACCATGACTCACTCAAGACCAGCTGAATCAGAATTTGCTTTAGAATGAGATCCCAAGGCTAGCATTCGAGTTTGAGAAGCACTGTTCTGTGATGTCCAGGTAGCCACAGTTTTAGCAAATGTAAGAACTGATGGCATTTTAAATTTTCTTAGATTCTGGAAAGGTGGTTTCTGCTTTTGCCTTTTAGGCATTTCCTTTGGATTATAAAGGCAGTAGGATAAGTGAAAGGTTAGAATAAAATAAAAAAAAAAAAAAGAGAAAACTCTGGTCACTAATTGACGAGGCAGAAAAAAGAGAAGAGAACACAGCATACTCCTGAAATATCTTGCGTTACTGTAATTAACACCCAGTGTACCAGGCTTCCTTTGCAGATTTAATGATTGTTACCTGCACCCACATTTTCTCCACATTCTAGCATTGCTTGGTAATGACACCTCCCTCTTCTGTACACTCACTCTTGTGGTTGTGGCAACTAGCTCGCTCCTTGGATACTCGGTACTGACAAAGGCTCTCTTGAGAAAGTTAAAAAACATACAGTCTTTCTATTTTGAAAATTGAATGGTACAAAGTCTACTTCTTTTGATAAAGGTAAGGGAGATCAAGCAGTTTTTTGAAACCAAGCAATGAACTCATTTTAGCGATTCACGGTAGTTCTGGAAATGCAACATTTGAAAAGTTGTCCTGTCTCATTGAGGCAGATTAGTTAACACGGAGTTCAGTGGTCGTGATGGATATTCATGGCATTCCTCTCATCTGTCGTGTGCTGTCCTGAGACTTGCTGACTCAAAGTGTGGTCCCTGACCAGTAGCATTGGCCTTCCCTGGGTGCCTGATAGAAACGCAGCGTTTTGCTCCTACCCTGGGCCTATAAGAATCTGGGTTGTGGCTGGGCGCAGTGGCTCATGCCTGTAATCCCAGCACATTGGGAGGCTCAGGTGGGTGGATTACCGGGTCAAGAGATGGAGACCATCCTGGCCGACATGGTGAAACTGTGTCTCTACTAAAATACAAAAATTAGCTGGGTGTGGTGGTGTGCGCCTGTAGTCCCAGTTACTCGGGAGGCTGAGGCAGGAGAATCACTCGAACCTGGGAGGTGGAGGTTGCAGTGAGCTGAGATCATGCCACTGCACTCTGGCCTGGGTGACAGACCAAGACTCTGTCTCAAAGAAAAAAAAAAAGGAATCTGGGTTGTAACAGCATCTCTGTGATTCATATACACGATAACATTTGAGAGGTTCTAAAAAAGAGGAAAGCAATACATTCTATAATTTACCCCTCAGGATCTCTGTTCCCAAACCTCTCCTCTCTGTGAAGAGAACTTTATCTATCTCTTGCTTTCTATATGAAGACATGTACTCTACTTGATAGCTCATTTTATCCAGTTATGAAAAGAAGAAACAGAATTATTTGCTTCAGTAAATAAAACTCGTCTCTCTTTAGTTCCTTATTTTTTTTTCTAAACCCCTTTCTCTAGACTACTTTTAGTTAAAACCTTCAACAGGAAGCTTGTGATTACACAGCATCACCTTCACTGAAGGACAGGGATATGGCATACCACAAAACCAGGTCTCAGAGATAATTTAGAATGATCAGGCAGAGTTTATTCCTTGGAGAATAATTCAAAAAGAGCAAAAAATGTCGCTTCAGAAAATGAAAAAAAAATTACAGCTTTTCTATGTTGAAAATCAAATTGCCTTAAGAGAATGGAGTGACGTCAGGACTGAGAAAAAATATTGTGAAACATGTATGTAATAAAGTACTTGAATCCAAAATATACAAAGCGCTCTTAAAATTCAAAAAGTGGGTAAAATATCTGAATAGACACCTCACAAAAGAAGATTTATGAATGGAAAATAAGCATATGAAAAGAGGCTGAATATCATAAGTCATTAAGGAATTGCAAATTAAAAGCAATGAGGTGCCACTATAAACCTATTAAAAAACCGATAATACCAAATGCTGGAGAGGACGCAGGGCAAATGGGATGCTTGCTTGTTGCTGATAGGAATGCAAAATGGTACACCCACTTTGGAATGCAGTTTGACAGTTTCTTACAAAGCTACACATAGTCTTACCAAATCACCCAGCAATTGTGTGCCTAGGTATTTACCACTGAACTGAAAACTTACGTCCACATGACAACCTGCACACAAATACTTATGGCAACTTCCTTCATAATTACCCCAAACTGGAAACAACTAAGATGTCCTTCACCAGGTGAACAGACAAACCAACTGTGGTACATTTGTGCACTGTAACATTATTCGGCAATATAAAAAGAGCTATTAAGCCAAGAAAAATATATGTTGGAAACTTAAATGGATATCACTGAGTGAAAGAAGACAGTTTGATTCCAACTACATAATATTTTTCAAGCGGCAAAACTACAAAGATAATTTAAAAAATCACTGGTTGCCATGGGTTTGTAGTGGGGGAAGAGGATGAAGGCAAAGGGCAGGGAATTGTTAGGGAAGTGAAACTATTCTGTACAGTACCGTAATGACAGGTACATGTCATTACAGATTTGTCAAAGCCTATAGAACAGTACAACATGAAGAATAAATGGTTAATAATAATGTATCAGTATTGGTTTATAATTGTAACAAGTATACCATATTTATGCAAAATAACAATAGAGGAAATTGTGTCTGGGGGTTAGTGAGTGCATAGAACTCTATGTACTATCTGCTCAATTATTTTGTAAATCTAAAGTGGTGCTAAAAATGTCTATTAATTTTTCAAAAAAGTGAATTGCACAGAGGTGCTTCTTTTGCTGGAGGTAGTGAGGAGCATCTGAGATGGTCCAGCAAAGACAAGTAAGGAGTACGTTAAGAACAATCAACTCTTACCGCTCAACTACATAGAAACTGAACAACCTGCTCCTGAATGACTACTGGGTACATAACAAAATGAAGGCAGAAATAAAGATGTTCTTTGAAACCAATGAGAACAAAGACACAACATACCAGAATCTCTGGGACACTTTTAAAGCAGTGTGTAGAGGGAAATTTATAGCACTAAATGCCCACAAGAGAAAGCAGGAAAGATCTAAAATTGACACCCTAACATCACAATTAAAAGAACTAGAGAAGCAAGAGCAAACACATTCAAAAGCTAGCAGAAGGCAAGAAATAACTAAGATCAGAGCAGAACTGAAGGAGATAGAGACACAAAAATACCCTTCAAAAAATCAATGAATCCAGGAGCTGGTTTTTTGAAAAGATCGACAAAATTGATAGACTGCTAGCAAGACTAATAAAGAAGAAAAGAGAGAAGAATAAAATAGATGCAATAAAAAATGATAAAGAGGATATCACCACCGATTCCACAGAAATACAAACTACCATCAGAGAATACTATAAACAGTTCTACACAAATAAAGTAAAAAATCTAGAAGAAATGGATAAATTCCTGGACACATACACCCTCCCAAGACTAAACCAGGAAGAAGTTGAATCCCTGAATAGACCAATAGCAGGCTCTGAAATTGAGGCCATAATTAATAGCCTACTAACCAAAAAAAGTCGAGGACCAAACGGATTCACAGCTGAATTCTACCAGAGGTACAAAGAGGAGCCGGTACCATTCCTTCTGAAACTATTCCAATCAATAGAAAAAGAGGGAATCCTCCCTAACTCATTTTATGAGGCCAACTTCATCCTGATACCAAAGCCTGATCATCTAGATACCATCATCCTGATACCAAAGCAGAGACACAACAACAAAAAAAGAGAATTTTAGACCAATATCCCGATGAACATCGATGCAAAAATCCTCAATAAAATACTGGCAAACCAAATCCAGCAGCACATCAAAAAGCTTATCCACCATGATCAAGTGGGTTTCATCCCTGGGATGCAAGGCTGGTTCAACATACGCAAATCAATAAACATAATCCAGCATATAAACAGAACCAAAGACAAAAACCACATGATTATCTCAATAGATGCAGAAAAGGTCTTTGACAAAATTCAACAGCCCTTCATGCTAATAATAATCAACTCCTGTAATCCCAGCACTTTGGGAGGCTGAGGCGGGCAGATAACGAGGTCAGGAGTTTGAAACCAGTCTGACCAACATGGTGAAACCCCGTCTCTACTAAAAATACAAAAATTAGCCTGGCATGGTGGTGTGTGCCTATAATCCCAGCTACTCAGGAGGCTGAGGCAGGAGAATCACTTGAACCTGGGAGCCAGAGGTTGCAGTGAGAGGAGATCACGCCACAGCACTCCAGCCTGGGCGACAGAGTGAGACTCCGTCTCAAAAACAAAAACAAACAAAAAAACCCCAAGAGAACAAAAACAACTCAGCCAACATCTGTTTATTTTAGACCACAGTTATGTGCAAAACCAAGTTTCTATCTTCACAATTAATACTATAATTCTACAGTCACACACGTTTATGTCACCAGAATGCAGGGCAGACAGATGACTGCTAAATAAACCTGGAAGAAGACGATGTTAATATGAACTGGGGGAAGCTGGGAAGCTTTGGTGCTGAGGTGGCTTTTGAGCCAGGTCTTGGAAATTGAGCAAGTTTCAAGTAGTAAATACTGATGGGAAAGGGCAATCTTAAAGTTGGTGGTTAAAAAGTGAAAAAGGAAAATCTAATAACAAGAACAAAATTCCAGATGACATGTTTATTTTGGAGACTTAGTTAACGGGGTTAAATGAAAAGTAACCAATAGCAGAATGCTTCCAGAATTATCAATCATGCCTTAATCTGTAGTCACTAACCATATATCAAGTTGAATCATATGAAATTGCCACCTTTTTGTGCAAAAAATGGTTAATATTGACAATTTCATATAGTTCGACCAAGTATTCACTGTATTCTGAGATGTAATTCCTATACTGCATTGTTTTCCAGAATACTTGAAAAGACCAAGGATTTAATGCATGCTTGCTAACTATAAACATAAAGCCATTAAATTAGATACTTGGAGTCAGACAATTCAAAGATTGGGACAATAACCTTTGGCCCTCCACCCCCACAATATACACACACACATACACACACACACACACGAGCAAAAGTCAAGTAACTAAAGTTTGATGTAGAAAGCATACATGCTGTTTCTCATTGTATTCATTGATAGACACAGTAGAGACCATTCCTGAAGTTCTCAGCACTTGTTCAGAGAGTTTGAAAATAAGCAAAGCAAAACATGTCTTTTTCTGGTCGGTGGCAAAGAAAGACTAAATCTCTTGAGTGTGTTAAAAAAAGAGATGAGACAGGACGGCAGAGAAAAGAAGGAGGCTATGTTCTAAAATATAGTGATCAGAACCAATTTCAATGCCTTTGTTTTAGAAAAAAGAAACGTAAAATAAAAGTGACATCATATCTTCTCATGAGGTGTGTGAGTGGATTATCACCCCACACTGAGATAATGTCCATGTAAGATTAGGATGTTAGGACTCTATTAACATTTCTCTTCCTAATCTAATAGTAACTTTATTTAACTGGTTCATAACATCTTACCAATTTGCCTGTAGTGTTTTTTTGTCCCCTTTTCACGTTTACAGACACTTTTGATTTTTAATGTGCCTTTAGCCACTGATGCCCAAAATACTTATATACACAAACTATAGAACATAGGTGAGATATTTACTGGCATGCGCACGTGTGTGTGTTTGTGTGTGTGTGTGTGAGATTGTTTGGATTATCTAAAAGAGCTTTGACTTTTTTTGAACATAGATGACGCTACGACTATATTGTCAATTTCTGCACTGAAAATGACGTTGTTACATAATTTATGTTCCAGCAAATTTGCAATTTAGCCTCCATTGCTTCGGAATTGAATCTTGATATAAAAGGAAATTATAGAATTAAAGAGATAATTTTAGTTCTTATTTCATCTCTAGAGATAAGAATGACTTTAGAGGTCAGAGAAAGGCAAGTTTGAGTTTAGTTTATCCTTACCCATGGGGTCTTTTTGAAAAGGAGACATACAGAATTTAAAGGAAAGTATTCTCATTTGCACGCCATACCAGAAATTGCTTCAGGAGCAAAATGATAATTTAGAATGTTACTCTAGAAGCTCCCTCTTATAATTTCACCCTATGCGAAATGTCACAAAGGCGTGGTGTCAGTGTGGGACTGAGGTGGAGGTTTAGTCACCCAGCAAATGTAGAATTAGTGAATAGCTCCCTCAAAGACTGACGCGTCTGTTCTGCTGATACTGCACACTTTCTCTAAAGAGATTACCAGCATAATCCTAAATATTATGGGACCCGAGATATCTTATATTTGAGCGCATCAGATCCAGCATGCTGCACCTAATCCCTAACAGCTTTATTCAGTGTTTATGTAAGCTGGTGAAGTTGTATGAACATGTCGACTGTCCCTTATTCCCAGACACAACATCACTGTGTATAATTGCCACAAAAAGTAGTGAGAAACGATATTATAATTTTCAAATTTCACTTTACCAAATTTCCGTCTTTCAAATTGCTTTTTATACAAGTAGAACAATCTAATGATCTTTTGGTGATCTATACTAACATTTGAATGGAGATACTTATGGTTGTTCCATTTGTTAGCTGTGTTTCTTATACATTAATTTGTAGCAAAGGCATGTTGATGCTACCATGTAAATTGGATTGGTACAAAACATTTCTTTTCCATTTTTTAGACATTTGAATTACTTCTAAAGAGGCAGAGTTTTTTTGGAGGGCAATATTAGACGAGAAAACATTACCGAAAACTAGGAATTACTAAGCATAACACCAGGTATTCTACTGTAGGAATTTTTTTTTTTAAACTACAGCTTTCATTTGGGATACTCATTTTAATTCTACTAAAATTTAAGTGGAGAAAGAGAAATATCTGGTTCTCTTTGCAAAAAGCGAAAACACATTTGCTCATATAGTTCATTTAAAAAGTGAATTTTTTTTGTGTGTGTGTGTATGTGTACATAAACCCCAAAAATCGACCACTATGTTTTATATAATTTTACAGTAGAAGATAACTTCATGTTTTTTTAAACGCAAAATCAGAGGAGAAAGAAACATTTCTGTTCACCTTTGAGCCCCTGCTTATTGTAATTCAGACCCAAAGAAGATTAAGTACATAGACGTTAGTATGTCTAGTGTTATTAATTTCTAAACAATAGCAGCAACAATCCTGAGTAAATCTGTCAGTAGCAAGGATAAATACTTAAAGACTCCATTGATGTCAGAAATGCAATCTGCTGGTTATAGCTTATTTCACCAATAAAATCTTTAAATGCATATATTTTGAAATTGGTAATTGCATAGAAACAGTATTTACTTTTTTCCCTGCAAATACAAGCACCAGGAAGCTATAAGCATTGTGAAAAGATGTGATTCTGAGTTTATATATTAAAGGAGTTCTAGTTTGATAAGTATCTTTTTTGAACAATGCAGTGTCTATATTATTTGAAACAATTTTATCAATTTACATTTTAATTTTTCCAACTGTGGTGCATTGCTATCTAGTACTAGCAAGGAAATGACAATAAATCATTTTACACTGAAATATTCTTAAAACCAGTGCTCCAAATTTGCCTATGTTGTGAGATAATGTGTGTCTAGGGAATTATGCACTAACTTGTAAAAAATTTTGGAGAAAAACTGAAATGTAATTCATCTCATTGTTAATAATCATTCAACCAAATAGCTATTATGTTTGAAAATATGTTTCTTAAGTATGATAAAGCATCTGGTGTCATATATATAAATCAAATGGATTTTTTTAAAACTTAAAAGAGTAAAATGACTATGATAGCAATGCCGATGACCAAAATCAAAGCTACAAAACTGTGAGAAAGATATTCATATGATTAACCTAATGTTAGTATAATGTGGTGGATAACTACTTGAATTTAATCTCAAAATTTATGCATTTGGTAGTTCACTCCAGGATATGACAGTATTTATATATAAATATCTTCTCCAGTGTAAAATTAAGCCTGAGTGACTTGTTTCACTATATACATTCCTGAGTCAGAAAATATTGTATTGTTCCCACACCTAGCTATCAATTTATTTTGCTGAGAGCTTATAAATGCTTACTTCCTTGCCTGGGGGATGGTCCATACAGTTAAATGTCAGAAGAGAGAAGAAAATGTAAAACTCACCAGTGGCGTCAGCTTTAGTTTTGAGCTGGTTCTCACACATTTTGACGTAGCAATTAAAAAAGTCTAACTGAAAAATATGACACTTTTCACTGGGGAGGTCTGAAGACTGCCCCTGCGTTAACCCACAACTACAGTCCTAACAGACTGCATTAATGAGATTAAATGAAAGAGGAGTTAAAGGCATCAACGGCTCCATTTCATTAAGTAAGGGTGAAAGGCTGCTCAGGCGCTGAAGGTGGGAGGGAGAATATCGGTTTTTCTTTTTGATGCTACTTATTCGCTAAAGAATGCAGCATTTGCTTAATAGCAATCAGCAGCTTCAAGATGTTCCCACCCCCAAATTATACAGATACATATAATTTCTGCACTTAAATTCCCCTTTGTTTTCATCCTGTTGGAAACAGATTTGATATGCATATGGCATGTAACAAAAGTTATCCCTGTGACTATAAAAGTACAACATAAATTTTCTTCAGAATTAGTTTGTCTCAAATTATTTTGGATGAAGGATTGCATCAAGGTATTACCATGTTCCTATCCTGTCAGATATTGGATCACAGTTGTCTATGAAGTAGTTAATACAGCAGAGGAGCATTTTAGAGTCTAAGAAAATACGCATACCTAACAGGAGTAGCAGCAGCAAGAAAGCGTGAACACCAGTGTAGAGACACCACCAGGTGACCTCACCCGGCCCCACACCTGAAGTCTAAAGTAACTTCATTTCCCCAGTGCGCCCTGGTGCTCCCACTTGCAAGAATGATGAAGAAACGAAGACAGAAATTTCTGATCCTCGCTAAGAAGGCTAAATATATGAATAGGTAAAAATTGCGTTAACTTCCATGGGAACAAAATATGTTCTTTATATGAAAGCAAAATGCCTACATATGTATTAGCTTTATTTAACTTTACTTAGGGTTGCTCAATTGCTTGCATGATGAATCTCAGATCTTTCTCTTTGCTCTTCTCATCCCCTACCCCCTTTGACAGCTCTTGATTTCTTTCCACTAATCACTTATCACAAACATTTTTCTTCTTAAGTTTTTAAAAATAAATTTTATTATGTATATTTAAAATATACAACATGATGTTACAGGACACATGTATTGTATGTAGTAAAATGGCTACTATAGTGGAACAAGTTAACATATCCATCATCTCGCATAATTACCCATTCCCTCCTTGTGACAAGAGCATTTAGTCTACTACTCATTTAGTAGAAAATACAATACACTATTATGACAAATAGCTTCTTCTTTTTTTTTTAAAATAAAGAGATTGTCTTTAATTTAAAAAAAGTGGTATTTGATATGAAACAAATCATAACATACAAAAAGGTATAAAGGGAAAATTTTAATCTCTTTGCATGAGCCCCACCCTCAGCCCTCAGTACTACCCCAATGAGTTACCGACTGATGTTTCCTTGCTTTTTTTTCAGAGCAAGTCTATGCATATGCAACCATGTGTGTTGGTGGGAGTGTAAATTAGTTCAGCCACTGTGGAAAGCAGGTGGATATTGCTCAACTTCAAACAGTACTACCATTGAACCCAGCAATCCCATTATTAGGTATATACCCAAAGGAAAACAAATCATTCTACCAAAGACACATGCACCCATGTGTTCATCACAGCTTTATTCAGAATAGCAAAAACATGCAATCAGCCCAGATGCCCATCAATGGTGGCTTGGATAAAGAAAATATGGTACATATACACCATGGAATACTACACAGCCATAAAAAATAATAAAATCATGTCCTTTATAGCAACGTAGATGCAGCTGGAGGCCATTATCCGAAGTAAATTAACACAGGAACAGAAAACAAATGGTTTATGAACCCTCCTTTTGTTCCTGTCTTCTCTTAAACGTCTCCACTTTTTCCTGGCTTACATTGTAGTAGAACTGCTTTTTGATGGGGAGAAAGGCAAGGGGTGGACAGGAGGCTGGGAAATCCATTCAAGATTATTTTCGGCATGGTAGAGCTGAACTTAGTGGTCCATAGCTGTGGATGCCCACTGGGATAACCCAGAGACCTTAAAAATATTGATGTCCAGGGATTTCCTTCTTACTCTCATTGATTTGTTTGGTGGGTGGGTTGGGGGGAGCTGGGCCAAGGCATCTGGAACTTTAAACACTTCTAAAGTAATTCTAATGGGCAGCAGGGACTGAAGACCCTTGGAATGGTCCTCAGAATCAACGGAGACATATGGCATAGATTGCTGACCCCAGCAACTACTGAGTCAGAATCTGAGGAGGGGTATGGGGATCTATATTCATAAGCACTTAGGTATTCGTTATGATTAGATACATTTGGTAAAAACTTTAGCAAAGAATCTTGGGCTTTGAGTTAACACATCTGGTTGTCACTTCTTGGGTAAATTACTTAACTTTTTGTACCTCAGGCTACTCATGTCTGAAATAGGATTGTAACACTTACTCATTAAATCATAAAAGGAGTAAATGTGAAAGTGCTTAATATTATGTCTGAAACACTTGGGAATCAGTAAACGTAGTTCAATATGAATCTTTATGCCTTTGCTCATTGTGGCGATATGCATTTTGGCTGTTGACTTTGGTTATCATTCATTCATTCAATATTTATTAATTAATTCATAAGTAACTCCCACCATTTGTACTTGGAAATAAATATGAGAAAGCTCACAGTCCAGTGTGTATTTAAATCCTATGGATTTAATCCTATTTGATTGTTTTCATTGTAATTGTTAGTTTTCTGTATTATACAAGAAATAACATTCTAACTTAGAAGATCTGTAGGTAATGAGGATAAGTAAGAAAACCATTTAAGAACTTCTTTTTTTTTGTCGGAAAGAAAATCGATTTGGGGGATATCAAATATTTGATGTGTTATAGTTCAAATGTGCAGACAGACTTGTTCCCTGTGAACTATTTAAAGGTTATTAAATATTAACTTGAGTAAATGAAATTAGTAGGCACCCTTCACAGGGTGCTGAAAGCCAAATATTAGGCATAGAAACTTATACATCTTTATGTCTCCTGAGCCTTGATAAAAATCCAACTCCTGCTCTTGCAACCAGGAAGTGGGTACAAAAGAGCATCAAAGGAGAATTAATAGCATCTTGATGCAGAGTATGCTGGTTGCCTAGAAACAAAGGGCAGAGTTGGAGATAGGAGCTCAGATAGGAGGGGTGGATCTAGCCTGTGTTCAGGAAAAAAGGAGGATGGCTGGTATCTCTCTAAAGTTTCAGTCTTATCACATCACCTTCCTTATCAAAAACTTTTCAGCCCTCTAGGTTCCACAAAACAAACCTAAGCTCCTCCTTGGCCTACCTTTCTACAACCTGGGCCAGCTCTGTCTTCAGGCACTCACCTCTGATCCTAGATCAAAGCCATCCATTCACCTGAGCCATCCCAAATGCCTCACGTCTCTGCCTTTTCATGCCACCTCTATCTCCTTCTTGAACTTCCTGACAGCCTCTCTCCACTCTGCTCCAATTACCTGCACCTAACCTAAGTTTGAAGACCCAGCTCAACTCCCACCACGTTTGCAAAGTGTCCCCTGACCATTCACCCACAGTAATTTCTGCTTACCCTGGGATCCTATGTCCCCACCACTCATTTGGTCCTGGTACTCTTCAATAATCCTGTTTATATGCTTCTCTTTCACCTTGACTATAAGCTCCTTAGGGATAAAACCCTCTCTTTATGTGTCTCCCAGTGTCTAACAAAGGGATTCGATAAAATGAATGGAGTTGGCTGGGCATGGTGGCTCACGCCTGTAATCCCAGCACTTTGGGAGGCTGAGGCAGGCAGATCACCTGAAGTCGGGAGTTCAAGAACAGCCTGGCCAACATGGTGAAACCCCGTCTCTACTAAAAATACAAAAAAGTTAGCTGGGCATGGTGGTGGGTGTCTATAATCCCAGCTACTCAGGGGGCTGAGGCAGAAGAATCGCTTGAACCTGGGAGGTGGAGATTGGCATATGTTCGTTTGCTTGCTTGCCGATGTTTAGTGGGGATGAGAGATAGTTTAAAAAGAAAAGCACTTGCCTCTTTTTATTGTTAATTTAATCATAGGTGGTTCTAAGTGTAGGAACAAGGAAGTTGAAACAAAAAAAAACTTCTCTTGATTTCCTGTTTTCCCTTAATATACAACCTGTCCCTTCATCCCCTTGATCTGGCATTTAATTGTCACTTTGAACTGTTGGTCCCAATGGTTTAGGTCTGTTTCTGTCTTGTTGGTAGATTTCATTTTGTCTCGTTAGAGATCTTAACTTTAGAGGCAAGAGGGAGTTGATTTCTCCCCTGGGTAGCTCTCCCTTGACCCCATCTCAGAGTAGGCAGCAGCTATTACGCACTTTTCACACTAACATGGTGCTTACAGCCGTCCCTAGTGTCAGAAGACATTACGCTAGGGGGACAGAAACTCCAATCACCCACCGCTGCCAAGATTCAGGGGGAAATGAGGGATGAATCCCCTTAAATAGAAGAAATGTCATAAAAAATAGCTTGATTTTATAGAACCCATCCCACGGTGGTTCTTGAAAAGTGTAGTCCCCAGACCAGCAAAGTCAGCGGCATCACTGGGAACTTGTTAAATATGTAGATGCTTAGATACCACTCCAGACCTACTGAATCAGAGACTCTGGGACTGAGCTCAACAATCTATGTGTTCACTAGCTCTCTGCATGGTTCTGAGGCATGGTCATGTTTCAGAGCTGCTGGTTTGCACCATGGGTTTTCTAGTCAGAAGGAGCTAGATTTAATAAACAGCTCTGTTACTCACTAGCTGTGTAGTCTGGATAAGTTAATTTTCAGGTGTTTCCATTTCATCATCTGTAAAATGGTGATGCTATGGTCTGAATGTGTGCATCCTCCCCAAATTAATGTGTTGAAATTCTTACCCTCAAGATGATGGTATTAGGAAGTGGGGTCTTTGAGAGGTGATTAGAGAATGAAGGCAGAGCCCTCATGAATTGGGTTAGCGTCATTGTACAAGAGGCTCAAGGGAGCTGCCCTGTCCCTTCCATCATGTGAGGACCGGGGAGAAGACTGTGAACCAGAAAGCAAGACCTAGGCACTGAATCTACTGGCACCTTGATCTTCGACTAACCAGCCTCTAGAACGGTAAGAAATAAATTTCTGTCACTTATACGCCACACAGTCTATGGTACTTTGTTATAACAGCCCAAACAAACTAAGACAGGTGGTAAGAACACCTACCTGATAGAAGTGTTGAAGAATTTAAAGTGAGATAATTCCTGCAAAGCAGTCAGTCCAGCCCTGGGCACATAATAAACATTCAATAACTTTGAGCCATTACTAGAATACTATTTTAGTGGAGAACAGAAAGTGTTCCATACTTTAAAAATCTCTGTTATTTTTCTCTACACGTTTCTCAAAACTTGGCTGCACATTAAAATCACTTGGGGAGCTTTTTAAAAAAATATCTGATTCCTAAGAGATTTACATCAGACTAATTTAGCAAGAATTTTTGGGAATTGAAACCAGGCATTTTTATTTTACAGAAGATACCAAGATCATTATGAGATACAGTAAAATCTGCTGTTGCAATGTATTATAATTAATATTGTCATGAGAAAGTGTCATGAGATTAAAAGCAGCTGAGAATTAATCATCAATAATGTGAGATGTTGTATTCATTATTTCCATGATTTTGCCCAAATTCAGTAGTACAGAAGTCCAGAGAAATGCCGAAAGTCAGGTTCTAGAGCAGGGTTTCTTATGCTTGTCATTGATATTTTGGACTGGATAATTTTTTTTCTGGGGAGCTGCTCTGTGTATTTTAAACATCCTTGGCCTCTATCCACTAGATGCCAGTGTCGTCCCTCACTTGTGACAACCAAACAGGTTTCCAAATATTGCCAAATACCCACTGGGGACAAAATAGGCCCCAGTTGACAACCACTGTTCTAGAGTTTCAGTGCCTCGACCCAAATCCAGGCTTTACTATGTAACAGTATGATTAGTGCAAGTTACTTAATCCCTCTGTGCCTCAATTTCTTCTGTGAAATAGAGATGAAAATCATACCCAACTGATAAAGTTCAGTTTTGCTGTTTGAGAAATAAAAGAGAAAATGCATATGAAGCACAGGTGACAGTGTCTGGAACATGGTAAATATTCAGTAAATATCAGCTATCAATTATATGTTTATTGATAGTCTTATTTTGATTCCATTCACTGAAAAAAATCTTCTCCTGAAGTCTTTACATTGAAGCCATGTATCCTTCTGGAGGCAGTACGGGTCATTTAAAAAAAAAAAAAAAGAAGCTGTGTGTCCATTCATTAATTCGTCCTTTGAGTTGAGAATCAGAATACCAACTACTCATTACCTCCTAGGGTCAACAGTTGGTAGGTGACAAAGAAAAAGGCAAGGGTGAAAGGATGTGTCAGAATTAGAAAAGGGTTCTGTTTCTACACTTCTCTAGCTATGCAATGCTGGGAAGTTACAGCTCCTCAGAACCATTGTTTCCTCATTTGTAAATTAGGAAAAATAATTACTATTTTGTGTATTTGTTATGAGAATTGAATCAGATAATATATGTGAATGCACTTAAGCCAATATCCTGGTATATAGTAGGCACTCATTAAACATTTAATTCCATTAAAATTATAGATGAGAGCATAGAAGGAAACAGTGTGGGAATAATGTGGGTGTATCTGTGTCTTTCTGAACTTCGTATGACATCATTTCATCTGAATTGATGAGTAAGCAGTGAAAAATATTTTTTCAATCATGACAGCATTTTGTTCTGTCAAATCTGCATTGGCAAAATGTATCTGAAGGGTACTTACTAAAATTCAGTATTATTAATGTAGTCAATTCTTTAGAAGGCTAAAAGAATGGGTTAATCTGTTTACAGTTTGGCAAATGCATCATTTGTGCTATTGAGCACTAATTATTTTTTAACAATTCACTAAGAAACTTGAGCAGTTTAATTTTTGTGCAATGTAGAATAGGGATTATTGCTTTAATTAGTAGTAAAATTATTCCGGTGACTGGGTTTGCAAATATCTTAACTTTGATTCAAATCCATGTTATAAAAAACCATTCACAGTTTCAAGTATTTTCCCAACAGTACTTCTATTTACTTTTCATCAAAGGGAAAGTTACACAGATAATAAAGTGGAAAACAAAAAAACTAGCGATTTTCTTATTGGATGACATTAGGAGTAGAACCCAAAATTCAAACAGCAGAAATCTTGCGCCCTGATTGCTCATTTACTAATATGTTTCCCAGCTTCTTTCCAATATTTTTTACTTTAAATCATAAGAAAACAAGAATGACTTCACAATATCATGTAAAATAGAGTCTTTCTGTTCCATTATATTGTATAAGTTATTAGATAGATAAAATATGTAAGGTAGGTTTTGGGGAATAATTTTTGTTTGCATAAAAAGTGCTAAACATTTTTATATTAAGCAAACATCCCCTAACTCAGTAGAAATCGAAGCTATTTAGGAATAGAGATCCGGACATTAGAAAAAGACTGTAACAATCACTTCTTAGATTTTGACATTTGTTCATTTACCAAATACCTCTTTGTTGAGTGGATATTCTAGTACCCGAGTTAAGTACCTCACTTCATGGAGCTTTCAGCCCATAAGCTTATTGTGCAGGAAGAGAAATAGACTTTCCTGGTTCTCATTCAGCATCTATTCAACAATGGGGAGTTCAGCACGTTGCAAAACAAGTTCCCCTGTTGCATTCTCCTGCAACCAATTACGATTCCCTCCAGCCCATATGTAGGTAGTATGCCCATAAACCTTGCTAAAATAAAAACACAATTTCTGTGTTGCTTCGTTGATCTTATCAGTATAGTAAACCCTATCAGAAATGCTATGAGATGAGTTTGTCATTACGTAATATCTGGTACACCCAAGATGACTACCAATGATACCACTTTACTTCCCAAGTCGTAAGGCTCTAGTCAGTAATTCGTCCTACAGCCATGGTGTAGAGTGTCTATAGTGTCTGCAGTGCATGTGTGTCTATATGAATACGTGTATATATGTATATAGATATACTTATGTACATATGTATACACTTGTGTGTGTATGTATTATACAAATAAATATATATACAGTATAAGCATGTATCTATGTGAAACGCATCTTTGTCTGCTTTTGAATGTAGGACATTTCAATGATTTCTAACTTCTGAAACGTTTTCATTTATCCAGGAATCACAAAGATTGCCATCAAAGAAGAAACACATCTGTAGTCCCCCAATATACCTTTCATCTGGACACTTATGCTTAAGTAAAGTGGCAAGCCTCACCGTTACAACCCTCAACTCAGTGGTGAGCTTCAGTCCTGCCTTAATGATGTTTGTTCTACCTCCTTGCAATCTGAAGTCATTTCCCTGAGAGGAGGAGAAACCATTCAAAAAAATAGACAAAGAAATTGATAACATAAGAATCTTTCCCAAGGGATCTTAACTTGGAAGTTGACTTCAGATAAGTCCCTTCAGAAGCCCATATATGATGAAGACTTCTGTTATTTGGTGTCATGGGTGAAGGTAGTAATTTTGCATGGTGCTGAATATGCAGCATCACAGGATGAGCTTTGATTGTTTTAATCCAAGATACATGGCTATAAGCTGCTGCACCCGGGACCTATATTATTACACATTCGTGCATGGGTTTCATCCGTGCTAGCTCAGAATTTTCTACCAAAACCATTCCTATCTCTCATGAGTCTGGTCTTCCATTGTGGTTATCACAGCAACAAGAACAACAACAAATAGAATAGCTGCTTCTTTATAAACATTCGTACTTTTTAACCCTAAATGTGTAGGTTTGGTTCATTTATTGCTATTCTTTAGATCCCATTCTGTTTTTTTTCTTTCTGTACAAAGGCACCAACGACATGTACTCATTTACATAAGAACACAACAATCCTGTCAGAAAGAATACAAGTATAGTCATTAAGGTTAAACCACCTCAGCTCTGTTCCAAAACCAGCAAGAGAGTTGAGTTTCTCATCTTATATCTTCTAAGGAACATATTCACCGGGAGACAGCTTAACAACCAACTACAGTAAATTTACTTAAAAATGTAGAAAAGTCCAAGAATGGTAGCATTATCTCTGTGTGCAGCCCAAATTTGCATTCGTTGAAAGAAATTTGTCCCTGAAGTATCTTACAAGGTAGAACTGCGTACAGTTCTTTTCCCTCTCTCATCCTGGGACATCTCGCAGCCAACCAAAATCATGAATATTTTACTGAACAGAGTGAGAAACAAATGAGGGATGTGAAGCCATATGAACAATTCACATTGCCAAACTAAATGCGGACTTAGCGTCATTGAAGAACTACATCTTTCTAACTCAAAAGTGAAAACAGGAGTTTAGTTTACTTAAAGGTAAAAGCAGAAAATTCAGAGAGGCAACCAAAGGCAAATATATAATGCCATTCATTGTCTTCATTTTCTGATCTCTCCAGGGTCCATAGAATTAAACAGTAGTAATAGCTAGCATGGGTTGAGAACATATTACAGTAGGTGCCAGGCATTGTGTTAAGATATTTAAATGCATTATCTCATTTATTTAATCACAACAACTCTGGGTGGTAGATGTTAATACTCTCAAGTAACTGGTGAAGAAACTGAGGCACAGCAGGGCTAAGGAATGGAACTTTAGAGTGGTGATTCTCCACATGTGTTCCTCCAATGAGTAGCATCAGTACCACTTCCTGCTCCTGTGTATTTGTTAGAGATGCCAATTCCCTGACCCACCTCAAACCTACTGAGATGTGGTCCAGGAACCCTAGGAACGAAAATTATAGCAATCTGTGTCTTAAAACATCTCCAGCCTGATTCTAATGCTTGCTAACATCTGTGAAGAATGGCTTATATTACATAATTAATAAGGTGGATCCATGTCTGTTTGAGCATTGAAGCCCGTTCTCTAAATCATGTACACTATATATAGACTCGTTTACAAAGGTGAGTGAATTTAGAGCATTTCAAGAAAGACATACTTTTTAATGTTTAAGTATTAAATATTGATATTTCTTCTATTTGAGGAAGTCTTGAAGAATTGTGCTTCCAACCCCCATATTTTCAGTAGGGCTAGGTGATCTTTGCCAACAAAGACAAACTACATATTACACAAGCCTTTTCCTCTTTAATCTAAGGAGCAGACGGACACTGGGTCACCCCCTTGCTAGGAGAAATTTGGTGGCTACCATGGTAGACACACCGCCTATACTGTGGAAAATACAGTATGTCACTGTTGTTGAAGTTTAAATTCCCCAAAAAGGCCTCTGTTGGGATACTGCTGGTCCATAGGAGGCTACTGACCAAAAATACCATGAGTTTTTGGTTTGAAAATCTATCTACAATCCTCCTAACCCTCATGAAATTTGACTGCCTGCCGTAAATCTGTGTTTCTGAATGAGAATTGTCACTTGTTTTTTCTTTCTACCTTTTAATCACAGACATTAGGCTGGGTTGGCATTTTCATCATTACCATTTTTACTTATTATCATTAATACCTATGCTATACTTAATGTTGAATGTTATTTCGGGACTGAATGAAAACATATTAAACTCTGGTTTCCCTGAAGAAAGAAAAAAGTACGAAGAGAAATACATATGCACAATGATCTCTCTCCTTTTCTTTCTAGTATGGAGGGTTACTACATAAAACTTGGGGGCTTACCCTATTTTATCAGAACAAATGAAAAAGTACTGAATGTGAATACAATTTACCGAATGTAGTAGCGTTTGCATTTCCATTTTATTTACTTTTTGTTTCGTATACCTAATACTTACCAGTTGTTCAAGTTGCTGTCCTAAGTACCCTTAACTGGTAAATGAAAATTATTTTCAAACTGCTTGAAAAGCATTATTAAAATATAGCTGCTTTGGAGGTCAACAAAGCCTGGGGAATCTTCAGTGATAAATGTCATATCAAAGACTTAAAAGACTTCTTCTTCTACCTTATTTAAACAATTTATTTTTTCCTGGGCTGAGATAAAAATTGCCAAGTAGAAATAATTGCTATTTAACACCACTACACTTACTAACAAATAATAATTGGGTGATCTAGATAAATAAATGTTGAATTATTGTCTTATGGTTGAAAATTAAGGGCTGTATCCCAATGGCTAAAGAATTTTTCAGATGAGTGGGAACATTTTACTAAAGAACAATATATATTTTCAACTCTGTGATAAAAACACTCATAGAATGAATAACCCAATTTGCCCATGCCCTTGCAACTAATGGGTCCAAGAATAGTTAATGCTGGGAATGTAAAAATGATCTTCTGTTTGCTAAAGGCAGTTGATGGGTGATGTGTTGAATGCACAGCTGCCTTAGGTATGTTTTAGAAAAGTGCTTATTCTGATTTTCTGAAAAGAGATTAAATGGCCTTGCCAAGGAGTTTATATTGCTTAGAGTATAAAAAAGACAGCTTCCTTAGCATACCTCAAAACAGGTAAGGATTCAAATAATATTTACTCAAAAAATGAATCAACCTGTGAATTAAGACCTCATCAGCATTGGATATATCCTGCCCTATTTGAGATTCTAGATCATTAGTTTAGAAAATAATAGAACATTTTTAAAAGAATTGTGTTCTATGTAAATTATAGGGATATGAGAAAAATAAAATAATATTTAGTGCTTAAGCTACATTTCTATATACAAGAACATAGTACCAGCTTGCACTGCTCTGTTCACATGGAATGGAATAAACTTCTCTCTCCTCTTTCCTTTTAGCATAATGGTTAGGATGATGACACTCAACCTTTTAAAAAAATTATTACAGCACACTTAAGCAAGGCAAAGACCTCACAGTCTGCCTACCCCACCAATTATCACTGTCTAGTGGATTTCCAGCTCTCTGTGTGTCACACAGGCGAAATAGCAACTTTACAATGTGTTATGTTAGCCTGAACCCTTGGTAGAGTGATTTATTAGAGCATCTATAAACTATATAATAACATGTTCATTTTGGTTTGTGAATACCAACATTTTAATAACTCCTAGTAATCAACTAAGTAAGTTACTAGTGAATTGGTCCTTATTCTTATATAAAAATGAAACTCAGCAGAATAATTATTTGTGTATTATAAGACCTGCTATAAGGACTTGTGATAGCTAATTAGAATCTTGCCTGGAGGAATTCATGATCCTCCCAGTGGACTGAGACTGAATCTTCGAGAAACACCAGTTTGTGGCATGAGCTTTGGACTTGTACTCATGTTATGACTAGTCCACTTAAGAGATGCATCCTTAGTCAACAGAATCAACCTCTCTGTGTCCCACTTTCCCCATTTATCAAACTGGTGCCATGATTCCTTCCTCATGTTTGGCAAATAGAAAGCGGTGAGCAGATAGATGGTGGTTACTACTGAGCCTCATCCTATAGCTGAGCTCACTGCCACTGCATCAAAAAGAGCTGCAAAAGCCCAGACATGATGAGTGCCTGTGTTTTCTTCATCACTGGAGGCTGGGCATCCTTTCCGAGAGCCACTACTGGGCTTGTGCATGTTTTGGGGTTGAGTACCTGAAACTCTTCTGACTTGGCAGATCATGTACCAAATAGAGCTGTCCCGACAGACCATGCATTCCTTCCCCTAGAAGCTAGTTCTTATTCCCTACAATTCCAAGACAGGGAAAATCACACCTACTGATTAATTCAGCAATAAATTCTTACCAAATGCATACTAAATGCCTGGGCTTATACTCATTTACACTAGCTAGTTATCCAGCTAACAAGTTGCTTGTTATTTTGGGAGAACATTATAAACATTATCATTCTTATACTAATTATAACAGCAATAATTGTTACCATAAATAATAATACTTTATATTTAAATGGCACTGTACATTTTTAATTTAAATTTTTTCACCATTTATAAATGAAACCAATTTATACAGTGAAGAATTTCTCTACAGAGCAGAAAGAAAGGCATTCAATAGCCAGATATAGGGAAAGACATTGCCAACTAAGTACAGGATTTCTTTTGGGGGAGAAAGGTGCTATATTACTCAAGAATTGTTAATTTTCTTCTCCTCTGTGGGTACGGCTCAGTTCAAACAAAATAGCTTAGGGACATAACAGTCCATTAGTAAGGTCAGCTGCCAAGGACAGATAGTCACTTGTCATCATGTGTATCCTGTTATCATTAGGGCTTTAGAACCGAACACTGCGTTAAGCATTTCTCAAATACAAATCCAGAAGTCCTTTTCTCACTATCAGAATGTCCACCTCTGCTGTTTTCATTTAGTACCATACACAGTGCCAAAAGGTATCATACATGCATCTTTAACATTTATTCTTTAAAACAACAAGACAGGATTCCTTCATTTAGTCATTGCTTGGAAAATTATTAAGTGCTTGTGATGCTTCCGGTCCAGAAACTCATTAAACAGTTTCTATAACAAGTTTTACATCTTGGGATTTTGATCTGAGGGAAAAGCACAAAGTTTTGGCAAAAAGGTCATTGTGGAAGACATTTTATTCAGCCTGGGGAGACAGTGCGTGAGGGTTGTCTCCCAAGGTTTGTGATGTTTCCTCTAAGCACAATGAGGGCAGTGGTGTTGATGGAGGACCTGGATGGAAGTAAAATGTGCCATGATGACATAGTGGGGCCCCTGGCTCAGCACGATGGAGGGCAGGAAGTGTCGGTGTGGGACTGGCCAGCACACCGTTCTGCTGACCGTGTGAGAAGCTAAGTTCAAGGTCTACTTTTGCTTTTAAGGTGTTTCCTTGTCACTGTAGCCAGTGTCAAAATTAAGAAGTTGCTTTGCTTGTTCAACTCATCTCTTCTAGTGGGTGAGTGAATCTCATCTAGGCTGAGAAAAAGGAAAACTCATTCACTTCCATTCACCCCCTAAAATACAACCAGCGACTAGGAATTTGGAGGGCAAGTGCCCGCATGACTACAACTCCTTATTTCTTTTGCTCTTAATCAGAAGGTCTCTATAGACAGGTGGGCAAATAGGATTTCTAGCAATGTCCCACGGTAGGAAGTCCTTCTATATGGAAAAATTTGGAAATCTCACAGGAAGCTTTGTAGTGAGAAATCATAGAGAATTGAGTAGTAATCTTTTTTAAAGTTCCAAATTTAATGTGGTGCCCTTGAGGAGAACTTTTATTCACACATGTTAGAAGTTGTTTATGCATAAAGTATTTCTGATATGATAAACAAGGAACTGGTAAAATTGATTGCCTTGGGGAGATGGTTAGGCATGTGAGGGGAAGATATAATTGAAAACCTTCTCTACTACTAAAATATTTTATATATATATATAATTCAAATATTCTCTATGCAAAATTAAATTAAATTAAAATTCAAAATAAAAAACCACAATTGTTAAAAGATTACTTTTAGTGGATATGTAATATTTCTTCATGTAATGTGCCTTAATTTATTCAAATTTTTTCGTAAGTGAATATTTAAGTTGTTTCTAAGCTTCTTTTCTCTACTATAGATTGCACATGTCTGTTTACTTCTCTTATTCCTAGAAGAGGAATAGCTAAGAAAAGGAGCATAATTATTTTGAAAGTTCTTTGAAACATTGCACATTGCATGAGCATGCCTATCTCATGCCTCTTACTAACATTGAATATTATTATTTTTAAAAAATAGTAATTGCTAATGTAATAGGTGAACAATGGCCTCTTGAAAACTTCATGTTATAATACAATAACATATTTTACTCCGGATTGCCTTCTACCTGCCATTTAACATGAATTTTTGGCTTTTATATGTTTTGTATCAAGCATTAGTCTAATAGAATTATAATTTTAAAGGGAAATCTGCTCAACCCTAGATAGAAGTCGTCTGTAGATTGCCCATAATTTTGGTAAACTATGCATTATTTTAGATATTGCTGGGTAAAGAATAGAGCTAATTATCAATGTAGAAGATGTACTGATAAAATAGGACTTATACTTCAATAAAAAATTTTGTATATTAATGTTGTTAACTCTAAAGCCTTTGAAATATTTTAATATCTTGGTATCTGAGTCTATCTCAGTAAGAAAACTATACCAAATCTAGCAGGAGACCATAAACTCAGTTCCTTAGTTTATGTTGGGACCAGCTGTGACTCAGAGGATGATCTGAAATGACCGTTGGGGATGATGGACTGTGCAGTCCATCAGTGATCCCAGAAACACCAATCGCCTCAGAAGAACTTCATGAACTTTTCTATATCTTCGTTAACTTTCAGCAAGATGGCCAAAGCACCTCAGTGATGAACAGAGAGGTTTAATTTAATTCACTTTGAATATGACCTTCACCTATAAAAAATGTTTCCATAATGTGATTAAAGACACCATCAAGTCTGTAAATACTTTTGGTCTGTCTAGTGTCCAAGATTTTTTGATCATTTATTCCTTTAAGACATTGTCTTTGCCCAGGAATTACTTCCAAGAATAAAACCACCTCTAGGAGAAATACTGCAATCTTGAATGTGAATTAGTCTTTTACGAGTCTGGAGCTTATTGCTAAGACACAGGATGGGTAAGTTTTAATGTAGCTGGGGAGAGGGACATGTCCAGAGCTGCCCTAAGTGTCATTATTGGAAACTAGTCCTTATAAGACTGCTAAATTGTTGGCTATCTGAGAGGCAGACATAAGTCTGGGCAGGAGATGGCAGCATAAAAAGGGAAGGTAGAAATTCACTAGAGAAAAATCTCAACTTCATAATTTGTCTAGTGCTAGTCCTCAAGTTTTTTACCTGGTTCTTAGCGGCTCCACAGCTAGTAGTTTGTAAAATAACTAGAATTTCTGGAATGTTTAAAGTTCATCCCATGGTCTGGCTCAATCACTATTCCTGGGCAGTTATTAGCACCCCAGAGGAAGGTCAGGTACGGGGCAGGTAAAAGAGCCAGGGCATGGAGACACAGTTCTGGCCCTGCCACGACTCAGCCTTATGACCTTGGGCACATCATTGAACCTTACTCCTCAGTGTAGCTAATTATGTATTGCTACATGGTTACAATGTGGTTGGTGGTATAAATTGAAATATTGTATTTTTAAAAGTTTTGTAAACATTTTAGCACTTACAAGGCCTTTTAAAAGACCATGCTAAATACAACACAACTCTAGAATGAATGTTATTGTTAGTATTACTACTATTAGTAAGGATTCTCTGGGATTGAGTGCTCTTTGGGGACAGCAGAGGAAAGGAGATAGTAGATAGCATTCAAAATGTTACAAAATCTGTGGGCTTGTTTTAATTTTTTTAAATGTGTCTATATTATTCATTCTGATTGAAGTAATTTCCATATTTTTGACCTTAGAGGCTGTTGAATAATAATTAGCATTTCAATTTGTGGCATTTTTTTCTGGTGGAAAGACTGGAGTTGGGAGTCCAATGTCTTGCTATACACAAGACAACAAGCCTATTTTTACTTAATTACATAGGTATGTGTTTAAGAAGTATGGTCCAAAGGGTGGAGTGTGGGGAGAATGGGGAAATATTAGTCAAAAGGTACAAAGCCTCTGTGCTATGGTTTGAGTTTGTCCCCACCAAAACTCTTGCTGAAATTTTATGTCCATTGTGGCAGTGTCAGGAGGTGCGGTCTAGTGGGAGGTGTTTGGGTCATGCAGGTGGATCCCTCATGCATATCTTGGTGCTGTTCTCATGGTCGTGAGAGAGATTTAACAAGTTATTGAGGGAATAGACTATTCATGAGAGAGGGGATTGTTGTAAAGTGAGGTTCCTCTTCTGGTTTGGTCCTCTCTTTGCGTGTGTCTGCTCCTCCTTTGACTTTCTTTGCTGTTATGATACATCATTAAAGCTCTCACCGGAAGCCAGGGACATACCTTTGGACTTTCCTAGCCTGCAGAGGCATGAAATAAATAAACCTCTTTTCTTTATAAACTACCCAGCCTCAGGTATTCTGTTGTAGTGACACTAAACAGGACACTCAATTAGGAGGAATGAGTCTGATTATTATTATATCAATTGCACAGCATGCTGAATGCGGTTAACAAATGAGTACTGTATACTTCAATATTGCTAAGAGGATATTTCTTAATGTTCTCAACACAAAACTGTGAATTAGTATAATATTCCACGTTGTATTTGGAAATCATAACACAACTTTGTACCCACAAATATATACAACTATAAACCATACTTTGTCAATACATAATTAAAAAAAAAATTTAAAAAAAGTACAGCCCAGTTGGAAAAATGTGTGTGGGTCCAACATGCTGACCCACTCCGTGGCTGAAGGAGATTCGGTTATGATTGCTCTTTTTCTCTGAACTGCAGATCGAGAGTGCGCTGTCATGATCTTCAGAGGGGAAGGAATGGTAGATTTTGCCCAGTGTTTGGAGGAAAAACAGAACCTAAAAAAGATGATCTCCTAGTAGGTTGTCTAGGAATCACAGACTTTGAGATAAAGTGGCCTTAGAGGTCATTAATCTACTGCTCTTCACCTCCAACACCCAGGGCCCCAATCGATTGATGGGCAATTGACACTCCACGCCAAGAGAGTGAGTTCAAGCTGCAGATGAGCAGAGTCCAATACAAACATAATGCAAAATATACATGGAATTCAAATTTTTTCTAGTAGCCACGTTAAAAATGTAGCACAAACAGCTGAAAATAATTTCCTTAATGTAATTTATTTAATCTTATCTATCAACTATTATCATTTCAGCATGTAACTAATATAATTTTTTTTTTTTTTTTTTTTTTTTTTTGAGACAGAGTTTCCCCCTTGTTGCTCAGGCTGGAGTGCAATGGCACTATCTCGGCTCACCACAACCTCCGCCTCCCAGGTTCAAGTGATTGTCCTGCCTCAGCCTCCGGAGTAGCTGAGATTACAGGTGCCTGGGGCCATGCCCAGCTAATTTTATATTTTTAGCAGAGACAGGGTTTCTCCATGTTGGTCAGGCTGATCTTGAACTCCCAGCCTCAGATGATCCACCCACCTTGGCCTCCCAAAGTGCTGGGATTACAGGCGTGAGCCACCACGCCCAGCTACCAATATAAAATTATTAAGACTTTTTACCTTCTTTTTTCATACTGTATTTCCAGTATGTGTTTTGCATTTGGACCACATCTCAACTTGTTTTCATTTGAATTTTCTCAATTTCTTTTAACGTTAAATTTTCAAAGATTGAAGTGAGACATAGTTCTGCCAAAATGATATAGTTATGCTTAATGGAAAATATTTTAAATCGCTTTGATATGTAAATTTAATAATGTAAAAATTTCATTTATTCTGTGCATGTTTCAAGTGCTCATTCGCCCCATGTGGCCCTGTGGCTGCTGTATTTGCTGGTGCCTCTCTACATAATATTCCTTTTCAGTTATAGAGTGAAGACTTGATATTTGCAGTCTGGTGCTTGGCTTACAGGAGAAACTCAACAAATGAGTTTTGACTGACTTGAGACTAAAACTTGGGTATTCGAATTCATTTTTCAGATGTACCAGTTACCAATGATCTGGTGTTGCTCCTACTTCCTATAGAGCAGTGGTTCTCAAAGCGTTGTCTCCTGTGGAAGCATCTGCATCACCTGGGAGCTTGTAGGAAATGCAAATCCTTGGGACCTAATTTTCAGACCGACTGAGCTAGAAACTCTTGGGGTTGGCCCCAGTGATCTGTGAGAACTACTGCTGTAGTTCTAAACAAGTCTTATTTTCCCTAGGGCTTTCCCTGGGAATGAAGGGATGCCGAGAGAGCAAGAGCTTCTCATTCTGCAGTGCTGTCTGATAGAATTTTCTGTGATAGTGGAAATGTTTTATATCTGCACTGTCTAATATGGTAGCCACTAGTCACATGACCATTGACCATTTGAAATGTGGCTAATGCAAATCAAGAACTAAGTTGCAAATTCGCTTTCATTTTAATTAGCTTAAATATAAATTTAGAGAGCTGCATGTGGTTAGTGGCTATCTAATTAACCTCTTTTACCAACAAGCGGGGAAAGCATGGGTTCAGTAATTGTAGTGAGGAATCATCAATCCAAACTTGGAGTGAGCTCAGGGTTAAGTCTGAGGCAGAATCTTTGAGGCAACAGCCCTGTCTTCTCCAGGGATACTCTCTGAGAATGGAGAAAAAAATGGATTCACTGAATCAGTGTGTGTTCCAAATCCAGGATTAGGGTAATCAAAATAACCCGTAGCCCATTGTTTGATTGAGACCTGTGGACTTACATTTTCTAGGTCAGCAGAAGAACCATGAAATCTCACAAGGAGGCCACGATACACAATAATCATATTTTGTATTTAGTGATTGGACAAGCTGTTCTCATCCTCTGGTCCCTGAGTTATCAGAACTGGAAGTCTATTAATTTTTTAATGACACAGGCTATCTGGCTGTGCTGATGGTGACCCTTTTTATTTGTTAATTCTCTTTTCTGAAAAGTGCTTTCTGGAGCTGACGAATCTCTCTACCTTTGCCCTGGACTCTTCATCCCTCTGCTGTTCTTGGGGGCAATTACTATGATTTCCTGTGCTTCTAAAGTACAGGTGTTTTCCATAATGACATAGAGAAAAAGAAAATGACTGGATTTCAAGGGATGAGGATGAGACAGAAAGCCCTCAGTGCTGCAGCTCTTATTACTCAAAATAAGAGTGAATTAGAAGAAAAGTGTCTTACATTTTTTGTTCAGGTCATCATGCCTTACTTAAACCAACTCAAACTCTGAGTTTCCCTGGACACAAATCATATTTGATCATGAGATTGAAGTGGGCTCTATGGAGCTGGGATGTAGCTCCTGTGGAAATTTACTAACTAAGACAGAGGGATCACACAGTTCTGTGGGACCTCTGAGGAGCCCATTGCCACATGCTTGGTAAATTAGGTGCCCCTAAAAGAGTAAATATGACCCCAAAAAAACTCCAGCTCCTCAACCTGATCCTCACCCACCTACTCTTCCCATAGAGAGGAAATTTAGTTTGTATTTAGTTGTAAATCTTAGATGATGGCTAGACCATCCTTACTTGCAAGTGGAACCAAAAAAACAACATATGATGAACAGAGGGTGTCACATAAACTGGTAAACTGGCAAAACAATTCTTTCTTTGACAAAAGGAAAGGGATATCAAGCTGTTGTTTTCAATTGCTCCACCTGAAATCTTGCCAAACGCTGTGCTCTCTCTACCTCATCGATCTAATGCTTTAATTGGCAGACAGTAAAGTCTGATGGGAAAGTAATGGTTTCTTAAATACTTGAGAATGAAAAGCAAATTAAGTTAGCACAGTGTAAAAGGCAAGTAATTACATAATGTCAATCTTGTTTTATACAGTTTAGTCTTAAACAGCATACAAAGAAAGGGCATGGTCAGGAGTGAATAAAGTAAGACTGCTTTGTTAGGTTACTTAAGCTCTGCTTACTTTTGGTGAGCCATGAGCTTCAGGGAGCCTGTCTCCCAAGTTGTCACTTTCTACTGCCTGTCCTCATGTGTACTAACCTTTGACAGGATGATCGTCATTCTGAGCCAAGGATTGGTCTCAGTTCGTAGGTATGTTTCTGAATAGGAAGATAACCTGACTGCATTATGGAACCGAAACAGAGGGTCACAGCATACCTTATGGTTCTGGGACAGTGACTCAATTGGTGAAGGCTCCCCCCGTTTTTGGCTATGTCCAAGGCTGGATTTATGGCTTCAGGATGTTCTTCATCCTTAGGGCCTGGGTTTTATCATCCACCAAAAAGGGACACCCTCAGGGACTGGATGTATAGAATAATCAATGGCATGGACAGGGACATACACGTAAAAAGGGAAGGATATCCTGGTGTCGAGAAAGATGAATTGGAACCTATAGGATAGATGAAAATTGGGATATCAATGAAGCAGCTTCCCTCCCTCCCTCCTTCCCTCCTTTTTCTCCTTTTCTTTCTTCTTTTCCTCTCAAATGAAAATAGTGGAATTTTATATGCATGTGTTTGTGTGCATGTGTGTACTCTTTACAAAAGCTTTATAGGCTGCAGCCAGAGATGTAAAGAAGAAAGTAAAACTGCAAGTAATACTATTTCCCAGAAAACAATCACTGTTAAGAGTTTAGAATATATTTTTATGAACTTTCCCTATGCATATTCCCAACTTTCTGTTTTATTCTCTGTCTCTGTGTCTCATATATATGAGTGTGATGATATAAAAAATTGTATTAAGTATACTATATCAACATATATACTACATATAGATTGTGTATATGATTTTCATATTTTGGATGCAGATAGCCCCAGTTTTGAATATGCCTTAAGGAGTAGGCAAATAAGGACTGTGGTTCTTTTGTTTGGAGCTTCCATGAGGTTTGATTGAAATAACTATCAAGGACCTGGAAATTTGGATTGAAGTATGAGAGGGGTGTGCTGACAGCTGTGAGTGCTTGGATGCATCATGGGCAGTGCTATGCAGTGTTTATACCTGCACAGCTGGTGCAGGTAATGCAAAGGTCTCACTCATGCAAAAGGCATATGGATAACTCAGGGTCCATCAGGGTGAATGTTCCTTATTTCAGTCAATTGACATTATGCTAAGTAAGTTTTATTCTTATAAAAACATACTGAAGTCTCAGCCATCCAGAATTTTATAGATGGAGCCTTTGCAAATTCCCCAAAAATACTGTGGTTGCTATTTCAAGCACCATTATTTTTCTACTGGAGGCTCTTTGCATGGAGTGCTTTCTAAAATATATTACATAATTTTTATTTTTTCTGATTATAGTATTCTGAATATGAGTTAACTTTTTGTGAAGACTCAGCTCCCTTTTCAGAACCCATTGCACTGATGTAATATATCAAGACTCAGGTCTTTTGAGGTATGTAGAAATGTTGGTGTTTACACAAAAATGGCACCAGATGGTCATGCTTTATAAGCTCTTGTGTCTTCTATTTGTAGGTCTCTGTTCCTCTATTTGCTGAGAATCTATTGCTCTTCTGGCTGGATTAGTGCATTTTCCTGCAGCAACATTATCCACTGTCCTGTCCCTTCCTTTCCATTGACTCCAATTCACCCCTTCTTATGGAGGACTTGGAATCAGATATCCAAGCTTGCTGGAATTATGTGTAATGTAGAATAAAATGGAAAAATAAAAATAGACTCAGCATAGGCCCAGCCTGATTTTACATCCCAGAAGAGTGATGAGCTTTAGGAATGAACTTTGCCATCTATTTTGGTTATTTAGAAGTTCTTCTTCCTCTTCTGTTTTTTTGTTTTGTTTTGTTTGTTTGTTTGTTTTTTGAGATGGAGTTTGGCTCTTGTTACCCAGGCTGGAGTGCAACGGTGTAATCTTGGCTCACTGCGACCTCCCCCTCCCAGGTTCAAGTGATTCTCATGCCTCAGCCTCCCAAGTAGCTGGGATTATAGGCGTGCACCACTGTGCCCAGCTAATTTTGTATTTTTAGTAGAGTTGGGGTTTCACCATGTTGGTCAGGCTGGTCCCGAACTCCTGACCTCACGTGATCCACCCGATTGGACTCCCAATCCCTTATATATGGGATTATATATAAACCCATATAATCCCTATGCTGGGATTATAGGTGTGAGCCACCGTACCCGGCCTCTTCCTCTTCTGTTTTAATCAAGTCATGGTTATGGTGCCTGACTTACAATCAGTAACAATTTGTTGAGTTGAATTAAGCAAAACTTACGGTATGTATCTTGGGAAAACATCACTAGATGTTTCAGTAATGGATGGACAAAGGGCTGTACCTGAAGATACCTTGAGTAGAAAGCTGCTGTGATTCTCATCAGCCCAAGAAACAGTCAATAGATACGAGGAAGACTTTCCTAAGGATCAGAAAGCTCCTCGCAGGCCTCCTGACGGCTTCCCCTAGCTCTCCTCATCCCTGAATCATGGTGTTTGGAATGTTCTTGATAGACTCCCAGTGCCTCCTTATCACCCACCACAGGTTTTGAGATGTGTTGCTGACCATTACTAGCCATTTGGGTCTGGCTCTTCAGATCATGTACAGGTAGTACTTGTTTTTCTCTCTGAAGTACTCTTCTTTTCATCAGCATGTAAGTCATCTATTCTAAGGCAATGGGTGGTAAAAGAAGGGTTTCTCTATGCCCTTGGCTGTTTCTTATTATCCAGTTCTATAGCAATGTCATGGGGATATTCCAAAGTACCTGGTGGCCAGCCATGTAGGAAATCTCCCAGGGCAGTGCTTCCCAAACTTAATGTATGTAAAAATCACTTTGATAAAACAGATTCTGGTTCAGTAGGTATGAGATGGGGCCTGAGAACTCGAATTTTTAATAAATCCTTCCACTCTAGGTACTACACTTTCTGTAGCAAGAAAGCAAATTCTTGTCTTATCATTCCTGAAGTTCTGCATTCCCACTGTTTATTTTTCTAGGGATGTGAGAATCCTGAAGCAGGAGATTGAGGGTTCCAAGAAGATCCAAGTGAGTATGGATGGCTATGGTCAGTTTCTGAACTATCAAACTTTGAGCCATTGTAAACAGTCATCTACTTCCTATTTTGCAAAACCAAAAAGAGAAAACGCTCCATAAAAATGGCACACTGTCAAAACAAGCAATTATCCTCTCTCTCTCAATCTCTCTCTCACTCTCACACGCACACACACCCCATACGAGCTTTCAGTAGCGTTCTAAACTTTAGAAATAATGAGAAAAATGTTTGGTAAAATATGAAAGCCAGGGTCTCTTCTACCTGTTGTACATTAATAAATAAAACATATTTAATCTATCTACTGGAATCCTTGTGATATAAACAATTTAGTGTGAATACATTTGGCTTCCAGCTGTCAGTGAATTTAGGTAAATCCAGCTTTAAGAAAAACATGTTTTATGTGAAAAACAATTCCAAATTCCATGAAAGCATCTACTTATTATTTCAATCATATCACACTAGGGCAGTAAAATAAATAATCAGACTAGTCTCCAGGATTTTATGATCTACGTCCACGTAGTATCAGCTATCCACATTAAATTAGAGTGTTTATGGCTTTGTTTTATCTAGATTATTTGCCATAAATCTGGAGTTTTCTTTTCTTTGTAACTACAGTGTGTGTAACTTTTGTGTTCTAAAATGTTTTCAAAGCGAAGGGACTCCATCTTGAAAAAGGAGTTAATGAGGAGACCGTGATGGTTTACCTGCTGAATAGACACCGATTCACACAGTGGAAAGCGGTTCATTCACATGCATAGGATATCACAGTCCCAAATCTAGACTGGGGCCGTTGTTAAAAGGCAATATAAAGCTAGTTGAATTTTAGAAGTTTCAGTCTACACTAAGGTCCTTTTTACAAAAACTCAACTAGAAATTTCAGTGCTTTCTAATGCTTGGAAGAAGGGATCTTCATCGTTACCCCTTTTCACTCTATTCAGCTGGCTCTGCTCTGAAGCTTCTTTTAAAATAACCAAATTGGCCTGGCACGATGGCTGATGCCTGTAATCCCAGCACTTTGGGAGGCTGAGGCGGGTAGATCATGAGGTCAGGAGATCGAGACTATCCTGGTTAACATGGTGAAACCCCATCTGTACTAAAAATGCAAAAGTTAGCCGGGTGTGATAGCACACGCCTGTAGTCCCAGCTGCTCGGGAGGCTGAGGGAGAAGAATCACTTGAATCCGGGAGGCGGAGGTTGCGGTGAGCCAAGATTGCACCACTGCACTGCACTCCAACCAGGGTGACAGAGCGAGACTCTGTCTCAAAAACAAAACAAAAAAATAGATTAGGAAGATTTTTGAAGTGAAAATACAAATATCTCCTAAAGGGCAACGATGTATGTCTGCAAAATCTAAAATCCCCCTTGGGGCCTTGTGAGGTCCATACAGAACCACTCTTCGGCTGGACCAGAGGTCTCACTTGATATGAAAGCATATTGTGGAAAGAGCTCGCTGTGTGCAAATCAACCTGCTTGGCATCTTATATGGATTATTTTATTCAATCCTCATGATGATTTTCATGTACAGGTGAGGAAACAGAAGATTAGAGAGGCTTAGTAAATTTCTTCAAGCCACACAATATGTATATGGCAGAAACAGGACTTACACTGAGACCATGGTACAGCATTTTAACCACTACAACTCTTAGACTATAACCCAGATGATTATATAAGTAATAAAGTATTTCTATTATAATTTACAAAGACTCGTAATTGCTCTGAAAGCAATCAGTCTGTCATCAAATGTATCTGAAAGGTTACTGTGCACCAGGCACAAACCTAGGCACTTAGAGTGGTAAACAAAAGACACTGCATTTCAGTCCAGTAGACAGTACTGCTACTCCTAGAGGTCTTAGTACTCCCAGCACTGCTGCTGCTACTACTATTATTGCTACTACTACTATTACTACTACTACTACTACAATTATTTTCACTACTGAGAGCTTACTATGTGCTCAGCAGGATTTTAAATACTTTCTATACATTGCCTCATTGAGGTAGGTAATGCTGTTATCCACATGTTACAGATGAGAAAACTGAAGTGCAGGTAAATATTAAGTAACTTGCCCAAGGTCACACAGGTAGTGAATGGAGGGGGTGGAATGTGAATTTAAGTAGTCTGACACCAAAGTCTATGTTCTTATCCACTACAGAAAGCCACTAACTATAATAAATTAATTAATAGCAAGTGTGCAAATTGCGGCAAAGAATAGGGCATGTATAACTGGAGACGCAACCTGGTGTCTGTGGTTAGAAAGGACTTCCCTGAGGAAGACCTGATGCTTGTGGTTTGGGTGGAACGCAGAACACGCAAGGCCAGCAAGCCCCTGGGGGAGGAGACCGTGGGGTTCATGTGAGGGCACATGAGGAGCCTCCAGTGACACTCATCCTGTGCTTTTTTTCCTTTTCTTTTTAAATTTTGTTTACATGAATGTGGAGACGAAACATCTAAGAGTGGAAAAGAAAACTAATATTATTTGTTGAGTTTTAGGCACTTTGTTAGCCACAGCTGTACAATAAATTATTTTAAATTATCATAACTGTCCTATGAGATAAGTCTTGGTATCATTTTAAGAATGAGGTTTACAAAGTGACTTGCCCACTGTCTCATAGGTTGAAGCTAGGATTTGCATCCAGTTCTGGTCTGGGCTCTTATCACTGACCCGTGGGGACCCTATTTGAGGAGAAAATTTGGGGCCATGGTTTGTGTGTTGGGGGAGGGAGGTGGGAACCTGTGTAGTCATATTTCAGGAATGGAAGAAATAGAAAGACACAGGAAGACACAGGAACGCACTTAAAGTTTTTTGTTCTTTTAGGGCCACAAATTCTTTTATTTAAACATTGAAACTCTCTACTTCCTTCATTCCACTTTCTGTCTTTCCTGTCTGTTTGCAAAATTACTAAATCCTTAGATTGACTCTAACTGTGGACAAATGATTCCAAGGAATATTCTGACCTAAAACATGGACAATTATTTTCAAGTGATGTTTCTGAGACGCTCTGTAATTGGACGTCTAATAAGTCCTCCCTGTACTATGCTGTGAATGTTAACGTCATGTTTCGTTTTAAAGGAAAGTTATGATTACAATAATGATTTTCCTAAGCATGAACATGAAGCCTTCACTTCTTTTTGTGTCCTTTGTTTTTTTAAAAAATCATCATTTAATAGTCATAGCCAAATCCAGAGGAGAGCAAAAAGAAATAAGAAACATTAACAGGGAAAGCAGGCCAGAGAAAAATATACAACTGTTTTCCTCAGAGGATTAAAAGATATCTTGCTTTGAATCACTTTGTACCCATGCAACAAGGTAATACATGTACTTTAGCTGACTAAACAAGATTCCATTGATAGCTTAAAAGCTCCGGTTCTTATGTAATGAATATACTATTTCATGTACTAATGGCCCGAAAAGAATGAGAAATGTTTTTTATCTTACTTTCAGAAGAAAAGTTAACTGGGTGATGAATTAAGAGTATAATACCTTGTTCTAAATCAAAGAATGCTCAACCATAATGAATGATGATCTATAATAATATTACACCATATATAATGGCATATATTAGGATGAGAGGTAGAGTTATTTCCATCAATAACTTTGGCTCTTAAAAGCATTATTTTATGTGTAGATTAAAAACATAGGTATTGATTTCTTTTAAGGCAAACATCAAAATTCATTGACCTGACTTTGCAAAAGTCAATATTTTCCTCATAAGACAGTATATCCATATGTTTACTGAACCACAGAATCCCTTTTTGTACTGTTCTACATATTCCAGATGTCTTATAGTTAAAGAATATTAGAGTCAGAAGGAAGCTTAGCTCAAATCCTTCAATTTCCAGACGAGGAAATTGAGTCTCACTGAGAGTGAGAGACTTGCCCTAATTATTACGCTTGCCCCACTATCACGCTGGTGGAAAAGCATGCTTGTTTAAATTTAGTCTACTCTTCTCGCCACCATTTCCCCCGCCTTCATTAAATATTTTGAAAACTGTCTTCTAAACACAGAGAAAACTTACTGTTTAAAAAACTCTTATGAGCAATATAGAATTCTATAACCTAAGAGCCATGTGTGAAAGGGGAACAAGAATCAAAATCTAGTGACAAATTATGCACATTTATATTGGAAGGATTTTTTAGACTAAATTCATGCCAGTTTAATCTGGTAGATTATTGCAGTAATGGCTCCCAATGTTGCACATTTCCCTATATCCACACTTTCTGGTAGTGCCTCCCACTCTGCCTTTAAAATTGGCCATGTGATTTGCTTTGGCTAATGGAACAACAGCAATCCTAAGAGTAGCAGAGATTGACATGTGAGCACACATCGTGCCTTGCCATCACTTGTTGCTCTTTGGAATGCTAACATCACATGTGAAAAAGCCCAGGCTAGCCTACTGGAGGATAAGTCATGCCAGCTGAGGCCCCCTTCCCTTGACCAACCATCCTCCCAACCCCAAACACATGTGTGAGGCCATCCTGGATCATCCATCCCTATCTGAGTCCTCAGCTCACCTCAGAGATCGGCTAAACTGACTCAGACAAGAAAAACCACCCAGCTGACCCACAGACTCACAATTAATAATACATGTTTGTTTTACAGGTTCTTAAGTTTTGGGGTAGTTTGGGGGACAGTAAGGCTATGACTGAAAAACATAGAGAACAATATATAAAATAGGCAAGAGGGCGATTCCAGGTTAATCCATGCAGTCTGGCAATTCTTCCAAAAATAAAAACCATCCAATGCCTCTTATCTTTAGAGGTGACAGAAGTTTGCATATAACAGTAACTTCCGATAAAGAATTTCACATATTCCACTGGAAGATGGTTAGGAAAAGACATGCTATGAATTGTATCTGATGGGAGCAATAAAGCTCTAACCAATGAAAGCTCAAATCCTGAAACTATCGATTCAGAACACCGTGGATTGACTAGGTTGGACCTCTTTAATTATTTGATCATTATTAATTCAGAAGTATTTATCTCATTCATAGTATTACTTTCAGTTTAGATGAAGTTGCTTAATTTGTTGATGGAGAAAGTTAAAATTCAAAGTTAAACAATCTGATCTGCAAGGCAGTACCAGCTAACATCTGTACCAAGAGAATGGACAGATTGGTTAGGAGCTCACTGGGTATCAGATATGACATTTAGTATGGAGCATGAGGTTAAAAAAAAACTGAACAATGCATCTACATTGACATGGACAGGAGAAGGCTACAGTGTTAATCACATGATTAAACCAAAGTTAAAAAAATTTTGTTCAATCTCATTGTCCTCCTGAGTGATACTAGCACGTGCTCTGGTAATCCCTGTTCTACTCTAAATTCAAATACAGGGAAAAACACAAACAAAAACATTTGCCAGATTTAGAGAAAACATTCCAACTTTGTCCATGTGGAGTAGCATAAAAAGTAGGAACAATGATTCCCAAATAAAATACTCTGAAAATACACACACACGCACACACACAGACATTACATACATACTCATTTGCATACAATTTCATTGTTTTCAAAACAACAGTACAAATACAAATAAATAAAACACGCTTCTCTTGTTTTTTTTTTTTTTTCTTTTCAGGTAGGGTCTCACTCTGTCACCCAGGTTGGAGTGCAGTGCTACGATGTTGGCTTACTGCAACCTCCACGTCCCAGGCTCAAATGATTCTCCTGCCTTAGCCTCCCAAGTTGTTGGTACTACAGGGATGTGCCACCATGCCTGTCTAATGTTTGTATATTTTGTAGAGACGGGGTTTTGCCATGTTGTCCAGGCTGGTCTCGAACTCCTGAACTCAAGTGATCCACCTGCCTTGGCCTCCCAAAGTGCTGGGTTTACAGGCATGAGCCACCACACCTGGCCCAAAATACAATTCTCTACAATATATCTGTTAGCTCTAGATTTTCTATGCCATTAACATCTGCGGGTCATTAACACTTTGGTAAATTTATAAGTACCTTATGCTCTTTAAATATCCCCTGTGAAAAAAGGGCTGTGTAGATTTTTAAAATATCTGAATGCTCATGAGCTTATATAGGGTTAGAGTTGAGTGGCAATATGCACAAACCAAGTGAATAGCTTTTTATAGTGGAGAAAAAAGAGACCAGCTGACGGTATATACCAATGAGGCTGCTCTTCATAATCTAATGGTCAGGGCAAGGCAAAAGGTGGACTATAGCTATCAGCTGCCTTCTTTCTAACACAGAATTCAGAAAGAGGAGAGGACTTTACGAAGATTACCAAAAGGCACTACATTTTCAGTTTGACAACTTCAGAATAATTTATGAACCGGTTAAAAAATTTGATAGCAGACACCTGCTTACATTAAAAGAAAATAAAAGTGTGGAGTTTCATATAGAATATGTTACTCAACCTTTGGAGAACTCCATTTCCTTTTGTATTTTCATATATTTTTACTCTTTCAGTCCTTACTATATTTTGAAATTAGGCTAGGGAGAGGAGTTTCCAAAATTTGGAATAAAAAGGCCTGCTTTGGAGTAGGTACGTTTTCAGACCCATCCTGAGTCGTACTTTTGGAAGCTGTCGATGGGGAGGATTAACAATTATAAAATGCTATCAATGCCCTCAGTAAGACATCTACATTTGAAAAATGACTATACTTATCTATTTGAGATGATAGTTATTTAGTCTGCAGGCAATACTTGGTGTGGGTATAGGTTGGGTGGCTCTGCCATTACCCTGAAGATCTCTGGCTGGGCCACTGCGTTAGGGCTGAGATTGAAAGGGGGATGGGGACCCAGTCCACCAGAGCCCTGGGTGTATCATCACTTTCAACACATTCCATAGCATTTGTTTTTGTATGGCTGTTTTGTCTCCAACAACCCAACTTCCCATCCATTGAGAGCCAGTGCTAGTGCTGGAAGCTTTGGTTAGCATAACTGGCTATCCACTCTGAAGGCAGCTCCCAGACTCATTCTGTGGCTTCTGCCTCCCTTTTTCCTATAGCTCCATGAGTCTGAGGGTCTTGACAGTAGCTACTGTCTCCATTACCAATGATGTATCTCCAATACCAACGAACAATGACTTTAAATAGAATAAACTAAAGTCTTCCTGGGTGTGTTCCATTAATGGCTTTCTGTCCTCTGTGATACTGGGCTGAAATGAAGAACAGTAGACTCTGGGCTCTGAGAATCAACAGATAACCTTTCTGATGCAATGAATGGCATGGTGAAAGTCCCAGCCTGCTCTTTAGAACAAAGCATACCACACTTCCTGCAGAAATAATAAGAAACTAACATTTAAATGAGTACTGACTATAAGCTGAACATTGTAGTGAGTCCTGTTTTATCTATTATCTCATTTAATCTTCACAACAACCCTATAAGTAATTATATTATCATAATACCCATTTTGCATAAGAAAACTGAGAGGCATAGAGAGGACAAATGTTTTGCCCAAGATCATGCAGCCGGTACAACTCCAGACAGACTGGCTCCCAAGAAACTCTCTACCACTCCATCATCCTATCTATACATGCTGCAGTAATGACACAGCAGTATTTTTAAAAAAACTACAACAAAACCCACATAATTGGTAAGACTGCACAGGGAATAGCAATAACATTCTGTATGATTTGCTGCACTGAGTCTACCAGTATCAGCCTATTTCATGACATTAACATTTTTTAATTCTCAGCTTCTCCAGCCAAAGTCTTGAGGTTAGAGAAAGTGTTTGTGGCTGTCAAGACTGGCACACAGAGAGACAGCGCAAGCTAAGTCCTCTGAAACATTATCTCACAGAAAAAGTTGCATTTTTGTACCAGTTCTACACAAAGACAACATTTGCATAAGCTTGAGCAACACCATCAAAGTACTCAGTCTGTCTCGTAGTGAGCTTATTTTCTGGCTGGCAAATGCTGAATTCTGCCTTATAGAGGGAAGAGAAATCTTTTACTAGTAGACGGCCCACCAGAACTAACACTGAGCATATTTGGATTCAGCTTTGAGAATCTCAAAAAAGTTGAGAGGGTTAGTGCTAAATAATATTTACTCCTTAGATGTTATACTTCAGCCATATGCCAATATCCTCACTCCAGCCTGAGTAAGGATGGATAGAGCTGGTTTCTGGTCCGAACTGTTCATCTTCTACAACTGACAGAACATCAACCTGGGGGTAACTTTTGGAAATCTGTTTGACTGAAAATGCTCCCTGGACAAAACAATCATTTGGCAAACAAATAACTGCCTGTAGAATTAGTAACCCAAATTAAGGATATCATAAATATTCGGAAATAGAAACAATCCTGAAAAAAGAGGTAAAGCAGTATCTGTTTTGCAGAATTACCATGACTGTGTACAGAAAATGGATCCATTGTTTCTGGAGGAACTGTTTGGGTGTTCGGGGAAGGTGCTTGGGGGCATGTGCAGCTTTGAGAGTTGTCTGCATGGGTACATGGCAGTTCCTCTTTAGTCTATCAGCTGCTTTATAAGCATCTACTGAGGCAATAGTAAGTTGGTAAAAAGAAACACTTACATGACCGCTACATTAAAAAGTAGGTTTGCGTCAGTCCTTGAAGTGGTATGCCTTGCAGACTTTTGAGGAAAGAGGGTGGGTACAGGGAGCAACGTATGCATTCCCCAACCTTCCCCTTGTATACATGGGGGCCGGTCCATGTGCCACATTGCTGCCTTATTCATGAGTAGGACATATGATCCCATACAGACACCTGAGCAGGTCCAAGCTCATGGGTCATCTCTTGAACATTTAGTAGCTCTCACTTTTCTATCCCTCCTACAAAGAAAATTTTGACGCCTACCAAAAAGTGAATCTTTTTTCTTTTTTACAAGATACACTGCTCAGATCCTACTACTGCTTGTCTCATGCATACAGGATCTTTAGGAATTTGCAAGCTAAAGTGCCTTCTGAGACACAGTTGAAGGGAGATGGGCACAAGACTACAGGGTGTGTGGGCTGAGGTGAACTAGTAAGTACCTGCTCTGTCCAAAGGAGCAGTGGCTGCTCAGATCCAGCTGATTGTTGCTAAGCAAGTATGCAGACTCAGACATCTTCCAATCTTGTACTGTTGGTAACTAATCCTAGTGTTTTAAGGACACTGTAAGGGTCAAAAAAAAAACAAAAAAAACAAAAAACAAAAAAAAAACCAACACTGTGAAGGGTATTTGGCATGCAATCTGCCAGTTTGTAACCTCTGTAAGGTTCTCTTCAATTTAATAATTTGCTCACATTTTTGAGTAACAATGGCATTCCTTATCTGCCATTCATGGGGCATGAGCTCTGAGCCATTTTTCTAATATGGGGGAAATCTTCCAGTGGCCCATTTGCCATCTTCACTAGTTCTTTATTGTACACATAGGAAAAGCCAGCTGGAAATTCATAATCGAGAAAGGTAGGAAGTCAATTACCCTAGAATGGTTAACTGGCTCATAAATTCAACCCTAAATCTTGGTCTGATTAATATCATGGCCTAAACAACTAAATATGGTTATAAACTTTTTAGTCTTATAATTTTCCCACTCCACTTAAAGCACAATGCTATTTTGAGTGTTATTTCTCCTGACAGAATGCACTATTTCATCCATGCTGGTAACTTCAAGAAGAGATATAAATAGACATTGAATAGATGATAGAATATTTATACTGTCACCACAAACCCAAGGAATCTGATTTTTCTTTGAACTGACTGATACAGATGAAAATTCTTCATTTCACTTCATGAGTATAGACTTTAAGAGCTAAAATAACAATGCTATTTTTTAGAACGTAAAATAATAATCTACACATGTATAAAGTACATAGCAGGCACCTTTGAGTTTCTGAAGCCCTATAGAAACTGTGGCATAAAATATATAATGTAATAATCCATCAGAGGAACGCCCTGTGTTCTCATGCCTACTTGCACTCATGAATTCAATAACAAATGATGCTTGGTTCTCAGGGGGTAATCAGTTTATTAAGAGAGAATTTCATTGCAGACCAGAGCCTCTGAATAGATGGATGCAGATCTCCCGACTTCTGTAGGGAGAGTAGAAGATTAAAAGAGGAAGATTTAGGGTCACATTTTATGGTTAATGTCTCTTGCTCCTTTGTATATTGGTCTGAGGTCTGCAGACTTCCTGCTCAAGCAGGTGGAGACACTTTCCAAATGTGTGGTGAGGTTGTGAAGGCAACCAATTCATTTCTGGCAACCCTCACTTGTTAATAGAAGCCTTCCTTTGGTCTTAAGTTCCTGGGATAAGAGATGAAAAACAAAACAAACCTGGTTTCCTTAGTAAATGATCTTCCGTTTTCCCCCTGAAACTAGTCTTAGTTTATCAGTCAGCTGATGTAGCAGTAGAGCACATGGAGAATGTTTGTTTACAGCTCAAGAAAGAGTAGACCTTTTCCTAACCTTTTCCCACTATCTGTTGTATATGTCATGGGTGCATTTTCTGGTCTCTGAGATTGCATGGAGCCTTTTCTCTGGGGCTTAGGATCTTTAAGAAGGTTTCAAGGGTTGAGGTTCTTAAGGGGCTGGTGAATATTCGTGAGGGAAGAAGGAAGCTAGGAAATACATTCTTTTTTATTATTATTATTATACTTTAAGTTCTAGGGTACATGTGCACAATGTGCAGGTTTGTTACATATGTATACATGTGCCATGTTGGTGTGCTGCACCCATTAACTCGTCATTTACATTAGGTATATCTCCTAATGCTATACCTCCCCACCCTCCCCACAATAGGACCCAGTGTGTGATGATCCTCTTCCTGTGTCCAAGTGATCTCATTGTTCAATGCCCACCTATGAGTGAGAACATGCGGTGTTTGATTATCTGTTCTTGCGATAGTTTGCTGAGAATGATGGTTTCCAGCTGCATCTATGTCCCTACAAAGGACACAAACTCATCCTTTTTATGGCTGCATGGTATTCCATGGTGTATATGTGCCACATTTTCTTAATCCAGTCTGTCACTGATGGACATTTGGGTTGATTCCAAGTCTTTGCTATTGTGAATAGTGCCGCAATAAACATATGTGTGCATGTGTCGTTATAGCAGCATGATTTATAATCCTTTGGGTATATCCCCAGTAATGGGATGGCTGGGTCAAATGATATTTCTAGTTCTAGATCCTTGAGGAATCGCCATACTGTTTTCCACAATGGTTGAACTAGTTTACAGTCCCACCAACAGTGTAAAAGTGTTCCTATTTCTCCACATCCTCTCCAGCACCTGCTGTTTCCTGATTTTTTAATGATTGCCATTCTAACTGGTGTGAGATGGTATCTCACTGTGGTTTTGGGAAATACATTCTTATTTCAACTTAGGGACACAGAGAAATTATGTAAGATGTCTGTGATTCTGTGCAACCAAGTTCAGGGACTACTCAGGAATAAGCCTGAGAGGGAAGAAATTAGACTGCATCCCCATCTGAACTTCTGGCTCCTCCCCACAGCGGGATGGGGCAAAGCTTCATTCACATCTGGAGATTCAATGGAGTATTGGATTCTGAGCGAGCTATGACTTCCCCTTATTTACTTGTGGACTTTCTAGAGAAATTTTCCTGTTACTACTTTTGCTGTTATAACGTTCCCATCATGCAGTAAAAGTAACAGAGGCACAGTTTATTTCGGTTTCTTCCCCAAGGTAAGATGACATCATTATAAAACATTGGCTAGCTGAGTTTTCTTGTCACCTGTGTGGGCTGATTTCTGTGAATTGGTTGGGATCAGCAGTTTAAGGAAAATGCAACTAACTGATTTACTATCCCTGATGGACATATTTTGATGGCCTTAATTCTTTTCAGAAAAAATAGTATATTCCTCAAAAATCATTATAGAATTATTTTTGGAGCACTGCAGTGACACACAAGAAGTGATAATCTCTCTCTAGTCTTCCCATTAGCCACCATCAATCAGTGTACCAGCAATACTTTACTCTTGGTCTTACACTGTTTGCTAGGCAGTATCTCGCAGAAAGATGATTCGGGATCCCAATCAAGGAACAAGATATATTAGAATAATTTCACTTTCTTAAGTATCCATGCAAATCTTGGCAAAAGGTAACACTGGGTTAGCAAATTACCGCAGAAAAACATTCAACTGTATTTTATACATATTTTGGAGATTCTTTGTGTCACAGGGAAGTTGATTTTACACTGGCTGATGACTTCGTCATCCTTCCAGTTACACTCTTGTTGAGGTATATTATATCTGTGCCATTTCCAGGTTTTACTCCTGCTAAATATGGTCGTCACCACTTATTCAAACAGTTATGTTCTTAAACCCCTAGCGGATGCCTGAAACCACAGACAGCACCAAACCTTCTAAATACCATGTTTTTTCCTATACATACATACCTATGGTAGTTTAATTTACAAATTAGGCACAATAAGATATTAACAACAACAATAATAAAATAGAACAATTATAACAACATACTGTAAAAGGTTATATGAATGTGGTTTATCTCTCTCTCAAAATATCTTAATATATTCAGATGATAGTTAACTGCGTATAATTGAAACTGCTGAAGGCGAAACCGTGGATAAGAGGGCACTACTGTAAAACCCTTTAAGGCTTCTCTGAAAATGCCACCCCTGCACTCCCAATGTTCTGTGGTCAGATAAGGCTTCCCCAAAAGAAACTCTGTCCACTGACAGATGAGAGCCAAGGCTGAGTGGTACAAATTGAAATAAAAATCTGGTATTTTCCATTTCGTATTGCTGGGGCTTTCTATGTTACTCCGTTCCGTTGTGGTGAGTGTGATACCACAGGAAAAGTCAATGAAAGGGCTTCTCAAGTTCAGGTTTGCAATTTACATTCTTAGGCAAATAAGCTGGTTATCCAGAAGCTTTGTTAACCATCAATATTTTCATCTTGTGTCAATCCAAGTTTTGTGTATTGCAACATTGTAGCTTTTAACAAAACCAGGAGAAAAAAAAAGTGACCCACCCCTCAGAATTCATTTAATTCTGTTGTCCCGGAAGAAAGCCTTTGGAAGTTCAGCCTGTTTAAAATGCTCAAAGATGCTGCCAGCAACTTAAAACAGGCAAACTGAAAAAAAAGAAAGAAATATAAAACTGTGAAAGTACACTTTGCAATGTGTAAATCATTAATTAATGTGTTTAATTAATTAATTAATGTGTTTAATAAATAATAAAACAGCAGTTTTGCTACTGTCCAGCACTTAATATCTATTTAGTTTAAAGTTCTATGTTCATTTGCTTGACTTGCTGAAAGTCCTATGAAATGGGATGCTTCTTATAAGACTAAGTATTACTTACTAAATGTAAATTGTTGCTTATTAGTCTAGATGAGGAAACAATGGAGTAAACATTAGAAAATCTCATAAATATAATATAATGACCAACTAAAAATCTTCATACATAGGATTAATACAGTATAAACGCCGGGCGCGGTGGCTCAAGCCTGTAATCCCAGCACTTTGGGAGGCCGAGACGGGTGAATCACGAGGTCAGGAGATCGAGACCATCCTGGCTAACACGGTGAAACCCCGTCTCTACTAAAAAATACAAAAAACTAGCCGGGCGAAGTGGCGGGCGCCTGTAGTCCCAGCTACTCGGGAGGCTGAGGCAGGAGAATGGCTAAACCCGGGAGGCGGAGCTTGCAGTGAGCTGAGATCCGGCCACTGTACTCCAGCCTGGGCGACAGAGCGAGACTCCGTCTCAAAAAAAAAAAAAAAAAAAAAAAAAAACAGTATAAACACTGGTTCGTCGGGAAGAGACATTCATCTATTCATATACATAAAATCAAGGTCGGTGAGTGCTCTCTTTTCACTTGCAGATAATTGCTGATTGGCGAGCTGGAGTACAGCAGGGCAGGCAGAGGATGAGAGATGAGGACATGCTGGAACACATCAACCAGCAGAGTACCTGATTGGTAATCAGAACTCGTGCAAATGACTTGGGTGGAAAGATAGAACCCCAGTAGCAATTTAACCAGAATATACTTCATATAGAAACAGTGCCAAAGACCAAAGTCTTGTACCATTTTAACTACACTGGTGGTATATGGTATTAAAAAGCTATGCTTAAAAGAATCTTCTACTCCAAATAAACCTTAAAATTCAAAATAAAATATCTTTTACAGCATTTTATGTCACAATTTAAAGAATTCATTTGATAAGGCAACTGTATCACTTGGTTGTCTTTTTTTATTTCATTAAAATTTTTTTCTTCCATCTTTTATTTTAGGTTCAGAAGATACACGTGCAGGTTGGTTACATGGGTAAACTGTGTGTCATCGGTGTTTTTATGTGGTTGTCTCTGTCTTCCCAAAGTCCTTCATTCCCTAAACCTAAACAAACTTCACTCAACCAAATAATGTGGCAATAGGACCATCTCTAGGAATATGTTCAGTTTGGATCTTCCTAATGCTCTCTATAAACATTTATTGCTTTCTTTCTCACATGAGCCATTAACGACCTAATATAATCACTATCTTGTCCCCTTCCTAGACCCCTGTTTTTATCATATGATCTTGGTGACTGGAAACACTAAAAATTTAGAGAGGATTGCTCTTGGATGACCCCTACTGTCCTAAGACTTTTAGTACAAAGAAAAACAGCAAGCCTAGTGAAAAATGCCTGATAAGGAGGCAGAGTGTTTAGTCCCAATTTTATCTTCCTCATTTGCTCCTGTATGACCTTGAGCAAGCCACTTAGCTTCTCAGGTCCTCAGTCTCCTGATCTGTAAAATGGGAGGGTAAGTGGGGATTAATACTTTATCCAGTTAGGCTGCATAATATTTTCAGATTTCTTTCAGTTCTGCTACTTAGGATTCTTTGAGTTGGGACCCGAGAGCTGTGGAGACAGTCTCAAGGAGGGTCCCAAGGTTCCTTTTAGTTAAGAAACCAAACTGAACAAAAGCAATCACTGCTTGGCACCATAACTAATCTGTCAGTGTGTCAGGCATTTTATACAGGTTTTCATTTAGTTCTCATAACAAACCAACAAAGCCAATGTTTTTGCCTCCATTTTATAGGGTGGGAATCTGGGGATCAGTGAGGCTAAATAACTGGGAAGTAAAAGAGCTGGGGCAAACCCGCTTATTTGGTTTTGGTGTCTCTGCCCCATTTCACTTTGCATCCGTAATGGGTGTCGCCTTCTGCTAACTTTCTCTCGGGAAGTGTTTTGCTCTTGTTTTTGGAGGCCATCTATCATTCACCTTGCAATTGCATGCCCATAGCTCACAGTTTCTTCCAAATAGAAAGATACACATTACTTTGCCTATAGACAGGTATTTTCCATTTGAAGAGTCATGTACTGTGATGCCCGATAGTGCTCCCTAGAGCAAATTTAGGGTGAGGAAGAACAAAGGAAACTAAGTAGATTCCTAAAAGTAGACTGACTTGCATTAAAGCCCTTGAGTACAATTGGAGGTAGTAATAATTTGGAAGACAAAGGAAAGACACTAAGATCATTTTTAAAAGGAGGATGGGACTCTTTTACACAACCATTTTGACATTACAGAAGAAACTAAATCCAATTCATAGAACTGATTGTACAAGAAGAAACTGATGAACATAGAGAGAAAAAAGAAAACCCGGCAAAATTCAATTGCTTCAGTGTGTAAGAAGATAAGAAACATAGTTTTTAATGGGTAAACGTTTTCATCTTAAGCATCTCACTTAAGCAGAATACATAGACACACACAAGCAGTCTTTCTTGCAACCTGCATATACTTGAAACCTCTAGAGCACTGGCCTTGGAGGCAGTGTTGGCAGGGTAGAGCATTATTTCTGCATCCAGACTGCCTGGACATGAAAACTAGATTCTCCTCTTATAGGCTGTGCGACTGTAGACAAATGAATGAGCATTACTGCCACGGTTTCCCCATGGGTTCATTATGAGTATTGACAGAGTTAACATATATAAAGCACTTGCCGGTACATGGCACGTAGAACCCACTAGTGAAGTGTTAGCTATTATTATTATATAAGAATGTTCTTTAAAAAAGGCTTTTGGAACCCTACCAGCATGAAACTAAAAAAGGCTTTCAAAATAACATTTTCTAAGCCCACCAATTGCTTTCCCGGGCAGGTTCAAAAAATATACCCTGATTAAAAATTTCATTTTAAAACGAAGCTATAAAGATTGATGGATAATTTTCCAAAATGAAATCCAGAGGTTTCCCCGCTAGTCTTAAAAAAATTGTTTGCATTATAATCATCGTGACATGTACAAGGACAATTCCATTTTCTCCCTCCTACTGAGCCCTCTTTTGTCCCCTATGAAATCTTGAATTCCCTTCAAGTCTCTTTCTCCCTAAGCCTAGCTAGTGCTGTGGTCTGCCACTGTTGCCCTTATCCCCACTTCTGTGATGTTTCCATACTTCAAGGCAGGCCACAGAATGGCTGGCATACAACTGGGAATTCCTGCAAGGCTCGTCGAGTTAATAGTGATTAGCTGTTACAGACAGGAGCCAGGATGGGTGTACATGGTCCCAAACAATGGAGTCTAACATACATCCACAAAAGCTTTCATCTCGAGAACATAGCCTCTTGTGAGATATTACCAGAAGTCTCAAGGTAATTGCATTTTACTGGAATCAAACCTAACAAGTATTTTATAATTAAAGATCATGCTGGTTTCCTTTACTATCACCTGCAACTTAATCATGTACTTGAAGCTTCCCACAAATAGCGAGGCTGTTTAATATTTATTGAACACCCACAATTACCTTTACATTTCATTTCTCTGGAAACACGGTCCTTTGGTTTGGCTTCGAGAGACCTTGAAGAAGACCATTATTTTATTCAGAAGGAGGCAAAGAAATCCTGCGTGACACTATTAATAATAACACCAGCTCACATTTCACAGCGCTTTTTCATTTACAAAGTGCTTTTACATGCATCATCTCATTTGATCTTCATAACATTGTGTCTGATTTGTCCTTCCTACTCTGTGGAGTCTAATATTCCCTGTGCCACTCTATAAGGAGACTGCTTTTTATCCCTCCCTCTTTTGACTTTTAATCTATGCAAGATTTTAGGAGGCAGATCTCTAACTTATACAGCAAACTGCACAACATTTTTCTGTGTCAACTGCCTTGTGAGCTCTAGTAGTCAGATTTTTTAACAATTGGGCCTTTTGAAATAATGAGCCTATTCCTTGGTGAGTGTCCAGGCATATACATTTGTCCTGGAAGATAATAATGGTAAATGAAAGTTAGAAAATTTTGCAGGCAATCCATAAAAACACAGGCTTTCCTGTCAGGCAGGTGAATACAAATCATTCTGGCTCTACCACTTCCTGTACTGCTCTGGGGGCTTCAGAAAAGTTTCTCAAGCGCTCAGGTGGAGAGAATGGCAGTGTTAAGCCGTGTCAAATGAACAATCGACTTGGGTGAAAAGAAGGTAACTGCGAAGCGAATGCAAAGCCCTGCAGGTCTTCCATCTTCCCTTTGTCCTGGGACTGTCTCCAACGAATGGACATTTTCCTGAGCAATTCTGGAGCCATCACGGAGGCTGAGACTCAGTTTCCTTGTTTGTAAAATGAGAAGAGTAATACCTGGTAATGTAAAATTACCAGGGTCATTTTAAAGGGTAAACAATGTGATTTGTTACACGTCTGGGCAAAAAACTATAGTCTTGCAGTTGTTGTTATTGAGAGAGGCACGGTCTACCTTTGTTGTATCAGTCCAGGTATTCAAGGTGTCCATACTCATTGTCAACATGGCACAAGCCATTTTTCAAGGGTTTAGGACACACTTGAAGTAATTTCAATTTCTTATAGTTATTTACTTCCATATTCCTCCTATGCAATACTCTTTTGGCTCCCATCAGTGCTAAGTTTCAGTCTCACAGAAGCTTCACTCAGCACTGAGCAGTGTGATTGGGACTGATGGTAGGAAGGGGCTCTCATTTGTGTTAAAACTCCTTCCTGAGGCATTGCTTTCTGTCTTTTCCTCTTTATAATCTCAGAAGTCACTAGAATTTTAAGATTTCTTCTTGCTTGTGAAAATCGTATCACTAGTGGCTTGGATTCTCAATCGTATGGCTAGTTTATGGCTTTTTAATGACGTTTTCAAGTTGCAGGTTTACATGGTAAATTTACTTATGAGTTACGGGAGATCCTAAAAGGTTGGAGTTTGTGCCCAATTCTGACTGCAAGGTTTTGTTGTTTTACAACAATCTGGTTGCATTATAATGTGGTTGGTGGTGAAGGCCTAAGGACACACAAACAGTCATGTTTCTACCAGATTCCATGCTTTACTTATTTATTTCTTAGAGCTCTTTAACACTACTATTTATGCAATTGTTGTTAGCAACATATTTAAATTGATAAAGAAAGAAATATTAAGGGAAAATATCTATGAGGTAAAATGGAGAAGATAATTTGAGGACAAACATTGAAGTAAACCCTCTTGAAGTATCAAAGTGATATAACAACACAGCAGAATACTGGCTTATTTCCCCTCGTAAACTTTCTGTTAATTAAGATCACACTTTATTTATTTGATATTGTATTTACGGAGGACCCCTGCAACCGACTCAGGGCTGGGTCTGTTTGCTAATCGGGTAGTGGGGGTTGTATGTGTGAATCAAAGCTGTTCCTGCTCCTTTTCAGGGGAAGGAGTGGGTATGATAATGAGACTGCCAGATGATTGGGAAAGACACAATGAGGAGGCCGTCAATAAAAGCTGTGGAAATCTAGAATGGACATCGTCTTCATCTTGCTGGATTGATGCGGGCATCATAATGGCGCCTCTGTTCCTTTAAAATACTGCTCAGATAATGGCCTGGCCTCCCACGCATTCCGAGAGGGTGCCTCTAGCCTTACTGAAACCCTATCCTGACCACAGACCTTATTTCCCCTTGCAGCTTTGATACCCTGTCCAGCCAAGTTATCCTCCAGAGACACAGTTGCTGTTTCTTTCGATGTGCTCCACAGTGGTTTTAGAAACTGCTTCAAGAGCACCTGAGGACAGAAATTCCCTCTGCCTTCCCTACCCTTTCCCTCTCATCACACACAGATGTTGTCAAGAGTTTCATTAGTGAAGTTCTTTAACATTAATCTATGGAGACAATCTGGCAGTTGGTTATTGCTCTGAAAAGCAACCAAAAGGAGTTGGAAACCAGACAGTAACCGGGAGATTTTTGGCCAAGTGCTTTGTCCTTGTGAGTTTTTGAAGCAGTGTAAGTCATTAGCAAGCCCCTGCTAATTGAATTTGATTTCATGTCAACACTGTCACAGTCACATAGAATGCATCAATAAAATCCCAACGCTGTTTGCTGCAATCATTAGGCCCAGTTTTTTTTTTTTTTTTTTTTTTTAAATAACAAAAGCTCGGCCTTTGGTTGAAGGTTGTCACATCAAGCTCAGGGAATGCAGTGCTTCCTGGCCTTCCATGGAAAAAATTCAAGCACTGACGTTGTCATTTAGAGTGGAGCCAAAATTGAATGCGAAAACACACTTGTACAAGGGACATGCACAAGTGGCTGAGTGGCCCCTCACTGATATCTGATGTGCAACCCCCTCAAAACAGTTACAGATCATGCTTGAATTCTTTACAACATGTACCAGTTAATGAAATGTCCAAAATGGCACCACATACTTTGTTCAAAAAAGTGAGGTCCATGGAGTTAAGATGTAGAAAAAAAAAACACATTGAAAAACTCTCTAGTCTTCAGTAATTGAAGTACGTGTAAAACTTTTGTTACTTTTACCTCAAGTTACATACTTGATAGGTTGGGAAAATGGGCACCTGACTAAATTACCGAAATAGTTTAATGCAAAGAAGATACGACTTTTGTGATCTACAATTAAAAGGTTCTGAAGGGTGAAAAATTACCCTCTCAAATTCAGCTACAATTTGCTAATTTTGAAACAGTTGTTTGATAAGCAGTTTCCTCACATTCTTACCCCTTGTGCCACACGTGAAGGGAAAATTGGGAGTATCTTTCACAAGGTGGCACCGGGAATTGTTTTAACTTATATTGTCATGTTACACCTGGATGAGGAAACATATAAAGTAATTAAGTGCAACCTACTGAGGAAAACAGGGATTGCGGCTGAATCAAGTGTAGAAAGAAAAAATATTCCAAGGGGTTTTCCTTACCAGTTTTAATTTAGCTCTGGGCAATGGCAGTGTGATTCTGCTGGTTTTGTATCTTGTTACCCTCAAGAGCACCCATTTTCCCTCCTGTGACCCGCACTTCAAGGGTGATACCATCACCTCATCAATTGTCAATGCTACCAGTTCAATAACCAGCTATCAAGGTGGGGCATCTTTCTTGACGAGAAGCAGATCTTGGCTCTCTCCAAAAACAGCCTGCATGCAGTGCCAGGTAACCCCAGATTTCCTCAGTCATCTAAGCTCAGGAAAAAGACTTCACACCTGTGCTTTCTTTGGGACATGTTCATAGTCAAATAAGGATTATATTTCCTGTGACTGGTCTTGAGACATAACTGACCATAATACTTTTTTTTCCTATCGGTACCTATCATAACCATCTTCCTTTAAAACCAGTGAAAAGTGTCTATATTAATAAATGTTATCTGTGCTTCCCTATCCTGTTGAATTTAGCAGTCTGAATTTTAAAAAGCGACAGAATACTTTTCATGTAGTATCGCATGGTACAATAATAGTTACTCTAGGGAATTAGCTAGCAAGAGTCGAAAATTAATATCTCAGGTGATATTATGTTAGAGTTTAGAAGGCCTTCCCCAGGTAGAGAAAGAAAGTTCCCCAGAGGTCTCTGCACTATGCAATATCATGTTATGTAGAAACCAGGTAAGAGCCTCAGGAGGGCGGAGGGAGGTGCAGAGATGCGCACCGACTGGGAATGTCCACGGAAGGAATTATCACTGCTTCTTTGTGTGAGGAAGATGGCTCAGAAAGCATTTACTACAACCTGTGCTGGAAATCCTGCCTTGCAGCCTTGCCTTTCCTTTACGAGAACAGGGCTATATTTAACATCTGCAACCTCTCATTTTATCAAACTATAGGAGCATGACATTGTGGAGGTCAAAGTTACCATATTAAAAACCAGAACTCTCATTTAAAAAATTAACCTCAAATTTAAAAGAAATTAGTTCACCTTTTACTATTATGAAAAAATAATGTTGAGTAATATTAGATGCTCTCCGGCAGTGGTATTATTTGGTTAAAATATCAGAGGTAATTTAAGTAAAAACAGGATACAAATTTAGTTTTTAAAATTCTTTTAACAACGATAACCTTTTTCAAGTAAAAATGTGAGATAGTGAATAGAGAATTCTATCCTTTTTTTGTTTGGAGAGAACAACTGTTCCCCAACTCTAGTAATTAAAACTATCTGTTTTTTTTAAAGGAAAGTAGCACATGCTGTCGTGAAAAATACTGCTCCAGAGTACTCTGTGCTGTGTAGTACTGTAATGCATCAATTTTCATGTGTCTGCATACCACAATATTTCGTGCATACCACGAAACTTTAATGCACACACTTCTCCATAGGTTAAATTATTTTCTATTTTGTTTATGACTTTTCTATCTATAAAACTAACAAGCATTTAATATTAATTAATGCACCTCCCTCCGCCCTCCTGAGGCTCTTACCTGGTTTCTGCATAACATGATATTGCATAATGCAGAGACCTCTGGGGAACTTTCTTTCTCTACCTGGGGAAGGCCTTCTAAACTCTAACGTCCAAATTCGAAGTCTAGAATTTGAGGGATGAATGATTTACTCATGGTTTAGGTGACATTCTTTGTTTCAAATTTAATCGAGACAACATGCATTTTAAGACTTTAATTCTGCTTATAGTAATTTAACCATTTTTTAGGAAACGCTCTGACTTTGCTGTCGATACCAACATCAACCACACGATGTCACCAATAACTGCAGTACCGACAGCCTTGGGACGAAACTAATGCACACATTTCTCCATAGGTTAAATTATTTTCTATTTTGTTCATGACTTTTCCATCTATAAAACTAACAAGCATTTAATATTACTTATATTATTTATTATTAATTTACACCACTAGTGCGATTCCCAGAATTTACAATTTTTGAGGTTTACTTTTAAAAATATTAATAATAAAATGTAAAAGTAATATCCTTTTAAAAGATCCATTTGCTTAGTCACCTTCACATATGTTCTGATGATATAACTCAGAAGTATAATAAGAATTAATCAAAGGGCATGTATTGAACACTATTTTTCAGGCTCTGTGGTGAGACACATTCACACACACACACACACACACACACGTGTGCACACACAAATTCATAAGCTGTAGTACACTTGAGTCCTAATCAAGAATTCTTCTAGAATTCTTTTCTTATGTGAAAGCTAGAAAGAATAGAAGACTCTTGCCGCCCTGAAACTGTACCACATAATATTTTTGTGTTCTATAATTATTCTTTTTGGCACAGCACAATATTAATTAAAGTAACATTTGACCTCTTTCCATGAAGGTAAAGACAATCTTTTCTATCTCCAATTCTTCCCACAAATGTATTCTGAATTTGCAAGGTTAAAAAAAAAAACATATTGTGATTGTAAGACCAACTTTTTCCCTTGAAATGGTTTATCATAATATTATGCTTAATTATGCAAATATGCTGGAGGCTTTTTTTATGGATGCATCAGCCAAATTCAAATACATTAAAGATGACAAATACATATTCATTTACACATTCAGCACATATATGCCTGTATGCAGAATTCAATTAATTTACAAATAAATTGATACATGTAATGATACAAATATTAAAAAGTGAGAAGGTATGGAACAAAGCTATTTGAAGAATGCTTATGGAAAACATCCTTCCATTAAAAACAACAAACTTCTAAGGAATTAAATTTATTGTGTGGATTATTCTCTATGTCATTCCAAAGAAGATTTCTGAAGAAGGAAGAATTTTAGTGTTATAAGATTGACAGTTTTACTAGCTCTAAAAAATATCAACTGAAGTTTTATATTGTTAAAATGGATATACTGTTATTTTTAAAGTAACATAGGAGGGGAGCAGAAAATAAAAAAGATCTTAATCAAAAACTTTAATGAGATCTAAAAAAACAGAATAAAAATTTCAAGAGTTTCTAAATATTTAGTGGAGAAAACATGCAGGTGAATCTTCAATTTAATAAGCTAGATATTTGGCCTTATTTATATACAATCAAAGAAAGAGAAATGTATATTTGTATTAGAGTTGTCAGATAGATAGATCTGTGAAAAATGGAGTATGTAATTTTCTTTTTATTATTTTCCTGAGGTATTTTAAAATCATAAACCAAACTTCAAATTTTTTAATTTTGTGGATTATTTTTAAAGTCACCTGGTCTCAGTGATAAGCAGGGGCTTATAAAAACAGCACACATTTTACCTTTAAGGCTAGGATTTGTGATTGGTTTTTACATTTGCTATTTCAATGCAACACGTCAGATTTACAAATTAATCTTATCCCCAGACATCAAAAAATACAAGGTAAATATTTTTTACTTTTTTTGGTATGTAATAAACACTCCTGAATTGACCTTACTTTTAAAACTGTCATCATAATGAACTTTCACAAAAAAATACCATTGACATTTGTAAATAAACCTGCCTATGGCTACACTATACACTATATACTTTAATATACATATACATTCCTAATGTCTTTGAGTACCGTCTTTTTAACAACAAAGTTAAAAAAGCATCTCATGTATTCATAAAAACTAAGAAAAATAAACACGAGCTTTATAAAATAAAGCTTGAAATAATGACAGATATACCGTTGTATTAATTAATGACCTCCCAATTTGGACTTGCATAACAGTAATAATTATTCCATTTTATAATGATCTATTAAGAATTTTTCCACTTGTGTCTGGTGACTGAAGTGGATTCATATATGGTTATTTACACAATAACATATCAATGGTTTATATTTATCCTAGCAACAACCTGCTCAGCTAACAAAAACCTTAACATTGGTACATTCACACTAATGTGTCTAGCTAAACACATTATGTTTTCTTAGAAGAGTTCTTCTAATAAGGGCTTTTTCGAGTGTATGATTGTCAATATTTGATAAAAGATGAAAGATTTTCATAACTTTGTAACTGTGACACTATAAATATCTTGAGGAAACTGCAAATATTTTAATATATATTTATACTTATGATTTTAGGTTTAGATTTTAAATGTTCATTTCACTCTAAGTGATAATGCTAGTACAAACCATTGTAACATTTTTAAAGACAAACTTCCAGTTAATTTTCTTTTTTTTTTTTTTTTTCTGAGACAGAGTCTTTCTCTGTTGCCCAGGCTGGAGTGCAGTGGCACGACCTTGGCTCACTGCAAACTCTGCCTCCCGGGCTCAAGCCATTCCCTGGTTTAGTCTCCCGAGTAGCTGGGATTATAGGCGCCCACCACCACAACCAGATAATTTTTGTATTTTTAGTACAGACAAGGTTTCACCATCTTGACCAGGCTGGTCTTGAACTGCTGACCTCATTATCAACCCACCTCAGCCTCCCAAAGTGCTGGGATTATAGACGTCAGCCACCGTGCCCGGCTCCAGTTTAATTTTCTTAAGGAAAGAATTGATTGCTCCTCTCATAGTCATATTTACTGTGCTAATTTTCATCATTTTAGGTGACCTCTCTCAATCCCTTATAAAATGACCTAAAACATACCACGATAATTTTGTTGAATTTCTATTTTCAAAAAAAAAAAAAAAAAAATACATAAATAGATGCTCTAGGCTGATATGGAAGCAAAATACTTTTCACCTGAATCAAGCAGCTTTTGGGAGTGTTGTCCAGTACTGAATTTTATTTTATTTTGTTTTGTGTGTCAAAACTGCACACACTTAACATGTGAAAGGTGTTATAAACATGTGGAATATTGAATTCTGTTTGGAATATTGACAGCAGGAAGAATTGGGGATGATATGTTAGCTTATTAACCAGGATAATTTGTCCATTTAAATTACAGATTTGTGGTTAATGAACACCACATATAAAAGCCTCCTGAGTTGCTAAAACCCTGGGTTGTAAAAGTAAAATGACAGTAGGCTTAAAAGCTCTATGACAAGTCACCTGGCAGTTCTTGACGCTTGCTCTGGAATTCGTCAAAATGTGTTTTCTTTCATGGCACTTCCATTCCAAAGAAAGCACACATACATGCAATGTCTTCGAATGAAAGGAACCATTGGCTCAGAGAGAGGAACACTTCAGAGTTTTGAAAATGGAGCTGCCATCTTTGTCTGTCGTAAGTGGTACCATTTTCCTTATGACTGGGAACGAAGTCTCAGAATGAGGGGAGACTGTGGTGCTGAATTCAATTCAACTTAACAGATCCTGTTAAAACGATGGTTTCTATTAAACCACAGGATCTATTAAAACTATGCTTTCTGTGGAAACCATCATTTCCCACCACATTTATCATATTCTTGTTCCTGAGAGCTGTGAAGAACTCAACTTCTCTGTTCTTGCCATTACCTACTCTGAATTCCTACCCCTTTCCCGATCTTAGTTATGTGAGCTCAGTAACCAAGAAGAAGATGTGAAGGTCCAATTCAATGTTGTCTTGTGTCAATCTCTGTTTCCTTCCTTTGGAATCCATCCAGCTTTCCTAGCACTAGAGAGTGTCCTCTTAAGTAGAGGGCATTCCGGCCAGGCGCGGTGGCTCACACCCATAATTCCAGCACTTTGTGAGGCCGAGATGGGTGGATCACTTGAGAACAGGAGTTCAAGACCAGCCTGGGCAACATGGTGAAACCTCATCTCTACTAAAAATACAAAACGTTAGCTGGGTGTGGTGGCGTGTGCGTGTATTTCCAGGTACTCAGGAGGTTGAGACACGGCAATCCCTTGAACCCAGGAGACGGAGGTTGTAGTGAGCCGAGATCATGCCATTGTACTCCAGCCTGGGCGACAGATCGAGCCTCTGTCTCAGAGGAAAAAAAAAGGGTTGGCAGGGGGCACTTGTTGCCCCAAATGAGGTAGGCAAACAACAGCTTTTGGAAAACCAAGACCTACAGAAACTTCTGGGTTACTTTAGGTTCCTACATAGAAAGAACACTCACATAAACAAATGACAATGTCAATATGGCTGAATAACTGATAAACTTATGACATCTCTGATTTATTTGGGGCTATCAGCCTTGCATCTTACCCTGCTTCTTTATTTTATTTATTTGTTTTTTTGAGATGGAATCTCACTCTGTTTCCAGGTTGGAGTACAGTGGCACCATCTCGGCTCACTGCAATCTCTATCTCCTGGATTCAAGCGATTCTCTTGCCTCAGTCTTGCAAGTACCTGAGCCTACAGGCCACCATGCCAAGCTAATTGTTGTGTTTTCAGTAGAGACGACGTTTCACCATGTTGGCCAGGCTAGTCTCGAACCCCTGACCACAGGTGATCCACCCGCCTTGGCCTCCCAAAGTCTTGGGACTACAGGTGTGAGCCACTGTGCCCAGCCAGAAGGGCTTATTTTATAAAAGATGAAGATTTGGAGAAGAAGATATAAAGAACCACTGTGGAAACACAATACTGTTGATAGTAGTAGAGACAGAATAATACAACAAATACAACTAACAAAATAATAGAAAATAACATAAATAATGTGTTCTCAAGACATGAGAAGAAATGTACATGCATTATCTAGTATCTTCCCAACAACTCTATGAAGCAGAATGATTTTGAGATTCTAACTTAAAAAGTTTAGATTTCACAGAGCCAGAAAAAAAATGAATTGCTGTAAAAGCTTTTGATGAAAGGCATTAATGGAGAGCATATTTGGGCTAATGAATTTCCCGGGTCTTGGATTTTATCATTTCCTCACTCTTCCTTTCATCGTTTGAGGTGACAGGGGTTGGTAAAGGACAGCAGAGGAAGGAAGCAGATTTACCATTGCCCTCAATAGGTAGCACATACATTGAAGACTATGGTCTTTTTCACCTATATTAACCCTTTGTCAGTGCCTAAGAGCAACATTGGAAAGTATGAAGTATTTTTACACAACCCTTTGAACGAGGAATTTTAGGATTGGAGATCATCAGAACATCTTCAAAGAGCACTTGTCATTAATCAGGGAAGTTTTATTCGAATTCGGCAATTCTGATATTCATGTAAGAGACATGAAGGGGACTCTGACCTAAGTCTAAGTACAGACGATGAAACTAGGAGATCTCACTCAACAGCGTATCCATAGGACAATCACATATAACCTGAAAAAGATTTATTTTGCCAACACACAAGCAGAAAAGTTTAAATTAAAATATATGAAAAAAAAGATGCTTTTTAGGGAAAGGCATGGTCTAAGATATTAAGACACGTTTTTACATTTCACTTTTTGAATAAATGTAAAGATAAATAATTTTCATCTTCACAATTGAAAAATTTAACTACTGAGGGGTCATGCGTCTGCCTATCAAACTAAAAATAAACAAAACCACTTTGATCTCTAAGGTACAGAACTCTTATGAAAAAAGTTTGATGCTGATATTTGCCAGCAAAAATGAGAGCTGGCAGTGAACAGTGACGAAACACATCATATATGTGACGTTACTCAACATATTGATTTTGATGTTACTATGTCTCAAAATTCATTGTTCTTCTGCTCAAAGTCACTAGATGTTCAACCAAAGAAGAAACAGTCAGAAATCCACCTGTTGGTTCTGCCTAGCAATTCTCAAATAGTAATTTTATTTGTATACATTTGTGAACAAATGGATTTTTGCACAGGGCCCTTTCTGCTGAGTGAGTATATTGCAGAGTGTGCCTTTGCAAAGAGTGGGTGTTTTTAGCTCAGAGTTATCCTGATATCTGGTATTCATGTCATTAGTTACTGAATACCAGATTCAAGTAACACATAATAGGAACCACCACTGACAGAGATGTAACAACACAATAGGAAATTTAAAGAGATGCTTGTTTTCTTTTTCTGTGTCTGACAAGTGCCCATTACAGTAAAGAGATCTTCTTTGTGATAGTCGCCACTGCTCAAAAATGCCAGTGAACCAATATTTACTCAACCCATGCTGAGAACTTGTAAGCAGAAAGATGTTCTGAATGTTTGCTGCCAATCAGAAAGCCACACTTTCTCAATGCCACCAACCCAAGCCTAAGCTTCTGGCCTCTTTACACCTTTCAAAAAAAAAAAAAAAAAAAACTAAAACTGAGAAATTGAGATCCCATTAAATCTCAACCTGTCAGTGCTTTCTCCTAGTCTATTTCTTTTTTAAAATCTTCTTTTTTCATTTCTAAGTTTTTTTGAATCCTAGTGAATGCTATATTTTTTAAAAAGGAGACTTAAATAAAAACCATGTTTACATTAACTCTACCTACCTTTCACCAGCTGCATATTTACTGACTACTCAAAGAACCAGAGTTGGCTATACAAAGTAATGACTGCAGAAATGCAAAGGGGGAAGGAAAACAGAGCAACCAAGAGATACAGCAGCCAAAAAAGTACAATTCTTTTCAGCAATCTACCCAAATGGGAGAAAATGGTGGGCTTGCAAGTTACAGTAATTTGCAGTTACATAACTCACAAGGAAGTAGATGCAGGAAAGGAAAACTACACTGGAAAATGGTTTTCTTGGAAAACAATTCAAATACAGAGGCATAGGCATTATTACTTTGAACATGAGGCATAAACACAAATCCTTATGCTTCATTTGCTTTTTCTGTAAGTTAATGAATTGTGATTAACTTCCTAGTTCTATGCCTATTATATAGCAATGATAATGATCTTTGCAGCTACATCATGGGGGAGATGGACAGATGTTAGAATACCATCTTTACGGAGACTCAGAGGGGCTAAGTGTCTCCTTTAAGGTAACATGGCCCAAAGCAGGTGATACCAGCAACTAAGACCAGGTTTTCTAATTCATAGATTAGAATTCTTTATATATTTTCTTGTGTAGGACATTGCACATGACAGCTTGATGATATGTGTCGAAAAAGAGAAATGAGAAACAGGCATATTAAATTTTGCAGTGGCTATTCTCCATTTACCTACAGCTGCATTCCCTTGCCATTGTTTGTCTTGCTTTGGGCCTCAGAAGGCTGGTGCTTATGACGGACATCACTAGTCTTTCCTGCCTTCTGGCTTCGCGTTACAGTCACCATTGGAGGGCATCTATTTCCGCTCCTGTCTTTGGCACAGCTGTGGCAGTGTCTGCATCCCTCTAAGACTTGCTTTCCTCAGTCTCTAACCCACTCACTCCAAGATTCTACCTGGAAACAGGCTACCCTAGAGTTGTAGCCACTTCCTCTGTTGTTAGTTCTGTGTGCCTCAGCATCCCTTAGCCCTGCCCATACCTGTGTAGGTAGTCCCTTCATTACAAGTCTCTTCAAGACACATGACTGTCAAAAATGCACAACTTCAATCTAATCACAAAGGAACACTGAACACATCCATACGGAGGAAACATCAATGAAATAACTGGCCTTTACACTTTAAAAAATGTTAATGTCATAAAAGAAGAAAACGAACTGAGGAAATAGTTCTGATTAAAGGATACTGAGGTCTGGGTGTGGTGGCTCACGCCTGTAATCCCAGCACTTTGGGTGGTTGAGGCAGGTGGATCGTGAGGTCAGGAGTTCGAGACTAGCCTGGCCAATATGGTGAAACCCTATCTCTACTAAAAATACAAAAATTAGTCGGGCGTGGTAGTGGGTGCCTGTAGTCCCAGCTACTCGGGAGGCTGAGGCAGAAGAATCGCTTGAACCTGGGAGTTGGAGGTTGCAGTGAGCCGAGATTGTGCCACTGCACTCCAGCCTGGTGACAGAGCGAGACTCTGTCTCAAAAAAAAAAAAAAAAAAAGACTGAAGAGACATGACAACTGAAGGCATGCATGATCCTGGATTGGACTCCACTTAAGATTTTTAGTTTTTGCTAAAAACAACATTATTGGGAAAGTAGGTGAAATATAAATAAGGTCTGTTCATTAGGTAGTGGCAACATATCATTGTTAATTTCTTGATTTTGATTAGTGTACTGTAATTATATGAGATCATGTTTTTATTTTAAGAAATGCACATTGAAGTATTTAGCGAAGTAAAAGAATGTGTCTCCACCTGCCTTAAAATGATTTTTAAATGGGGGTGAGGGAGAAAGGGAGCAAGAATGAGAAAGCAACAGTGATAAAGTGTTAATAATTGGGAAATCTGGGTGAGGTGAACATGGGAGTATTTTTGCTATTCTTGCAACTTTTCTGTAAGTTTGACAGCACTTCAAAATAAAAAAACATTTAAAAAGAGTTTTCAAAAATCCTAGTTGTGTGCTGTCTCATTCTTACTAAGTTCCTCACTGACATGGATTCCAATGTCCATGTTGACTGATGTTTGTTAAGAAATAATGATCCCACCATTCAACTCCTTTATTGCTTCAGAGATACATGAGCCAACACTGGGTCATGGTGAAAGAGTAGGGAGAAAAAAATAAGAGAGCTTCCTAGTACATCCGGTCTAAGAAGAGGCAAACTAGCAAGACAGTGATTGGAGTGCTTCCAAAGCATTCAGAGCTCCACCTCTGGTCTCAGATGGGATTCCCAAACAAATGAAAATGTATAAATTTCTTGATATCCTTGGTATAAAAATGCATTGCAGTAATATTATATATTAGAGATACAACAATTTATTCATACATACACACAGAGAAGATTACAGGAATCACAGTACATTATAAAGTATTTTACTTGAATTCCTACTTCATTGGATCTAACTTTGAGATACCAAGAATAATATTTGAGCATATCCTTGTAGGAAAGATATGGAGTCACACCTGACATATAATTGTGTGTACAATAAGACAGTAGACTGAAATATATAGTGCATTTGGGTATAGAAGTTTTCAAGGGTTCAAGGATAACAGAGTCAAGATTACTAGTGATTTGCAAGACCCCACCTTAAGAAAATGGTCTAAGTAAACACCATCAGCAATATGACATACTGACAACATGCACCACCCTCTGATATAGCACACTGAAAGGCATACAATGTTTTATGATATTCTGGCTAAAAATGCATATAAGCAATCTACTCATGAAAATATCAGACAAACCCACATTGAGTGGAGTGACATTCTACATAATACCTGGCCAGTACTCATCAAAAGTGCTAAGGTCATGAGAGACAAGAAAGACCGAGAGATTCTCATAGATTAGAGAAACACATCATCAACTAAATGCACACGGAATTCTGGATTGGATCCTGGAAGAGAAAAATGACATTAGAGCAAAAACTGGTGAAATTTGAAAAATGTTTGTGATTTAATTAGTATTATTTTACCTATGTTAATTTCCTGGTTTTGATCACAGTATTCTGGTTATATAAATTGTTAACAACCGGGAAAGTTGAGTAAAGGCTGTGTGTGAACTCTCGTACTATTTTTGCACTTTCCTGTAAGTCTAAAATTATGATATTTCAAAATAAAAAATAAAATATGACTAAGGACTCATTCTTCCTAATAAAACTATCACAATTCTAGTTTGAATGTTTCCAATTTTGTGGATGAACATGGCACATTAAATCCTAAAATGTTATTTTATACTAGAAATAAAAGATTTGCTTTATTTCTATTGTTTATTTCATGTAGTTGGTACTTAGAGACAGATGTCAAAACATGATTGTATAGGCTTATGTTATTTATAAAAAAAAAAGATATTTACTTTAGTACCTTTCAAGGGAGTGTATTTCTTTATTAACTATTTCTCCTGATATTTCACTCCTCTTTTTGATTGACATTTAGAACAAGAACGAGAGAAACATAGAATGCAGCGATGACTATTTAATGAGCTGAAATAGTCCATTCCTCCCATCTCGGGGAGAGACTCAGTGAAGGCCTCTCAGGAAGCTGGAGATTTCTACTCCTACAATTTGATTCTAATATTTCCTCTTCTCATTCAATTCTCTGGGAGTATGTAGAAGAGTGTGGCTTACTCTCTTACAGAAGAAGGGAAGTTGAATCTATTGGCAGCAACATCATCTTTCATTTGACTCAGAAGCTGGGAGGAATAACTGCTTCTTACCCACACTATAGAATGAAAGCAAAGACTACAGTCTCATGCTGGATTTCAGGGTTTAATCCTGATAACCAATGTGTTTTCAGATAGAATGAAGGCAAACAGTGTATATTCCCATGGCTCTAACTGGACTGTGGAACAGAAACAGAAACCCATGTTGTTGTATGAAAGAACCATTTATGTGTTTTACTTTTGATTTTTAGTGAGGGCAAGTAATTATGAAATTACAAATAAACTGTGATAAGCACATACCATTTATCTATACTGAAATACGTTTAGGTTTATTATTATATAAATTTATTATTTTATTATATAAATTATTATTAGACAACTTTATTAGAAAAATTTCAAAAGAATGACTAAGATCTTTGGAATCTGCCTTAAAATTTAACTCAACCACTTTTGGTCTCTCTTTGGAAAGGTATCAAATGTTTCTACCAAATCTAAAAACTTCTGAGAATATATGTATTTTCTTAGATCTATGAAAAAGCAACCCTACTCATGCCATTTTCCCTGATGTTTTCAGTTCAATAACCTGGTTTAGAGTTAGAAGTGATTGTTCACAGATGGAGACACAGTGCTCTTTAACACACTTGGTGTGGATGACGTTCTTACATTGCTAGAGAATTTAAGGGATGTGGCACATTGAGCCCTCCACCCTACTTCGAATTCTGAGTACTTTCATTAAGCCACACTGACAAGCACACAACAAATTAAAAACATTTTGCACTTCAAGTCGTGACTTGCAATTTGAACTTTGTAGACTAAGCTGTAAGGTAAACACCCAAACGATGCTTCTAGAGATGGTTTCTTACTCCTAAACGACATATTGTATGACAACCTTGAGGTTCTCACATGTCACTGAAGAATAGTGAATAGAAGTGGGTAAATTGTAGAGGAAACAAATGCTCCAATTCTCTTGGCATTTTCTGAATACCTTTGCTTTAGTTTTTTGAGATGTGAATTTCAAGCAGGATTTATTCCATATGACTATTCAATATTAATACATTCAAATGACATTTTGCAAATGATTTGCAATGTGGTCATATGACATTTATGTGGAATTCTTAGATGTTTCCTTACTGTCCTTGCTGGAAAGATCCTGAGAGTCCTAACTTAAATACTTTCTATATGACCTTGAACAATGCCTTTAAAAAAAGCAGGCCTTGTTTTTTTCATAAACAAGGGAGGATAACAGTATTACATCTACTGTATGAGAAGGTTATGAATATTTCAATATTGCTATCAAGGTGCATTCATCTCTTTGGTAGGAAAATGTCATAGAAAGCCAGAATATTACTATTATTATCCTGTCTAGCCTGAGTGATCTTTAAAGTCCAAAGGTCCTGTCTTTGTGTATAAAAATCCAGTCTGAAATATCTGGATTTGTTGTTAAATTTCATCAGGTTTTTAGCTCTGTCAATAATGTGCAAAGTCAAAGGTGAAACCGTAGCTATATTAAAAAGAAAAACAACTCACCAAGGTTTAAAAACATGCAAGGAATCATGGTAGCTAAGGTTATATGAAATGGGTTTCGGCCGGGCGCGGTGGCTCAAGCCTGTAATCCCAGCACTTTGGGAGGCCGAGACGGGCGGATCATGAGGTCAGGAGATCGAGACCATCCTGGCTAACACGGTGAAACCCCGTCTCTACTAAAAATACAAGAAAATTAGCCGGGCGAGGTGGCGGGCGCCTGTAGTCCCAGCTACTCGGGAGGCTGAGGCAGGAGAATGGCGTGAACCCGGGGGAGCGGAGCTTGCAGTGAGCCGAGATCGCGCCACTGCACTCCAGCCTGGGGCACAGAGCAAGACTCCGTGTCAAAAAAAAAAAAAAAAAAAAAAAAAAGAAATGGGTTTCATGGGTCTGGGTCGAGGGAGTTGTCATCCAGTAACTCCACGCAATACCAGTCTCGTTTTCAGATTCTGGCAGGAGCAGCTAGGTCTAACGTGTCTGCCTTCCGTTAATTTCTGTACCTTGGAGCTTGGGAGGCAATGTTTAATGACTCACTCCACCTCTTCCAGGGTGTCAGAAGGCTGGCATTCTGGTATATACGGTAAAGAAAATGATTTGTTAAAAAGACACAAATATACAAGGAAATATTGGGCAATATTGTTTATAGAGATCTGGTGCCTTGGATTTTTCGAAACAGTAGTAGTTTCATATATTTTGCCCCCTGCCCTGGGCCCATGGTGGTTATCAAATCATATGCACAGAGTTTGGAAAATATGGCTACCAAATACCACATTTTAAAGTGGACAACCATGCTCCAGTCCAAGAGACTGAAGTCTTAATTAAATGGATCAGTTACACTCTCCCTAGAATTTTCTTTTCATATTTGTTGCTAGCAATGACCACTTACATGTGTCTGATTTTAATAGACTCTCTTCAAGAGGGATATTTAATATAGCACTCAAGTACTTATATCCTTTCTACAGCTAAAAGTCCCAGGATAACTGGCAAATAACCAGGCTTAAGGCTTATGTAAAATGACATCATACAGATTGCAAAGCTCCTGAAGACAAGCAGGGCTTGCAGATTCTCATTGTTTCTCCCTCTATCTCTTCGCAGCACTTTGTCCTTATTCTTCTTACGTTGCATTACTGTGATATTTTTAAAGTTCTGTCTCTCTAAATACACTGGAAATTCTGAAGGTCAGGTACCATAATCCACTCACTCCCTACAAGGGTGTTCAATAAATATGAGCTGGATGAACAGGCGAATGAATGGATGCAGTTTCTGATAACAAGTGAATCTTCCATTCATTTGAGTTCTAAAGTCAACATATGTATCTGTTTAATATAGGCTTAAAATGGGAAGGCAAACTAAGTTAAAAAGGTAGTGAAAGAGGGAAAACTGGCAGAAGTAATAGGCCTATCTCAAAGAAGTGCCCACACAAGGACAACAGATTCTGAATGATGAATAATAACAGTCCCCAGCTCTGACAGTCACCCGTCCTGCTCAAGCTCAACTGAATATCCTTTCAATCCGTAGGCACACAGGCTGGATGTAGCTATTTGAGGAACAGCCGCAAAAGGAAGGGTAGCTCTGAGGGTTGTGAGAATTCAAATGGAATATAACATTAATCAAGATGTTCACAGTATGGGAAAAATACAGTAGTTTTAAAAATAGCAATATTTACATAAAGTAAATATTAATGAAAATGTGTACACAATGAAGCCTATATAAATATCTGCTAATAATTGTTTATTCTGGAGGATAAGACTATGACAGGTCATTTTTATTTTCTTGTTTAAATATTTTCTAAATTTTACACAGTAATTGATTATCATATCTTAAGTTGTATAAACTTAAAACTTATAGAAAAATACACCATGAACCAATAAATGTGCCTCATACGAGCAACCAGAAAGAAATCAAACATGATGTTTCCTCCTTGTTAGGAAGTCAAAAGCAAAACCAAAAAAAGGAACAAGACAGAATTTTAGTCTCTATGCTTCTGCTTGTTGCAATTTTGTGCTGAAGCCCTAATAAGTTTGTCCTGGTTACTTGAGTTGTGAGGGATATTATAAAGAATCCTCAGCCATTACATAATTAAGGCCAAAGTTGTGGAAAACCATGTTAACAATGATAGTGGGATCTTCTGTAAAAGCAAAATCATTTCCTTAGTCCAAATCATAAGTATTGGTATATTTGCATACCTGAATACATTAGTGCGCATGAGGTTGGATGTTTTAACCACAGGTCACAAAACTCCTGACTCAAATTGGCTGAAACAATTAAAAAATGTATTAACTCCCTTAAAATATCCAGAGACAGGAAAAGCTCAAGGTGCAATTAAGGTTCAGATTGTTCTCTTGGCACTATTCTCCTCTGTGTGTAAGGCTTGTTCCTCAAGCTGGCTTTCTGAATGGTTCCAGATGTTTGCCAGCAGCAACAGGGGTTACCTGCTTCCTCATTCATGTCTGTGGAGGGGCAGGAGTAGCTCTGTCTCAAGTATAGAAGGGTAGTTTTCTCATCTATTTATTTGAGCCAACAATGATGTTAGAGAATGCCATGTGATGACTGGCTTAAGCCTGTTTCCCAGAGCAATCCCAGGCAAAGGAGAAGAGGTTACCTTGATTCATTTAGACTGATTCAATCTGATAATGGGGATGAGAATAGGATCAACTTCACCTGCATCTTATGAGCTACATGGGGAGTTTGCTCCTGGAAGAACAGCTGGGAGGGGAGGCACTAGTGGGTAGAAAAAAGGGAGAAATGAACACTAAATAGGCAAGGACATATCTACTACACGATAGTATAGTCAGAGTAAAAAAAAAATTATCAAGAAATGAGTCAAGACAACCAGAATCTATTGACATTAACACATCATTTGACTGTGAAGAAAGCCACAAAATTTCTGGGTTTCAGCTATTGTAGCAATAGCAGGATGGTGTGAAAATATTTCTATGGCCCCATTCAGCTCCATTATCAGATCATTACTCATTTCCTACCGCCCCCATCCTGGCTGCCTGCTCCCCAGCACACAAAGCACCCACTACAGCATATAGGTAAATACTTTTAAAGGAATGACTTTCCTGGTGAATTTTTTTTTTTGTTGCCATTTATCTTATGGCAGATCAGCCAGTTGCTATGACCCAGCAAAGTAAAACAGTGTGTGGTGCAATTATCTGGGAAATATAAGACCATCTATGCCATCAGATAATGCAGGGAAGGGTGGGCTTTGTTTCCTGAACAATCTGCCTGGTCGCTGTGGATGGTCCCCAAATCCTCAGATAAATGGACAGGGCTCCACTTTTCTTTGGCTGCATAACTCCAGTTCTTTGTGAATCAGGATCAAACTCCTTGCTGTAGAGATAAGATCATTTATGCCACATTTTAAAAGCAGGAGTTCCTTTTGAAAGGCTCATTTTACTCTTTTAGTGTCATATGACACTCTTTCACCATCCCAGAGGGTCCTACGACCTACAGCAGAGGCCCTTATGTTTCTACAATAACATATCTCAGTAATAAGTATAATAATAAGTATATAAACGAACTGGATTCATATAATGCTTTGTCTTCCCACAAATAGTTCCAGGGACTTACAGAAGTTATTTCAACCACTAGCCTTCACGTTGATGGCTATACATAAATGTTTAAATTTCTAGCAATAATTATATTATATCAGCATCAAAATTACAAAGGCAGAAAGTAACAACGTCAACAATTTGCAATAGAAAACTCGATCTCAGAAAAAGTGAATTTAAACTTTGCAAATACATGCAAAAAAGGAACCATTGATATTTTATGACTCAATTAATTTTAAAAAATCACCAAAATATATTTTAAAAATGTGAACACTGCCTAAATTGTGGAATCAGCTGTATGAACTTGAGAAGTGACTTCTCTGAGAAATTTCTGCTGGGCTTACAGATGCTAATACCTTCTTATTTTCCCACGCTGACATCATATGCAAACTACCATGTCAAGAACGCATTTGCAGAATACATAAGCAGTGGAATGAAACATTATTAGTTCTTATTTGCAGCTGCTGCCAACCCCTGAGCCCAAGCTCTAATTGGAATTACAGTGAATTTAAAAGCAGTGGACACTCCAGGATCTGAATAACGTACAGGGAGCTGCCATCCAAGACCCACGTTCTTTCAAAATGCATACTTCTGAAAACTCAAAGTTAAATAAACCCTTGAACTTCATGACTTGATGAATGCAGAGTTTTAAAGATATGTGACTCCAAGTCTTTGCTGAATTATGTATAGATTTGTTTGAGCAATAATAAATTTAAAATGGAAACGTACCATATACTTATATGTATTAAGGTTTTATTTCTCTCCCATCAAAAGTAATTTTCAAAGAGCCGTTGGTTTCTGGATTCTTCTCCATCGAAAAGAGCAAGCTCCCACTTTAAATGTCTCCTGATTACTGGCTGCTTCTCAGGCTAATAAAAGCTGCTAAATCACTGCTAGGACAAAGGTCCCCACTGTGGTGCATGAAAAAGAAGATTTACAGTCATATGCTATGCTGAACAGCCTTGTCGAGGGCAACACAGTGCCCTGCGTCTGTGACAGGCTAAAACAAACCGCATGCCAGATCTGATTTCAGACTTACATAAGAGGCCAGCCAGGCTGTAGCCTCAGTGCTTAGGAGAATAAACTGAATTGAGAGGGGGGCTGTGAGGGAGAAAAATGGGGGCCAGGCCATGCAATTAGCATGTGCCTAGTTTTAATGACTGATTTCCTCAGATAGCCAATTCCCAGTGTTGATTTTGCTTCTGTGCCCACGTTTCTCTCTAGGTCTTTTTTTTTTTTTTTTTTTTTTTTTTTTTTTTCCTTCTCTCCTCTTCTGTACACAGACACATTCTGATTGAGAGAAACACCACCCAACCATTTGGGTAACTGTATCGTATTTGGCTATATTCACAACTATAGAAAGGAGATGCTGGGCAACGTTCTAGGATGACAAGATATCTTTTTAGTGGGGACTGAATTCTTAATGCCATCTTACTAGCAGAGAAAGCAGGGGGCACACTGCTGTGGCCTGGTGCTACCAAATATTCATTGGTCATCTGAATTTTCAGGCTAGTATTTCAACTATCTTTCCACTTTTACTGAGACCTTTGTATTAATTCAGTCCTCAATAAACAAACAAACAGAAAGCTTGTATTGAAGCTATGATCAGATAAATGCTTGTGAAGATAGATAGTGGCCTTCTATTCTGTTTTTTTTTTTTTAAGTTATTCAAATTACATCTGGAGGAGGCTGGACTTTGGGTTGTTCTACACTCCCTTCTAAGGTTTAGCTGTGGCTAAACAGGGCTGGCTGTGTCTGCTTGTTATTTATGCAGCTTTTAAATAACAAACTCCTGCAACTGTCCAAAAAGAAATGAAAAGCCCAGGTGCTTCGGTGAAGCATAACTTTCCCTGATGTAGGATAGGAGGGCACAGACAAAAAGCAATGATGATTGGACCTAACCTGGGCTTCTCAGGTTGCAATGGCAGAGAAAGGAAGGAAGTCCAGTTCAAAATGCAAATACATGGCACTAGGAGTCAGGAGGCCCAGGTTCTGGTCCTGATTTTGATGCTAAGCTGGATCACCCCAAGCAAATTACTTTACTTTTCTGGTTCTCAGTTGTCTCACCTGTGCAATCAAGAGTTTGGAGTAAATCAGAGGTCATCAAACTTAAGTGTGGATTGAGAGCTCCTAACAAAAGGGCTTGTTAAAGCACCAATTGTTGGACTCCATCTCTAAGGTCTGATTCAGCAGGTGGGGCCCGAGAATTCACGATCTCCAACTGTTAATTGGAAATTAACAATTTCCCACGTGATGCTGACACTGTGGGTCAGGGAGTCACTCATTGAGAACTGTTGAATTAGATGATTTCCAAGAGATCTTCAAGTTCTAAAGTGCTACAGATCATTTCATGTCAGTTCTAGATGGTTGCATATTGTTTACGCCTGGGTCGAAAAAACTAAAGACTGGCCCCACAGCTCAGCCTACTCTGGTTTTAGTAGGAAATCATAAGATCCCAATTTTCTTTGAAGTCATTTGCTTGATATTTAAAACAGAGGGTGTAAAATAATTGAAAGTGCAAAGTAATTTTTTCAAACAGGTAAATGATCTATCAATTAGTGGCTGTACAAATTGGCCTGCAAAGATAGGTTTGGTGATTCATTTAAGTTCATGCTTATAGAACTTGTGCTTTCTCTTTGAATCCATTTGCTCCTTGCGTTTAAAAATCACATTTTTGACATAAACTTCACCTCACTGTTGAATACTACCCTCAGTGCCTGATACATAAGTGGTAACCTGTTAGTCACTGGTAAGGTATGTGATGCCAGTTCTGGTTATAGTTCTGTTACTGACAAAATATAGCCTTTGAGAAGTAATTTTACTACTCCGGGTCTCAAAATTCTTATGGATAAAAAGAGCATTCTTACCCGGAATTCTTAATATTTATTTATGATTCTGAATTTTCAAATATGTAAGTAGATGAAATGTTTGGTTCCTGAAACAGAACCAAAATGCAAATGAAAAAAGAGGCAAACTACGTAAGTCTCATCTGGTGGCTCCAGATTCAGGAAGAAAAATAATTGTTAAAACCCATCTGCTCTCACCAGGACTACCCAAAATTGGTCTTCCTGCTTCCACTTCTGCTCCATACCCCTCTGTGTAAAATCCTCCAACAGCTTCTCCCCGCTCTCAGAATAAAACCCAAACTCTATATCAAGGCTCCTTCCCCTCTCCAAACTCATCCGTCCTAAGTCAGCTTCCCGTGGCTTCCTAAACTCCATGGTGGCCTTCTTTCTGATCCTTGAACACTCCAAGTTTATTTCCTCCTCATGGTCTTTCCACCAAAAACACCTGTCTGAAATGCTCTCTTGCTTAGGTCTGCCCTTTGATTCAGATCTTCAGACAGTTCTTCCGTGACTGCCAATCTTTCTCCATTACATTGCCCTGTTTTAACGGCATAGCACTTACCATTATTATTATTTTATGTCTTTATATCTTTATTGCCTGTCTCTCTGTGAGGGCAGAAATCTTCTCTGCATTGATCACCTTATACTGAGAGCCTAGAAGGGTGCACCGTGCAGGATATGTGCTCAATATATTAGTTTATGGAAAGAATGAGTGAATGAATAAGTGATATTATAAACATGATATGGAAGAAGCCCTTTTGCTCAGTATAGAAACATGACCCTACATTGAACGATTAATAGCTAAACACTTATACTGTGCATATTACATGCTAGGCATTTTTAAAGTTCTCTGTTTATTAATATATTAATATTTAACTCTCATAACATACTTAAGGATGTAGTCCCATTATCATATTCCACATTTTACAAAGGAGGAAATGGAAGCGGAGAGAAGTTACTTGACTTGCTCAAAGTCAGAAAGCCAGGAAGTACATGGCCAAGATTCAAACTTAGGTTGTCTGTTTTCAGAGACTGTGCTCTTAATCATTATGTTATAGATGATAAGATGAAATTCTGAAAATCCTCCCCACAAAACATATCCTTGCCAAACGATTACCCAATAACACTGGATCACTTCTGCTGATGAGATTCTCATTACCTTAGAATCAGCCCATTTCTTTCTTTTTTTTTTTTTTTTGAGACAGAGTCTCGCTCTATTGCCCAGGCTGGAGTGCAGTGGCGCAATCTCGGCTCACTGCAAACTCCGCCTCCCGGGTTTACGCCATTCTCCTGCCTCAGCCTCCTGAGTAGCTGGGACTACAGGTGCCCGCCACTGCGCCTGGCTAGTTTTTTGTATTTTTAGTAGAGACGGGGTTTCACCTTGTTAGCCAGGATGGTCTCGATCTCCTGACCTCGTGATCCACCCGCCTCGGCCTCCCAAAGTGCTGGGATTACAGGCGTGAACCACCGTGCCCGGCAGAATTAGGCCATTTCTTACAGTGAAAGCTCTGATGAGAAATTCTCCCTTTTCTGACCCCAAATTTCTCCCAGTGCTACCACCACCCTTTAGGTGCAGCTTCACTCCTTGAGGCCTATAGAACAACTGTAACCTTTCTTCCACCTGCCCCCCAGCGGTTGCAAGCCACTCAGCATTGCCTCCTTGAATCTTTCCTTCTCCACTGACCATCCCTTGTTCTTTCAATGGCCTCTTGTGTAGTGATACCTTAGCTCTCTTACTATACTGGCTGCTCTTTCCTGAACATGCTCCATCTAGTGTATATCCTTTAAAAATTTGGTCCCCGCATTGGATACCATATTTTTGGTATGATCCAGTCAACAAAAAAAGGGTGAAAAAGTACTTTATAATAAACTTTTGAAAATCAAACGAATGGCGACCACTATAATTTTTTTCCCAGGATGAACTTTTACATTCCAGTTTACTCTGAGAGATTTCCATATACACTGTGAAAAAACCTAAGATTAAGTTAAACGAAACTACCTACTGTTAAGTCTCTAATTATATTGTATAAGTTGGGATTCCTGAATTAATTTCCAGTATAGTAGTCTGCCCCAATCTGTGCCTTCTGTGGTTTTAGTTACTGGTGGTCAACCTTGGTCCAAAAATATTAAATAAAAAATTCCATAAATGAACAATTCATAAGGTTTAAGTAGTGTGTTGAAATCTCTCGCCATCCCGCTCTGTCTCGTCTGGGACATGAACCATCTCTTTGTCCACTGTATCCATGCTGTTGACGCCCTCCGTCCCTTAGTCACTTAGTAGCTGACCTGGTGATCATATCAACTATTGTGATATCACAGTGCTTGTGTTCAAGTCACCCTTCTTTCATTTAAAAATGGCCCCAGTGCATTTGCTGGCGATTTACATATGCCAAAAGAAGCCATAAAGCGCTTTCTTTAAGCGAAAAGTGTAAAAGTTTTGACTTACAATAAGGAAAAATCATACTGTATATAGGGTTCACTACTATCCAAAGTTTCAGGAATCCACTGATGTTCTTAGAATATATCCCCCCTCAGATAAATGAGGAATACCATAATATGAAAACAACAAATTTAATTTATGTCAGTGCGCATACATTATCTCTAGATCGGCACTGTTCCATGGAATAGAATGCAAATGTTACATGCAATTTAAAACTTTTTAGTAGCTGCATTTAAAAAAGTAAAAAGAAATAGATAAAATTTTAAAATGTATTTTGGTTAATCCAATATATCTAAAATATTATTTTTACATGCAAGCAATATAAAAATTATTAATAACATAGTTAATGTTTTTTGGTAGTCTTCAGGATCAATGGTACATTTTATACTTATAGAACATGTCCATTTGGACTGGCCACATTTCAACTGCCCAACAGCTAGTGGTGCCATATTGGACAATGCAGCTATAAATGCTCATAGAAGAGATAATGCCTGGCAGATATTTATTCTTCGGGCTGCCCTTTAGAGTTTGCTATTTATGATTACCAGTATATAGCATCAACCTGACAATTGCTTTCTTCCAGAGTAGCTGTATAAGGAAAGAGCAAACGGTTTTAAGTGACATCCTTTTCTGTCAAATGTACTGTCAAGTGGTAATTGAAAGGTGGAAGGGACCAAAGTTGGTACTGGCCAATTAAGAGAAACTTGCACAGAGCTCGAAATAAAAACTACTTCTCTAACATTGGAAACTAATGGAAAAGTATTTCTCAACCCTAGCTAGGCAATAGGACCACTTGTAGAGCTTTCAAAGCTTACTGTTACCCAAGCCCCACCCTGGTCTGCTAAATGAGAATTTCTGGAGATAGAGTTCAGGTTATCCTGATCTGTGGCCAAAGTTAAGAACCACTTATTATAGTCATTTAGGGCTGAAAAAGTGTGTCTTTCCCAAAAGAGTGAGTTCTGCTCTCTAAAGTCATCTAGATGGGTATTTGCAAGTGACTAAACAATCTATATTTTCATACATAGATTGGTTTTTTCTTCTTTAAGTGAAAAAATGCCAGAGATTAAAAACACATTCCACTTTAAAAATATCAAATTAATTAACAGTGGGACAACATAAAATATTTTATAATACTTAAGAAAATATTGGTAAGAACATTTTGAATTCATGTTTTTAAATTGATGCAATTGCTTAGTGTGGCCAGAAGAAAGGGAATTAGAAATACACATAGTCGGCCGGGCGCAGTGGCTCACACCTGTAATCCTACTTTGGGAGGCTGAGGCAGGCAGATCACCTGAGGTCAGGAGTTTGCGACCAGCCTGGCCAATATGGTGAAACCCCGTCTCTACTAAAAATGCAAAAGATTAGCCGGGCGTAGTGGCACGCACCTGTAATCCCAACTTCTCCGGAGGCTGAGGCAGGAGAATCGCTTGAACCCAGGAGGCGGAGGGTTGCAGTGAGCCGAGATTGCGCCACCGCACTCCGGCCTGGGTGACAGAGAAAAATTCTGTCTCAAAAACACAGACACATAATCCTGCAACAGTCAAAAAATACGCATAATCCTACAAGCAGTCTTTTCTTCTTTCCTTTCTTTCTTTCTTTTTTTTTTTTTTGTGAGACGGAATTTTGCTCTGTCGCCCAGGCTGGAGCGCGGTGGTGGTGATGCGATCTCGGCTCACTGTAACCTCCGCCTCCCGGGTTCAAGTGATTCTCCTGCCTCAGCCTCCTGAGTAGCTGGGACTACAGGCGTCTGCTCCCATGCCCAGCTAATTTTTGTATTTTTAGTAGAGACAGGGTTTCATCGTGTTAGCTAGGCTGGTCTCGAACTCCTGACCTCAGGTGATCCACCCGCCTCAGCCTCCCAAAGTGCTGGGATTACAGGCGTGAACCACTGCGGCTGGTCGACAAGCAGTCTTAAGCAATGTGGATGAGAATATAAACAGGTACACCTTTTCACAGAAAGCAACTGAGCAGTACGCATATTTCAAAAGTCTTTAAATACTGATACCATTTGATGCAATATTGCATTTTCATGTGGTCAAAGATTTAAATAAAGGATTGAAAATTTAAATAAAAGATTGAAAGAGCATTATTTTTAATATATTTTATTTAAAAGAACACAAACATCCAATAATGATGCAGCTATTAAACACATATGAGGTATTCATTATCCATATTATGGATCACCATGAAAGTTCATGAAAAATAACAAAAACCATAAAAAAATTCCTTATAATATTTTAAATGAAAAGAGTAGAATACTAAATTTGTTTACGGTATTATGTTTAGAAAATAAGGTTGGAAGAGAATTCACTGACATATTTTAACATGTTTATTTTTTCTTTATGTTTCTGCATTTTCCACATTCTCTGCAATGCCCAGTTATTACTTTTGAAGCTCACGCTGCTCTCAGGGTAGCTGCGTTGAGCCACTCCAGGGAGCGAAAGCCGCAACATAAATGAAGTTGTGCAGTGTACTGTTTGTGCAGCAAACCCAGATTATGCTGTAAATCCACTTATTCTGAAAAAGTAAATTGCAAAATAAGAAACACTAAAAAGAATTAATCTGGACAAGAAGTAGTGAATTCCATGGGATAAAGAAAATATTTTCTAACCAGAAAGCTCATTTCCAGTGTAGGGTTTGTCCGTGCATTATTTTGAAGTTACAGTTTTCTTATACTTCTCAGCCAGCAGAAACTGCTGCGTCAGAGAAGCCGAAGTTGTGAAAATCTTTCCAAATATAAAAATTACCTAATTTATAATCTCAATGAAGGCAATACTATTCAATGAAAAAAAGATAATTTCCAGGATAAGAGATCATAAGACAAGCTGCAATAATAACAGCTAGCTCACACTCATTAGCTCTTGATCTGCCCCGTCCTTACCCTCTCCCCACACGGTCATGCCGTTATGGGTAACATTATGACCTGGCTGCTCTTGCTAAAAAACATGGGGAGTCATCTTTGAGTGCTCTCTCATACTCCATATTTAATCCATCAGCAACCTATTTGTTCTTTCTTCAAAAACTATATTGAAAACTCAACATTAAAAAAAATTTAAACCATTTTCAGAGCTACATTTCTGGTCTAAGTCCCTCTTATTTCTAGCCTGGATTATTACAGTAGCCTGGTAGTTGGTCTTTCCGGTTTCTTACTTGCCTCCTTTCAGCCTATTTTCTGCAGCCAGGAGGATTTTTAAAAAACATGTCAGATAATATCACTCTCCATTCCACCCTTGAATGCATTCCTATTTTACTTAACATAAAAATAAATTATTTACAGTGTTGTACAAGGTCTTATGTAACCATGGGTCATAGGAGTCACTACCTCTCCTCCCCTCATTAATTGTGTGACCTCATCTTCTCACACACTGCTGTTCTTTTAACATATCAGGTGCCCTCCCACCTCAGGGCCTTTGCATGGGCTATTCCTTCTGCTTGGGGTGCTACTGAGCAGATATCCACATCCCTTACTCCCTTACCAACTTCAGATCTGGGTACAAATATCATCATTTTGGTGAGGCCTCCCTGACAACTCTATTTAAAATTGCAAGCCTCTTGGGTTTACTATTAGAATTTCCCAAATCGTCTGTGATAAACCTCCCATCTTGGTTCCCCAATCATAACTCTATCTCCTTCAATATTGACAGAAGGTCTTTGGTCCTTGGTTAACTGACAGATTTTTAATCATCACCTATTTTCCCTCCTCTCTAGCTCTAAATCTTAGTAGTCTTTACCATCCTTCTTCTTTTTATCCTGCTTCCCTCCAAGTTCAAACCACCTCCTTATTTAAAGCCAGGTTCCTAATACCTCAGATCCCATCTCTTCCTTTCTTGCTCTGTGCCATGCTTCATCAATGATCTCTCTCATGCATATTTTCTTTTAGTTTTAATTCTCTCCACCAACCTACACACATACTTGGGTCTCTCCTCTGAAAACAAAATGAACCAAAACAATCTAACAACTTTTTTTTTTTTTTGAGATGGAGTCTCTCTCTGTCACCTAGGCTGCAGTGCAGTGGCGTGACCTTGGCTCACTGCAGCCTCTGCCTCCTGGGTTCAAGAGATTCTCCTGCCTCAGCCTCCTGAGTAGCTGGGACTACAGGCATGTGCCACCAAGCCTGGCTAATTTTTTGTATTTTTAGTAGAGACAGGGTTTCATCACGTTGGCCAGGCTGGTCTCAAACTCTTAAATTTTGATCCCAATATTCTTCTGTCTTCACTCCCATTGTCAGTATTATCAAAACATAGTCCTTTATTTGCATCACCTCTAAACTCACTCACAAGAGATAATCAGGCTCCATCCTAAACCGACTACATCAGAATCTCTAGGTGGGCTTTGATTACATGCATCAAACAACAACAGCAATCAAATCCACAGGTGATTCAAATGCACAACAGGGTCTAGACCTACCTAGCACCACAGTCTCAGTTCTTAGCAGTCTACCTGCCACTTCTCTCTGAGAACTTTTCCCTCTGAGCTGTCTGTGATTAAACTTCTATGCATCAAAGCCAATGGCTTTTTCTTAGCTTTCTTCTTCCTGAAACTCTCATCAGTTTATGATGCCATTGATTATGTCCTTCTTCTAAATCTTCTAAAACCTTTTTCACTTGCTTCTGTGGCAGTGTTCTACACTAACTCTTCTTTTTTTTTTATTTTGCTGCATTCTTTGTTAGTACCTCTTCCTCTTTCTGCCCCCTAAAGCCAGACAATCCTCCAAGGTCTCATGTCAACCCTGATCGCTTCTCTTACTATATCATTTATGAGAGATACAGCTGCTTCAGCAATTTCAATGATGACTTTTCTGAAGATGATTCCCTAAACCCTGGCACATCTCTCCTTTCAAGTGGTAAACCCAGATTTCCACCATTTTCCCCCAGGAGCCTCCAAGCTCCTCTATCTAAAATCAAATCAATTTTTGCTTCCCATCCTGACAGTTTGAAATCTTCGTCATTTTTAGATTGCTTTATCCAGATCATCCCCATTGATAAGATGCCAAAGCTCACATATTTTCCTTCTGCCATGTCTTTATATTTATCCTTTTGTCTATAACTATAAAAATTTTCATGAGTATCACTCTTCTGGACTAATACAACAACCTGTACTTATTTCTCTATTGCCAGTTAGTTTCCTTTTATTTTTATGCCTTTGCATTTTGTTAGATGACTATGTTTGAAATAAAATGTTGACTGTGTCATTGCCCTGATTTAAAGACTCTACCAAAGGTCCATCAATTATTGGCTTATGCCAACGATAATAGGTATACGTCCTCTGGAAAAAAAAAAAAAAACTTTCAGGTAAAATAAGAGTTACTCAATTATAATTTCCATATTGCAGGTTAATATTCTAAGGAGCACTGCAAGTCTCCAAAAAGAGTGTCTGAAGTGTTTCTAAATGTAATTGACCTGGGAACTTCTTTCTCTCCTGAGAAATTTCCCCAGCCTAATCAGATTAGTTTTCTACAACCTCTCTCCAACCTTCTCATCTCTCTGTCTTCACCTTTGCTTGTTTTTCTTCTTGAGGGTACTCTGCTTCTTTCTCTGATTTTCAAAGGCTTGTCTCAGACATTACCTATTTTACGAACACTTCTCCTGATTACCTATACTGGGAAATTGGATTCATTCATTTCTGAAACAGAGAATGAGTTAGCTATGATAATGTTAGATATATTTACTATAAATGACTTGGGTTATCTCAAAAAAAAAAAATCCTGTGGGCTAGTTGTTTGTGTAAAATAATGGAATGATTTGATGCCTAATAAAAGGCAGCACAATCTTACTCCAACTAGAACTACCAATGTGCTCCAAATCCCCATGCCTGCAGTAACCTTGGGTTAAACACTGTACCAGAAGATCTCTTTTGAGGCACAAAATTGGAAGGGAGGGCCTGTGAGTAAATTAAGCCATGAATTCCATGCAACCTAATACTAGGTAACTAGATAGCAATCACTTTGCAAAAACAGAAGGAAGAACCCTCAACCCCAATAAGCACTGCAAAAAAATCCTGCTCTCAGTGGAAATAGAAGGGAAGAGCAAATTTGCAGTTCTGTAGTACATAGCAATTTCCATAGGACTGTCAATACATTCCCACTTTCAAGTGCTGAAATATCCCATATTGCTAATCTCGATTTTAGGATGAGACGAATGAGCCTCCAAGGAGTTAAATGGCCTCTCCATTTGTGCCCGACCACTCAGTGGCCATGCTGAATGCAAATTCTAAAGATCTGCTTTCAAAGTTTATGTTTATTCCTCTAGATGTGATGGGGACCTGACTGTGACATCTGTTTCCTTCTGCAGGTGGGGGTGGACTCAGCTGATCGAGCTGGCTGGATAGAGGAAGGGTTTTCCCCTCAGGAATCCTGTGCACACAGAGGAGACAAGTATCTGTGCACTTGTTTCTGCCAGGACACGTGTGGTAAAAGCATAGAGGAGGGCTGGTCGTGATGCAGTTTCCTAGTCAGGGACTTCCACGAGCTACAGCATTGCATGACAGCCCAGTAAGGCTGTGTTTGGAGGGAGAAGAATAAGCAAGAAGGGAGGCAGGTGAAGACATTCAGGCTCTGAAGATGAATGTCAATTTAGCACAGAACTAGGCCTCTGTATCAGGCCTGCAGCCTCAGAGCACGTTTATTCATTAATTTAGCCCCACTGTATGCAAATGAGAAAATTATAAGCCATCACTGGAGCACATCCCTTCCCCCTACCTTTGGCTTTAACAGTGTACGGTACTTAATTGCGCGGAGACATCCTGTGGTCTCCGGAACCTGAAGAACAGTCTTTGCGTGTGTGTGAGTGAGGAAATGAGGGCTTGCTGTACCGGTGTGGGCCTTTTCAGCCTCCGTCATGTGACCAGATAGCAATCAACATCAATAGCTGTGTCCTCAAATCAGAAGGATAATGATAGAGAATGGAGCAAACAGAGGCACCGAGGCAAGCGGCAAGCCTGAGAGTGTTTGGAGGAGGCGGGAACAGAGGCCGAGTAATGAAGACAAAATAAGAAACTGAAAAGGTATTGTGTCTGCTGACAGTACATTTCACTGGCTCTCCTCCACCAAAGAGAGTCACTGGTACAATATCCTGAAAGATTTCATCCAATTTAAACCCTAGGTCAAGGGATTGGAAACAAAACCCTCTAGCAGCTTGAGTCTAGCTTCAAGGTGTTCTATTTAATTGCAAATCCACATCACAGCCTAGTTTACACCTATATATGAAACTACGTTTCATATTATATGCATTTAGCTGAGACTGTGTTTCACAGTAATTTCCTCCCAGGCTCTGATGAAGTGATATTAATTTCCTTTGCATTACTATAAAGAAAAATATCTCCCAACTCTCTTTTAAAGATCATTGATAAGGGGATTATATTAGTTTTTGATAGAAGTGATTAGGGAGATATTATTTACTGACTCAATTTGCTTTCATTTGGACATACGTGCATTATTTCAAAATAGTTCCAACTCCTTTGCTTCCTCCTCCATCAATTGAAGATTAAAAAAAAAAATTAAACTCAAATTCGTTGAACTTCTGGATTTACCTAGAGTGGTCTGTTAAAAACAGCCTCATGATTTCTGGGATTGATGTGGTCCTGAAGTCAGGGCTAGAATAGTGTCTGGCACACACCAAAAATGGGCTCAACAAATCTTCGTTGAATGAAATAATAAAGAATGAACAAAGAGGATTCTTTGAAATTAAAAGAGCAAATGGGCCTCTGTTGTTTTCCCCCAATGCATGAGTTGAATGAGTGGCATGTGATGCAGCTCTTCCTCAAAGGGGTGTTTCACACCGTCCTGTTGCTCATATATCTGCCTGTACCTGAAGCCTGTAGATACTGCTAGGGGTGAAAACAAATATTCTCACTTGAGGATGGGTTGCCATATATGGTGGAAAGAAGCATGCTGGTGCCTACCAAGCTCATTGGTGTGATTAATATCAAAATCAGTGAATGATTGAGTGGTGTGAGTGTACCTGACAGAAGGGCTTTGATGGGCCCGTCTGTCTGAAGGCTCTCACAATCAGGGACTGTGAGAATGAATGATGTGCAAATGGAATGAACATGTGCTAAGTACCTAAAATATGCCAGGCAGTATACTGGGCATTTTATATATGCTACAGTATTTAATTTTCATAACCTGTCTTTTAAGGTAGATTCCATTATTCCCATTTTAAGCATGAGAATGCTGAAGCTCAGAAGGCTTAAGTACCTTGCCTGGCACTACAAAGATAGGCTGTGCAAAGACCAGACCTTGATCCAGATTCTTGTACTCCCAGAGGCTTTCCACAATACCCCACTACCTTTTAAGTGGGCCCTGAGAAACAAGATTGAGAAATATGTTCTTGGGAGATCCTTGGAAGAATTCTTAGATAATTAATATTGGAATTATGAGCATCTTGAGTAGAGTTAGCCATAATTTTTGGAAAAAGATACTGAATAAGAAGCAGGAAAGGGAGAAGTAACATCTTTCATCAGTTGTGAAAAACTGCAGAGTATCTTCTTAAATATTGCCTCTCATTTTCTCTCCCTATCTTTCTGTGATTCTAGTTACTTTTATATTAGACCTTAATCTCTATTTCTCTTCCTTTGTTTTTTATATTTTCTAGCTTCTTGCCTTTCTGTGCTGCATTGAGGATAATGTCTTCACTAAGTCTCTCTTTGGTTGTGCCTACTTTGCAATTTAATGTCCACTGAAATTTGATTTCAATCAATATATTTTTCATTTCTGTAAATGTTTTTGCTTTTTTGCAAATATGTTTGGTGTTATTCATTGTCTCCTGCTTATTACTTACATAATATGTATCACTTTTTATTTCTTGAATCATAGGAAGCATACTAATTTCATATTTGGATCCTGTAATTCTGGTATCTGGAGTTTTAAGGAATCTAGATTTTCTGTCTGTGTTTCAGTTAGGGTATTTTGTTTACTTTAGTGTTTTTGTCATTTTTGACTGTTAATTTATATTGTGTAGAACTTTGTGTGAATTCTTTGAAGTCTGGATTGAAGTTTCATTTTTTTTTTTTTTAAGAGGATTGCATTTGCTTCTAGGTAGGTATCGAAGGGTACTGTCATTTATTTAAGGTAAATTTTTATATTGGATTGGGCTCCCTCTCACCCACATAGGTAGTATAAATTTGGGCTGAAAATCCACAGGAGGACAACTTTGTAGTATTAATTCTTAGGAATGTTTTTGTAGCCGTTAAATCTCAAAAATGATCAAACGTCATGGAGGTCTCCTATTAGAATCTCCATTAGGAGAAGTTCCTAAGATTACTATTCTGTCTCTTGTACTCCCCGCAGCTATTGACATGAAAGCTCATGAGGGTTGGCAGATAGCTCAGAAATAAAAACTTAAATGCCCTCCTTCTCCTTTCTGGATTAGGTATGTTTGGAAGTTTATTAAAGGGAAGCTTATTTTTCTACCCAAATCTTTGTGTTGAAACTTTGCAAATCTCTTACAGTTTAAACACACATCAATTTATAAATAGCCCTGTTCCCAGAACTACATCATCTCTAAAACTTCAAAACATAGTTTAGGAAAAGAATCAATCACAGGTTAAATAGAGTCAGTTTAAGAAAATGAAGGGAGGCTGGAGGATAAGATGGCTGTTTACAGGGGAGGGCTGTTCTTTTGCACTATGCACATCACTCTAAGTTTTTGTGGCAAGAATTATTTTATCATTTAAATCTGTCTTTTAAAATATAATTGTTTAATATGGAGCCCACTTCTCTTGATTCTAGCTTTGTCATGTGTTTTTTTGTTCGTTTGTTTGGTTGGGTGCTTCTCAAAACCCTTTACTTTTTTTTTTTTTTTTTTTTTGAGATGGAGTCTCTTTCTGTTGCCCAGGATAGAGAGCAGTGGCGCGATCTTTGTTCACTGCAACCCCCACTTCCAAGGTTCAAGTGATTTTTGTGCCTCAGCCTCCTGAGTAGCTGAGATTACAGGCATGTACCACGACACCCGGCTACTTTTATATTTTTAGTAGAGACAGGGTTTCACTATGTTGGCCAGGCTAGTCTCAAACTCCTTACGTCTGGGGATCCACCTGCCTTGGCTTCCTAAAGTGCTGGAATTATAGGCGTGCAGCACTGTGCTCGGCTCAACAATGTATTTTTAAAAGATGTTTTCTCAGGCACCTTCATAGATGCCGCTGGGGGACGACATGATACAAACACTACAGTGAGCAGTTTGGAAATGTATATAGAATAACAGATGTATTTAACTCTTCGACTCTGCAATCTCACTTTTGAAAATTTGTCTGACAGATTTACCTGCATACCTACAAGATGATGTATTTATGTGGTTTTCCACTGAAGCTTTGTTTCTAAAAGCAAAAGACTGGAAGCATCCCCAATATCAACAGAGAAGCATTTAAATTAAATACGGTACATCTATTCAGTGTAATAAGATGCACCTTAAAAAAAAAAGAATGAGAAAGATCTCTGTACCAATAATGAGATATTTTAAGTAAAAAATGTAAATCACAAATTAGAGGGTATTATATTCTACCTTTTGTACAACTGAGGAGGAAGTTACCAATAGATTTTCTTATTTGCTGTGTGCGTTGATTTACTTAATGAACAGATAGCTTGCACATTCTTCGATGTGTTTTCTGAATATTAAACCACTTAATACTCATTGAGACCCTTCGATGTGGATACTGTTTTCTTAATTTTTGCAGATGCAGAAATTGAAGCACAGAGGGGTTAAGTAACATGACTGAGGTTACCCAGCTGTGATGTGGAAGGATGCAAAAGAAAGTAACACAAATGATAAGATAGAGGCAGCAGGTCGGGGCACAGAGCGAGCCGATCGGGCAGGGGTGGGAGCAAAAGCCCTCAATATATTCCCTGTTATATTTTTTCTTCAAACTGCGTGGATCAATGACATAAACAATATATATATATATATATATTTTAAAAAGTATACAGCCTTTTTAGTTGTTTTCAGTGCAAGTTATTTAGTTTGCCATATTGCTAGTAGAGGAAGGTGCAAAGGTGCGAAAGTTGATTGTAAATCTTGTTTATTTCAGTCTTCCCTCTCTATCACACTGAAAAAAACCTTTTCATTCAAATGAAAGTCTTTCCTTTTCCCTTTTAGATTTGAAAATGATGATTGCTTTTTTGTCTGGGAGATGACTTAGGGCTGAGGCAAGGAGCAAAATTACTCTGTTTCTTGGAAAAAAAAATTTTTTTTTGGAGAGATTAAGGTGGGTAGGTGATTTGGTACTTTAACCACAGAACTTAAGGTTTTCTGGATTGGGCTTGAAATAATTTCCTTCTACTTACACATGGAATTCATGGTAAAAGCTAGCCCCATCTCACTGTCCCCTGGCTTCCCTGCTATTCTTTATTCTCTTATCCAGCATTATTTTTCTTCATGGCATTTATGTATAGATGCCATTTGTATCATTTTTTTTCTTGTCGTGTTCATGATCTTCTTCACTACAAATGAACAAAACACTCTGTGAGGGCAAGAGCCTTGTCCGGCTTCTTAATGCTGTAGCCTAGTACTTTAAAACAGTGTCTCAAATGTGGCCTGCTTTCCGTAAATATGTATGAAAGTTATGAATAGAAAGTTCCAGTTTATATTCGAAATGAGCAATTTTGTACATGACATTTTGTTTCTTTTGTTTGTTCTCATGCGAACAACAGCCAATCTTGGAAAGCTGTGCACTCATTTTTACAGCATGATAGAAGTAGTCTCTCTAAAGAGACTGCATTTCAAGGGGTGTTATAAAGAGAAACCAGCAACGTCTAAATGAAATCTTAATGCAAAACATGCCTATAAATTTAAAACTAAATATATGTCATTATCTCTAATGTTTGCTTACAATTTTCTGCTGTGGTTCTTAATTGATTGCTTACTTCTATAAGGTATTCCTCCACGGGTGAGGTGTACTCCTGAATACCATTCTACGGCGTTTGTTTTAAAATTTAACTTGGTGTTTCTAACCTTCGTAGAACATGAACTTTAGTTTAGTTTTTTAAATATATATTTCTATATACTCATAAGTGGGGCAGGGAGTGTAGGTCAGAATTTTGTTTTTGTATTTAATTAGTGTAGAGTTCATTAGCAAAAGCATTTCAGGAATGAAAACAACAGCCGCCACCATCATCTTCTTTGAGGTGGGCATTACGATGTGTGTTTGACTAATTAAGGAGCTGGGGATCAGGGAAGTTGAGTGAATTGGCCAAGGCCACACAGCCAGACAATCTTGGATTAGAAATGCCAAACTGCCAGCTTTATCTGACTCTAAAGACTATGCTCTTAATTATGACTGGACTATTTCCCTTTTACTAATTAACCCTTCATTTTAATTCTGTTTATTTATTTATTTTTTTGCATCTTTGTCTTTTGCTGTAAGCTACTAAAAATTACTTTGTGAAGTAGATCAGGTATAATCTGTACATACATATACATATATAAATAAATGTCTCCCAAATTTTTTTGATTTTATTTGTATATTAGTTGATTAATTAATAATTGCAAATAAATAATAATTGAGGTACACAGCATTTATAATAGTATTGCTGAAGCAAAATACCAACAGAGGAAGCACTTTCACAATAAATTATGCAAAACAGATAATCTCTTGAAAATTTTTCCCTGCTTTTCAAATCCTAAAGTGTTATTTCTTTCATTCATCTTTAGTTTTTTAACTGAGGGGGTGAACAGTGGACAAAACCAAATAAATTTCTTTATTGTTAACATTTCTTTTACTATTTTAAAATTATCCAAGAGTGCTTCTTGAGAACAAGAATACAATCATGTATCACTTAACTTGGGGGATAAGTTCAGAGACGTGCATGTTAGGTGATTTCATTGTTGTGTAAACACCACAGAGTGTACTTACACAAGTCTAAACCGTACAGCTTACTATATAGCTAGGCTATATGGTTTAACTATTGCTCCTAGGTTACAAACATGCATAGCATGTGATTGAACTAAATACTGTAGGCAGTTGTAACATAATGGTAAACAGTTGTGCATCTCAACATATCTAAACATAGAAAAGGTATAGCATAAACAGAGTATAAAAGATAAAAGTGGTATCCCTATGTAGGAAACTTACCATGAGTGGAGCTTGCAGGACTGGAAGTTGCTCTGGATGAGTCAGTGAGTGAGAGCTGAGTGAATGAAGGCCTAGGACATTACTGTACACTACCGTAGACTTCCTAAACACTTTACACTTAGGCTACACTAGATATATATTTTAAAGTAATTGTGCTACAATGTTACAACTGCTATGACATAACTAGGAGATAGGTATTTTTCAGCTCCATTTTTCATTCAAATAAAAGTCTGATGGTACCCTCATCAGACCAAAATGTTGCTATGTGGCACATGACTGTATTATGTATTTCATTAGTTAACATATATCTTTTTGTTATTTCTATGTCTGTACTGCTAAAACTCATCAAATGACATTTAAAACTTCAAATGGCAGGCCGGGCGCGGTGGCTCAAGCCTGTAATCCCAGCACTTTGGGAGGCCGAGACGGGCGAATCACGAGGTCAGGAGATCGAGACCATCCTGGCTAACACGGTGAAACCCCGTCTCTACTAAAAAATACAAAAACTAGCCGGGCGAGGTGGCGGGCGCCTGTAGTCCCAGCTACTCGGGAGGCTGAGGCAGGAGAATGGCGTAAACCCGGGAGGCGGAGCTTGCAGTGAGCTGAGATCCGGCCACTGCACTCCAGCCTGGGCGACAGAGCGAGACTCCGTCTCAAAAAAAAAAAAAAACAAAAAAAAAACCCAAAAAAACTTCAAATGGCATGCAACTAGTCCGCAACAAAGCTCTTTGAAAATGTTTAATTTTGGATTAATGAATAAAATGCTTATTTTTAAAGCAGAATGAATCAAATTAAATGTTATTCGTGTTTTTAAGAAAACAAACACCTGTTTGATGATTTTTTTCAACTCTTGTTAAAAAAAACTAGAGTTGAGGGTTTCACGTGGGGGAAACAAATTAGCCTTTTTAAGCTTCAGGAGATGCTGTGGGGACTTTCTTTTGAATAAACAAAAGTGAGTAAGAGAAAAAAAATAAAAACTTTAAGAACTAGAAAGCCATACGCAGAAAAAGTCTTTGCTTTCAGATGCTTAATACGTTATTACTTCATTCACCTCTGTTTACTACATAAGAGGATACACCGTCTTTATTCTTCAAGTTCCCAAGCAAAAACAGATTTTCGTGCCAGGAACCATGGGGAAGAGACAATGATGAATGATGAAGGAGGCACCATGACATTCTAGAAAACTACATTAAATTCAGATAATAAAGAGCTGCATTCTATTTTCAGCTTGGCTCTTAACTGGCTCCATAACTTGGAATAAGTCACTTAACCTCGTGGGCTCAGTTTCCTTATTTGTAAAATGGGTCTTATCACTGCCTTATATATATTACCAAGTGGTTGCAGGAATCAGTTCAAATTCAAATAAGTAAACTGCATGAGCAAAGGATGAAAGTGCAGCATTAATATAAGAGAGAATTCTCCCTTGTGTGGGTCATGAGAATAGTTAAAACATTATAGAAAAGTTTTGAAAGTCTCTCTCTTTCTTTCTCTCTCTCTGCAAGTTAAAAGCTTTTTGAATGGCACAGATTAAACTACTGTCTTTATTGCTGTCTCACCAGGTGACTGTGGGCTAGTAAGCTGATGTTTTCTTTTTGGAGTTCTTACATTTTCAGAATTTTTTTTTCTTGCTATGGAAACAACTTAACAAATGACTCCAGATACACAGTCCATTTCTGGAACCTTGAAGTTACTGACTTGATCTTATTGCGACGGGAAAGTCAGAGTGAACAATTGGTTTGGAATAATATAGTCAATTGAGTTTGCCCTAGAAAGTGAGAGAAGGGAGGTTTAGAGTTGTTTATAATTAATTTAACAAATATTTGAACTAATGGCTCTGTCATGCCCCAAAAAGAGGTGAAGGATTTTAGTTAATGTACTTCCAAAGACTTAGATGAACTTGAAGAACTAGTTAACATAGCAAGGATCCTCTCTATTATCCTATAGAAATACATCAGAGTTAATATAATTTTGCTAATTTCCTCTTCCTCTTCTACTACCTCTTTTCTTCCTCGTTCTCCTTCTCCTCTTCCCTCCCCTCTTCCTCCTCTTCAGCATCATCAGAATCCTACTCAGTTTTAATGCAGTATTTTAGCCCCCCGCTTTTTTTTTTTTTAGCACAGTAAGTATAGCAACTGACTCCTCTGTTTTTTAAACCTTTTAAAAACAAGATGTTATTTTAATTATCTAAATCATGATAAACCATAAACTGACTAAAGTCTTGTCTTTTCTTGGTGGAAGTAACTGAACAGAAGAATACTTCTTGTAAGCAAAGAAATGCATTATATTTTATGAGACTTTGTAATAAATTTACTTTTTAGATATGACTCTATTGTTTCCATTTGGCGGTATCTGTTGAATCAATGACCTAAGAATGTCCTAAGACCAGGACCTATACTATCCCTTATAGCCATAATTTATAGATAATCAACAACAGCAACCACTTAGGATCCTATGTCATTTTATTTTCCAGTCATTTGTTCTTACACTTGGCTTCTTAAAAATGAGTAATGTTAAACTATATTTAATGTGTATACTACTAACCTATAAATTCCAACACGCATGCATTATTGCTGGATTTTTTTAGCAAGTCCCCGAAGTTTTTTCTGAATTTGGATAGCTCATGGGAATTATTGTCACCTCATACCCTGAAACATTTCTGAAGCAGCCAGACATCTTCTTTTGTTAATATGCTTACCATAAAATGGCAAAGGAAGTTTCTCTAAAATCCTTGCAAATATCAAATATCAAAATCATTTCTCGGAGTTCTTAAATTGAGAGATAAAATTGTCTGCGGGGGCGCTGATTTTACTAGGGTAAACAGAAGCCTCCCGTGATTGTGTTTTACTAGAACTAGGGAGAGGAAGATTGGAAAATGTATTCCAGGATTTTTTTCCATTCTGCCATCCTAGGCACAGCCCTGGAATCCCAGAGACACACACACATATTCTCATTAGCTGGGCGTTCCCTTGATTTAGCCATTCTGAGTAACCTAGAAGCAGGTGGGACAAAGATCTGCCTGGTCTTTATTCAATGGGCAATGCAAATCCCTCTCCTGTAACACAAAGATTTGTTTTTTCATCTCCTTTTTCTGTGTATTTTAATATAGTGAATAGAACAATCTGTTTCTTTTTGTGAAATGTTGTACACACAGACACACACATACACACACACAACACACACACACACAACCCTATGTTGCCCTGGGAAAGACTGCAGTTTTCGTGTAAAATAACTGCATGTTTCACCTTGTTCTCCAGGGCTTCAAATTGCCAATCTTGTGATGCGCTGTCACAACTTATGCGTGACTGACTGGTTACAGAGCCCGCTGATCTATATGGAGAGGTGAGAATTTGTCACTGTGCATAAGCAGAAAGATCAGTCAGATACAGTGATAGATCTGTTCTTTGCCTGGATTCGTCTGCTGCTATATTAGGGTAGCTTGGCAGCTGCCAAATCCAATTGTGAGCCTGGTTTTGTGGTTGAGAAAACAGAAAAAGACGAAGTAATGTCCTGACATAGCCATTTTGGGGTACACTAGCTGCAGAATGAAAATATTATCGTGATCATTATGTCAAAATATTCCCTTCCTCTGTATCCACCGTAGGGGGTGCAGCAGCAACGACAGCATCTTTTCTCAGGCATTGCAGAGGGAATTTATATATGGTGGCACTGGGGTTCAAGTTAGCATCTAGTGTGTACATGGGTAGACAGGCAGGCTCACCCAGAACTCAGTCTGACTTTTTCCAGACTGCTAATTAGAATTAGCATCTGTCATTAAAAATGAAGCTATCACTCTGGTGCCAGGGGCAAAATATGGTCAAATGACCCTTAAACAAGCTGCAATGGTGTTCTATGAAAATATTACAGATTTTGCAAAACTCATTAATGATGCTGAAGACAATGCACTCATTAGATTGGAGGGTATAAAATGCACACAGTGGCTTATCTGCTTTTGTGTTCATTCACTCAGCTGTGTTCATTACTATTCATGTGGATTAAAGAGGGGAGAAGAAATAAGATCAAAGAAATAATATCAGGCCATTATCAATCATATTTAACCAGTGCCCTTTAACTACCAACCTCCATTCACGATTCCATATCTGAGAGAAACTTCTTTCTCAGAACCCTCTTAGCTCCTTAAGGGAGTGCTAACAGGCATTTAGTTTATTTTTATCCCTATATGAACCTTGCCATTTTAACCATAGGAAGAAAATATCAAACAGGGAAGGAAAAGATAATTATGAAATAGTAGAAGGAACGGCTTCAGAAAACCTAAACGTGGGCTCAGTCCTGAAGAACACCGAGTAGAGATATAAATAATTTAGTCAACAGAACAGCTATCCTGACACCACAGTAGCCATCCACTATTTGGAGAGATTTTCTCCCCAATTCAAGATTAAAGAAACAAGTCAATAGTACAGTGTCCTTCTTTAATGACCCCTTTACCAACCCCTAATGCACAAGTTTTTTTCAAGAATGTCATTAACTTTTTAACTTTTCAGTAAGAGAACAAGTTCAATATTCTTAAAAGTCTGAAATTTCAGCATGAATATATTTAGTAAAAAGGAATTAGACATTTCTCTAGGTTCCTCCTAATTAAGGAATCATAACTACTATAGCTGATGGATATAATAACAAAGCCAAACACATGAGAACTGACACCATTGTCTCTCTGGACTGATGCTCAGCCCTGCAATAAATTTAAATAAGCTTGACCAGGTCCAACCAGATTAAACTAATTTTTCAAAAAAGTGTGTGTTGGGGGGTAGATTTTTAAAAGACAATAAAATAATATGCATTAGAGCTGGTTAGCTCTTGGAGAACCACGTTGTGATGAAAAACATACATGTCGAAGGGACTCCGCTTCTATTTTATCATCATTCGTACTTCTCCAGGTTGGGGATGTTGCTGTCACTGCCACTGTGAGTAATTTTTCAGGACATTTTACAGAACATTTCAAAAGTGTAGATCTCATCAATTCCCAGAATGGGAGCAGCTGAATGAGGGCTCCTGTGGAACTATGAAGTCCTGCAAAATTTTGCATAAATATGAGGAAAGCCCCAGGAAAAACATTTTGACACTGACTGGATCCTCTCGTGGGGAAGCATCTATCATTTTCCTCATGGGGAAGTTACATTTGTGAGAAAATTCCATAAAATGGATTAGAAAGTCTTTGAACAACATTTGTGTGGAGCAGAGGTAGCAAACACAAATGCCTAGAGAATCCAGGCAGGTAGTGTAATGAGTAAAGCAAGTTCAGTGGGCAATGGAAATACAGAGAAAGTGATGCCCGTTTCAACATGGAAGGCTCTTCTCAGCTCCAGATATGCTGCCTTATGGGAGTGGGGGCCCAAATCTCCTAACTTTTTAAAAGAGAAACTGGAAATCTGAATTTTTGCAAATTTCCTGATTTTAAAATGAAGGTCACTTATTCAAAATGAGCCCCCCCAAAAATAACAAATACATATATATATATATATTTGTGTGTGTGTGTATAGAAAAAACATGCATATGTATATAAACATATATGTATAACATATATGTTATACATATATGTATTTTATATATGTATACACACACATATATGGAATTCATCACACCAGCTGCCATTTTTAGCTCTTGGAACATGCTACCACACTATCCACATTTACTAAGGGTCTCCCGAACATAAAGATCACTACTTATGATCTGAAAGATTTGTTGGCTATGTTGAAGACAAGAATTTTACTCCTAAAGAGTATGATGTATAGCTGAACCAATAAGGGAAGTAACAATGTACAGTATGGTGCTGGATTCTTCACTCTGATTAGTAGCAGTAATAAGACTAAAATAGGCTTTTGAGGAATAAAGATCAGGAAAAGTGAAGGAGAGTGGGAAGGGAAAAATAGAAACTAAACTTAGAGTGGTACTTTGGAGCTGGGTATCAGAACTGATCACTAAGCAAAAGTGGGGAGAGCTGGAGAATCTGTTAGATTTGAATGATCTTCAAAGATATACACATCTATGTGATGAGACTGTTGAAACAGGATTGTTGTTGAAATAGGATTACATTTACATTTAGCCACTTCCCTTATGTATAGAATAGCATAGGAAATAATTATATAAATATTAGTCGTTTACTTCTTAGAAACTAATATTGACTCTAGAGATCATAGATAGCTGATCAAGGATAGGTAAACTTGAAACAAAATTTCTGATTGCAAATGATTCCACAGCATTATATGTTCTTTTATTTTTATTCACAGTGACAGTGTGTCAGCTTAGATAAAAAGAAACACTGGAGGTTTTTCACGGGCTTCAGACATCACATAGCATTAATTCTGATGAAAAATTTTCAAGATATGACTTTAAATGGCAATGATTTTGACACTGTGAATTTCAAGACTAGGAATTCATCACCCCTCCAGATAAACTGCACCCCATCTGCAAGAAGACAGCAGTCTTTATACAAAATTTCTCATGTAAAGTTTAGTATGTTTACACTCAAAATTTACCAGGGGAGGGTGGATAGAGAAAAGCTATTCTGAGTTCATTTGTACTTATGTTTCTTTCAAAAGAAGATATCATTAAAAAATGTAGGGCTTATTTTTTTCTCTTGTATATTAAAGGAGCCAAATAACAATAAAACTTGATTGTCATTCTATTTAAAGAAGGCAATTATGCAGTGGTTATACATATCCTAAGCTCAGATGTCTGAACCTAAGATGTCTGAGTCTCTAAACGGATCTCGTAATAGAATTGCATTTCACAGAGGGATAAAATGGTATAAAACCCCAAGCTTGGTATTTCTGAAGTGGGAATGCCATTCATTCAGGAGGGGAAATTCAGCTTCTCAGTATTTCCAGATCTTCAGTTTATCTTGGAGATAATACATAGAAAACTGGAAGCTTTGGGGCCACTTTTGATTTGGTTGTGCACATGGACCTAGTCTGAAGGTGGCATCTTGCACCCATTGTGGGTAGGCAGCTTTTGGGTAATGGATGCATTTTAAAAAGCAGAAAAATTGACTTTGATCAATCATTGTCACTTTGATACAATAATCAGTGAAATCCCAGTGTTTAGGCCATCAGTTTACATCTTTACAAAGATGTGAGCTCACTCATACTGACTGATAACTATTTCAAAGTAAACTGCCTCCTTAACAAAATGTTCTCAGGTACTGAAGGTTTTTTTCATGATACAAATAGCATCATTAGGGGAGTACTATATTGCAGGATAGTATCATCAACGATATTATAGCCTAGTGCCTTACGAAACAAGGAAAAATAAAGAGTTATAAATAAATTCACTTCTGGGATAAGAATAACGTTTAACAAATGAAGATGATAAAAAAGAAAAAAAAATTTTTACATATCTCAGTCATTGGGAAATAAACAATTAGCCTACATTAGAAACAACGCCACCTTGAGGCCAGCGTGGAAGTATCGATGTTCTTAATTCATACCTACCAGGAAGGACACAAAGGAAAATGAGTAATTTCAAACCACAAGCCATAGGTGTTGGTCTGATTTACAGACCAGTTCCTTTTGGTTATCAGCATAAATGTCAGAGTGACAATTTTTCTTCTACTTGGTCCATCGTCCCTCGATCTACATGACAAGAAAGACCAAATTTCCTCTCTAGGTGGCCATATGGCCAATTCTACTTGCAGAAAGCAATGCGAAGTTTTCACAGCAGCATCCATAACACGACCAGTGTCACCTTTACAGATACTGGCTTCACTTTAATCTTGGGGCTGTATTTGGCTTCAAATTCAGGGTATACCAACTATGATAGATTTGACTTTGCTAAACCTAAAGAAAAGGTGGAGAATTTTCAGTCAACACCCAAAAGAAATGAATAGAATTATGTTTTCTTCTTCAACCACCAAAATCTAATAGGGAATACAATTTTACTTCTACTTGGAAAATATTTTGCTAATGTGACCTTTCATCCTACTTGGAGTGGAATTTGGATTTATCTCAGAGATTTGTAGAAACAGAAAGGGAGGATCAATTTTCAGAAGAAACATGAAGTGTTTATACATTTGGGATGAGAGACAGGATATTTATACTACAGAATCTTGAGTGGGCACACCATCGGTCTGATGCACTTTTTTTTTTTTTGACATAGCTGTGAAGTGTTGCTAAATTAATATGCAAATTTATTATTTTTAATTAATTTATTTTAATAGGTTTTTAGGGAACATGTGGTGTTAGGTTACATGAATAAGTCCTTCAGCGGTGATTTCTGAGATTTTGGTGCACCCATCACCCTAATATACCAATTTAACTTTAAAAATCTATAATTTAGGAAAGAAAGCAGGGAGCTAGTTTTCATTTCCCTAGGTATCATGCTTTTATACAAAGATACGTAATAATAAAAATGACAGTATCCAACATCTATTGCCTGCTGTTACGTACTAGCCACTGTTTAAAGCACTTTTAAGGTACTTTATATTAGCTCTTTTAAACATACTGTTTATATTTTAAAATAAACACAAATTTACTATTTATTATTAGTAAATTTTACTATTTTAATTCTGAAAAGTCATTGAGCCAAGTACTACTGTTATGCCCATTTTAAAGATGAGAAGTTGAGACAAAGAAAACCTCAATTTTCAAAGATTTAAATATTGGAGAAATATGCAGTGATCCTACAAGGAGCAGAAACTATGGAGACATTTTTTTTTTTTTTTTTGAGGTGGAGTCTCGCTCTGTCGCCCGGGCTGGAGTGCAGTGGCGCCATCTCACTGCCGGGTTCACGCCATTCTCCTGTCTCAGCCTCCTGAGTAGCTGGGACTACAGGCGCCCGCCACCACACCCAGCTAATGTTTTTTTGTATTTTTAGTAGAGATGGGGTTTCACCATGTTAGCCAGGATGGTCTCGATCTCCTGACCTCGTGATCCACCCGCCTCGGCCTCCCAAAGTGCTGGGATTACAGGCGTGAGCCACCGCACCTGGCCTGGAGACATTTTTTATGGTTAAGAACTAAATTATTAAATCTGATATCAGTGTTACTTTTTTTTCTAGCTTTGCATTAACTATTCTTAGATTATAAATTTATTATTTATCTTCTTCATTCTTCTGTTCAGTCCTGTTTCCATGACAAACTATCCTTCTTTCTTTCTTAATTTTTCTACAACAAATCAACCTTTAGAAGTCCTTGGGTTTTAATCTCTCTCCCCTGTATCAAGAAAAATAAATGTTACTTATCATCTAAAAGTCCATGCTTGGAAATTCTGTAATAGCAGGAGGAATTTTTCTTTATTATGAAATATTTGGTGCTTGCAATAATATTTTCCCTACTCTTTAACTATCTTCCTAGATAATGAATAGGGCACTTCTCCTTAAAATGGCTGTCAAATAAAGAGAGTTCAGTAAACCATTTTTTGAAAGAAGCTTCAAAAATTTGAATCCTGCTGGTCTGAAATCTTAGCTCCAACACTCACTGAGTGAGTATGTAAGCTTAGGAATGTTATTTAACCTACCTTAATCTCATTTCCTCATGGAAAATATGGCATTAATAGTAATATCCACTTCATGGCATTGCCTATCCAGTGCCTGGGACAGAGTAAGCACAAAACAAATGTTGGTCACTCTTCTGGCCCGTGCAACAGAACCTAAAGCATAGGACATAGAATAGCACCTAGTAGCTCTTCAATAAATGCTAGCACAACATTACAAAAGAAGAAGAAAATAATTTCAGTAATATTACAAAAGAAGATGTTAGATCCAGAAGAAATAATTTTCAGGTTATCCTAAACGGTATTGAAAACCCAATTATGCTCACAGCTAGAGTGTAAAAACTACTTTAGGTATATCCACAGTCTGTCTCTGTCTTTCTCTCATTTGTTCACAGTTTACAAGTGGAAAGGGTAACAAGACTTTGGCCTGGCATACTCAATCCTGGATTCAAACATCCAGAGCTGCTGCTTTTCCCATCGCCAGACGGACGGCTGTGCGAGGAGAGATTAGGAGACACTTGAGACATTGATGCCTGAGGCTTGCAGTCCTAACCAGAATAAACATTTTTCTTTTTTCAGTAAAGCAAATATGCAGGGAGCAGCTGCGCTAGGAGAGTAGTATTTTCACAGTTACTTCTAGTAATAACTGCACTTTAAAAGTGTTTCAACACTTGGACTCTAAGAACCCCTCAGTCCCTTTATGTAGATTACAGTTTCACTCAAGTTGGGTAATTTCTTTCTCCTCTTCCTTTGAGGTCTCTCTGGTCCTTGCCCTGGTAAAAAAAAAAAAAAAAAAAGATCTCTGGTTTTATGCCACTGAGGTTTAGGGAAAAGAAAGTGACAGATTTGGAGTTTCTTTTAAAAACACATAGATAGTTTAAAAATAAATTATAGCAAACTATATTTATGGTCATCTGTTGATCGTCTATATAGATCTCTGTCTTGGAAGAGTAGCTCCGAAACCCCATTTGGAATCATGTGAAATTACGTCACCACTCACAGCATGGTGTTAGCAGCCATCTATCTTCAAGTGCATGAAGTCAACCTGCTACCCTATAAACACGCTGCTGGTGAGATACACAGAGAGAAATATTTTGGAAGAGTGAAAACATTCTTAGTCAAAGCCTGGGCTCGTTTGTAGTGACAAAATGGATTTGAAGGGACAGCTCCTGAACTCCCAAGACAGGCACAGGAAACGGTGCAAAGAGCACTGGCCTTCATGTGATCAGACTTGGAAATCTTCGACGAAACATGAATCGCGGATGGTTATGTTCTCTCTTCTGTAAAAACAGGGGGTTGAGCTAAATGATACTGAGTCTGTAAAATCTGAAATCATTTTTGGTAATAATGTATGTTGTTTAAATTTTGTCATATAAAAAATAATTCCCTGCAATGCATCCTTCTGACAGTCTCTAAACCTCTTCCTTGCTTTATTATTCTTTGTAGAACTTACTATCATCACAAATACTTTCAGTTTCACTTGTTTTAAAATTATTGTCTGTCCTTCCCTTCTGGAAAGTAGGTTTCATTAGGGTAGGGGGTTTTGGTCTCTTTTGTCACAGCTTGATTCCCAGATTTTGGAACAGCGACTGGCACATAATAGGTGTTCAGTAAATACTTCAGAATGAATGATTCATAACTGTTCATAATTTAGCATCTTGTTTTCCACGGTAGAGTATGGTAACTAAACCTACTCCTCACATCCTATCTAAAAAATGCTTGAGAATAAATTTCTAATGTGAAATCTGAATAACAACGTCCTTTCACGCTGAAAAATGTATTACTATTACAGTAACAGATAATGGTCGATTACTCATGCTTATGGTTTCTAAATTCTCATGAGTCTTTTGCCTAGCTTTAATTAATAAGGATGTCTTTCACAAGTTGTCTTTTGAGAGTAGCTGTAAATCTATCAACATATAATATTAGCATTTGATGGAATTTAGCTCTTTAATCCCAACGTTCCATTCAGGGAGGCTTATGTTTGTAAACCTCCCTGAAATGCAACCCCTCCAAGCTCTCTCTAATCATAAGTCCAGTGATAGAGCCTGATGCAACTCTCTTTGTGGCCTTTGCTTGCTTTTTGTTTCTTAAAACATCAATTTCTAAAAGGTATATTGGCCCCCTTTTTTCTTCTGATCAGCCATGAGCATCTCCCATCTTTGCCCTAAGTGTCTCTTTTATATTATTGCAGATGTGATGCATTCTGAAATTGGTTATAACTACACAATTTTAAAAACCAGATACCACTGCAGCAATACCACAGATCACAGTATATTGGGCATCTAAGAAAATACACCTTCCTCAAGTTTCTGGCACAAATGTGAGTTTTTGGTAGTTGACAGGAAGTTTGTGTTGGATGTCTTACAGATGCATCCTCATTAGCTAGAAGAAGTCATGGAAAATTCTGAGAAGTAGGCATTTGATGAAAATAGACCTATTCTATTGTGGCAGAGCAGCTTCGAAGATGAGAAAGGAGAAAGTGTGATGGAGGAGGCACTGAGCAGGGGAAGAAAGGCGAGCTCCATGCTGGGATCACTGTTGCTGACTGCCCTGTTGGGGCTGGATAAGTCTTTTAGGGTTTTCTCATTGGCTGCTCAAGCCACCAAGTTAAATGTAAACCTTTTATTTTCTAAGGGGAAAGTGTGTGAGAGTTAACTGGAGTAATGAATCTCAAGCTTTAGCTTCAGAATTATGTTGGGGAGTTTTGTTAAAGTGAAAGTGAATGTTTGTTGCATTATTGGGTCCCTGTTACAAATTTTGATTCAGTAATCTGCATTTCAAATAAATTCCCTTGTGAGTCTGATGCAAGCCAGGAGTGCCTACTACAGCTTGAGTGATTCCAAATTAGAAGAGTTTTTGATAGTCCATTTTGGTTTCTTATTGTGAAAGAGACCGTGTGTGAAGAAGCTGTAAATTAGATTCATCGACACAAACAACTTTTTCTTAAAGTGACTGTATTCCATCCTTGTATTTTCTAACTAGTCATTTTGCAATTTTCCCCCCTATACTTTAAAAAATTTAGTAATTAACTCTAGTACATTTGCATTTGCTTTCTCAATGTCTCTCAGCCTTGGCTCTATGTGAAAATCACCGGAATCTTTAAAACAGATTCATTTGGTTGGGAATTTCAGGACGCAAAGGGTTCCTGAATTTCATCGAGGTTCTGTTAGAATGGGGATGGAAAGCAAAAAACAGTAGAATTCTATACTTATTACAAAAACTGAAAATGTATGCTCTTTAATTTATTCATCTTCCCATGGGAACATCTGAACTTAAATCCGGTTTCCCACATACCTGCCTACTTGCTGTTCATAGAGTGAAAATTCTGTGTGGGCATGACATCCTCTTGTCCTTTTAAGAGGGACCAGGAAGAAAATCTGGCTGGTTTAATAAAATGTGAAATGTAAGATGGGAAATGGAAGATCATTTGATCAATTATGTATAAAGATAAACCTCTAGCTTTCTCTGTGAAAGAGTAACAATACAGTTTTACCACCCTACTGCCTAACTTTATTAACTAGACTATATAGCTGTTTGGTTTCCCATTGGTTTCTAAAAAAGGATCTTGGGAACATGACTTCTCCCACCTTGACTTTAGAATGCATTTTATATGGCATGCAAGCCTTTAGCTAGTAATGAAAAATCAATATAACCTCCAACTCTTTATAACTTCTACATTTTTCTTACAAAGGAATTATTAAGTCACAGTAGTGATTACGGCACATAAAACACACTTCTTTCTCCATTCAGTTGACAAAATGAAGTATTGCTCGTTTTTTGAAAATCAAGAGTCTCATATTGTCATTCTTGATCTAAAGATTATATAGCTTTGAGTTAATCTTTTGTGTTTATTTACCAGCATTAAGAATGTAAGTCACTAAGTGGACTTAGTTTTAAGTAAGATTAAATATAATTTGATGAGTAATTATTGGGTACTTTGTATATTCTTAGCTCTCTGCTATGGCAGATTCCAGGTGAAAATAATAATTTCCCTTTCTAAAGATTTTCCTTATTAGATTATTAGAATTTTGAAATGTTAGGTATTAGGAAATTAGAATCAAAGACATATTTTTCAAGAAATTTTTAACAAATTTAAAGAAAAATCAGGTTTCCAGATGTGATCTTTGCAGGCTATATAATACTTCTATTTTTCTCTTTCATTGTTGAACATAAAAAAAGACAAATATAGTTTTTTGAATGTGGTTTTTCATATTTGAATTATAATGGTTGATCTAAGCTTTGATTACCAGACAAGGGAAGAATCAATAGTGGTTGAAAAAAAGTATTTACATTATGCAAATAGAGAAGACACCACAGGCATATTTTGAACAAACAATAGGATAGGTATTTAAACATTACATTCTGCTATAAATTAGTGGAACCTTTTATGCATGCATTTAAATCAACAGCTCATCTTGTAGAGAGGAAACGAAAAGGTCAGCAAAAAATAAAGGTAATTAGCTTTTCAGCAGAAGTCAAGACCTTTGGATTTCCTTCAAGATCTCTTAAGACTTAGCATGTAAGAGATTATAATGACTCTGCTGTAGTATCAATCATTCAAGGCAAGTTTTTTCTCAATTTCATTATCCATAACATCTAGTAAAGGTGAATCACTTTCTGGATATTGCTCTTGCTCTGACTGACCTTAACTGTTCCTTCCTCTGGAACCCCACTTTTCTTCAAGCCTTTCCACAGTCTTCTCTTCACTTGCCATCCATGACAAACGAAGTCTCCTCTCCTGTGACTTCCTAGCACCTCACGTAAAACCCCACCATGGTATATCCCACTGTACTGGAATTACTGGTTGGTTATGTCTCCGGCTTTCTGTAGATGGTGAGATATTTACCTGGTTCCTCTTTACTCCCTTCATATTAGCACAGGTTTTGGTACATACTATTTGGTAAAAAAAAAAAAAAAAAAAAAAAAAAAAAAAAAATGTGTTGTTGATTCAGTGAATAAAGTCATGGCAATAATTTTCATGTCGCAAATTTCAAACTCTGGTGTGTGTGCCATTGACTCATTCTCAAGAGCATTTCACAGCTCAGGAATTAAAGACTGACTATGAACCCAAACAGCCTCAGGTGCATGTATCAGTTCATCAAAAGTCAGGCCACACTTAATATTGATTCAAGAAGGAAGATTCAACAGGAAACAAAAGATTACTTATCCTTATTAAAAGAATCAAGTTTAAAAAGTGTTTGGATTAACCATCTTCTAGACAAAGAGTTTAGTTAAAGCTAGTTTGGAAAAAGCATAACAGGTGATTTTTTTCCTTTTAATGTTCTGATTATAGGGCACTGACAATCAGGCCAAGAATTTTATTTTGAAAGCTCTGGCTTGAGTCCTTTAGTTGTGAATTGTTTATATATGTACAATAACACAGATATGGGACAATCATACTTTTAAATCAGATCCATGGCCTGTAAACACAGATTTATATTTTGCATCTCTCCCAGTTAACGAAGATACAAGAACAAGATTTTGCAATCTTTTTTTTCCTGAATCCAATGGCAGTTGTGATAAAGTTTTGCTAAAGGTGGAGCTCTTTAAAGGAAAGCATGAAAATGGGCAGTTGCAAGAGAGGAAGAGGAAGATGCAGGCCAAACAAATGCTTTGAAAATAAATTGGAAAAAAATTAGAAGACTACTGAGATAAAATCAATGAAAAAGAGGGAAAAAAGAAGAAAAGATGAAAGGATAACAAAAGAAGAGAGAAAATGAATCAGTCTTAAGGGAGAGAACTATGAGATAATGGAAAAACTGAGAAATGACAGAAAAAAATAGACTTGTAAAAAAAGGTAAGGGAAAAACATAAGACTATAGCAAAGTAAAAGACCACATTTAAATTTTAATTTTTAAATTAAAAGAGGAGGAATTTGAGAGAATCAACAGATAACAACCAGAGTCAAACCTCAAGAAATATCTACCCAATGTTTATTGCTTGTTACGCACTTAAACTCAAGTGGCACCATCCCTACCCTATAAATCAGTGTGATGTGCTAGGTTAATAAGAATTAGGTAGAGCTAGAAGTAAGAAAAGAGGAGCTCACGTGCATTTTACATTCTGCTTCTTTTTTTAGGCCAGTAGTGATTTGCAGTGACGCCCCTATTCATCAAAACACTTCCTTCCATTCTTTAGTTGATTATCTGGGTACAGTGGAGCACCAAAACAATGACTTTGGCTTACAGGTTGTTCCTTGTGAAGAATAACCTACACGGATTCTGATTTATGTTGTCCTCTTTTTGGTAACCATTTTTAAAAAACTGAATATCAACGCTATCCTCTAGGGAAGCAAGTGACAGACAATGTACTACATTGTAAATAATTTATTTTAGCAAAATCAAAGAATTAGGATTTACCCTTATTGAGGCAAACACCCATCCACTGCTGTATTACCAGTTTGTGATCAGTTATTGGGTTAATAATGTGAACTCAATTTCTCAGCCTTTATTTGACCTACATACAGGTAACTCAGACAATAATGCAATAAAAATCACTGTATAGAATAATTTTGCTTAGTTGTTCCTGGAGAGAAGGTGAATTCCACTTTCTATTTTTCTAATGCTTGTAAGATTTTGATGTCAGTTACTTTGGATCTAAAACTGCTTGATTTCTATTATTATATTAATGATGCATTAAATAATGGGCATTTTCAGCATGCTCAGTGGAAATCAATAAGTTCAACACAATGCAATTCTCCAAAGACAGTCAATATTTTAGAGGGCTGAAAATGTAAAACAAATTGAAGGAATGCTAAAATGCAGTAATTTTACTAAGTTTACTGCTAACATTCAGTAATTATAAATGTTTTCTAGAGAAAGTTATCTTTCTATTAATCTATCCATCTTCTACTTTGTTGCAAAAAAGGCTTAAGTGACTGCTCAATACATTTTCATTGAATGTATCAATGGTGTGACAACAGAAAACAAAAGCCAAATCAGAACAGAACCAAGGCCTGTTGCAGACAAGAGCAGGAATTAGTATAGGATAAAATACACGAGGAGCGTATTTATAAAATGTCAAAGGTCTGCAGCAATGTTGCTTCACTAGTCCTTATAATTTTATAGTAAACCATCTAAAGAGGCTAACCGTACTTTCATACTATTACAGATTAGGAAACAAGGTATGGTTCAATTTTCTTGGTGTTTTCATGTAACAGACACTCGTGACAGGTACTGTATTCAGCAATAGGGATAAAACGATGAAAAATTAGCCTGTGACAATCCAAGATCAGGAGTAAACTGTAGAAGCCTGGCTCTCTTAGTTTATCCATGTCACTTGCTCAGTAACTTTTCCAGATGACATAATCACGACATTGCAGGAGAATCCTATGGAAAAGTTCTGAAATATATTATTGAAAGCTATGCTATTTACTATAGAGATATTGTTCATTGTTCAAACTTTTATTTACTGTGAAGACTTCTTTTAAAGTTTCGGAAAAGGTTCACTTTGGTGTGTGTTTGACTTTTTTGTTTCTAGATTTTGAAATCTGAATTTAATTTTGTACAGCGGAGTAAATTATGGCCCCTGATTTATCCAACTAAAAGGTCGTGGGCTAATCCTTTTGGATTATGGTGAAGGAAAAGAAACACTTTAGTTAATTATAGAATGAGTTTGCATGATTTATCACCCCCAGATCTGTTATGGAAAACTTTCAAGGGATTCAATATACATGTGGTTATTTTTCTGGATGATACTGTTGTTGTTACAGCTGGACTTCACCATCTGAATCATCCTGGGCTTATGATTAGACCCTCAAGTGAAACATTATTTGGAATAAATTATCTTTCCAGAGGGAAAACAAGAGTTTCAGCTCAAGCTTGGTGATTAATGCAGTGGTACAATGAAGTTTTAGTTAATAGCAGGATTTAGAGACCAGGAAGATGCTACGTTCATGTATTTTTCTAGCTGGTAGGGAATGCCGATTGGCTTCTGGTTGCCTAATAAACTAAATACAGGGTTAGCCACATGAAGACGATTGACTCAATTTAACACCTTGACCTGGTTAATTAATCTGTCAAATCACAGAATGTTACCATTTATTTTCATGTCTAACAGACCTGCAATAGTGTGGAGCTATAGATAGGAAATAGACTATAGAATACATAAGACTCTAGGGTTAGTCATAATGGTTAGCTCGTTATCAGGCAAGATGCAAGATCAACAGAACCACAGGCAGGTTCACAATGTGCAGAAAAAATGCCAGGCCCAGAAATATAAAAGGTATATTAAATTCTTGGTAGCTGTTTGAAGCCAACTTTTAAAAGTTGAACTATTGTATATTATTGCTATCTATCAAATAATAACACAACCAGTTAAGAATCTGGCAATTTATCTCACTATCATCTGAATTTGATAAACAAAAAATGATTTTTAAAAAGAACCTGGTAGATTTGGTATTTATTGCCTTATTTAATTCTTACACCTATTCAGTGATGTAGCTGTCATTGGTATCATACTGGACAGGTGAGGAAACAGATGAAGAGGAGTGGGTAAACGATCCTAGCCGACGCCGAACATAAGTAGGACAGAAAGACACTTATTTTCAGAATTCAAGGTTTTCAAAGTTGTTTTTTGCTTTCAGTCAGTCTGCCTTTTACTACTACACTGCTACAGCCATCCACAAATATAATATGGGCTCTTTACATTAACAATGTTATATTTGTGTGGCAAAATTGCTTATGAATGACTGTTTAGATTTTGTGGCTGCATTAGATGAGAAAGAATAAGAATGTCTAGGTCTGGTCTTATCCCTCCCACTGATTGTCTGGTTAAGCCGCTGATTTTTTTTTCCTTTCTTTTCTTTTTTACAGCTTTGGAAAAAATGTCTTTCTTCATCGTCTGCGAAATCCTTAAGGGCAGACTTTATTTTTTTTTACTTCTCTCTCTAAGTCTCTATGTGCTGTTAGCAAAGCGGGCTTTTCGGTTTTCAAGGGTAATATATAGTGCATTATCGTACCTGCCTCTCAGAGGTATTTTAATTGATATGTTGTTAATGAAGGACGTGGTGATGTTCTTAGAAATTGCTGTGAAATGTGAATTAAAAAATGATCAACGGGACTAGTGGGCACAGCTTGTCAGGCATGTTTTTAATTAGCATTTATGTAACTTTCCTATTTCTGGGCATCCTTGGGAAGACACATTTAATTTAAGAAATTAAAAAGGAAAATTTATTTTTCCAAAACGTTTCCTGACCTTCACAGAATAAAAGCCCAGTGAACCCGAGCTTCAGAGACGACAGACTGTCGGGAATTGTAAAGATGATTTGGGCAGTGCATTGTTTGGCGGGAGGAGCCCAGCCTTCCACTAACAGAAAAGTCTACGTCAGCATTTACTTAGAAAATTTCTTTTAAAAGAGTTACAGAAGCAGTCCACAAGTATCAATATTCTCTGTACAAACTCATATCTTTGTTCTATTCTCTTGCTCTTGTGCCGTCTCTCTCTTTTTGAATTTCCTATAAAAGCTAAATTAGGTCTCAAGGGTTCTGCACCACTAAGCAAGGATCTCTTCTAGTCCATTGTGATGGAAGTAAATGTACTCAGGAGAAAGATGTACTTGAAGGGAAGGCTAAAGAATCTCCCTTCATTGAATTCTCCTGTCTCCCACACAACCTATCCACCCTGACTTCTCTAAATACTTCCCGCGTGCATGCGTCTACACACTCCAACTAGCCCTCAGCAAAATTGTGCAGTAGGTAGGATATTTATCTGAAATCAGCACAACCTTTCTGGCCCCATCTCGACTTTGTCAAGAGGGGATGGAACTATCTTTCAAGTTTTCAGGCCTTTGAGCTTTTTCCTCATATCCCTATGAAAATATGTTCTTAGGAAAGGATTCGGTAAACTCATTTACTGGAGTATAAATAAAATCTAGGCTGAATTTCTCTATAAAATATACTTTATCATAGCATTCAAGAACAGCCATACTCTTTTTTTGATATATGTGACCCTTACCTTACTACAGTTCTAATGAATATTGTATTCTTGGTGTATTGTAAGATAATGAGACTATGTAAAAATTAACTGTAATTCTAACAAGTTGGGGAAAAAGCATATTTTAGGGGACAGGTCTACGAGACTTTAAGATCACAAAGGACACTGTAGTTCAGGATTTTGCAATTACATGGTTCTGAGGTAGAATCCCAATGGCACATCTTATATCTGTTTGATTTTGGACGGGTTACCTAGTCTATAACAGCCCCTGCTCCCTCAAAAACTAAAATAACTGAAAACCAATCCTTGTAACAATGTAAGAAAAATTTGATACTGGAGGGCATGAACTTACAGACTTTGAAAGCTGGAAAGTACTCTGGAGACAACCACAGCCCACATTCTCATTCAGAAATGAGGAGGATCGGGGGGCCAAGAGGTGACTTGCACAGGCTCCACAGTTAAGGGTAACAACACGCCTCTTGATTTAAATTCTAGAAGTCTTTCCACGGAACCCCCAGAAGACAGTCTGTCTTTGGTGAGATAGCAAAGTACCACTATGTTGGATACTCCTTGCACTTGGGTGTGAGCCACATGTTCTCAAATTAGTTCAGGTTGTCTTAGGGTCAGTTGCAGTGTGTGGTCATTGATGGCAATTTTTTAAATGCCCATTCGGTAGAAAGACATGCTTTCCGATGTTTTTCAACGATCATCCTCTCATTTCACACGTTCAATTTACGGTGCCACCGAGGGAAGCTTTCATCTTATGGATGACTTAAAGAAGAAGATAAATGAGTGCATTTCCCTAGACCACTCACTTAGCTTTGGCTTGACTAGAGTAAGGGAGGTGTACCCTAGAAAGGACCTCTGAGACAAATGAGACAGACCCAGAGGAGCAGGTCAGCTGGAAGCATCTTGCAGCCATACGTCAGTAATGGGGAGGGCAGAGCTGTTAAAAATCTGCATTAGAATCCCAGTTCCTTCAAATACTATCTGGGTAACTGGACAGATGACTTAACCTCTCTGTGCTTCATTTTCTTCACCTGTGACATAGGCATAAAACTACTGCTAATCTCAAGGGTTTCTTTTGATGATTAACTGAGGTAATTCATCTGAAGTATTCACCACAGTACCTTTCACATAGTGAGTGTTCAACAAGAATTACCTAGGATGATGAAGAAGATTTAGACTAATGCCAGGGAATGTGAACCTTATAACTTATTTTTATTTATATTACACATTTGTAATATTTTTTCCAAAATCATTTCTCTCATAGTGACATTTTAAATATAATTTTTTCTTTTTCTGGAAATTAAACACTAAAAGGTAAAACAACGGTTTTAGGGCAATGCCCACTAGAGTATGGGGCTAGCCTTTTTAAAAAAATACAATTAGATTAAAATGTCTGGTAAGATAATATTTCTGTTTCTGGATTCAAATATAAGTTTGTTTATCAAATGCCTTTTAAACATTACAGCATTAATCTATATAAAACTTTGTATTCGGAAATAGGTTCTGCCTGAGAAAGCAGGTTTTTGACTGCTAACAAGGTGCTAATATCCACACCACCACGCCGTACCTTTCTGCCAACTGACTTGGCTTGTATTTAATTAGACCACAAGATGTTGGACCGAGTATAGTGCAAGTTACATAAGTTTCACAATTTAGATCTCCTGATGTCAGTACCTTTCGTTACAGCAGAAACACCATCGGAATCATGGGAATAAAGGGAATCTTCAAAATGAAATGATAAAGAAAAACATTGATTCATTTGAAGAAAAAAATGAGAGAATTTCAGTTGTTTTAAAAGATGACACGTGCATTTTGCAGGTGTGTATTTGAAAGTAGACTCAGATGAAATTTTGAGTTTTTCTAATGGAAAGCACATTTTTTAGTGGGAGGGAGAGGAAAGGCTCAGCTATTTCAGATTCTTGGAAGAATCTTCAAAAGTTATGTGTAAAATATGAGAAAAAAAATAATAATTAGCTCCCATTGAAAAAGGGGTGAACTCCTTCATAAAATACTCCCCTGAAAGAACAAATCCCCTTCCACAGCTATGTAAAAACCACAATGGGTATAATAATATTCAGTGAGATGGTATGTGAGGAAACATTGCAATTTATATTTGGTAAATGTTGTGTCTATAAATTTTTTCAACCAGATTGTGCTAAACAAATGTAAATAAATATAAGGAAAAAACACCAGACTCAAATCAAGTGTACCAGGTATGTTGGGAACTGTTAGGTGGGAGGGAGGACACTTACTATGAGACAGGTTTTAGGGAGGTAACTGATATGTCAGTTAAGCTGACATTGCTGTCACTGAATGCCAAACCAAGTCCCCAGACCGCCTCTCTGCTTCATGCTTGACTCCTCTTTTTATTCAGTGACCCCTAAATCATTAAGAGGCAAGTTTTAAACACAGGAACAGTCACAGATTTCCTTTTTTCAAAAGTTCAAAAGCTAGGCCCCCAACATTTTTAATTTATCACAGTACAACAAAACTCCTATTTTGACATTTCAGCATCTCTCAATTCTTTCTTCTAATAACCAAATCTCTACTTCCCAGTGAGAACTCCCTTGGAGGCCTATTGTACTGGGGTAATTATACATATATTATAGATGTTAGTCTAAGACTGTCTGAGCCTCAGCTTTCTCATTTGCAATGTAGAGATAACAATACTTCACTTTTTTTGTGTGTGACAATAAAAATTCAAGAACAATGTTAAGCCACTTAGTGAGGGCTAAATATCAGGTGCAATGCTAAGCATGTTATGATGTTATCTAATTTGATTTAATTCTTACAATGAGCCTATGATGAAGGTATTATTTATCTTCACTTTACAAAAAAAATGAGGCTTAGAGAAATTAAGTAGCATGGTAAGCAGTAGAGGTGGCACTGGCACCTGGACTGCTTTACTTCCATGCCTGAGATTGTAACTAGCCCCTCTAGGAGGTCAAGGACCAAACACAGTATCTGACACATAGGGTAGAGTCAGTGTTACTTCTCTAGCTTATGCTTTGTTTCATTTGGGGTGGTGCACACACATGATTTCTGCTGCCAAGATTTTGTTCCCTCTGTCCTTCCACCTGAAAAGTTTCTCTGTGATTCTTTGCCAATGAAATTCTACACAATTTGAAGGCTTGGCTCAAGTGACTTCTCATAGAGTTCTTCCTAATCACTGGGATATTGATCTTCTTTTTAAGTCATCTAGCTTTTACCAGTTACAGGTGTCATTTGGCAATGCCATAGTATGTTGTACTCTTACTTAACAATTTGCATCTGTCATTTTGCAACATTATAGGTTCACTTTGCAAGAAAAGTGATGGCATTTTGGAATGGTGAGAACACAGACTCAGGAGATAGAGTGCCTGGGTCTGAATTCCAGTTTTGCCATTTACTAGATGTGTGACTTTGGACAAATTACTTAACCTTCCTGTACCTTAGCCTCTTTGTCTATCAAATGGGCCTAATAATAAACACTGTTTAATCACAAATTTGCTGTGAGGATTAACTGAGTTAATATTTATTAGAAGTTAGATGCAAACATGACACGTAAGTGCTTTAATGGTGTTAGTTTGTTGAATAAATACATTTTCTTCATTGGATCTTTTTCAACAACTATGTAATGCTTACAGCATACTAGGTACAACAGATGTTTGTTGATTTATTAATTGGCCAGGTTTTTATTTACCTTTCCTCATGCATAATGAATTTGAATTTTCAATGACCTATTATGGAGAAGATATAGAGTTGGAGTTGAGGATTCAAGGCTGTCTGACCTCAAGGGGTTCAAAAATATAAAATACAAATATATGAGAAGTTATGCTTCAGGGTTAATTAATTATTCAATATTATGTTTAATAATTATTAGTCAATATTATATTGAAATAACCGTATTGAATTATATACAAAATTATATTGAAATAATTGAATACTATAGCTTCATTTTAGTAACTGTGGTCAAGCTGCCTAGTACTTCTAGAAATAGAGCTCCTTGGCCAATATCTAAGCTCAATGAGGTTTACAATTGTCTTATTCTCCTCTATCATTCATTTTACATATATATAATTATATATATTATTAAATATATATTATATAAATATCATTTAGCATATTTTAAATATACTGTTATCCTCTTAAGGCTTAAATGCTTCTACTCATTTATTCAACATTTATTGAGTTTCAGGTTTTGTGCTAGGTGATGGGAATACTAAGTTCAATAAGACATATAACCTGTCTTTAGGGACTTGATAGTCAAGTGTTGGGGTCAGCAAACTACTGCCCACTCCAATTAAGCCTGCCACCTGTTTTTGTAAATAAAGTTTTATTGGAACATTGCCATGATTGTTCATTTACACATTGACTGTGGCTATGTTTGTGCTACTCTGACATTTTATGCTACAAAGTCAGAGAAAAGAGACCACATGGGCCACAAAGTCTAGAATATTTACTATTTGGGGTTTTACATAAAGGTTTGCAGATATGTGGTCTAGCGGAATGTACTGAAGCGTCTCTTTGAGGAGGATACCGTTTTGATTTCAGGGTTGCTAATTCTGAGGTTGGTAGTTATTCACAATTTCTGCAGAAAACTGGCACTTTAAAAAACTTGAGTGAAATAAGCAGTAGCTGTTGTCCAAAGCTTCTCAGATATGATTGCGCCTGGTCATCTAAGAAAAGTTAATGAAGAATGAATTATCATTCTGGGTTCTTTAAAGAGTTTGAAATAGTCGTTGCCCAAGTACTTGACTAATGCAGTTTCTAAGTAATAAGGATACCGTGTTAATATGGACCAGAAAAACCATGGCTGAACACTGTGGAACAGGAATCGTGGGACCCACGGCATTCTTTTTTATTTCAGAACTATTGTAAAAGCAGATTACATAGTATATACAATACCACTGCAAAGAATGTAATTTTTGAAGTATTTTAGATTTTATATATTAAAATAGAACTAATGAGTTTCTATTTAAATATACCCATAGAATCTAAATCTCAAAATGTTTTAATAGCCATATCATACATTTGAAAAGAAAATGCATAAACAAACTTTTCTACAGGGATTGTACAATATCTACTTTTCTCCTTGAATTCATGCTTTCACTTCCTGCACATGATTTTATTCTAATGTCTGAATTCTCATGTTTGAAAATCTTTTATTAGTTACTAGGTTATACCTCTCTCCAAAAAAAGTATATATTATAGATTTAACCATTTTTTTCTTCTGTGAACACAAGTTCTGAGTTAAAATTCCTTCTAGATTGAATTATTGTCATTATCACTAGAACACAATTGATAAAAATCACATACATATATTACAAATTTTATATTTATTAGGTCAGTGCAAAAGTTATGGTAGTTTTTGCTGAAGTAATGGCAACAACTGCAATAACTTTTGCATCAACCTAATACTAAATATAATAGTAAATATTAAAATAAAATTTACCTTTTAATGGACCAGAGCAAGGTTTTTTTCTTTCACTTAATTCTGCTACTTTTGCTTGACTATTATTTACTACTAGAATGTAATGGGGTTTCACATCGATTCTATTTATGTTTTGTTTTTAGGAATGCAAGTGTTGAAAAACTTATTCACATAAATATGCAGAGGAAAGTGGAACTAATTTTGCCATAGCAATTGAACTCACTTCTTTAAACTCATTCTGAGATATACGCCTCAAATCACATAGCATTCACATAGCATTCTATTATCAAAAACTATTTTTAATGACCAATAACTGAGAATTTGAATACATCTTCCTTCAATTTCATTGAAAGTAAACTACCTGACTTGCAAAAGACGATTTTGCCCATTCATTAAAATCACTCATTTTCTCAACGTCAAAATCAATATTTCAAATTGTCTGTTTTTTACTGCAGTAGAAGTTTTCCATGTTGGGAACCATGTACATAATAAGATTTGAAATGAGTGAGAGAGTTCAATCTTTCTTTCGTGGAGTGGAAGTGAGATTATTGTAAAGGGGGAGGCAGAAAAGAGGAAGCAGCTTTCTCAGAGAATACACACAAAAAACTAAGGATCCTAAAATGATTCTATTCAGAAAACCTTCATATAGTCCTCGGGCAACATTTCTCAATCTCAACATTACGGGCATTTTGGACAGGATGGTTCTTTGCTTTGTGGGCTGTCCTGTATATTGCAGGATGTTTAACAGCATTCCTGACCTCTACCTATGGGACGTTAGTAGCATCTTCTTAGTTGTGACAACTCCACATTTTTCTAGATATTGTCATGTATCTCCTGCAGGGCAAAATCACTGCCTGTTTTGAATAACTGCATTAGGGATGTTAGTACTAATGTATGAAGACTACTTTAGCAGTGAACATCATAATGAATTCTGCCCTATTAAATAGCAATGAGTTTGTAACAGTCTTATGAGCAAATTGAGATTCTTCATTTACCACAGAGTGTAGGAATATTTAAAGCATTCCCACAACTCTGCCAGTGGGAATCCATTCATCATTCATCTTATATTTTGTGAACTGATATGTATGTGTTTGTATTCTTTAACATCCTTAGGAATTGCAGTCTTGCAGCTTTGTCAGGGGATAGATACCAGCTAGTTTAATAGACACAAATTGAAGGCAAGTGGACTAATTTTTCTGTATGAGTATCCTGATCTTTCCTCTAACATTTAAAATAAATTTCCCCAATTATGAGCCTTTAGAGACAAAAAGAGCAATATTAACCCACTATTAAAGAATTTAACAAGGCAGAATTCTTCTTTTCTCAATGATGGAAAATGTTTTTTTAAATTCATCTTCTTCTTCTTATTATTATCACTTGTATTATTGCTATTTCTAGTACCTATTGTGAATTGTAATATATGATTCTCAAAAAGACCAGACTCTAAGGTCTTGAGAGTATGGGATGGAATTCTATTCACCTGTGTATCTTCAAAACTTAAGATAGTGTCTGGTGCATAATAGATCCTTGATGAATGTTGGATGATGAAGGAAAGAGTAGTTGTGCCAATATCAAATCAGTTAATTGCCATCAAACTTTCAACTTTAACCTTATCATCATACTAGATGACCTCAGGCAAACGGAAGAGCTAAAACACAATGAGTGAAAGATAAAGCATAGCCTTATTACTATGCCAGAGTAATTGAGCATTCATTCACTTTGACACTTTTAAAAAAAATTTTCTTTTGCTATATAGATGAGGGCTTGCTATGTTGCCTAGGCTGGTCTTGAACTCCTGGCCTAGACTTCTTACGCACCAGAACCACAGGCCTGGGCCACTGTGCCTCCCACACTTTGACACTTACAACTGATCTACAGAGACTCTGTGGGAAAATTTGAAAGGATAGAAAAAAAAAGAAGAAGAAGAAGAAAATAGTTTCTAAAATGTTAATATCAAGGGTTGATTTTTAACAGTTTTATGTTTTCTTCAATTGCTCTTTTATGGATTTTTATATAATTTAAGTCATATAGTACAAACAATTTTGCATTTTACTTATTTTTTGTTAGTCTTTATGCTTAGTGGTCAGGATAATGTCCTTTTTGCTCACCATTTTATCCTCGGTACCTAAAATAAATGATTAAGTACATGTAGATATTTAATGCTAGTGAAGTACATTGAATACATCACGAGTATATAATAGTATACACAGTGAATACACCTTACATGAAAGTATGTGGTAAAGAATATTACAACTAAGGTTTTCCTGTATATTGAAAACATCATGGTGAGGCTGCAATACGTTTTTAGGAACAGGTCTTTAGTTATAAAGTCTTTTCTGTGCTTTAGTTTAGTTCTTTGGAAAGATCCCAGAAGGTGAATTGCTGGGCTAAAGAGTATGCTATTTTTAAGGGTTTAAGTTACAAGACTGTACCACTATAAATTCCTGCTACAGAATATGAGGGTGTCATCACAACTGCTATTGTTTGACAGGTGAAGATGCTACTCATTCTGTTTGCATTCTTTAATAAGTGAAGTTGAGCTCTTTTTTTCAAATGTTTATTAACCACTTATATTTCCTCCTTTTATAAATCAAATATTTATATTTTTGATTTGGTACAATTTTTTGAAGTGTGGAAACTGCATTTTAAAACTGTTTAAAAAGCGCTCTTTTATATTTTAGAGTTTTCTTTAGTCTGGCTACTCTGGGCACATTCCTATTCATACCTGTCCTGAGTATCTCAAAAGATTGCTGTGTGTGTCATTTAGACAGTGGCTACATAAGCTTATTGAGAACTATGAAGTACGAAACACAGGCAAGAGATTATTATAAATTTTAACTGCTATTACATTTGTAGAGATGAGACTGCGTCTGTCAGCTCCTCTCAGGTTTACATAGTTCCTCTCTTAAATGTTTTCAGAATTTTCCTTAAGAGCAGCTGCAGAACACAGACTGACAGAATTAGTGAATATGAAGAAACATACCACTATATCTAAAACAGAGCAAGCAAAGAAGATATTTTACATGCCGTGAAACAAAGAGGATCACCTGAGATAAGTGTGAAGTCTTTTCAACCTGATATTGTTAAACACAGTAGATACTAAGTATAAGATGAAGAAAACCCAATGTGGCTCATTTTCTTTCTAATAGCATCTGTGGTCAAATTGAGTCAAGTTGTGGGTGTCAGGACCATTCTATAATACGATCAGTTGGAGTCCTGCAGAATAAATGACAGGGTAGGGTTGGTATTTCAAGCTATGTTTTTTATAGTACAGTTTACATTAAAGAGGCCTGAAAAATCACTAACAGTAGACTAATAACTGTGCTTTAAAGAATTGCAAATAAACTTCATTTGAAAGCATAAAAATTAACCACATAAATGATAGCTTGATGTAAGGAATATTATGTTTCAGCCAAAATGCAAAACAAATTAAATTGCAATATTGTTAAGGAGGAGCAGAACTCTGCATTTCTTTAGAATTAATGTCAAATTTAATTGTTTTTTTTCTTTATAATGCTGGGCGCAATTAGACATGGCACCTTCTTAATGTTGTCAAGGTTCTTTCCTTAAGAAAACATCTTATGCTTGTACATGACATAGAAGGATGATAATAGGCCTTTGATATAAATAGTGTGTTGATGAGAGTTCCAGTCTCAGTCAATCAGACAAAATTAATTAAACTCAGGTGGATAAATGGTGGTATACTAGGCTATTAACATAGTTTTTTCATTGAAATGCTTATAGCTGAAGATAGAGAACCTTCCTCTTAACAGGCGTAAAAACTAGAGGAAAGAATTGACAAGCTGAGGGTCAAATGAGTGCATTCACATCACAAACTAAAAGTGTATGTTGGCTATTGAAGGAAGATAAATTTTTTTTATTGTCTTCATAGCTATTTCTGACAAAATTGCTGCCTTAAAGTGGATACAGATTCTTAGTGAGGAAAAAAATCTATAAATATCCAATTTTTTCAAAATTTTGAAATCCATATAAAAGAAGATCTGTTTGTTTATAAAATTAAATATTTGGAACTTTCAAGGGAATAATTACGGAAAGATAAAAAATTTACCACTTATACATTGAATTTGTTATTATTTTGACTAGACAGATCCAGTTTAGAATCTATAGATGTTTCCATAATACTTATTTTATTGTAGTTTTTCCTCAGATTGGTAAACGCCATTATCATTATTTTGGGAGTGAAAGCTGTGGAGTGCTATGGTTTACCCAAGGGGATCTTGTGATTAAATAATAGTTTTACTGTATTATTCTCTATTCTTTATGTGGTCAAAACACTGGTGAGAGTTGTGGTAACAAGTTTTATCTTAAGGGCCAGTGCTGGCCAAATGGTAGCAGAGGTTGCATTTGGACTTAGCAAGTATTAATGCCATGATTGATTAGGGATATCTACTATCAATACAGGGGTGGCAAAAAATAGTATGGCGAGAGAGAGAGCATAGATTAATAAAAATAGAACTGGATTTGGAGGCAGGAACCCTTGTTTCCAGTCAAATTTTGGTATTAGACTCTTTCAACAAATGTCATCGATTTTTCTCATTTAAGAAAACGGGACATAATTAATATTGAACATTTGAGAAATTCAAATGAAACAAATGTTATCTAAGGAATTCCTTAAGACTTTTATAAGAAATGTAGTTTTGTTGTGCTTGAGACTGTTGCCTTGGAGGGTATTGCTTCTTAGACATCATAAGTGTTCAATAGTTAAGATTTGCTGAGTTGCATTTAAACCTTCTTCACTATAGAAGGGGTCACCTACAACTCTGTCAGATATTCCCCTTTACTTTTAAAGCATTATTTTATTTTTTAAAAGTATGTATTTTACTCTTAATCAGTACACAAATCAACCATGTTAGATAATCTTTCAAAAATCATTAATGAACATAAGGATACAGTACAATTTTGGTGGAAAAAATTCCAAATCAATTTATTTTATTACAAAAGAACACTTTCTAAAACCAATCACATAAATTTTAATTTATTCTGACATGAGCGACAGCCAGAACTTATCTTTGGTAATATTAGTAAACAAAGTAAAAACACAACTGGAAGGGTATTAATGCTCTCTGACTGGGATATTTCTGAGTTGTCCTTGGGATAATTTACTCCAAAAGCTCTTTTCCTTTGGTTCTTAACTTTTTTTTTTAATCACAAAAATGAAAGTATATATGCAAGGATAAAAGTGCTTAGAATTAAGCTTATTAAAAAGTAGTCAGCATTTAAGTGGGAAAAAAAGTCAGCATATTGAACTGTTTGTTTTAAATTTACTTTTAGAGCAAACAGATTAATAAGTTGGGATCTTAAAAAATTCTAAATAATTTATTTAAAATATTTTATTTTTGTCAAAAACAAACTATTGCCAAGAAGCATGTACCTTAACGATATGATGTGTTTTTCCTGAACAAATGTTCCTCTATTCTACCAGACTGTGTGGCATTTGCTCATACTCAACAACTGTGGAAATTTGGAACAAGGTTTCTTCTCCTTTCTTTAAAAGTCTTTAATTCCTTTGCATGTGCCAGGCACAATTTATATATAAGTTAACAGGAAATGTTCTGTGTAATAATTTTATTATTTGTCCTGACAATGATAATGAAAGCCAGTTATTCATTAGGAATTCAGTATGTCTAAGTTCTTGAAACTTGTGTGTTATTGTTTAGTTCTGGACTCTGGAATTCAGCAGCTGCTGGATGGTTAAATATGATTTGAGTGTTTATTCTAATTCAAGCTATATGATAAAATTTTTACTTTGGACACTTAGAATATGAGTTTTCATACTAATGCAAATTACAAACCCACATGAAGCCCTATGTGGTCCTTTCCTTGGACAGGTAAAATGACACTTTTTAAATGTAGCCTGTCAAATACAACTGGTTTCACTTATTTTCATTACACTAGGCAAATAAAAATAGTATGTCTGCGTTTCATGTTCTCAGAGCTAATTACCGGCAACAACACATTTAGATCCTATTTAATAAGATTGTCTTTAAATTGCTTTTTAATGGAAAAACCAAAATAGTGGTTTACTGTTTACTAAGTATGACGCATATTTACATAAAAGCTAGAGTAAAAACACTAGACTCACGTTATATGTAACACTTTAAGTAAAACGACTATTCTCCAAGGGTTTAGCCTCCATTCACCAACCAGAATAGTACACTGGCCCAGGCATAACATGAAGTGGTTGTATGTGTCCATTGTCACACAACCTAGGAACACCAGAGACAAATTGCAGTAAGGGGTGGGGGAATGAGTATCCAGAAAACTGGTTGTCTTATTAAATAGCTGTGTAATCGAGGCTAGTAAAAGTTACAGGGGCCTTCCAAGCCTTTTTGGAAAAACCTCAAGAAATGGAATCATTCATGCAGTTCTTGAATTCTTCTATTTGCAAGAAAAAAACTGGAAGTACCACAGCCACTATGTTATATGGATATCGTTACAACAGAAGGGCACAATTCCTTCGTCTAATATATTCTATGAATACTCAGCATTTAAAACAATTATTTATGTTTCAAGACTTAAAAGGTATGACTGTGTGGTCTTGCCCACTATGTGGAAATTTGAAGATGAGATTCATGCTAATGCAGGGGGTTATGGCCAAGAGTGACAATTTGGCTGCTTGCAAGTTTCAAATGGAGGCATTTGCTTATGTGAGTTTATCCCAGCTCAGAGCCTCTTTTTCAGCTTGTGGTCTCAGACATTTGATTTTACCAGCATTTCACAGTAGATCAGACATTAGTATGAGGACCCATGTTAACTCAGTTCACAAGAGCCAATGTCTAAGACAAGAATGACAAACTATCCTTTCGAAATGACAGAGCTTTAACTGAGGACTGTAGTGGACACTTTTCCCAGCCTGATCAGCAACTCACTCACAGTGCTGGGGTGGAACCGGCTAATATTTGCCTCTCACACTCAGGTTTTTATTACTAAGAGTCTCCAGAATTTTCCTTCTTTAAATATGCTGAAGAAAGAGAATAGCTCAAAAGTCAGCAAGAACACTATGTGTTGACTTTATAACTTAATTTTCAGGGTACAGTGTTATATCCAAGTATGTGGAATGGGAGAGTTTAAAGAACATCACTGTGGCCCTCAGATATGGCCTACGTGCTCTATTACTTCAGTGGATTTTATTCTACTTGGTATCTAGTAATCTAAGATACTCTCCAGAGGAGATATCACTACTTTCAGATCATAGCTTGAACATTAAAGAAATTGAAACTCAATATATATCTGCCATTTCCCTTTTTAAAAAATAAATAAGAATTTTCCTTATAAAAACAAATGTATATGGATATTATAAAGTATTTTTACGTTTTCTTTTTCTTGGTGATACTTTTAAAAAAACAAACTATACCCTCTTCCTTACACTGATATTCATCTCACCTTCAATATATTTTCTTTTTGTAATTTAAAAAATTACCTTAAAGGACTTTTTTTTTCAATTGTCACTTAAGAATAATTTTACTACTAAAAGTTTTGAGAGGAGTACTATTATTTGTGCTACATCAGATTATGTTCTTTTTGGGATAGTTCTACTATAAACTCAATTTCACATAACACCAACTATATAAGGCAACTGGGGAGTACAACTAACAGTAATTTAATAGACCTCATTTACGATGAACAAATTAACCCAAAGAGGGAGTTCTACTTTACTTATCTTTAGAGGCCTATCTCAAACATCACTTCCCCTTTGAGAGCTAGTCCGACTTTCTGGTAGCGTCCTTGCCATGTTCCATTGTGCTTTCTCTTTGATCCTAGCTTCGACTATACAGATGACTGTGCTTTATCAACCTGAGCATCCCTGGGGTTCAGGCCTGTACCTTACTTTGGGTGGATGTATCCAATAAATCTTTAGTAAATAAATATGTGAGTCACATACATTTCTTTTTATATATATGACTGTAAAAGATGACATCATCTTTGAGCTTATTCCTTTTAAAATTAAAACTGAAATATTTTGGGAAAGATGGTATCATTCTTGTACTTGAGAGTATAACTTAATTTGGGCTCCTAAAAATGAGTTGATCAATGAGTTTGACAAAGTTTTCAGAACAGATGAGAATCAAGCTTAGTTGGTTTCAGATAAGGAGAGACATTTGTATTTGAAAATATTAAAACAAAACAAAACAAAATAAAGCTGGTCAGAAAATTAAAATTAAATAAATCTACATTTTTTGCAGCTAATAATACTCATTTATTTCATGCCAAGTTCTGGTTATAAATGCCAAGGCCTTTTTAAAAAGCTCTTGCTGTTTCTTTTTTAAGGATAATTTTGTGCTTAAATTCAGAATACCATTTGTACATCTAATTCAGTCCTAAAATATTGTATATCTCTGGTTGTCACATGATTACAACATAATCTAGTGAAATTCAGTTAATGGTGTAGCAGTCTTTAAAAGAAGAATTCTATATTGAGCAATTGAGTGAGAATTTTTTAAATACACAATTTAAAATTAATTTATTGCAATATTTATTGAAAAAAGCTTTACTATGAGGTAAACTATGTAAGAGTTTTCTTTAAGTGTCCCGAGTTTTTCATATACTCTACAGTGCCAAGATATTTGGTTCATATGAGCACAAAGTAATAAGTAGGGTAGTAAGAAAAGCATAATTTAGTAAACAACCAGATTAATTTGATCTTTCTTTACTGATGTCCGTGATTCCCCTAAATTGGAGAAATATAAGCCAGGACCACATGATATCATAACTAATCACACAAAAAATGACATTAATAAATACCCATTCTAGTAATTTTAATGTCAGCATACCCAGCCAGTTAATAAAATATTTACTACGCAGAGGTGAACATGCTTAAGTCAAAGCAAATTACTTTTGTTCTTTTATAAGAGCATATTTTTGAGTAAGATTTTAGCCTCATATTTTGGCAGAGGCAAGATGTTCGGTTTGGGTTTTGTAAAAACTTGCCTGTATCAAGAATATCCTAATGTAAATTTAACACAAAATGTATCATTTAATTATTACTATAAAGTTGTAATCTATTTACAAAATTTATAAAATAACTACTAACCAAGCAGCATGCATGACATATTGAGTATAAAATACTGTACCTTCTAAGTGTTATTTTTTAATGTTTTAAATGCTTACTATGCAAGGTGTACAACAACGTGGGCAGAATATTATTGAATAATTCTCGCTCCTCAGATATGCACTAATAAATTTGCACTTATTACAGAGCCACCAAATCTGGGACTTGAGATATTAATGGCCACATAGATATATTTTAGAGGTTACCTGAGCAAGCCAAAAATCTAGGTGGTTTGAAATATACAATAATTTTGTCACATTATGATCATAATATTTCCTTTCATAAGAATCTACCCCCAGTGCCATTAGTTAACCACATGGTTATTATATGTAGCTTGATTCACTATAAATGCCGTTATAACACCTGTGGTTTCCCTCATTAAGAATTGAATGCATGGGGTCAGGGGTTGAAAGGGCAGCATATGCGCTATGAAAGAACTAGTTAACACAGCCTATTATATTGGTGCACTGGTAAATCTCATTTCTATTCATCAGATGATTAGTTCAATCAATATTTATTCCTCTATGCTTCCTTTGTCTTGTGCTACAAAGGAAACATCCTTCAAATTCATGGCATAAACCTTGTTATCTATGAATTTGTTGCTTAATTTGAGAGGGAATATTTTATTTACTTGGCAGTCCTGAATTCTTTGATTCCCTTTCCCTCTAATTATCATTAGGTAGTATAATGGAGTTTTGTGTAGATTATTTATAAATAGATGTTATTAACAGTTTCTTTTTTATGAGACTCTAGTACCACGTGTATTCATATCTTCCCTTTGAATGCTCTGGAAAGTTGCTTCTGTTTCTCTAAATATGTTTGAGTTTGGAAGTCTGGATTGTGAAAGCAAAGATAAGAATGATTTTCTCTCTCAAATATTCATTCTTCTTGTCTGAGTGGGTGGTTATAGGCACATACATATACATATTGCGTATCAGTGTGTATCAACAGACGCCTCCAAAGACTGCTATTATCTGCTGGGGATTCTGTTAAGTCAGAGATTCTATTCAAAGTAAGATAAATATTTGCAAAAAGCTGTAATTGGAAGATGATTAAAAAATTACAGGAATAATACTTTTTGTTTAGAGTGCTTATTTCATCAAAGGTCATCATTCATTATATCACAAAAGATTTATTTCATTAGTCGGCTTGATTTCTATCCCTTAGATAAGAATAGATAGAATAACAGAACTACATCTAGAATAAAAAACATACATTAACTATTAAGCACAATTTCCATTTCTAATATTTACTTTTCTATATATTTTAACATCACAATAAATGTTTTGTTAATGTTAATTAAACTAATGCCAATATAAATGAAGCCTTTACTTTTTTTTATCTTTGTAGAATAAACACAGAAATATTTTAGTCTAAAGAAATTATCCTCTCATATTATTACAATGTCACCTCAATCACTAATAACTTTTGCACTCACAACGTATGTGCTCATGAACCTTTGATGTGTTTCAATTTGGCCAGAATTTGACAGTCTTCACTTTGGAATTAATTCTTATTTCCTAATATGTTTACTTGTAAGGCTTAAATTTCACCAATGCACAGTGGCACTGATATTATTGTTCACAATTTTAAGCCTCACTTTATATACAAATTTGCAGAATCCCAGCAGACCCATACATATATAATTTTTTAACTAATGATTTTTAAAGTTATAATGTTAAACTATTAATTGAATGCTATAATATGTACTTTAAATTAGAGGTATATTATTCATTGCAATGGAATAATCTAGTAATGTGCTGTGATTTATACTTTTATATCTTAGAACTACTGTAATGAGAGGTCTAAAAACCATATAGGCCGTCTTGTATTTCTAAAAGGTGAATACAGTTTTATAAAAGGTGATGTCATAGCTGAAAAAGCAATTTACTTATCTTTTTATGTAGAAAAGCTTTGTGTATCAAATCATATTAAATCCCTATTGACAATTGTGTATACACTACTTTTGGGGGAAAAAGTAGGTATTATGAGATTTAAATGTCATTTTCATGAAGACCAACCCAAAAACTTTGTAAATTTTTGGTGTAATAAAATTTTTGTTCCTGTAAAATTAGGTTTCATGGCTTGGAAACACTTCGTTTAAAATATAATCTATGCAAATACACTCCTGAATAGTTGTTTTTATGGCTGATCATAGTTCGGTGTTATCAAATTGCTGCCAGAATAAGTAAATGTTAACATTCATATTTGGTTAAGAGTATAAAATAATGTTTTTATGTATGTTAAATGATCACATAAACCACTTTAATAATGATGCAAAAACTCATCTTTTAGGGATTCTCTAATGAGCAAAAGCTATATTGTGGTTGATAGAAAATCCAAAGATTAGTAAGTTTTAAGTAAATGTCGACAAAGGAGTTTTAATCGTGTGTCCCTCAGGTTTATAAAGTTTGCTGCTCAATTTCTTCATCTACATTTTCCTCCTGGTTTCCCAATTTCTGATTGTTAGAAAATATTGAAAAGTAAAAGCCTTGGTGGTAACAATACCTATCCCAGAAGTCCAGTATGTCAAGCACTCCTGTGTCATAATACGTGTTACAAACTCACCCATGATGCTGGGGGAGGAAGGAGGACAGAGTCACTAGAAGGTACCATTTAAGAAAATATTTTATTTTTATGGCTATATATTATTTCATCAATACTTGAAATACAGCTTCAGAATTTCCTTTTAAACTGTTTGAATAATTACGTTTCTTGGAATGAAGACAGAGTACTGATGATTACTTAATGAGCAATTATTAATGGACTACTAACAGAGATGTCCTTCCAGCAATGTTTTTTTAATTGCGGGAGGTGGAATGTTGGTTAGAAATATTTAACTGGAACTTGTGGAGGAAATTAAGAGAGACAACTTGTTTAGGAAATCTAAAGGCTCTGCCAGCAGGACATTCAGAGCTCCATACTTCTGAAGGGCTGCCATACCTCTAAAAGCAAGCCGCCTCTTTTCTAAAGTTTAGCACTTAGTAAAAATTAACTACCTGCAAATAAGAGAGGAATACTAGACTTTAAAAAAGCCAGACCCAATCCTTGTTTATAGCAAGCATAAAACCAGATTTCTAATCCGCCCTAGCGACAATCACCTATTGATTGCGACGACATCTGTGCCCCTGTTTTTGGAAGCGGGGTTTTCCGTGGAGGCAGGACTGAAAACTCCATTTCCGCGCCCCTGTGTAATAAACAGCCCACAGATCTTTCAAGAAGGACCCTTGAAACCCACACCTCAGCTCACTTCTTTCTCACCTAGTGATGGGCCCAATTAAAGGTCCTCCCTTCTGCCTTCAGAAGTTATTCCTTTCAGTAGTGAAATCTACGGAGAAGCCTGTCTGAACTTCTGTGGTACCCTCTCACAGACAAAGGATGAAAGGCTTTGTGCGCCACCAAATACAACCTCCTCCGCCCCAGGCCAGAGTAAGCCACCGCGCTGTGTCCGGGACTCAGTTCAGCCGTGGGGCAGGACAAGGACGTCAAAGATCAGGGACTCTTAACCCCTTTCTTTCCCCGTAGCTTCCCTGGGGATAAAGTCTCTTAAATGCCCTAGGCGGGGGAGGAGTAGGGGGGTGGGAATAGGTTTGCTGGATTGGCCCCGAAGGAGACCACTGAATCCCAGATCACCTTTCCATCGCGCAAAGCGCCCTGATTCAGGACAGTTGTCAGCTGCAAACTGTGGAGCCCAGGCGCTAACTAGGACCACCTGGGAATGGAAAGCGCGCGCGTGTGGATGAGGGAAATGGAGTGGGCCCACGGTAAAGCCCAGGTCTAAAACCGTCCCTCTCCCGACAGAGGGTGCTTAGGAGCCCCGCACGAGCGAAAGCTGATTCTTTTCCCGCTTTCACTTCTCAAGTTCACTCTCAAGTTCAACCCCCAACTCCACAAGACGTCAGAGTAGCCTGGATCTTTTCTGAATCCCATTCTTATGGAACAGCCTCTCATACTGCGGAAGGGCACTGTCCGGAGATAATATGAAGAGGTAGTAAAGAAAGACACTAGGGGTCAGGAAAGGGCAACCAGGAAGGGCGATAGAGCGACCTGGCCATCTTTTAAGCTTACATTTTCTCCAGCGCGTTCCCCTAAGGCCGCCTGAGAGCTGCCTCAAATTAGAAGTTGTAAGGGGTCCTCGGACGCCTGGCTAGGCTGGCGCTCTCTGGGATAGGTCTGTGGGCTTAAACTGGTTTTCTCAAGGTAAGCATGAGGACCAGCGCCTGGCTTTCAATCCTTCCAGCTTCTGGAGTCCTCAAAGAGACCGCCGTGGCGAACTGGGACAATCATCTGCAAACTGCTCCTTCAGGAGAGGCTAGATCAAGCTACAACCCACCCCCACCCCGCGCCGCACTCCATTCTACCATGTAAGGAGTGAGCGGCTTTTATGCCCTAGGTCCTAGTGCCGGGTCCGAATTGAGATGGAGCATGGTTTCCAAGAAAGTATGAACCCAGCCACAGGGGGAAAGTTAGAAGGGAAGAAGTGGAGGCACGAACTGGCAGCTCCAGACTGGGACGGGTGAAACCGAAAGAATGGATGGGATGGTGAGATGGGCTAGAAAAGAAAAACAAAAGACTGGGCGTCTCTTACTAAGCCAAGGTTCTCTGCTCGCCAATTGCCCAAGTATAGTTTCTTGAAAGAATTTAGACAGTGGAGCATGTAACCAACCCCCAACCGGTACAATCAGCTGGAGCCAGCGCGCACACACACGGGTGTCCCACTCCCAGCGAGCCGGCCAATCAAGACCATCCCATCAGGACGTCCTTGTTTCTTATCTACAGTCAACCCCCTCCCCCATGGACAATCTCTCTCCGTTCCTTCTTCTCCTTCCCTTTCCTGACACATCTCAGCGTCCAGTCAGCAAACCCTTGAGTTCAGGCTCGGGGCTTACCGCGTGCGGGAGGGAGTGGGAGTGAGACCCGCTGCCTCCTGGGGTGCTCCTCGAGGGGAACAGGGGGAGTGGGTGGGAAAGGATCACAGTCAGTGGAAGGAGGAGACCAGTGATTGTATCCCAACTCTCCCAAGTGCTCCCTGCCTAGACCACCTCTCTCCGAGTCTGGGATGCAGGAAGGTCTGGAGCTGGCCGTTACTAACTTTCTGTTGTCAAGACCCAGGGGTACTTGAGAAGGATAGAGAAGAACCCCCGATGAACAGCGGTGTGGCCAGGAAGAGAGACTGGGGGTGGGGGTGGGTGCCCAGAGCTTGCACAGATCCCCATGTCAGGCGGACACCTGCCTGGCTCTTCAGTAAAAGAGTGAAGAAAGGCCGAGCACAGCGCGAAGGAAACCTGAGGTCTCCGGCAAGGCAGGAGAGGAGACCAAGTGACTCCCCGAAACCCACCCGCCAGCCCTTCGAGAGGCCCAGAGTTCAGCCGGAGCAGGTGGAACGCTACAGTCCCTGGCGCGCATCCCCACAGACCCCAGCTCGCCCGGGGGTCCCGCCGCCGCCAACGCCTGCGACTGCGAGGGTCCTGGCCCGAGGGTGCACCAGCACCTCCTTCCACTACTGGCCCTTTATCTGACAAAAGAGCCGGAGCCCATGGCTCTCTGGCCGTGAGTAGTGTGGCCTTTCCAAGCCTCCAGAACTTTCTCATTACAACTTTTCCAGGGTCGCACTACTCCCTGGGCCGCGCGGGCTCGGGCACGAGGACCTGGCCAGGGCGCAGCGCAGGCACGAAGGCGCGCGCCAGAGAACTAACTGTTCCCTCAGCCGCATCCAGCCTCGCAGCACTGCTCTTCTGCTTGCTATTCCTGCGAAGGGACATGCCTGCTGGCCAGGACGCTAGTGGGCCTCGTAATCTGGCGAGTGTGTGCCCGCGCGTGTCCACCCTGCCCCCGGCCGGTGCGCCCCGCGCGCCCAACCCCGGCCGGCGACCACTGCGCGCGGGGCACTTCCAAACTGCTCCTGTCCAGAGGCATCCCTCTCTCGGCTTTCTCCATCCCGCGTCCGCTTCCGCACCCGAGAGCGACAAGCAAAAATGATGCAGTGCAACTCAAGGACTGGTAGGAACCAAGTAGCCTGTCTCCCCTCTCCAAAAAAGCGCCCTCCCGCGTCCCTCCAGAACTCCCGAAAGGCATCAACACCTTCCCACAACTTTCTACGCCCAGGCCATTTGCAGCCCCACCTGCGAAAGCGAATTCGGGAAACTGCGCCTGGACAACCTCTTTCCCCTTAGACTGGGTGCCCTCCCCTCCCCCATCTCCCCGTCTGGCTGGAGTTGGCCGGACTCGGGGAGCCTCGGTGCCTGCAGACTCGCTTACCTCGCATGGTGTGGCCGCTCTCCCGCTCCGCGTAGTCATGAAGCTGCTCCCAGCCCGAACCCTGGAGAGCCCAAAAATCCCGCTCAGCACGAGTGAAGAAGGTGGTCGGCGAAGAGCTGCGCTGCCGAGAAAACCATCCCTTTAGGCGGACGCCGTGGCCGCAGGGTGACGTTTGCCGTCGCCGCCGCTATGTTAACAGTTTTGATGTTGGTGGTGACTGTTTTGATGATTGTTTGTTTGTTTGTTTGTTTTCAGGAAGGGTGAAAAAAAATGTTCTGGCTGTCTGGTGCCTGGGTTTTGTTTTGGTTTTGTTTTTCTTTTTCTTTCTCTCCAATGTGCTTGCTTTTTAAAAATGCCACCGCCTCCGGCTCAGAAGATTTCTTTTGTGATCACTTGGACTGAGGAGGAGGAGGAAGGGCAGCAGCAGGAGGAGGAGTTGGTGGTGGTTTTGTTAGTTACAAAGAAGAGGGAGAAGGAGCAAGGGGGAAAAAAGGAAACAGAAAGAAAAGAAAGAAAGGCGGTGTGGATGGCAGAGCATGTGCGTTTTCACATGACATCTGTGCCTGTTAGCGGATCCACAATGTGAATTTTCACTGTTCAGTTACAGGGAGGAAGGGAGCAGCGAGAGAGAAAGAGAGGGGAGAGATGGAGAGAGAGCGCTGAGAGGGGCTTATACGCGAGGGCGGGCTTGGCCGCGACTTCCAGGCCCCGCCTGCTGTCAGCGCAGCCGCCAATCAGCGCCCAGCAGCGCCTGGAGAGGCTGGGACCGCGGGGAGGGGATGCGGTGGAGGCGGGGGGTGGGGCGGGGGCTGGGGACGAGGGATTCCGAGGCGGCCGGGGCTGCGACGGGGAATTGGAGACTGTCCGAACCGGGCAGAGGAGAAGGGCCGACTGAGAAAGTCGGGCAGATCCGCAGGTGACAGGCACTTCCGATTGCAGCAGAGAAGGGGACACTGATCACGGAAAACCTTCGGAGGCAAGAGACGCGGGGCTCCCCGGGTTTCACGTTCGGTCCCTCTCTCGCAACCCCCACGGGCCCGGCAGAGTTAGTTTTGAATTTATGGCAGAGCTTTGCCGAGCGCTGTTTGGGTAAACTTCGGTCTCCGGCAGGGGTTTCCGTGGGCAGGTGGTTTGGGTGTTGGTGGTAGAATAATGCAAACCAACTTCCATCACTTTTAGCATAACTAAAATGCAGTCCCATGCAAGTAGCTATCCCCTTCCTTTAAAAACGTCTGTCAGATGCTCCCTGACCCTCTTCTAAAAAAAAAAAAAAAAAAAAAAAAAAAAAAAAAAATTCGTGTATGTGTTCTTTTGTCAGGGAAATTGATTTTTATTAGCATTTGGAGAATCCCATGGAGAGATGGACTACAGGACTGAAGGAAAATAGCTCAAACTGGAAGTGTAGCCACCTTACTAATTCAAGAGAAATGGCTGTTGCTAGAAGGTGTGATTGCAGGGTGCTCTTAGAAAGGTTTTAAAAGGAAGACATTGTTAACTTTAGTTGCTATCAGAAGACATTTACCCTAGTTAGATTGGTAACTGAACATAGATCAACTTATTTGTATTCTTTAGGTGAAAATTGTCATCTATGACCATTTATTTGTATTCTGATAAAAATCTAATACATATATCAAAACTTCCTTTGCAAGTTTTTCCTCCTTAGTTGACAAAATAAGCATATAAATGATTACATCTACTTCCTTCCCAATAGTAGGGAACTTCTTAAATACTTGTGTTAATTGAACACCCTAAAAGATTGGGAGGTGAAAACTTTTGCCTCATTCACTCGGTCTTGAGGCTGGGAGATGTCTACTCATTAGCATACCTGTTGGCACAGCAGGCCTCATCATTACTTAAGTATCCAAATAATTTGATTTTTCACTGGTATTTATTCATGATATGTCATATAACACAAAGTACAATGTAGAATTGGCAGTTATTTAGTTAATTAGGTCACTCTACACTGCTGAGTAGTTTTTTCCTTCCTGATTAAATAAAAAATGAATTATCTGCTGAATTTTCACCAGTGTGTAAATTGACGTAGCCCTGCTGTATGCCATCCCATTTGCAAACCAATGTGTGATTTAGGAAAATTTTAGTATTAAGAGTGAAAGTTGATTGAGTCATTAATTAAATGAAATGAACAAAAGGAAGTTACTGTTCAGAATAGTTATTCCTTTATAAATACCTTTCTCCTAGAATTGTAATTGACACAGTAGTTAATCTTTTAAGATAATATTTAAGGCTCCCTGGTTTTATCATTTTTAATCAAGTAAAATACATTCATCATAACCCCGTTAAAGCTGTACAAAGTTATGCCTAATTTAGTCGCTTCGTTAAAAATTACTGAATATAAAATAGTCAAGAAACAAATTGTGACTATATCATTTTAATTTTGCTGCTTCATGCAGAGACATAGGAATATGGAAAATTCCAAAGGCTTTGTAAACATTGTGTAATTATTATTGTTGTTGTTATCATTTTAGATTTCTATTTCTCTTTAGGGTAAACAGGAATTTCAAAATTCAAAAATTTAAACACTTCAGTAATTTTAACTTTCCAAACATTTATTGAATTCTGAATTTTTTTTTAATTCTGCAATATCTGTAATCCTTGAAAAAGGTAGTCAACAGATGTATAAAAAGTATTTACCCCTCCATACATTTTTATATTATCTTTGTTTTGTAGTTTCAACAAGGCATAATTTTCTTAGAACATATTTCTTAATTGCTTCTGAGTATTTTTGAAGAAATTATTAATTAGAAGACTCTATGCTATTTCATTTTTCAAAACTATGTATATAATCTCTATATATGGTGATGCAAAAGTATGTATTTTCTCTTTAAACGCTGATCATTGGTTAAACTGTGGAGGCCTGGGACATTTTGGATCTTTCTAAAAATTTAAAAACTGGTTTGTTAAGTGTTTCTAATAATTTTCACATGTATTTCAAATGAATGGAGCCCATTTATGTAAAATAAATATTAAGACTTTGAATGAAAGAAATATTTTCTAAGAACTCACAAAACACATATATATAATCTGATGGTTTTGTAACCTATCTGCCAGCAAATAATCATATTTCAAGTGGCATAATAATGTGTTACTATAATGTCCTTGCTCATATGAAGTACAGTATCAGTAATTTTATTTGAATGATTATGTTTGGTTTCCTATAAGCTTGAAACTGCTTTTTGTTGTGGGCCTGAAGGATTTTCTAAGTTGATAGTTACATTTTGATTAATTTAAATGACAATCAGTCACATAGCACTGTCCTCAATCTCAAGAATTGACATAAGATTCCAGTTAGGCTTGCCTGCTTACTTGTTTTTCTGACACATTAGCACCCCTCATGTTGAGCTGTACCACGGAATATTAATGACAACAAATATCCTGAAAGAGGCAAAGTTTTAATGTAAGCCAGCCAGGTAGGGTGACCGTGGTATTTTGGATTATTTCAATCCTAAAATGCTTAAACAGGAAGTCATAGTTCATGATATTCTGAGCTGGTAAGTCAGAATATTCCCTGGGCAGGGAATATTTTAAATAATTAAGAATCTTGAAGGGACATTAGCAATACTGATAACAATGTTACATTTAGGAATGACTGATCACAATGTTACATTTAGGAATGACTGAAAGATTGGTTATGTTTAACTCTATTTAGGGAGCTGTGTGGTTGTGAAAATTGGGAAAGAGATATAAAGCTGCTATTAAATATTGGAAAAGCCAGAAAAAAGTAAGAACTTTTAACATTCAAACATTTTACAAGTGGGAAGGGTGAAGTACTGAGCTCCCTGTTGCTGAAGGCATCCAAAAAAGGGTTGAATGAAAGGTTCTGGTAGAGATGCTCTAGTATACAGATTTCTATTCTAGGTTGGAAATTGTCTAGATTACTTCCGAGATCCTCTGTAGCTCTAAGTGTACAGTTGGCTTCTGTGTCCATGGGTTCTGCATCTGTGGATTCAACCAAGAGCAGAGTAAAAATAAATTGTGTCTGTATTGAACATGTACAGATGTTTTTCTTGTCACCATTCCCTAAACAATACAATACAATAATTATTTATATAGCGTTTACATTGGCATTGTAAGTAATCTAGAGATGATGCAAAGTATATAGGAAGATGTGCATAGGTTATATGCAAATACTACACATCATTTTATATCAGAAACTTGAATATCTGTGGGTTTTGGTACTGGTGGCAGGTCCTGGAACCAATCCCCCACGCATACAAAGGGATGCCTGTATTCACATGGAGTAAAGGTTTCTACCACTGCCCCAGCAGGCATCAGAGCCATATTTCCTACCTGAGAATGCAAAATTCATGACAGCAGGAGCCAGGATTTCCCTAGAGTTTGTAAGAGGTCCTGGTACTTTATAGGTGCTTGATAATTATTGGTGGAATGAATGCTTTCTAATCTTTCAGACACTGGATGTGAACCACAAATGGAGTGAAGACCTGAATAAGATCCTTCTTTCTTAGTTTCTGTTGAATGGAAAGATGAGGGTGGGGAAAATCTGCATTTTAAACTCTCCTAATTTGGGGAAGCAAAAAATAGTGGTTGAGATTGGTTATGTAGTTATAAAAGAAAGCTAAAATTTAGTTATTTTCATATTTATTACGATTCCTAATTCAATTAATTAATTTTTTGAGAAGGAGTCTCATTGGAGGCTGGAGTGCAGTGGCGCAGTCTCAGCTCACTGCAGCCTCTACCTCTTGGGTTCAACTGATTCTCCTGCCTCAGCCTCCTGAGTAGCTGGGATTACAGGTGTCCGCCACCATGCTCAGCTAATTTTTGTATTTTAGTGAGACGTGGTTTCACCATGGTGGCCACACTGGTCTCAAACTCCTTACTCAATTGATCCTCCTGCCTCAGCCTCCCACAGTGCTGAGATGACAGACGTGAGCCACTGTGCCCATCCCTATTCTCAATTTTATTCCCAGGTACTGAGTCTTCTTCATAATCTTTAAGTTATTTAAGTTCTGCTTCATTTTAAAGTATAGATGCAAGTTCAACAAGTTTTCAAAATAATAGGAAAAGCAAATATTAAAATAGAGCATGCACTTTTGTAATAAATTGGAAAAGGTGATAAGGGCCAAAGCATGAATTAACCCCAGTATGTGGGAGAGGTAAGTCTAGCTTTCGGACAAGGACAAAACATACAGGTCAGGAAAACAAGAGCTAACATGTATTGGATGAATCACGTGATCTCTCGATCTATCTAATTTCTATTTCTTACAAGAGTCTACATGTTATACATTATATTTCTTCCTCCTCCCCACCTTTTAAAAATTATTTTATGGCTAAAAAACCAGAAGCTTAAAAAAGTTAACTTATCTAAGATCACAAATCTTGAAATGCTGGATCCAAGATTCAAACCCAGAAGTAGCCACTAAAATGTGTTTCATGAGTGCAGGAACTGTCTTCATTTTATGTTATTTTTTCAATGTTGAATCCACAGAATCTAGAGTCTCTTGCCTGATAAATAGTAGATGTTTAAAATACACTTGTGAATAAATAAACAGACATTTGAATCCTCGTCCACTACACAGTAGTGCATATGTACATTCTCATCACTAAATGACATTAAATAAAGAACAGTGAATTTTGACTTTAAAAATAAAAGGTCACTCTGAAAAATTTATGGAACAATGATGGCCTGATTTGGTCCATCATGGAGTTTAGGAAAATACTTCTGCAATAAATATTTCAGGTTGTAAATAATGTAAGCCTGAATTAAATGGGCACCAGGAAAAAGGGGGAAAAGGAAAAGGTTGGATGCATGACACATTTTGCAGGCAGAAGCTATGATATCTAAGGCATGATTAGACCAGTGGTGCTCACGGGCAGAGTGTTGGGTAAAGGGAGAGAGAAGTCAAACCAAAGCTTCACCAGTAGGAGGCTTCTAGAACGAATATCCCACTAATCTAATCAATATATAAGGAAGGAGAGCAGATTCTTGTTTAAATAGGAGAAAATATTGACATTAATTTTCAATTGTGCATATCAGTGACAATGTACAGCAGATAGTTGGCTATAGACAGAACTGGAGATTTGGGAATTGGTTAGAGATGAAAGTAAAGATTTATGACATTCAGGCCAGGAGTGTTGGCTGTCGCCTGTAATGCAGCACATTGGGAGGCTGAGGCGGGCAGATCACTTGAGGTCAGGAGTTCGAGACCAGCCTGGCCAGTGTGGTGAAATCCCGTCTCTACCAAAAATACAAAAATTAGCCAGGTGTGGTGGTGGGCATCTGTAATCCCCGCTACTTGGGAGGCTGAGGTGGAGGTTGCAGTGAGCCGAGATTGCACCACTGGACTCCAGGTGACCGAGGGACACTCCATCTCAAAAAATTTATGACATTTAGAAACACCAAGGAGAATAGAGACAATATTAGATTTAAATGTGAACAAATAAGTACATAAAATAATAGAAAATAATAGAATTACATTTTTTTTTTTGAGACAGAGTCTCGCTCTGTCGCCCAGGCTGGAGTGCAGTGGCGCGATCTCGGCTCACTGCAAGCTCAGCGTCCCGCCATTCTCCTGCCTCAGCCTCCAGAGTAGCTGGGACCACAGGCGCCTGCCACCACGCCCGGCTAATTTTTTTTTTTTTTTTTTTTTTTTTTTTTTTTTTTTTTTTTTTTTAGTAGAGACGGGGTTTCACCTTGTTAGCCAGGATGGTCTCCATCTCCTGACCTCGTGATCCACCCGCCTCGGCCTCCCAAAGTGCTGGGATTACAGGCGTGAGCCACCGCGCCCAGCCTAGAATTACATTTTTGTGTATATTTATATGATATTTTAAATAGGGTCAAACTTGTCTACATCAGGAAACCCAGACACCATAAGGTTAGATATGTTTTCCTATACACAAAGTAAATATTTTAAATGGCAAAGACCCCAAAACAAAATCAATAGGCTGGAGAAAATATTTACTGCCGATGTGACAGATGAAAGATTAGTAGCCTTCATAACGAATGTATGCAAACTTCCAAATTGATAAACATTAGGTTTAAAAAAACCCTAAAGCTGAGGTGGGTAGAGAAGAAAGGGAAGATAATGTCTTTTTTTTTTTTTTCTTACTTTATGGTTGTTGATACAGGTGAATAGTTTCTTCTTCATGTTTACGGCTCTGTGAATAAGGTTGAGAAGTTCCTTTCCAGATCAACTGACAGGGCTTTAGGATAATTTCTAGTATATTTATTGAAAATATGAGTTAAAATGCAAAAATAATATTTTGTATAACTTCACTGTTCTTACTGATAGTCTTTAAAATTTATCTTGAATTGGCTACAATTCTGTACCTTCATTGCTTTATCAAACACTCACCAAAATCAGATCATTTCTTACCATTCTAAGTTCCTCTCCTGCCTAGATGGGTATAATATTCTTAGAATATTTTCTCTGTCTCCATTCTTGCCTCTCACCCCATTAATTTCCCAACTGGCAGTTAGAACTTTTAAAATCAGATAATAAACATTCCCCTGCTAAAACACATTAGTGTCTTCCTATTGCATTTAGAAAATAACCCATACTCCTTCCCGTGGCTTAGAAGTAGGGTGCATATATATTATAGTTTGCCCTTTAACTCTGCATAATTATTAAAAGTGCCCCTTTCATTTTTGAATGTGTTCCTGTTTGGGCAATGCATACTAGAATTATCCTGATGATAATAAAGCTCTGCTGGCTTAAATATGACGGTCTCAGAGAAATCGTCCCTCATAAAACCAGCTAAGAGAGAACTCGTTTATAGTTCTTTATAAAAAATCTGTTTTCTTTATCGTATATATCAGAATTTATGATTGTTTCTTTTATTATCTAATGAAAGAATTCAATTAATTTACAATTAATATTATTATTAGCTGCAGGAAGCAGTCACCATTTCTTGTATTTTGTATTGTATTATCAGTGCCTGGTATGATGCCTGACAGTTAGTACATGCTTAGTAAGTTTGTTCAGTGAATCGATAACTTTGACTAATTGCCACAAATAAAATGATATAAGTAATAATTCCTTTTCTTTTTGAAAACTTTGTTCACATATTTGCTAAGATGTCTCCAGATCTCATTGTGGCCACATTTAAAAAAATGCATGCAATATTGTTTTTCCTTTCAAAGCAACTGACATATAGTGATGATTAAATGTATTGGTTTGTGAGTAAATAAAACAGGATAACAAAAACAAACAAAAACTGATTTTGTCCCCAGATCTGCTATTTGCAATGTAACTTCTAGCTGGTTGTGAACCTACTGGTTATGGACTGCATGTTTGTGTCCTCTCTAAATTCATATGTTGAAGCTCCAACCCAACCCCCATTGGATGGTCTAAAGAGGTAGGGCCTTTGGGAGGTAAATAGGTTTAGATGGGCGGTGAGGATGGAGCCCCCTCTATGATGGGATTAGTGCCCTTATAAGGAGAGGAAGAAACACCAGAATTTCCTCTCTCTCTGCTATGTGAGAGTACAGCAAGAAAGTGAGCTGTCTGCAAGCTCTGAAGAGGCCTCTCACCAGACACCAAATCTGGCAGCACCTTGATTTTGAACTTCTCAGCCTCCAGAGCTGTGAGAAATAAGTGTTGTTTAAGCCACCCAGTCTATGGTATTTTGTTATAGCAGCCTAAGTTGACTAAGGCACTGCCTGAAACTCAGTGTACATATATATATATATGTACATATATATATATTATTATTATTGTTAGCTGCAGGAGGCAGTCACCTACATATATATATATGTAGTTTTTTGTGTGTGTGCATATATACACACACACACATAGAATACACACACAGTTTTTTACATGTATGTACTGTGCATATATATATGTAAAATAAGGCTAATACACTTAAAAGGATGAAATGAGATGTACTAGTATAATGCTCAGAACATCACAATCAAACAAAAATCATTAACTATTGAAAAATTTTATTGTTTTATTGGGAAAATCTGTTTCATGTATTGGTAATAGCAAAATTTTCAGTTCGGGTCAGTTAGACTTTGCTTGTTCATCATACTGTACAGCTACTGTTAAGTGCTCAAAAAATGTACAGAGTATAAACTAATTTAATATTTACCCTATTATCAGGTATTTTCAATTTGATTTTTCCCAACTGATTTATGACTGCCCTTTTTTTCCTTCCTTATTATATTTTAGGTTGATCAGTTTTGGGTTACTTCACTTACTTTCCTTCTGTTTGCATGCTGGCTATACATTCTTTCACTATTCTACTAGTAATTTGTCTAGAGATTAACATGTGTCTTTGGGTTATTATAATTAATATAAACTAGTACTCTTACTACATTCCAGTCAATGCTGAGACCTTCAACATTTAACTCCAATAATCTTTCCTCACCTCCTGAATGCTGTGTTACTGTTGTCATGCAATGTTAACTCTACATATATTTTAACCTTCTTAAGATAATATTATTCCTTAAGATAATATTAATTGCTATTGCTATTATTGTTATTATTTTGTCTGGTCAGAATTTCTTCAGTTTTCCCCCATACTCAGCCTATCTAGTTTTCTTGAATTTTTTGTGTTTCCCTTTGAGATTATTTTACTTAACTATCTTTAGCAGTTTAGTGGGACTTTTAAATGGATGGCCCTTATTCATGTAATTCCATTGTCTTCTGTCTTACATCTTCTCTGCTGAAGAGTCAGCTATCAGTCTTATGGTTGCTCCTTTGAAAATCAAGTGTCTTATTTTTTGGATCCTTTTGCAATGTCTTTGTCTTTGGTTTTCAGCTGTTTTATTGCAATGTGCTTAGGTGTGGGTTTTCTTTTTAATTGCTCTCTCTAGATTTTGAAGCAATTCTTGGATCTGTGGCTGGGTATCTTTTAGCATTTGGAATGGTCTTGATATTTACTCATAAATGTAGTTCTCACCTCGTTCTCACTGTTTTCCCTTCTGGAGGGAGATGGTGTTGCATGCATGCTAGAACCTTTCACCATGTCACCATGTCCCACATGTCCCTTTCAGTTTTATACGTAGTTTCCGTCTTTTGTGTTCTTTAGATTTCCATCAGTATATTTTATACTTACCTGATTTCTAGTTTATTAATCCTTTCCTCAGCTATGTCCCATCTTCAGGTCTGTTGTCAGACCTATCTACTGAGGCATTTATTTCAGTTACTGTTTTCAGTCTTATATTTCCATTTTGTTCTTGTTTATAGATTTCAGTTATCTGATAAAATCCTCCATCTTGTCCTTTATTTTCTTGAACATGTGAATACACAGTTACTTTAAAGCCCATGTCAGATAATTCCAATATCTAGGTCGTCTGTTCATTTGATATATTGTTAATTTATTCTCTAGAATTTTAAAATTGAAATTCTGGGCATAGTTTATAAAAATTAAAGAATCTCTGGGTGATCAAAATGCTGCTTTTTATGGTACTGCTTTCTTTCTCTGTTCCAGAGAAGATTGGAATGAACAGAGAAAACACAAGTCAAGACAATTTTGAAGATTTGAATTTGAAAAAAATTTTGCTGAAAAGCATGTACATAGGCCAAACTTGACTCAGGGTATTTTCCATGAAGATTAAAGAACTTACTATGTGTTTCCTCTTTGCAAGCATCAAAATTGTTACTGGTATATAGCTGCATGTTTATAATATCACTAAAATTACTGTGGTCTTTTCAACACACTCACCAAAATCAGATCATTTCTTAGTGCAAAATGTTTTTATCTTTTCTATTGCTTAAAGGAGTGAATGGGAATCTGTGTTTTCCCTTGAGATTCTACAATTTGGTGAAAGCTCATCCTTGGAGTTTATTGCCACATTTCTTTCCTTGAAATAAAAACTGTGCAGCTAACTGCAGCTACCTTAGGGACTAAGATTATAATTACCATGTCCCTCCCTTAGAATGCATCCACATACAGGCCATAGGTTGCTCAGTTTGAATGCTTGGCATTCCTGGGACCTGATGGCATTTTGATAAATGATGCACATACATAATTTGAAAAATTTTAAATGCATTGGCAGAGATCAGGAAATGTTCGTGTTAATAAAAGCATAATTTTCTGGATCAAAGCAGATAAGGGAGGCCAATTTTCTCAGATGAGGAGAGCTGCAGAATCTGTTTAGTAAATGAGAAGAGAGGTTGAGGGAAGATGAGCCCTTTAAATGAGAGCAAAATACTTTATCAATGTAAACCAATTTTAGAGTAGTCCCTTTTCCTCTTTGAAGGGACACTGGGAGTAAAGGAATGAAATCAGCATGCTTTTTTAAAAAAAATTCTAAGCAAGTCTACCTGAACTCCCTAGTGGGATGGCTACAACCTCAGTCAGTTTATATCAAAATGTGGAAAAAATGTTTTATTTGAATGCAAATTCTGTTAACTCGACAGCCAGGACTTAGAAGAAGGAGAGAGAAAAAAACAACAACAAAAAACAAAACAAAACAAAAAAGCAAACAAACAAACAGAAAATGAGCATTAGATGAATGGTAGGAATAAAGAATAAGGAAAGGAATGAGAATTAAGGGATTAAAAAGGCCTTGAGAGAGACAGGGAGGGCATACATATGTCTTTAACAGAATGGTAGCTAAAGTGCACTGTATATTTCGGATATTAGAATTATAGAATGGCTATAATTTTATATTATAGAATGACTATATTATAGAATGACATATTATAGACTGACTATAATAAATGAGAAAGAGCAGGGGTGATGCCTAAGGATGGTGAGCAGAAAAGGAAGAAGAGGGTTACAAAGGAAAAAGAGAAGAGGACAAAGGACAGGGGCAACTTTTACTTTGTTTATTGGCTTATGTGAAGGGGAGTTGATCACGTAGGACCGAATTGATTGTCTGTTTTTCTGAGGAGTAGTTCTGGCGTTTTTGTTGTTTGTTTGAAATTTTTGCAATTAAGTCTCAAGGGTCTTCTCTCATGGCCTCTGTAAACTACCAATCCCTATCTTTATCAACCATGGTCTACTCTGGGAAAAGGGAGTGATGGGCTTTTCTGCTCGGGTTTAGTTTATGTCCAACATGCAAACATGAAACCAATAATACAAGGCAATGTTCACAGTCCCCCAGTAAAAGTTTCAGAAAGGTTTGTTTTTCTTTACTGCAAAGCAAGCACATATCCATTAACTAAATTGCTTTATGAAGTTGTAAAAAATATTTTGGTAAAGCTGGTATTGTTCATTTGGGGATTATGTACAATTAATGAAATTAGTGCTATGAGACAACTATATGTTAAAACGGGAAAGAGTTCCTTCCAAATATCAGTGACTCTACAATACAGTGAAGGTACAATACGTTTAAGTGAGTCTTCTTTTTTCTTTTTTTCTTCAATAGGTTTGTTATACTCAAAATGTACCAGGAACAGGAACAAAAGTATTTTATAAAAGAATTAATTTTTTGTGGTCTGAGTCCCAAAGCATTATGTAATCAAAGTGGAAGCAGAAAAGCATGGCTTTGAAAATAATTGGTCATGTCATGTCACACTTAACACATGTGCAGTGTGTCCCCAGAGAAGACTAGTGAAGTTATTTCATGTATTTAAATGGGGATAAGTTGAAAAAGAGTTGTAGAGATTTGCTTAGATCCCTTGTATCCACTATCTTTGCTTCTGGAGATAAGGGCAGGATATAAATGAAATGGGTAAATGGAAGAGTTCGTGGCAGCAAATAAGTTTGTGTTCTCTGCCACTTCCAAGGGGTCCCTTGCATAAATTTCCTGCCCCAAGAGATTTGGAAATGGAAGAACAGTGACCAGCAGAGGGAGTAGTGCTGGTGCCAGGACCTGATTTAGCAAACACCTCAACTTTATTGGTTTAGAAGGAGCCAGAGAACTTGAACACAGCAATGATGGCAAATAACAGGGACCAGCATCTTCCCATTTGTGGGAAGCTAATGGCAGGCTACAAAATCACTATCTTTTTTTTTTTTTTTTTTTTTTGAGATGGAGTCTCGCACTGTCACCCAGGCGTGCAATGGCATGATATCGGCTCACTATAACCTCTGCCTCCTGTGTTCAAGCAGTTCTCCTGCTTCAGCCTGCTGAGTAGCTGGAATTATAGGTGCGCACCACCACGCCCGGCTAATTTTTGTATTTGGCATAGACGGGGTTTCACCATGTTGGTCAGGCTGGTCTCGAACTCCTGACCTCGTGATCCACCCGCTTCGGCCTCCTAAAGTGTTGGGATTACAGGCGTGAGCCACCGCACCCGGCCCAAAATCACTATTTTAACCTCAAGTCCATTGAGCTCAAAATTAAGTAGAACAAACCATACTCATCTGCCTTAATGGTTGTTATTTCACTTTATTTTTACTAAAGTAGCAGATGTATGACTGAGGTATCAGGGAAGTGAAGATATTAATTTTTTCAAAGTTGTCTTTAATCAAGGGTAGTTTATTATAGTATGTCTTGTATTCATTTCTCATATGTTACTACCCGTCCATAGAGTCAATTATTTTTTTCCTGGCAAATCTATGTTTCATTTGAATGTTGAAATAGCTAAGTCTTTATTAACCTGGGTGCAGATTGGCCTTCTAACCTTGGAAGTCTACCTTTTCTGGTTAATAATAGATCCTTAAACTAGCTCTCAGAAAGCCCTTCAATCTCCAAAAAGGATCTTTCTTTCCCTCCTTCCTTCCTTCTCTCTCTCTCTCTTTCTTTCTCCAGAAAGAATCCTTCCTTCCTTCCTTCCTTCCTTCCTTCCTTCCTTCCTTCCTTCCTTCCTTCCTTCCTTCCTTCTTTCTTTTTTTCTCTCTCTCTTTCTTCTTCTTTTTTCTGACAAATTCTTACTCTGTGCCCAGGCTGGAGTGCAATCATGTAGTTTTGGCTCACTGCAATCCCCACCTCCTGGGTTCAAGTGAGTCTGCTGGCTCAGCTTCTTGAGTAGCTGGGATTACAGGCTCCTGCTACAACAGCTGGCTAATTTTTGTATTTTTAGTAGAGACAGGGTTTCACCAAGTTGGCCAGGCTGGTCTTGAACTGCTGAACTCGTGATCTGCCCGCCTTGGCCTCCCAAAGTGCTGGGATTAGAGGCGTGAGCCACCACGCCTGGCCAAGAATTTTTTTTTCTAAAGGACTAATGAACTTGACAGTGACAAAAGAACAGAAAATGGAAACATTAAAATGCCTAAGGAAAAGGAAACAGGTTTTGATCCCTGTGGACTGTGATGAGTGGGGACCAGCTCGGTGTCTGTGCAAGCATCCTGGACTTGAGAAAAATGTGGAGGATGTAGTTACACATGATTGAGATGACTTCAGCTCTAGGGAGGAAAAAGGGAATTATTTTTGAAAATCATAGTTTAAAAAGCAGACTTTATAAAGCTATCACTATTTTTACAGGTGGATTTGTCATTCATTTAAAGATTCAACAAATATAGATTTAAGTAAAATCTGCTACTTCAATTTCCTATACATTTCAACAAAGGGCAAACCTTGAGTAAATTCAGTTGCAAAGACAGTAAAAATTGTTAAAAATCATTGAAATTTATTTAAACAGAAGGTCTTCCATAAAATGTTCTAAGATACAGATAAGCCTGAAAAATTATTGTCCTATATAATTTTGCTTTATAATTTAAGTAGGAAATTTGTAGGAATTTTACAAACAAAAAGAAATACCCTAAAGCCAAACTATTAAGTAAACTAAATAAATAGATAAACTCAAATGTACTAATAAGATGGTCTTATAAATCACATCAAAATGATTGAGAGTTTTTAATAGACTTATTTTTTTAGAGCAGTTTTAGGTTTATAGAAAAATTGAGCAGAAAGTACAGAGAGTTCCCATATGCACCCTCCCACTTCCACAACCGTTTTCTCTATTAATAATATCTTGCATTCATGTGGTAAGTTTTTTTACAGTTAATGAACTAATGTTGATATATTATTATTAACGATTGTTCATAGTTTACATTAAAGTTCATAATTTGTGTTGTATATTCTATGGGTTTTGACAAGTCTATAATGACATGTGTACACCATTGTAGTAGCATACAGAGTAGTTTCACTGCCCTAAACATCCTCTGTGCTCCACCTAGATATCCCTTCCCCCCCAACAATCCCTGATAACCGCTGATCATTTTACTGTCTCCATAGTTTTGCCTTTTCCAGAATGTCATATATTTACAATCATACAGTATAGAGCCCTTTCAGATTAGTTTCTTATACTTACTAGTATGCATTGACTTTTCCTTCATATCTTTTCATGGGCTAACTCATTTTTTTTTTTTTTTTGGCACCAAATAATATTATTCCAATGTCTGGATATCCAGTTTGTTTATCCACCTACTGAAGGACATCTTGGTTGCTTTCAAGTTTTGGCAATTATGAATAAAGCTGCCATAAATACTCGTGTGCAGATTTTGAATGGACATAAATTTTCAATTTATTTATGTAAATACCAAGGAATGTGTGATTGCTGGATCACATAGTAAGAGCATGCCTAGTTTTAACAAGAAACCACCACACAATCTTTCAAAGTGGCTATAGCATTTTGCATTCCTAGCAGCAGTAAATCAGAGTTTCTGTTGCTCAACACCCTTGCCAGCCTTTGGTGGTGTCAGTGTTCTGGCTTTTCACCCTTTTAATAGGTGTGTAGTGGTATCTCGTTGCTATTTTAATTTGTAATTTTCTAATAACATATCATGTTGGGCATCTTTCCATATGCTTATTTGCATTTGCATGTCTTCATTAGTGAGGTGTTTGTTCAGATCTTTTGTTTAAAAACGATCATTTTAAATTTATAAAATATATACAATAGTCAACAGAGAAAGTCTGGAAAAACAAAAATGTTATTTAAAATCACATTTAACCACACTATTGTTGTTTTTATATTCTCTTTTTCCACTGTTTTGTTCAAATGCAAAAGGATTTTACTTATCATTATGTACATACTATTTTATATGGTCCTTTAGAAATGTTATAACATATCTTGTAATTATTAATACAATTTATTATAAATAAGCAGGTATATTATAATTAATCATTTCCTTATATTGGATATTTAGGTTACTTCCATTTGTCAGGCAACGTTTTTAAAAGCTTTCTTTTTCTTAACAAAGCAAATTTATAAATCTTTCTTTTTTTTGAGACTCTGCCATTCAGGCTGGAGTGCAATGGTGTAATCACTACTCGTAGTAGCCTCAGACTCCCAGGATCAAGTGATCCTCCTAAATAAACCTCCTGAGTAGCTGGGACTACAGGTGTGTGCCACCACACCCAGGTAGTAATTCTTCTTCCTCTTCCTCTTCCTCTTCCTCTTCCTCTCCTTCACCTTCTCCTTCTCCTTCTCCTTCCTCTTTTTCTTCTTCTATTTTTGTACAGACAGAGTCTTACTATGTTTCCCTAGCTGATCTCAATAGAACTCTTGGGCTCAAGTAATCTTCCCGCCTTGGCCACCCAAAGTGCTGGGATTACAGGTGTAAGCCACTGAACCTGAACCCTGTAGGTTTCTTTTTGAGTTGCAAACTGCAAATTCTGCTTAATCTTTTTTTTTTTTTTTTCTGTAGATTAAAGTGACCTATGTTGGAAATGCAGAATTATTTTGTAGATAAGCTTAATAGAAAACATGTTCTAATGGACTTGTGGGCGCGGTGGCTCACGCCTGTAATCTCAGCACTTTGGGAGGCCGAGGCGGGTGGATCACAAGGTCAGAAGATCGAGACCATCCTAGCTAACACAGAATTAGCTGGGCGTGGTGGCGGGCACCTGTGGTCCCAGCTACTGGGGGAGGCTGAGGCAGGAGAATGGCGTGAACCCGGGAGGCGGAGCTTGCAGTGAGCTGAGATCGCGCCACTGTACTCCAGCCTGGGCGACAGAAAGCGACTCTGTTTCAATAATAATAATAATAATAATACAAGCAGGAGATTATAGGTAGATATGGATCATTTTTACGTGTAATAAACTGCTGATAAGGTTTTGCCCTGGTGGAGCCCCCAACATATGATAGTTAATTTGGTGACTGTGAAAACCCAGAACGTAGAAAAGTGTCTTCTAGGGATATAACCCTATCATAAAAGCTCCACGCCTAGTCAATTCTTTGAAGAACTTCTCAAAGGTGGCACAGTTTTGATCTTTGGAAGTTTTAACATGTTCTCTGTGATCCTAGCATTTCTAATTAGAACCTTGACATTTCTTGTGACTTATCAGAATCCTGCATTGGCAGGGAGCTCTGTAACCAGTTTACTATGCTAGAAGAATGAGGTCAGGATGGAGGTCTCTGAGCTAGAAGGATTAGCCCAGGAAAAGGGTAAGGATTCAGAGTCAGAGACTGGTCATTTACTCCATCTCTTCCTTGTTTCTCACTTTTCATACCAATCCAACAGGAATTTTTGAGAATTAAAGGAAGTACCATATACAAAAGCACCCAGCATCTAATTATTATTATATAAATGTTAGTCTCCTCGTTGGAATAACTCCTCTTGTTCATGGTTTGTTGAAATTCTAATTGTCAAGGAAAGGCAATTCTGTAGCATATCTACATGGTCAGGATTCTATAGGTTAGAAGTGACAAGAAAAACAATCAAGCACTTAAAAAATAACACTAGCTTGAGAAAAACAGGCAATTATTGGCTTATGGCCAGAAGGAGCACAGTGGGATATGGGACTTCACACAGTATCATCAGGCTTGTCGCTTTCCATCTTCTGAGTGTGTCTTACTTTGTGTTGTCTTTCTTCTCATGTCCCTAGGAGATGGCGAAGCTAGTTACCAGATGTTCTAGCTTATATTCTACCATCTGAGTAAACTCTGTGCAAATGGCATATCTCTTCTAACAGTTTCAGCAAAAGCCCCAGATCTGATATCAATTGTCTTGGTCTGGATCATATTCACATCCTTGACCCAGTGGTTGTAGGTCTGATTGGCAGGCCTGGAAGGGGTCCTTGGTGACCTCTGAAGGGGTCAGCTCTACTGGAATTATGTGGGAGGAAAATACCCCCAAAGGAAAATGAGTTGACAGTCAAAATTGCATGTGTGCTTTCTTTCTTTTCTTTTTTTTTCTTGAGACGGAGTCTTGCTCTGTTGTCCAAGCTGGAGGACAGTGGTGTGATGTTGGCTTACTGCAACCTCTGCCTCCTGGGTTCAAGCAATTCTGCCTCAGCCTCCCGAGTAGCTGGGATTACAGTCACGTGCCACCACGCCCTGCTAATTTTTGTATTTTTAGTAGGGACAGAGTTTCAGCATGTTGGTCAGGCTGGTCTCAAACTCCTGACCTCGTGATCTGCCCACCTCGGCCTCCCAAAGTACTGGGATTACAGGTGTGAGCCATTGCGCCTGGCCCACATGTGTGCATTTTACACGTTTGTATAGGGATTTCTTTTGTGACCCTTTCTAAGGAACATTGCAGGAGGGAAAGGCAGTGAAAAAAATCACATCTATTCTCATTTGTTCTACCCTATGGGAAAAAAGAACTCCTGAATCAACTGCTCATGCCACAGGAGTTACAGGACAGCCAGCCTTGTGGAACATGAGGAGCTGCCACCATCTTCTCTTTACACCTTCTACCTGGTCCAATTCCACCTTGTTTCCCTGATTTGTCACTGAGCGTTCTATACAAGTGAGGATAGTGTTTGTAAATCACAGAAAACCAAGTTTATCTGTGGAGAACCACATGGAGAGTTATTATTGTTATTTTACACTATGTGAAGGCCACAGGTAAGCAGGCTCGTACAGTATCTTCATGATTCCATCAGGGACACAGGGCCTTCTGTCTGTTCCTTAGATACTCGTAGGATATGGATTTTGTCCTCTGCATTTTTCCCTGAAGATCTCAAGATATTTTCTCCACTTCCTGCATTACCTCAGGAGGAAGCAGAAGGCAGAGGGCAGAAGGTGCATGCCAGCTAACTGTCCTCTCTTAGAGAGAGAGAGAGAGAGAGAGAGAGAGAGAGAGAGAGAGAAAGGGGCCCCTGGCAGCTAGGAACTGGCCTGGCGCTATCAATGGGCCTTGTTGCTAGGAGCTGACCTGGCACTCATGGCTAGGCCTTAGCAACTAAAAAGACAGTGCTAGAGATACCAGAATTATAGTGAGGGTTTTGGAGAAAAGGGGTGGAATAAACCTTTGACTATTCACAAGCTGGACTAGATTTGACTTAACAGTACACGGCCCAAGTGGACCACTGTAAATACATTTCAAAAAGTTACATTAATTCTCTGTCTGGATTTATATAACTAGTCTCAGAGAAGGCAAACTGAGACAGCAAATGGCAAAACTGTGAAATACAGTTTTATTTGCACACAGGAGGACCTAGTTTTGACATTTTGTTAAACAACCAAGATTTATTCCTTAAAAAATTAAATAACACAAGTGATACATAAACACTTATGCATTATGAAACATTCAAGTATTAAATAATATGAGAATATAGAGTGAACATCACAATTTCCTTTCCCTTCCTCCACAATCTTCCCTCACTAGCAGGAACTACTGCTAAAATATTCGTGCATTTATTAGAGAACTGTTCACTTTACATTCACACTTGTAATTTTAGTTTCTTGTGTGTGTGTGTGCGCGCATGTGTGTGTGTGCGTATCATTGTTTTCCTTATACATACAAGTTAATCTCTTACCATAACAAGTAGAACTGCTGAGTCTAAGGTTTAACTTTAACCTTTTGCTGGATGTGACCAGACTCCAAAATGTCCTTTTCCAATTTCCATGGCCACAAACAGTGTATGAAAGTCGTCATTTCCTCTTACCTTCACCAACCCAGAGTCACTCACTCTTCAGTTAAGCACTTGCTACTCCATTGTTGGTTTAATTTACATTTCCCTGATTACTACTAATGTTGAGGACCCTTCCATATGTTTATGGGCCATTAGGAATTCTTGTTCTATGAATTGTTTATCTTTATTCTTCCCTTGCTGATTTGTTTGGAGTGTTTATGTAGTACAGATATTAATTCTTTGTTGCAATCTTATGAGTTAAAAACATTTTCTCTCCCTCTGCAGTTTGCCTTTTAGCTTACTATAATGTCTTTTTCTTGTTAAATAATTTAATATAGAATGATCTGAAAAATGTTTTCCTTTTAGCTTCTGGGTTTTGTGTTTTACAATGAAACTTTTCCTTATTCCATTCTTGTAAGAATTTTCTCCTATATTTTGTTCAAATATTTTATAGTTTGGCTTTAGGTTTAGCCAGGAATCTGAGCTTTCTCATTTGGTATAATATAGGTAGGAATCAAACGTGTCTTTTCCTACATGATGTAATGGAATCAAAATTCTCGGGTCCGTTTTCCAGCTCTACTGTTTGCTGGTAGTTCAGAATGACTAGCGTCGTCTGTGCCTCAGTTTTATTATCACTAAAACACGAATAACACTTTTATCTACCTCATAGGATTGTGGGACTGATAAAATGAATTATTACATGAAAAACACTTAGAATAGTGTCTGGCATATTGTAAACTCTTCTTAATGTGTGCTAACCACAACAAAAATCCCCTAAACTCCCCAAACAAAACAACAACAGCAACAAAACAAATCCAAACTCTCCTCTAGTGAATTGATACATCATATTTACTGTAACATGTATACACAAATGGGTCTGTTTTTGGATTCTACTCAGTTTTATTGATCTCATTGTGCCACTTTTCTTTATTTACTATAACTTTAAGATATATTTGCCATCAGGAAGGGCATATGCCTCTCATTGTTTGATATAGTTTGGCTGTGACCCCACCCAAAATCTAATCTTGAATTTTAATCCCCATAATCCACATAAGGCCCATGTGCATCCCATAATCCCCTGGGCAAGACCAGGTGGAGGTAATTGGATCATGGAGGCTGTTTCCCCCATGCTGTTCTTGTGATAATGAGTGAGTCTCATGAGATCGGATGGTTTTATAAGCATCTGTCATTTCCCCTCCTTGCACTCACTCTGTCCTGCCACCCTGTGGAGAAGGTGCCTGCTTCTCCTTTGCCTTCTACCATGATTGTAAGTTTCCTGAGGCCACCCCAGCAATGAAAAAATGTGAGTTAACAAATCTCTTTCCTTTATAAATTACCCAGTCTTGGGTATTTCTTCATAGCAGTGTGAGAACAGACTAATACATTGTTCTTTTTTTTTTTTTTTTTTAAATTATCCTCCAGCATGTTTTTTTCTACAGATGAATTTTAGAATTTTCTTTTTAAGTTCTATAAGAAACATCTTGTTGACTTCAATAAAAAGTGTTAGGTTCCACAGGAATTTATTTAGGATTTTAATTACATGTATGAGTTACTTTAGGGTGAATTAATATATTTACAATATTGAATTTTCCTGGAAGATGAGTTCACATGTCATACATTACTCCAAAAATTTATCTTGTTTTATGTTCTTCAACAAAATGTTCGCATTTTCTTCACATCTTGCTTCTAATTGTAAAGTGGCTGAAGAACTCCTGATGCTGTTACTGTTAGTCAGACACAGGGACAATGGGAGAGTCTTATTGTATCTTAGCAATTTTGACTTGGTCAAGCTCCCATCTCTGAATTAATTCCTGTGACTAGAAGAAGGTATGTATCCACAACTGCTTTGAATTTAATTAATGGACCCCACCTTTAACTCCTGGGCAATAGGGAAATTACCTAAGAAGGTAGAATAAGTGGAAATGTCAATTATTGCAATTTTGGGGTATACTTTTGTCTTATATTGACATTTGGCCTGATTTTATTTTTATTAATTTCTTACTAAGGATTTTCCTTGGGAAGGATTTCTACATTGCATGCTTTCTGAGTCCTTGTATGTCTGAGAGTGTCTCTTGTTTCCTTATTCACAAAATAATAAAATGTTTAAAATAGTCCATTGTCTTCATTTATTTTTGTGTAGTAAATGAGAAATTTGATGCCTACCTGATTTTCTTTCATATCTCTTTCTTTGGATCTCTCTTGCCCTTTCACCTTCCACCATGGGATGACACAGCATGCAGGCCCTACCAGATATGCACCTCTTGATTTTGGACTTCCCAGACTCCAGAACTGTGAGAAATACATCTCTCTTCTTTATAAATTACCTAGTCTCAGGTATTCTGTTGTGGCAGCAAAAAATGGACTACGACAGTCTGCTTCCTTGAAACAACCAAGCCTCCTTAAGTAATTTGTGTTTTATTTTTCTATGTAAGTCTATGTAATTTGAGGTTATTATACTCAGCATCTTGGGCAGTGCTATCCTGGCAAGCAGTGGGGATAGCGAAAGCAGTTAATTTTCTAAATAGCTGAAATTTTTTCAGTAGTCTTTTTCTAGGACTGAGGAACAAGAGGGCTGGGATAGTTTTTCTATGAACTGAGTGCATCCTATTACCAATCTTTTGAAACCCTTAATTGGCCTCAAGATTGAAGAGATCTGCCCCATGCTTTTCCAGAGAACACTATCCTTCCTCTGAGTCTGGTTCACATTGTGTTGTGGAGACTCCTGTAAGTCTATGTCATTGTAATTGAGAGCATCTCCTTAGATGTTTGCAGGGTTTTCTTCAGGCTTAAAAAGTATCCTGCACTTCCTCCACCTCCTCCCCAATTGTCCTACAGACCTCCTACTGCTTGAGTCACCTCAGCTGTACCTTGGCTAAGGAAAGAAGCAAGTATTTAGGCCACTGTCTTCTGAGAATTACCTCTGATTTATCTTTACTTTTTTATTTATTTCTGTATTAGTCTGCTTTCACGCTGCTGATAAAGACATACCCAAGACTGAACAATTTACAAAAGAAAGGTTTAATTGGACTTATAGCTCCATGTGGCTGGGGAAGCCTCACAATCATGGTGGAAGACAAGGAGGAGCAAGTAACACTTTACATGATTGGCAGTAGGCAAAGAGAGAGAGAGAGAGCTTGTGCAGGGGAATGCCTCTTTTTAAAACCATCAGATCTTGTGAGACTTATTCACTATCACAAGAACAGCATGGGAAAGACCTGCCCCATGATTCAATTACTCCCCCACCAGGTCCCTCCCACAATACATGGGAATTCAAGATGAGATTTGGGTGAGTACACAGCCAAACCATGTCATTTCACCCCGTCCCCTCCCAAATCTCATGTCCTCACATTTTGAAACCAATCATGCCTTCCCAACAGTCCCCCAAAGTCTTAACTCATTTCAGCATTAACTCAAAAGTCCACAGTCCAAAGTCTCATCTGAGACAAAGCAAGTCCCTTCCGCCTATGAGCCTGTAAATCAAAAGCAAGTTAGTTACTTATTAGATACAATGGGGGTACAGGCATTGGGTAAATATAGTCATTCCAAATGGGAAAAATTGGTCAAAACAAAGGGGCTATTGGCCCCAAGCAAGTCTGAAATTCAGCGGGGCTGTTGAATCTTAAAGTTCCAGAATGATCTCCTTTGACTCCATGTCTCCCATCCAGGTCATGCTGATGCAGGAGATAGGTTACCATGGTTTTGGGAAGTGCCACCCCTGTGGCTTTGCAGCATACAGCCTTCCTCCTGGCTGCCTTCACTGGCTGGCATTGCCTGTCTATGGTTTTTCCAGGCACATGATGCAACCTGTCAGAGGATCTACCATTCTAGGGTCTGGAGGATGGTGGCCCTCTTCTCATAGCTCCACTGAGTGGTGCCCCAGTAGGAACTCTGTGTGGGGGTTCTGACTCCACATTTCCCTACTGTACTGCCCTAACAGAGGTTCTCCATCAGGGCCCCACCCCTGCAGCAAACTTCTGCCTGGGCATCCAGGCATTTCCATACGTATTCCAAAACCTAGGCAGAAGTTCCCAAACCCCAATTCTTGACTTCTGTGCACTCACAGGCTCAACACCATGTGAAAGCTGCCAAGGCTTTGGGCTTGTACCCTCTGAAGCCATGGCCTGAGTTCTACATTGGCCCTTTCAGCCATGGCTGGAGCAGCTAGGACACAGGGCACCAAGTCCCTAGGCTGCATACAGCATGGGGACCCTGGGCCCAGCCCATGAAACCACTTTTTCCTCCTAGACCTCCAGGCCTGTGATAAGAGGGACTGCTGTAAAGACCTCTGACATGCCCTGGAGACATTTTCCTCATTGTCTTGGTGATTAACATTCGGCTCCTCATTACTTATGCACGTTTCTGCAGCTGGCTTGAATTTCTCCTTAGAAAATGGGATTTTCTTTTCTATCACATTGTCAGGTTGCAAATTTTCCAAACTTTTATGCTCTGCTTCCCTTATAAAACTGAATGCCTTTAGCAGCACCCAAGTCAAGTCTTCAGTGCTTTGCTGCTTAGAAATTTCTTCTGCAGATACCGTAAATCATCCCTCTCAAGTTCAAAGTTCCACAGATCTCTACAGTAGGGGCAAAATGCTGCCAATATCTTTGCTAAAACATAACAAGAGTCATCTTTGATCCAGTTCCCAACAAGTTCCTCATCTCCATCTGAGGCCACCTTAGCCTGGATTTCATTGTCCATATCATTTTCAGATTTTGCTCAAAGCCATTAAACAGGTCTCTAAGGAGTTCCAAACTTTCCCACATTTTCCTGTCTTCTGAGCCCTCCAAACTTCCCATCTCTGCCTGTTACCTAGTTCCAAAGTTGCTTTCACATCTTTGGGTATCTTTTCAGCAATGTGCCACTCTATTGGTACCAATTTAGTGCATTAGTCTGTTTTCACATTGCTGATAAAGACATACCCAGACTAAGCAATTTGCAAAAGAAAGAGGTTTAACTAGACTCACAGTTCCATGTATCTGGGGAAGCCTCACAATCATGGCAGAAGGCAAGGAGGAGAAAGTCATATCTTACATGGATGGTGGCAGGAGAAAAGAGTGAGAGCTTGTACAGGGGCATGTCTCTTTTTAAAACCATCAGTTCTTGTGAGACGTAGTCACTATCATAAGAACAGTATGGGAAAGAACCACACCCATGATTCAGTTACCCCCCACCAGGTCCCTTCCACAACACATGGGAATTCAAGATGAAATCTGGGTGAGGACACAGGCAAACCATACCAATTTCTATTTCTATTTTGTTTATTTATTTTTGAGACAGGGCCTTGCTCTGTTGTCTAGGCTGGAGTGCAGTGGCATGGTCATGGCTCACTGAAACCTTGCAATCCTTTCACCTCAGCCTTTTGAGCAGGGACTACAGGTGCATATCAGTATGCCTGGCTAATTTTTTAAAGAAATTTTTTGTAGACATGGAGTCTCAGTATGTTGCCCAGGCTGGTCTCAAACTCCTGGGCTCAATCAATCCTCCTGCCTCAGCCTTCCAAAGTACTGGGATTGCAGGTGTGAGCCACTGTGCTCAGCCTGATTTATCTTTTGATGGGCTAGACTCAAGAGAGGGTCTGAGTCTACTGTAAGTCCATTTCTCTTTAGCAAGTGCAAGATGCTCTATCTATTTTGGTACCGTAAATCTTCACTTAATGTCAGAATAGGTATTTAGAAACTAAGACTTTAAGTGAAATAAGGTACTGCTGTGCTCAATTAACATTATTTTGTTATAACATTGATGAGAAAAGTATTGGTTTTGTTATACATCATTCTGCTTAAAGTCACAGTTTCAAGAACCTATCTATGATGTTAAGTGAGAACTTATTATGTATCATTTGCCTTTTGTAAAACTATTTATATTTCTAAACTCATAACTTAGAAAAATTAATATATTTTTGTGTAAGTTAATGATAGGCCATCTGGAGGATGTAATAGTTTTTCAGAATATGCTAGGAGTTAACCATTTTTTAGTTGCCATGAAAACTCATTTTATCAAATCATTTATTTGACGAATAGGTTTGAATGCTTTCTTTTTGCCAGATACTGTACTGAAATGTCTTTCAGAATCTTCACTGCTTATTATGTAGCATAGACACTCCTGGGGAGAGGGCTGTCATGTGAACTTGCGTGTTCTATTGTTTGTTTCAATCAGTTTTTATTTAGCAGCTTAAAAAATGTCTTCTAGTCCCAGGTCCAAAACCTTTAAAATATGATGTTGTATCTCCTCCCATAGAAAGGTGGAGTCTGTCTCTCTATCCTTTGAATCCGGACTGGCCTCGTCACTTGCATTGGACAAGGTATATGGCAGAAGTGATGATGTGCCTGTTTTGAGCTTAGATCGTTGGACATCTTGAATGCTTCCTCTTTCTTTCTCAGATCTCTGCGGCTACTCTGTGAATTGGTCTGTACAGGCCCACTGGAGTACAGATAAGCCATTTCAGCTGAGCCTACAAGAAACATCCAGCTAAACCTAGCCGAAATCGCCAACTTGCAGAATTGTAAGCTAAATAAATGACTGCAAGCCATTAAGTTCTGAGGTGGGTGTTTTTTATGCAGAAAAAAAGTAACTACTACAACATTGAAGCTAAATTGATACTTTTATTGTATATATAGGATCTACATCAAGACTTAGGTAATTGGTATCACAATAAAAATGATTATTGACATTTTGCTTTACTATTTTTATTTTTACTTAATATGTATCTGTATCTCTAGATCTATATCTGTGTCATCTATATCTATATTATCATTTTTATGTAACTATGTTTGTTTAGATCTCTTTCCATACTAAGAGGACTAGCTTGGTCTAAACTGGAAATCAGGGTCTAATGAATTGAATAAATAGCTGAACTGTGTGTTATCATAAGCACACATTTAAATGATTTAATTTTCATCAGAATAAAGAGGGGCTATATGGAGGGCATTTTGAAATGGACACCTTAGGAGAGAGTTGAGGAAAACATTATCTATTCTCCAGCCAATGTGTGAGCTGCATAGGCATTCTCCCTATTTCTGTGGAATGTAGTTTGGTTTTGGTGCATGCATGATTGAAAGGAACATGCCACTTGTGATGGTTAATTTTTTTAGTGTCAACTTAACTGGATTATGAAATATCTAGACAGCAGGTAAACCATTATTTCTGGGTGTGTCTGTGAGGGTAGTTTTCAAGGAAATTGGCGTGTGATTTGGTGAATTGAGTGGGAAAGATACCCCTAATGTGAATGAGCACCATTCAATTGTCTGGAGCCGGATAGAACACAAAGGGAGATGAAAGGTGTATTTTCCCTCTCTCTCCTGGAGCTGGGACATCCTTCTCCTGACCTTGGGCATCAGAATTCCAGGTTCTCTAGCCTTTGGACTCTGGGACTTTTACCACTACCCACCTCCCACAACTCTGGATTCTTAGGCTTTTGACCTTGGACAAAGAGTTACACCATCAGCTTCCCTGCTTCTGAGGCCTTTGGGCTTGAACTGAGCCACACTGCAGAGTCACTGGTTCTCCAGCTTGCAGACATCTTATTGTGGGATTTCTCAGTCTCCATAATTGTGTGAGCCAGTTTTCCTAATTAATCCTCTCTCATCTATTATACATATATAATATTATATATTTTATATATATATGTGTGTGTGTGTGTGTGTGTGTATGTATGTGTGTGTGTGTATATATATATATTCTACTGGTTTTGTCTTTGTGGAGAGCCCCAATACATTTCTGGTTTTGATAACTTAAAGTTCATGCACCAGGATGCCTTGCTTTAATTGAAGGCATCAGCTCAGTGGCAGTAGAAGGGTGTGACTCAAAAGCAGAGTTACAGGCAATGGAGGAGAGTAGAAGGAAAGAACAAGAGAGCCCAAGTGTGTCACAAAAAGTGACAAAAAGTCACTGTGAGGGACTTGGCTGGGAGAAGTAAATAGAAAAATCTTTTAATATTCATATGAGCTTATTGGTTCTCATTTGCTCATGAATTTTGAAGCTTTCAAGTCACTGTAATAACCAATCATTTACTACCAATGGTTCTTTTTACTTTAAGGTTTTAAAAATGTATGTTAGAAACTAAACATGAAAAAATAGACTGTTAAGGGAAAAATATTAATAGAAATGATTCCCCTAATGCCAAATTATAATAGAATTTTAGAAGTGAAGAAAATCTGAAGGCAAAATGTACAAACAGAAGCAAAATAGTCAGATTGCAAGGAAAGTGTACTTATCTGTCCAAATGATATAGAAAATAAATTAGCGGAGAAACACTAGTATCATATTACCCAGAAGTGCTGCATTTTTCAAAAGTTACACTAAATATACTGTGATTTAATTGTTTCTTTTGAAAAAATGTTTATGACTACTGAGACTGAAGCGTACTTTATGGAGTCAAATTCCTTCTGTTGAATTTTCCAGGCTTTAGCTACGTCAGCATATAATTCTTATATTTAGAAAAAAATTTAAATGGCATTATCCTGGGAGAAGTGTTTACTCCAATTACATCAAGTTCTAATTTAAAAAAAATTGCAAAAGATGAAGGAAAACTGCATCATTTGAATGGAACTCTGTGATTTTGGGGTTGTACCAAGTTTCCTTGATTTTATTTCTACTTCATCAATTACTTCTTTTTGGTGCTCTTCTTCCTCTCAGCCCTAAATATAATGGTTTCCAAAGGCCGAGCCTTACCTCTTTTATCTCTTCCCTTTTTTTCTGTCTGATAAAGCTCATCTAATTTGATAGCCCAGCAATGAAGATGACTCCCAATTCTTTACCTCCACTTCTGTTCCTCATCCGAGTGCTTTCATTTCCAACTTCATTGGCACCATAGCTCTTGTAGCCCATCAGTGTTGCAATTGCCAACCATCCTAACGTGAATTGATCAACTCACCTTCACCACTCCTCTTTTTCCTTAACTTCCCCTCTTTTGATGAAATTGAATATTGATTATTAGCTACAGTTAAAACCATAGACTTTGATTTCTCTCCTCTTTTTTTTTTTTACACTAAAATCGAAAGGTTGCTAAATTCTGAAGCATCTGTAGACTATGAATATCTTGCAGCTGTTCTTTCCTTTCTATTCTTTCTGCACGTACACTAATTCAGATATCAATACCTCTTACTTGGGCCACTGGACTAATCCTTTCACTGGTAATTATTTTTATTCACATTTTAATTCATTTGTCCTCCAATTAATTTGATTGTAATATGTACTCATTTAAAACTTCAAAATGCTTCCCATGTCCCCTGAATAAATCCCAAATTCATTATCTCCATTTTAACTTTTTTATGAAGATGTACCATTCTAAGCCTATGTCTAACTGATTTTCTTTGAGTGCTATAGATCTAGTTAAACTCTTCTACATACTCTTCCTTGCGCATCTACAGTGATTTCCTATCTCTGTTCCTTTTCTTTTTGTATATTTTTGTAGTACTGGATGTTTTTTCTTCCCATATCAAAATATTCAAATTATACTTTTCCATAAAAATTCAGCTCTGATATAATCTCTGTTATAGTACCTAAAATTTATCTCTATCAGCTAAAATGTATTAAGCATTTACTTTGTGCTAGATTCTGTGCTAAGTACATTATCTCATTTAATTATATACAAGATATTACTATTCCCATTTTGCAGATTAGGAGATTGAGGCACAAAGAAAGTGACTGATTTGTTCAAGATCATACAGCTAGTAAGCAACAGCATTGCTCATTTTACTTTACTACATGTCCCTTATCATTTTTTTCCACTAAGGGCAATTAATGTCTCTCTTTTCCCAATTTCCATGTAATTTTTTCTGTGCTTTTACCTACCTCTGTTTTATTATACTTATTTATGTTTAGGTCTCTTCCAAAACTGGAGCAGAAGCCATATTTGATTTGTGTTGGTGTCTCTCATGGTTCTTTGAGAAAGGTAGATGATTGATTAGTATAAATACACCAAGAAAATATATTGATGCCTATTTTGCATTGCTCAAAATAATTTAAGTGGCTTACAATTTTTATAATGCAATTTCAAAAATGAAATAGTGTAAAGAAAGGAAAAGGTAAAGCGAATTCATATACAAGATTGGTTCAGAGCAACTATGTAGTGTGGTCTAGTATTATTTGCCAGAGGTGGTTCACAAAGTTGATGGTAAGCCAAGGCAAAAGGAGAAATACAATTCATTTACAGTAGGCCCAATGTTCATGAGATGAAAATAGGTAAGTTACTGATGAGAAGCTCAATTATTCCTGACATAGGGCTTGAAAGATGTTTGATATAGTTTGGTTGTATCCTCACCTAAATCTTATCTTGAATTATAGTTCCCATAATCCCCACATATTGCGGGAGGAACCCAGTGGGAGGTAACTGAATCATGGAGGTGGCTACACCCATGCTGCTGTTCTCATGATAATGAGTGAGTTCTCACGAGATCTGATGGTTTTATAGGGTTTTTTTTTTTTCTCGCTTTGCTTGGCACTTCTCCTTCCTGTTGCCATGTGAAGAAGGATGTGTTTGCTTCCTCTTCTGCCATGATTCTAAGTTTCCTGAGGCCTCCCCAGTCCTGCAAAACTGTGAGTCGATTAAATCTCTTTCCTTTATAAATTACCCAGTCATGGTTATTTCTTCAGAGCAGCTTGAAAAATGAACTAATGCAACATTTTTCTAACCTATCTTCATCAGGAAGATCTGTTTAATGTAGCAAACAGCATCCTTAACAACATCCTTAAAGTACAAGTCATGTGGGTTATTTTAAAAACGAGACTTATTCTCAGTGCTGCACTCTCAAGAATGATAGGCAAGTTACCATAGAATAGAAGTAACGGTATAATAAATAGTTTTATTTCCAAAGTGGTAGAGAAGGCCACACCTAATTCAGGTGACAACCGTGTCGAGCTGTTTCACACAAATTGTAGAAGGCATGATGATATACTTCATGTACGATTCCTTCTTTTTCCTTTTTTTTTTAAACAGAATATGAGAGAGCAATTCAGAGTTGTAGCGGGTTTCTCAAGATTCTTCGATGTTATTAGCTGCATAGTGGGTCCTTGTTACCACCCTTCCACATAATAGAAGGAATGACAAATACTATCACAGTATGATTATATATGTCTGTGATATCACAACCATAATCACAGGTGTTGTAGTCAGCAATGACAGTAGTCAGTAAAAATAGCATACATATATATAATAGATATGTACCCACACTCATAAACATATACATACACATATGTGCACAAACATACACATATTTCAATACATATTCAGCATTACTTCGCACAATAATTTATTACAAGCTACTTAAATTTGGCTTTCTTCTCTCATAAGACCTAATCCTTTTTGTCATATAACTGTCACTATTAATGATTATTTTGCTTTTGAGATGATGAGACATCACCGCAAATAAAGAAACTTCTTAACAAATTACTCTTTAAGAGTAAATAGGAAATTATATGCACTGACTTCAAAAAACCCTTGAATTTCCTACCTGGTGTTTACTGTCAAAAAGCACAATGGGCATTCAAACAGGTTCTTGTAAGAAAAAAAATTCCGTTTGTTTTGTCATACTTTTTCCATTAATTTAAAAACCAGTGAAAGCCTGAAAACACTGGGATGTGTGAAAATAACCCCCAATTTTGAGTTTTCAAAATGCTCTTGGGAAGCACATTTGATGGATAATTGCAAATGCTTTGTGAAAGAGCTTCAGAACTGCATGAGCTTCCGGATTAAGGATGTAACATTTTAGAGCACAACAAGTCTTTTTCATGCTTTCTCACACTCTTTGTTTGACAGGCCTCATCAACCTATGCTAGCGGTGAAACCCAATTTGCTCAGTTGAACAGCTCTATAATGCTTGTTAGTTAACTGTCTCCTAAAAATCATGAAAAATAGTTAAACATTTCATGAAGTTCTAAAAATTAACATCTCCTAAAAGTCTAAAAATTAGTCCACACAACAACAAAACAGCACCTTATGTAAGCATGGTTTTTGTGAAATTTGTAATACTTACACATTGCCAGGGGCATTGTGGATTGGCGTAACCCAGTTAGAAAACATTATAATAGTATATAGCATGCACTGCCATGTAGCATATAGCATATATGGAACCATAAATGTCCATTCTCTTCAGGAGAACAATTTTTTCTTTGTCAGTCCCTAGATTTGGTTTGATGACAAATCTAAATCTCTGCATATATTTCTCATATGATTTAGTACTAACTTCCCTCTTGAGACTTTGAGTTACTTGAGAGCATGAATGTGTGTGTGTGTGTATATGTATATACACACACACATATATATACACACATATATACACACACATATATATACACACACACACTATATATACACACACACATATATATACACACAAAGAGAATGTATTTGTCTTTTGGATAATGGCTGCCATTATTCAGTAGTTATTTTTCATTAACCAGTGTGATATGCACTTTACATATATTATTTATTTTTATAATACTTCTGTTTGGTAGATATTATTATACCACCTTTAGACATGATAAAACTTGACCTCAGAAAGATTAATTAATTTAGACACATTACAGCTAGCAACTGACAAAATCCTGAGATTACAGCATGTATAACTCTGACTCCAAAGTGTAAAAGCCTCCACTACTGAACTCTTGATTTTGTTGTTGTTGTTGTTGTTTGTTTTTTACAGGTTGACTAGTATTTGAGGTTAATTGTACACAGAACTTACTTCCATAGATGTGGATCAAAGAACATTTAAAGTTGTCACTCATAGTCTAGATCATATTTAAGAGGCTGTTTATATTCTATACAAACTTTTTAAGTGTGAAAGTTCTTTCATGATTTCCCAGCTGTCTGTCCATTTCTCAAGAGCTTATCTGTGCTTTCCTTTCCAAGACCATAGGATAGGAAAGTTTGTCATGTGTGCACAGTATGTTCCCCACTCAGGGTTCTGAACTGTGTTGCAGTGTGGGCTGCAGCTCTGTCACCCACACTCCGTATCTTATGTCCTTTGGCTGCTCAGTAGGGAGAACTTTTCTCTTGCTGATAAATCTATAGATCACAGTAAAATTTATCTTCCTTTTACTCTTGAACCACAAACATTAATAGCTCAGCAGAACCTCACTCAGAACTTCCCCATAGTCAGTGCTCATGCTGTCCTTTGCTCCTTCTTGACACCACCTTTGCTTAAGGCCAGCAGCTCAGAAGGGCATCAGGTAGATGCAAAGTAACATTACAGACTGAGCATCAGAAAGGATCCTTCCACTAAAGAAGTAAAATAAATGTTACCAAGATATACCTGTGTAGTTAAGTGCAATTGGTAAATGGAAGAACTTTGAAGAGTTGAAGCAACAGGCCATTCATAGCAATAATCTCATTAATCTTCACAGTAGCCTTATTGTTTAACTGTTCACCACAACACTGACTGTTGTGGTGATTCATTTTATATGTGGTGGTTCATTTTATATGCTCTTTGTTATTCCACTAAATGAATATTACACAATTTATTTGACAATTCTACATTGTCAAATGTTGATAGACATTAGGGTTATTTCCTATTTGGACTTTTATAAATTATATGGCTATAAAATTATTGCATATGTCTGTTGGTGGATATATATATATATATGTATGCATTCATATAGGTATTAAAATAAATACTTTAGATACTTTTAACAGAGTATATTTGTGTAAAGAACAATTCATGAACCAGGCAGTAATCAGAACAAGTAGAGAGAGCTTTGCCCAGCAGCATGAGCAGTGAGCTTTTTTAGGCCAAGCATAGAAACAAAGGAGAGAAATCATCTGATTGGCTACAGCTAGGCATTTGCCTTATTTGATTATAGTTCAATCAAATGACTGACTGTGATTGGCAGAAGCTGTTCAGTTGTCTGTCTGTGATTGGCTGAAACCTGGCTGTTTGTTCCTACCAAGTTAGGCTTCAGTTTGTTTACATACTATGTTTTATTGTGGTTTGTTATAGAAACTCAAAGTATGAAGATAGCCTCAGGCTAATGAACTCCTGCTAATTTTGCTTTGATAATTTCCCCCTTTTGGGCAGCCTCTCAAAACCTTCAACATTGACACCACTCTCTGTTACCATCCTCATGGACTTGTTTAGTCTTAGTATGGAATTCACAAGTCAGGGTGTCAGGTCAATTGATTGATGCTTTATGTTTTCTTTGTGTTTTTGTTATTCTAACCAGATTGAGACCATTTGATGCATAGTGGATGGCTGCATACAAGCATTTAAGACTCTTGGTACAGTGTACCAGGGAGACTGCTGTGATGACTATCAGGAGGATAATGAAAATTAGGGTTAGGAATTTGTTTACAAATTGTTGAATTATCTTTCCCTTTAATTTTCTTATGTGGTTTCTGGCATAAAACTGCAAAACCCTCACTACAGTTTTTGCCTGCTGTCAGATTTAAACAAACACTGTGAATATATGAATCTAAAAGCCTAACACTATGGAAAGAATCAGATGTGCAATTTGAACAGCAGTTGCACTTGGAATATGAATGAAATCTGTTATAGGATAAGCTAGAGAATCTCTAAGACCATGTAGGGATTTAGGTTTAATATGACATATTCATCATTCACTTAAATTTCCTGTGGAAGCTATCAATTGTGAAATTATAACCACAGCATTATCTTTCCATGTATAAACAGAATAGTGGCGCAGGAAAAAGAAGGAAAAGGGTAAACATTTCACGGTGACAGAGGAAAGAAGTCTTGATCTGTGATCTTGGGAAAGCTGTCCACATCTGGGATGTCACTTGCTTCTGGGAGGAAGCTCTCTGATCAGTTGAGGTCTCCAACAGGTGTACACTCCTGAGTCTGGAGGGGCCCTCTCGAGTTGAGAGATATGGACCCAAGGCTTGAGGCTTTGAAGTTTTGCTGATGTGTGGGTGGAGAGAATACAGTATGATCACTTCCAACAGAGTTAAAGGGCAATAATTCTCTGGTGTCACTCCCCAGAGATGCAGTCTGTAAGTCTTAGTTTGTGAAATGTCTGGTTATCGTTTGTGGGTCACAGAAGGCTCCTTTTACCTGATGAAAATATACGCATAATGCATTAAAGACTCGCAACAGTGAATCATGTGAGAGTTTATAAGAGCAGGAGGTACAGAAGGTTTTAATATTAGGGACAGAGGTCTCCCAGTAACTATTTCATACGGGGTTAATTTGTGTTTTCCAGTAGGAATGGATATGATTTCCATCAAGGTCAATGATAATGTCTTTAGTAAAACAATCTAGTTGATTCAGTTAACTTTGTCAATTTCAATTTTTAAATACCACTTGTCCTTTCAACTTTCCGAGAAGACTGAATATGATAGGGATAATGGTAATGTTTGTAATAACTTGTTTAACTGTTTTATAACTTTTTCAGTGAAATTAGTACTTCTATTGCTGAAGATTTCTCCAGAATGCCCGCAGTTGCCATAAACACATTTACTTTTCCCCCTAATTAATTAATCAATTTATTTCTAACTGACAAATGAAAGTTGTACAGATGCTGTGTATGACATGTTTTGAAAAATGTATAGATCATGGAATGACTTAATAGAGCTAATTAATGTATGAATTGCCTCACATATGGTAATCCCTTATTACCTACAGCTTCCCTTTCTGTGGTTTCAGTTATCCGTGGTCAACCATGGCCCAAAGACATTTCATAACTAATTTTGCACTTTGGGCTCTTGTTAAGTAAAACAAGGGCTACTTTAACACAAACACTTGGTTACTGTGACTGTTGATCTGGTAGCCAATACAGCTACTAAGTGACTAATGGCAACTGGGCAGGATGAAGGGAAGTGGTACAGGATTTCATCATGCTACTCATATGGCATGCAATTTAAAACTTATGAATTGTGTATTTCTGAAGATTTCCATTTGTGTTACAATGCCTAGGTCATTCGCCTCACTTCATCTCATCACACAGGCATATTATCATCTCATATAATCATAAGATGAAGGATGAGTACAATACAGTAAGATATTTTGAGATAGAGAAAAAGCTACCATATTTATATAACTTTTATTACAGTATATTGTCATAATTGTTCTATTTTATTGTTAGTTATTGTTGTTAACCTCTTGCTGTGCCTAATTTTTAAATCAAACTTTACCATAGATATATGTGTATAGAAAAAACATAGTGTATTTAGGTTTTGATATTATTTCTAATTCTGGACATCCACTAGGGGTCTTGGAATGTATTTCATGAATAAGTGGGGACTACTGTACTTACCATTTTTTGTGTGTGTGGTGAGAATGCTTAAAATCTACTTTCAGTAATTTTTAGGAATACAGTACACAAAGAAACACATTTTCCAATAATCTTCGTTATTGTAATAGCATAGACCTTCTTGCAGAGGAAAACTTCTATCCAATCAGAGAATATACAGGCTATTTCAAGAGCATTTTGATATTCCATTGAGGGTTGAAAATGGAATGAAAGTCATCTGTAAGTATCAAATAATTTAGCAGCTGGTGGAAATGTAACACTTGAGGTTTTACTGTTTTACCAGGATTATGGGCTTGGCAAACTACGTATTATTTATACATCATTTAAAAAATTTTAGAACAGTCAATATACTGATTTTTCTCATAATTTGTATGATTTTATCTACTCTATGCAGAGCACAGACTTTTTTATAATGAAGTCTTTAAGGACTCAGGAACCATAAAGTGGCTATCTGGGCCCTCTCTGGGTCTTTTGTTAACATGAAATTTACATCGTTTCACATAACAACTTTGTTTTTTAACAATCAGGTGCATAGCACTGTTTATCAAATAGATCATCATAGATGCTTTGACTTGGATTAATCTTATGAAGTTCATTCAAATTGCATGCTCTGACAGAATGAAAATCTATCAAGGCATTTTCTTGGTATTCAATTATTTCTTATTCTGCTTGACGTTAGGTTAGCAGTTTTGTGAATCAGTTAAGAATTCCCAGAGTTTGGGGAACAGTCTAACGGTATGATCTGAAAGTTATCAGAAATCTGTACCGTTATCAAGGTCCTTTCAATGAATTTTATCAAAGATAAAACACTTTGGGTTTATAGATACTAGCAATAGCTTTCAGGAAAGTATCAGAGTAAAACAATTAACTATTTGTGGATGACAAGAGTTAAAACAGCCATAGTTAAAGATCTGACTAGAGCTCATTATAATGCAACTGACAAGGAAATTTTGTTATTTCTGTGACATATAATACTTTCAGATAACTAGAATTATGACTGGTAGCATTATATGAGGACTATCAGATCTCTAGGTGTTTCATACAATTTCTGAAACATGCATTAATGACACATCCAATATGACTTAAAGGAGGTTCAGAATCACTTATTTGACGATGCTGCCCATGAAATTTAACATATTATCAAATAAGCCTAATTGGTTAAAAATCCCTGCTTTTATAAGAACAGAAAATAAATTTTGTTTTGTTTTGTTTTGAGATGGAGTCTTGCCCTGTTGCCCAGGCTGGAGTGCAGTGGCCGGATCTCAGCTCACTGCAAGCTCCACTTCCCGGGTTTATGCCATTCTCCTGCCTCAGCCTCCCGAGTAGCTGGGACTACAGGTGCCCGTCACCTCACCCAGCTAGCTTTTTGAATTTTTTAGTAGAGACGGGGTTTCACCGTGTTAGCCAGGATGGTCTCGATCTCCTGACCTCGTGATCCGCCTGTCTCGGCCTCCCAAAGTGCTGGGATTACAGGCTTGAGCCACCGCGTCTGGCCAGAAAATAAATTTATTTGAGAGATTCCAGGAACCCTTACGAAAGCTTCCAAAGTTAGTACAAGGACAAAATATTTTAATTTATAATTTATCAAAAATGGAAATTGTCAAAAATGTCAAAAAGTTTAAAACATTTGATTAAAATAGGATTACAGGTCACTATGAATCAATACTTACTCATTTAATTAGAGTAATAATTAAAAGACTTCAAAAGCAAATACAGAAAGCCACATAGTTGTAGGAAAAACCTTAGATCTTATTAAGTAATCAAAGACTTAATAAGGACAACATGAACCACAGGAAATTATCTTCATAAATATATAATCTTAAAAAACAATACATAACCAGAATTTTTGTTCCCTAAGCCAACTACTTGAAAGGTAAAGGAAAATCTTATACAATTTATATTGAAAGCAGAGCCGAAGTCCAGGAAAACCTTTTTGTTTTAACAGAGAGGACCAAATTTTAGTTTTATATTGGTTTGCTTTGATAGTAATGCTCAATTTCAAAAACATATAAACAATTTCCTTCAAATCTGAGCCAGCTTGATCACACATAAAGTTCCTTTCCCAAGATTTGTCATATCAACTTTCTATAATTTTCTTATATACATTCAATTTTTGTCCTATATTTTTCTCTTTTTTTATTGTGCAACAGCCATTCTATTTTAACAAAAATTACTTTTTTCCTTCACAAAACAAAGCACATCCTCATGACTTACAGTTTTCCTTACCAAAAACACATTTTGCCTTCCTTGTGAACTTGCATAAAATGTTGTTTCCCATATTATTTCTAGGAATTTTAGTTACTTATGTCAATTATTAACCCTTAATAACCTTAATTTGCAGTGAAAGCTAAGAAGCAAGCAATTGTAAACTGCCTGGCATATACCAAGATTGTATAATTTAACACCACCATTTCATAATTCTAGAAGCATCTTCTTTATCATAGTATACTTTTCAATGTGCCACAGGACATGCTTACTAATAGACCCAGCTATCTTTAGTGTCTCTGTAATAAGAAGCCGTAAGGAAGGCAACATTTTTTCTCTATTGTCTTATTTTTTTTGCTAGGCCTAATAACTAAATTGTTTGTACCAATTTCTCTCAGCCTCAACATTGCATTCTGGATAAGAATGTTAAAATCTTCTGGTATAGAAAGAACATTTTTCACATGAGAATTTTATCTTATATGCATTCAGCTCATTTGTTTCTAACAATTGTGTTTGGATTGCTCATAAAAATGAAGCATTAAACAGGTAGCCATCATTTTAAGTTATTTTTCTTGCTGACAAGTTTGTAATATAGAAATAATATACATGCATTTTACCAGTAACCCTCAGTAGAAAAAGTTGTCTGCATTGTACTTAATACTGAACTCTGAAGACACATCTGTTTAATTCAAACTTATTAACTGAATATTATTTACTAGATTAATAATTAAAAGACTTATCTAAGATCATGTGAACTGGAAAAACATTTTGGTTTGGTTTCTATCTTTCTAAGAGTTTAAGGAATACTTAATTTATATAAGGGCTTATTTTCCTTTAAGCCAGTTAAACAGAGCTTTTTTTTTTTTTTTTTTTTTGAGATGGGGTCTCACTCGGTAGCCCAGGCTGGAGTACAGTGGCACGATCTTGGCTCACTGCAACCTTCACCTCACGGGATCAAGAGATTCTTCTGCCTCAGCTTCCTGAGTAGTTGGGATTACAGGCGTGCACCACCATGCTGGGCTAATTTTTGCATTTTTAGTAGAGACAGGGTTTCACCATGTTGGCCAGGCTGCTCTCGAACTCCTGACCTTAAGTGATCCACCTGCCTCAGCCTTCCAAAGTGCTGGGATTACAGGTGTGAGCCACCGCGCCTGGTCAAACAGAGCTTTTTTTTTTTTTTTTTTTTTTTTTTTTTTTTAAATAAATTATCAACACTATGCAGAAACAGAAAAATACCACTCGCACATGCATATGTACATACATACATAAATATAAACATACAGGCTTTCATTCAAAAATTTTAGCCATGTGTTAGGTACAATAACACAAAACTCACTAATTCATCAAAAAAATCTCTGAATCCATTTTTGTTTTTCTGGTTGATAGAACAGGGTTCCCATCTATATAGCTAAAGTTTTTTACTAATATATTTGAAAAAGAGTTTTAAGATTTTTCATTTGATTTTTATTAGGATTCTTATAGAGAGGCAGTTTCTTGATTCGTTTAGTCTTTTAGAAGCTCCTGTATGACAGTAAAAAATACATTACACTGTATTTGAGGTGTCTTGCGTCCTTTCTTTTTTAAAACGCCTCTCAAGTTAAAGCTTGTGGCCATTGTGGCCACTATAATTCTAAGTTTTCCATAGTAAGGCTAACCATTTTCCCTAAAATACATGGTTTCTGAAATCATCATTATTGTACATAAAAGTACATAAAAGTAGTCAGTGGCCCAGAAAGAAGAGTCCCAGACTTCTGAAGCACCAGCCTCTTCAGATTTGGAGAAACCTACATTCAAGGAGGAGGAACCTAGTTATTTGTTAGATTCAATCCGATTGCAAATTCTGTTGGTAAAAGAATTGCTCAAATAAAGTCCGGAGCTCAAAATGCAAATTTGCAGACGTTTGATCGAAGAGGAAACTCATCTTTGCCTTCCAGTTTAGGCCAGAGAGCAGTACGCCCAGTGGTTTCAGTGGGTGCTTTGCTCAGTCACTTCGTGCTATAATGCCAAACTGTTAAAAGAAAAACTTTAGACAAATTAAATTTAATAGAGTTTATTTGGGCAAAGAATGATTCGTGATTGAATGGCACTCAGAACCGAAAGAGGATCAGAGTTCTGCCCAGCAGCATGAGCAGTAAGCTTTTATAGGCTGAGCAGGGAAGCAAAGTAGAAAAATCACCTGATGAACTAGCTAAGCATTTGCTTCTTAGGCACGCTGTGATGAGGCATTTGTCTTATTTAGGCACAGTCTGATTCGTTGGCTGTCTGTGATTGGCTGAGGCTCAGCTGTTTGTGATTGGCTGAAACCTGGCTATTTCTTACGGGGGGGGGGGGGAAATGCTACTAGGTTAGGTTGTGTTTTTTAAATGTAGGAACTCAAATTAAAGAGACAGCATCAGGCTAATGGCCTCCTGCTTGTTTTGTTTAACGTTGGCATATATTTAGGAGTGTCATTGTTACTCATGGTATGTTAAGTTTAACCTTTACATATATTGCCAAACAATTTTTCTGAGTGACTGTATCAATTTAATCACTATCATCCTTTTATGATAATTCCCAGCACTGCTCCTCAATAGCACGTGGCATTGTCAGTCTTCTTAACTTTAGTTCTTTGGTGGCTATGAACTTCATCTTTTTGTGGCTTTAATTTGCATTTCCCTATAACTAATGCAGTTAAGCACCCTTACAAATGTTTACAGGCCATTTTTATATAATAAGAGTTTTTTTTTTTTCTTTTTTCTTTTTTTGTAAAGTGCTTCTTCATGTCTTTTTTTCCTTCCTTTTGGCTCTTTGTCTATTACTGGATGATTTATAGTTCTTCACATATTGTGGACACAAATGTCTTCCTGGGTATGTGTGCTGCAAATATCTTCTCTTATTGCCTATTTACTGTTTTGTTACTTTTGATAACCAGAAGTTCATTGTCTTAATAGGGTTCAATTTATAATGTTTTTCTTTAAATATAGGGATTATTGTGTCATTTTAAAAGAATCTTTGCTCATCTCAAGATCATGAAGCTATTATCTTCTAGATGCTTTATTGTTTATCTTTTACTTTTAATTCTACTATTCACTTGAAATTGATTTTTGCATATAGTCAGAAGTTGGGGTCAAGTTTCTTTTTTCCCTATATATATATCTCACTGACTCAGCACCACTTACTGAAAAGGCTGTACTTTTCAGCCAGGCGCAGTGGTTCACGCCTGTAATCCCAGCGCTTTGGGAGGCTGAGGCGGGTGGATCAAGAGGTCAGGAGTTCAAGACCAGCTTGGCCAACGTGGTGAAATCCCGTCTCTACTAAAAATACAAAAATTAGCTGAGCATGGTGGCGGCGCGTCTGTAATCCCAGCTACTCAGGAGGCTGAGGCAAGAGAATCGCTTGAACCCAGGAGGCAGTGGTTGCAGGGAGCCAACACTGCGCCACTGCACTCCAGCCTGCATGACAAAACAAGATTCCATCTCCCCCCACACACCAAAAAAGAGAAAAGACTGTATTTTTCTATCACTCTCTGCTACCACTTTTATCATAATTCAAGAGTTCATGGATGTATGGATCTGTTTCTGGACTATATTTTCTATTGCATTATTAATTTAGCTAACCTTGCACAAATTCCACATGGTTTCTATCGCTGTATCTTCAAAAATAAGTCAAAGTCTGGTACAAAAATACTTACTCTTTTTTCTTCTTTTTCAATTTTGACTTACCTGGTTTTAGCTTCTTATATTTACAAAGATATCTTAGGATTCATTTGTCAATTTCCACACACATGCACAAACCCTGCTGAGATTTTGATTGTGATTGAATTGAATTCATAGTCCAATTTGGTGAGAATTGATATATTTATAATATTATTTTCTAATCATGAACATGATGTATTGCTCTGTTCAATTTGTCTTTAGATTTTCTTAATGGTACTTTATGGTTTGTGAGAAGTATCCACATTTGTTAGATTTATTGCCTGATATTTAATATTTTTGATGCTACTGCAACTGGTTTAATTACAACATATTATTTCAAATTCTTTGGTTGTTATATTGGAATACAACTGATTTTTGATAATGGCCTTTTATCCTGGAGCCTTGCTACACTCATGCATTGATTCTAACAGGTTTTCTGTGGATTCCTTTAGATATTCCACTTAAACCATCATATTATTTGCAAATATTGCAAATCTTCATTCCCAGTCGCTTTACCGTTTATTCATTTAGTCTAATTTCACTGCTTGAAAACTTCAGCACAATGTTAAATAAAAGTGCTGATAGTGGGCATCTTTGTGTTATACTCAGTCTCAGAAAGGAAGCTCTCGCCATTTCACCATTAGTGTTTGCTGTACTTTCTTTTAGAAAAACAGATATCTTTTATCAGATTAAGTAAATTTCCTTCCTTCTCTAGTTTTCTAAGGGTTTTTCCCCCATGAACTGATATTAAAATTTATAAAATACTCAAGCATAATTTTCTGTTTATTCTGTTAATGTGGTGAAAATACGGTTTTTTGCTTTATTTTGCTAATATGGTAAAATGCACTGATGATTTTTGATGTTAAACTGACCTTATATTCTTGTATTGGTGGCATGAATTAGACTTTTTTTTTGCAATATGATATAAACACACATAAACAACACACACATCTTTAGTGTTAACATGCACACATTAACACATTGAGTCATGTAAGATATATATGTAAATTCAGTGTGTTAATACTTTTGTGTGGTATTTTTGAATCTATATTAATAAATGAGGTTAACCTTTTTTTTAAAAAAAATTATAGAGTTCTTTTTTTTTTTTTTTTTTTAAACGGAGTCTCACTCTGTCTCCCAGGCTGGAGTGCAGTGGTGTGATCTGGGCTCACTACAAGCTCTGTCTCCCAGGTTCATGCCATTCTCCTGCCTCAGCTTCCCAAGTACCTGGGACTACAGGTGCCTGCCACCACGCCCAACTAATTAATTATAGAGTTCTTATCAGATTTTGTGCCAAGGTTATCATGGTCTTGTAAAATGAAATTGGAGCTATTAAGGACTTTTAAATTCTCTAATGGTCTTTTTACCAATTGATGCCATTATTTTATTATATACTTTATATGTTTTATAAGCTCTCTGGACCTAAAGGCCTCGTGCATTTGTGTGAGTGTGGGAGATGTTAAAAAAATATATTCAAACCCTACAATAGATAGGACAATTCAGATTTTCTGTTTCTTGGGGGTCAATTATGGTATGTCATGTTTTCCTAGAGATTTGTCCCTACATCTCAATTTTAAAATATATCGACAGAAATATATTATAATATTATATTTGTAAAGGTTTTAAGAGCTATGGCCTTGCCCTATTTTCCACTTTGACTCTTGTTTATTTATGCTATCTTTTCTATAATTCTCTTCAGAAATTTATTAACTTTGTATTTTTTCAATGAACCAACTTCTATTTTGTTGATCATATACTTTAAGTTTGTTTTTTATTTCTTTATTATCTTTTCTTTATTTTTTTTCTATTTACTTTGGGTATAATTTACTGGTTTTAGGAACTTCATGACATGGATGCTTAGGCCTTTGATTCTTCAGCCTTCTTGAGCTAGCAATAATGAAGGCACCATATGATGCTTTAACTGCATGTATCTCTCTTCTCTCCTCTGTATGCTATTGTTGTTGCATATTCTATTGTAAATAAATACTATTACAATAATAGTAAATACTATGCTTTTTGTTTCTGTATTTCCCTAGAATCTGGGCTAGCCTTGTGACTTGCTTTGACTAACAGAATGTGACAGAATGACGTTGTGCAACATCCAAATCAAGACTTAAAAAACTGTAGGCAGCCATCATGCTGTGAACCCAAGCCGTGTGGAGAGACTAAGTGGAGGTGGGAGACTAAGTGGAGTCACTTCAGTCAAGAGCCCTACCTGATATTTCAGTCCATAACTAGCCCTGTCTGCCAGCCTTGTGAATAGGTCATCTTGGACTTTTCAGCCCCGTTGAGAACAGTGACTACATCCTCAGCTGATACCACATAGAACAGAGGAACTACTTAGCTTAGCTGGGCTCATATTGCAGAATTGTGAGAGATCATGAAAAGTTGTGTTTTTTTTATAACTATACATTTATTTAATACACATTTCGGTAATATTATTGCATATTTTTTCAATGCTCTTTACAGGTATTATGGCAGATTATAAATAAATGCTCAGAGGGTTTCCATCTGCTCACTCTTATAACTGAGATGGGTTAGGGTCTTTCAGGAATAAACAACACAAGTTCTTTCCAGAATAACTAGCACAATAATAGAAATATTAGCAAAGTGCACACACACCTCCTTTTTCTGGAATGCTCTTTACTCTTTCCATCTGCTACTGTCTGCGAAGTCCCCTGAAGTCACGTCCCTCATGAGGCCCATTCCCAGCCCTGGAATTAGGCTAGGAAGGGGGAGCTGGGATAAACAAGCCACTTTTTCCTTTGTACTCCCAATATACCTTTTATGGAGCTCTAATATAGGACCTTTTTTATTTTAGTTTGTAATTGCAATATTTGTTTACACCTTTCTATTCTCTGGCAGGCTGGGACCTCCTTAAGGACAAAGATTATCTTCTTAACTTGGGTATCTGTCTTAGTCTATTCATTCAGGCTGCTATAATGAAATGTCATAAAATCAGTGGATTATAAACAACAAGCATTTAATTCTCACAGTTCTGGAGGCTGGGAAGTCCAAGATCAAAGCACTGGCAGATTCAGTGCTTTGTGGCTTAAAACAAATGCAACCTTTTACAGTTAACCTTAAAGGAATTTTCCAGATTAACTCTGAAATGTCGTGTTTGTTTTAAGCCACAAAGTTGTGATATGGTTTGTGATATTTTATAGATTACCAAAACAACAACTGTCATTAAGCATTGAATGAATTAACAAATATATGACTTTATAAATAGTGATGGGTGTATGGTGATTGCCTGGATAAGTTTCTGTCAATTCTTTATATATTAGGCAGAAAAAAAGCAAATGTAGATTCATGAAAGGAATAGTGAATACAAATTGGTTGAGCTACTGCAAAAGAACTAGAAACTCTTGGAAACATTTAGAGCTAAGTCAATTACATAACTTCCTGGAATATGAAGCTGTCATGTAAATACAGACTTGTCACCAATGCATTTGTTATTTCCTAATATTCTATGAGAAGTAAGCATCATTAGTGACTTAGGCTACCTATCTGGCACATAATACAAAACCAGAAGTGAGCATGGGTGGGCACTGTGTATTCTGGAGTTTAGCTATAGTTTTGAGTCTCTATTTTAATTAAATTGCTCAAAACCAAAACCTCTTCACCTTCAAGACACATGTCAAGTCTTTGTACTTATAAATTATCATAAATGTATAGATTTTCATTGTAAAGGAGGAAACTATTCAGTTAAAGGTGTCTGTCGCACCTTCCATTAATAATCTTCCCAAATTACCTACAGGAAGAGTTTTTTTGTTCTTTTATAAAATCACAAAGAAGACACTCAATAATCATTGCTTAAAGAAAAAAATTGACATAAGAAACCAGATAGTTTTCATTTTTTAGTGGGGAGGGAAAAAATTTAAAAAAGGAGACAGACAGGGAAAAATAATGCTGGATCTTTAGCATTTAAACAATATTCTAGGTAAATATTCATGGTATGCCCCAATTTTCCTCACTGCCACAGTTGCCTTTTGCATAAAGAAATAATGAGTTTTTTTTTTTTTTTTTTTTTGAGACGGAGTCTCGCTCTGTCGCCCAGGCTGGAGTGCAGTGGCGCGATCTCGGCTCACTGCAAGCTCCGCCTCCCGGGTTTACGCCATTCTCCTGCCTCAGCCTCCTAAGTAGCTGGGACTACAGGCGCCCGCCACCTCGCCCGGCTAGTTTTTTGTATTTTTTAGTAGAGACGGGGTTTCAGTGTGTTAGCCAGGATGGTCTCGATCTCCTGACCTCGTGATCCACCCGTCTCGGCCTCCCAAAGTGCTGGGATTACAGGCTTGAGCCACCGCGCCCGGCCTGAGTTTTTTTTGATAAGGTTACAAACAGGTTCTTCCAATTTTCCTTTCTCTGTATTGTAAAAGCAGTGCAGTTTTTAACAGTGACACTCTTCATACTTTATATTCTTCTCATTTTAAAGACGAAGAAAAGTTCGAGGAACCAAAGGAATATCAATAGTTATTTGACATCATAAAAGACTGAAAATTTCAAGAAAATAAACATCAAAGCCTTTATTATTTTTGATGAGATCTATTTCACTTCCTACAAGTAAGCCAATACTAGGACACATGTGATTTTTAGCATTCAAATACTCGCTGATATATTTCAGCATGTGTTGCCTAACAACAAGGACATTCTCATCCATAAACAAAATACAATTATTATACTATGTAAATTTAACACTGACAATTCTATTATCTTATGTATAGTTCATATGCAAATTTCTCCAATTGTCTCAACGGTGTCTTTTATAACATTTTGTTGTTGTCTTATTTGATTCGGGATCCAACCAAAATCATACATTACATTTCATTTGTCATGTTTCATTAGTCTCCTTAATCTAGCATAATTCACCACCCTTTTTATGATTTTTATGATACTGGCATTTTTGAAAGCATTTGAGTAGTCATGTTGAAAAATGTCCCTCATTTTGGATTTTTTTCCTCATGATTACATTCAACTGAAACTTTTTTTGTAGAAATATTATCTAGGTGATCTTGTGATTTCTGTGTCTCACTGATTGCTAAATTACATGTTTTTGGTTAATTGGTATCTTCCAGACTTTTCCATTGTTCCATTGAAATTAATATGCAACCTGCAAAGTGACACATTGACACAATGAATGTCTTGTTCCCCAACATTTCTACACTCTTTGGTTTTCTTGTCTGAATCAATAATTATTATGGTTAATACAATACAGTGATTTTCTATTTTTATAGCTTGATGGATTTTGCCACCTTTTAGGTTGAGTTAATGCAGTACATGTGTTTTATTTAGAATTGTTTAATATTCCTGCCACTTACTAGTAATATCCCAAATTTGTTTTGGAAAACCACTACTTTCCTATTCTCCTCTATGTGATTTGGAGTTCCCCTCCACTTTTAAGGATGGGCCAAAATGACAATCTAATCTCACCTCTCTGGCCATAACAAATGTTTCAAGAATGGCGCCTGACGCCCTAACACTGATAATATCAGCAACAATAGATTTTCTGAGACTCCTGCAAAAGTGAAGCAAGCTCTCTCTTTCACAGGAATTACTGGGGATAACCATCATTCTTTCTCAGATACCTCACACTATGCATCTTAATTGTCTAGTTGACCACCGTAACGAGCTGAATTGTGCCTCTGCAAAATTCGTATGTTGAAGTCGAAACACCTAGTACTTCAGAGTTTGACTGTATTTGGAGAGAGGACGTTTAAAGACATAATTAAGGTTACAAGAATGGGCCCTCATCCAATGTGACTGGTGCTTTAATAAAAAGAGGTTAGTCTCTCTCAACAAGTTGGGTATAGAAGAAATATACCTCAAATGATAAAGACCAGATATGACAAACCCACAGCTAATATCATATGAACAGGGAAAAATGGAAAGCCTTTCCAGTAAGATATGAAGCAAGATAAGGATGCCCACCCTCACCACTGCTGTTCAACATAGTTCTGGAAGTCCTAGTCAGAGCAATTAGGTGAGAAAAATAAAGGACAGTCAAATTAGAAAGGAAGAATTCAAATTATTCTTGTTTGCAGAGAAATGATCTTATATTTGCAACATCCTTTACTCCACTAAAACACTCTTAAAACTGATTAACAAATCCAGGAAAGTTGCGGGATAGAGAATCAACATACAAAAATTAGTAGTATTTCTATATGGTAACAATAGTTAATTTAAAAAAATCAAGAAAGCAATCCCATTTGCAATAACCAACAAAAAAGTAGGAATACATTTGACCAAAGAAGTGAAAGATCTTGACAAGGAATATTATAAAACACCAATGACGGAAATTGCAAAGGACATGAAAAAATGGCAAGATATTCTATGCTCAATGATTAGAAGAATCAATATTGTTAAAGTGTCCATACTACCTAAAGCAATCTACAGATTCAGTGCAATCCCTATCAAAATACCAATGACATTCTTCATAGAAATAGAATAAACAATCTTAAAACTCATATGGAACCAAAAAGGAAAAACCTCAAATAACTAAAAAACATCTTAAGCAAAAAGAATGCAACTGGAGGCGTCAGACTACCTGACCTCAAATTATACTACAAAGCTATAGTAACCAAAACAGCATGCTACTGGCATATAAATGGACACATAGACCAATGGAATAAAATAGATAATACATAAATAAATCCATGCACTTATAGCCGACTCCTTTTTGTCAAAGGTACCAAGTGCATATGATAGAGTTTGGCTCTGTGTCCCCACCCAAATCTCACCTTGAATTGTAATCTCCATAACCCCCACGTGTCCAGAGAGGGACCAGGTGGAGATAACTGAATTATGGGGGTGGTTCCCCATGATGTTCTCTTGATAATGAGTGAATCGCACCAGATATGATTGTTTATTAGCGTCTGGCATTTCCTCTGCTGGCAATGATTCTCTCTCCTGCCTCTCTTTGAAGAGGTGCCTTCTGCCATGACTTTAAGTTTCTTGAGGCCTCCTCAGTCATGTGGAATGGTGAGTTAATTAAACCTGTTTTCTTTATAAATCACCCGGTCTCGGGTATTTCTCCATAGCAGCATGAGAATGGACTAATACAGCACACATTGGGGTAAGAACAGTGTCATTAAAAAGTGGTGCTTGGAAAACTGAATATCCATATGCAGAAGAGTGAAACTAGGACCCTGTCTTTCACCATACACAGAACTCAACGCAAAATGGATTGAACAATTAAATATAAAACTTGAAACTACAAAAAATAAAAAAATCCTAAGAGAAATCATTGATAAAATGCTATAGACATTGGTCTGGACAATGATTTTTGGGTAAGACATCAACAGCATAAGCAATAAAAGCAAAAATAGACAAATGGGATTACATGAAGCTAAAAAGCTTCTGTACAGCAAAGAAAACAATCAACAAAGTGAAGAGACAACCCACAGAATAGAAGAAAATATTTGCAAACTATTCATCTGACACGAGATTAATAACCAGAGTATATTAGGAATTCTAACAGCTCAAATGCAAAAACCAACCAACCAACGAAATTCCCTGCAAACTCACAACAACAAATAATCTAATTTAAAAATGAACAAAAGATCTGGATAGTCATTTCTCAAAAAAGACATACAAGTGGCTAACAGGCATATAAAAAAAGCTCAACATCATTAATCATAAAAAAATGCCAATCAAAATCACAATGAGATATCATTCAGCCCAGTTTAAATGGCTATTATCAGAAAGACAAAAAATAATACATGCTGGCAAGGATATAGATGAAACAGAACTCTTGTACACTATTGGTGGGAATGTAAATTAGTACAATCACTATGGAAAACAGTATGAAGTTTCCTTAAAATACTAATTTCCGTAAAATACCAGTATGAACTACTATATGATCCAACAATGCCACTGATGGGTATACCTCCAAAATAATGGAAATTAGTATACTGAAGATATATCTATCCTCCTGTATTTATTGCAGCACTATTCCTAATAGCCAGGATGTGGAATGAGCCTTCGTTCATTAGTGGATGAATGAATAAAGAAAATGTGGTAAATATACACAATGGAATACTACTTGGCCATAAAATAGAATGGAATTCTGTCATTGGAAGCAATATGGATAGAACTTACTGGGAGGTCATTATATTAAGTAAAGTAAGCCAGGCACAGAAAGACAAACATCACATGTTCTCAGCTATTTGTGGGATCTAAAAATCAAAACAATTGAAATTATGAAGATAGAGAGTAGAAACATGGTTACGAGAGGCTGCAAAGGGTAGGGAGGAGGAGAGGTGGGATGAAAAGAAGTTGACTAATGGGTACAAAAATACAGTTAAATAGGAAGAATAAGCTTTAGTACTCAATAGTACTGTAGAGTGACTAGAGTTAACAATAATTTATTGTGTATTTCAAAATAGCTAGAAGAAAACAAAGTGTTCCCAACACAAAACAGATAAATGTTTGAAGTGATGGATATGCCAATTGCCTTGATTTGATTAATACATATTGTATACTTGTATCAAAATATCACATGTACCCCTGAAATATGTACAGCTTTTTATGTCAATTAAAAAACGGAATAAAACTTGCAAACAAATAAAAATGTCAGGACACACCACTCTGTGTGCCACTTCTTTTTCTTTGAGAAAATAAAAATTTTTCTACTTAAAGGAAAATAAAATCCTAAATTGTAGAAAGGCAAAAAAAAAAAAAAAAAAAAAAAAAAGATTAGTACACAGGTATGCAACACTGAAAGCCCACAGGAAGACACAGGAGAAGATGGACATCTATGAACCAAAGGACAGAGGCTTCAGAATGAAATCAACCCTGCTAACACCTTGATCTTGGACTTCTAGCTTCCAGAACTGTAAAGAAATAAGTAACTGCATTTAAGTCTCCTAGTCTGTGATGCTTTGCTATGGCAGCCCTAGCAAGGGAATGCAACCATTTGGCGTAAAGCCTGGACCTGATGGTGAGATACTTGAGCCATGAAAGTGGCCTGTGGAATCTGAGGGTGGAGGCCAAGCCATAGAACACAAAGCAGAGAGGTACAGAGAAACAACTCTTGGTCTACTACTAACTGAAGTCAACCTTCCTGCAAAATACTGAGTTACATAAACCAGTAAATTCTATTGTTTAAACTGGATTTTTTTTTCTCAAAATGCAGACCCTCACAGATGCATGGAGCATAGCACCACCAGTCTAGCCCCTTCATGTCCATGTAGAGTTACTGGCCAGCTTCAGATGATCTTGGTTATCCAGGATACAGCTACATCTCAGAATAGCGGCAAGCTCTCAAGAGACTTCTGATGGAGGAGCTCAAGAGCTTCCAATGGAAGGGATGAGTTAGCATGGTGACTGGGGGTGAGGCAGAGGAGGGAGGTCTGAGCCTTCCTGTGTGAGTGTGGTGTGAGACAAGGGCAGAGATTTTGGTTGAGAGAGTGATACTTCATGTGAGTGCTATCAAAGTTCAATGAATAGAAATGACAGAGGGAAAGGTACAGAACTGGGCTTTAACCTTTGTTCAGACAATGACTGCTCTGCTACCCTGTTCCCAATTTCTCTATCCTATTGTGACATATGTCCTCTCAATCAAAGTTATGAGTATTCTCTGCCTCAAAGGCAAGTTGTGAGGATGAAATGAACAATTTGCAGCTCATTTCAAGTTCCTTAGAGAAAAATTATTGACCTCTAAATACTGGTTTTGATCTGCATTTTTCCCATTTAATGCATCTGTGATTGTACTTTCGGGGTAAGCAACTGTTGGGAAAATAAAGCACATAATATAAAGATTAATTGATTATTTATATGTTTGTTTCTGCTCCCCATGCTAATTAGCAATAAGTGTATGAGTCCTAGAGAATCATATTTTTTTCAAATTATTCTCATATTTTATAGTTTTCATGAGAAAAACTGTAGGAAGTCTAATAATATTCTTACATTCAACTTCTGATAACATAGGGGACTTTTATTCATTTATGGCTTACACATTGTGGCTTACACATTTATTTTGACCTCAAGCATAATTTCTTTGGCTGTATGAATCAAAACTTACTATTTTAAAAACAATTGATTTTTATCATAGGCAAATAAATAAACAAAGCATTTTAAGCCTATTAAATATTTAAAAGACTGCCAATCTAACACATATTTTGACTTTAATGAGCTTCATCTAGAGTCAGCACCTAGTGGAATCCATTGCAAATTTAAAAGGTGTCAGGGTTATCTCAATTCCTAGCAGTTCCATGCCAACCTCTTCACCTTGAGGGCCCTTCTGGATTCTTAAGGGAACGCAGCCTATGCTCTAGGTAGGTTCTTAGAGGCTCTATGGTTGATGACACAATTTCTTGGATAGTTCAGGCTATTCATTTTTACCACGATTAGGGGGTAAAACCCTAGTTAGCAAATGCTTTTGGGATCTAGATTACCCATATAACAGTGTACATGATAAATTTGTTGCAGGGTATTAAATTCCAAGGGGTTAGGTTGTTAATAAGTGTATCTTATTTTAAGCAAGTTCAAAATATGAAAACAGATTTCTCTCCAAAATATATAAATGGATAAGACTTATAAATAAGTCATAAAGATATGTCGTCACCAACATGGGTGTAACTGAGGTATCCATGGGTCGATGCCGTCTGGATAATTTAGCAGCCTTATAACTTGTTTCCCAGACATCTTTCTTTCCCTTTCATTCCCTAGTCTCTGCCACAACACAGTGCTCTCGTTGCAGTGCATTGGGATAAGATATCTTTGTAAAATTCTGTCATCTCAAACTAAACCTATTGTCATGGAAGAAAAAGGTAACATAAAGAAGTCTTAACCTCTTTGGTGGCGAAACACACAGAAACAGTAAAGGAAGTCCTGGTTAGCCATTCGCTTGAACCTCAAGTGATAAAGTCAAATGCAAATAGAAAAATAGTAATTTAAGAGAGGGCTTCATTATTCTCTTTGACTTTCCCTAAGACAAATCCCTGGGCCTAAGACCTTAAACTTTAACCTCTATTCCTGAGGATAGCCTGTGGAGTTTTGCTGAGAACATCCTTCCTGTAACTTCTTCCTACCTCTCTCTCTTCCTTAGCCCATTGGCTTCCATGACCCATTCATTGACAAGTCCTCTTTGAATGACGCCCTCCTACCATCTCTGGTATGGGGCCTCTTCTTACTTTACGTTTCATCAACGGATGAGGTGGAAATAAAGTTGAGTCCTCTGGATCCTGAGAAAGGACAAGGGAATGTGTGCAAGCCCTCACCATTTGGGGTCTCAGGTTGGATTCTAGTTGACAAGACAGATCCTTTACCCTTCAAAGATCTTTTAAAATTTATTTTTAATCATGCCAAAAGAATTGTTCTGCTTCTTTCCTTTGCCTTGAATTACATTACACTAGTTGTCAAGCCATTCCCAGACTTATCCGATCTTGTGACTTGGTGTATGAGACTCCACATGATCAGGCCCCTGCCTCCCCTTCTATTTTCCTCTCAGCCCATTTTCTCTGACACTTCCGTGCTCTGGCTGTCTAGGACTTCTCTGGTCTGAGCACTCAACTATCTCAAAGTCTTCAAAAATGTTGGTGCCTGGAATGATTTCCTAACACATCACACTCTTCACTTCACCCCTACCCTCCTCTTTATCTTTCAGTCATCATTGTAAGTGCTACTTTCTAAAGCAAGCTCCCTTAGAGACTCAGTTAAATTACTTTCTACGTGGCTCATAGCACAGTGTGCAACTCCTTTTCAGCAAAAACTTCCCTTATTGTAAGTTTATAATTTCATATTTACTAAGAAGTTTCAAGAATAGTAAATAGAATCCTTTGGCCAGATTCACCTGTTGTCAATATTTTGTCTTACTAGCCTTATTGTTGGCATTCTCTCTTCTCTCTCTCACTCTCTTCCTCTTTCTCTCTCTCTCACACACGCCACATACATAGGATATTATTATTACTATTATTATTATTATTATTTTTGAGACGGAATCTCGCTGTGTCTCTCAGGTTGGAGTGCAGTGGCGCGATCTCAGCTCACTGCAAGCTCCGCTTCCTGGGTTCACACCATTCTCTTGCCTCTGCCTCCTGAGTAGCTGGGACTACAGGCCCCTGCCACTACGCCCAGCTAATTTTTTTGTATTTTTGGTAGAGACGGGGTTTCACCGTGTTAGCCGGGATGGTCTCGATCTCCTGACCTCGTGATCCGCCTGCTTAGGCCTCCCAAAGTGCTGGGATTACAGGCGTGAGCCACCGCGCCTGGCCAGAATAGGATATTATTTTTTTAAACCATTTGAGTGTAGGTTGCATACACTATGCAAATAAGGATGACATATTTATCCCTAAATATATCTGTGTGTATTTTCCAAGAATAGAGATATTGTCTTTCATAACCACAGTAGAGTTATCCACCTTTAGTAAGCTTCACATTGGCACATTACTTTCGTCTAATTACCATCTATATACTATTTTTTTGTTAATTCATCCACTAATGTCTTTTTAAAGCATTTTTAATAATACAGGATACAGTGTAGGCTCATTTGATGATCTTATCTCTTTAATGTAAAGACATTTAATCTCATACAATTTCCACAGCTTCTGTTTTCTTTTTCAAGAAATTAACTTTTTTTTTTTTTTTTTTTTTTTTTTTTTTTAAACTTCCCTTTTTCCTTTTCAGGAGAACATTTTCAATTTTGGTTTTGTATGCTATTTTATTACGGTTAGATTTATACTCTGCATTTCAGGCTGAAATAATGCATAAGTGATACTGTGTTGTGTCAGAGATATGATTGCTCTTTAAATTAATTATTTCTTTGTCCTGCCCTTTTTGTTGGATAGAAATCACCAAGAGAGCAGTGAGCAACCTTATTCTATTTATACTTTTTAGCTCCCAAACTGACCACAAGACCTGGCACATGATAGGTGCTAAATAAATATTTGATGACTGGCAGAGGTGATAATGTAAAATTTCACTTAACTTTTCAGAAGCCTGCTTGAAATTGAGGTGCAGTTTTGCACTGCTATGCAGGATTATCTTGTCGTTACGAAATGTAAACGTGTTAGGCCGGTGACCCCAGACTTTGTCCTCTCCTTCTTGATTAAGAAGTAGAGCTGAACTAGGTTTACCCCCTTCTATGCCTCTTCCCTTTTACTGTCCGAGGTGCCCAGTCCTCAGTGATTAGTGAGTATGCCCTGTTCTGAGTGGCCTCAGTGTGAGAAAATACATATTTCTCTTCATTTTGCCAAAAAAGCTGAAGGCATTTTTTTTCTCAGACAGCAATGAATGCATATTAAATGAACTGTAATTGTCTGCTAAATGTATTTCATAAACAAGCAAACCAGAGCTAGATTTTTCTGAGCCTTTAAAATACTTGGGATACTAAAAATATCCTGTCAACCTTGAGCACAAAGCTGTCAAGCCAGAAACATTAAGCATTTCTGAAAAAGAATTCGGAGGAGGTTGGTGGAGAAACATTGAAATTCATTGTGAATTTCATTTTTTAAGAATGAGGAGGCAGCTATAACATTGATGTGCATTTATCCTAAATGAAAAGAATGAATGAATTCCACTCACATTGTAGGACACACAACTCACTGAGATTTTGCGCATTATGAAAATTTCCCCTTTTGCTTCTCAGGAGTGTGGTCTGTGGTTGGTTTGCCAAACAGGTATATGCCATTAAATGGTGAGGCTAGAGCTAAAAAAATGTTAAAATAAGAATATATTGATATGTTTATATATGTTGAAAAAATGTTCCTAAATATGAAAATGTCTCAAAGTGTTTTCCAGAGTTTGACAATTTTTAAAACACTCCCATTTGAAAAGTATCTGCAGTAATGAACTGCTAGTCAGAACTAAAACTGAGAAAGAAAAATAAAATAAAGACGCGCAGGAATGATCCTCACTGAGGAGCATTTTCTGCTGGGGAGTCCATTGGCATTCAGTTGTCTCATTTAATTATCCCTTGTGTGATTCAACCATTATTTATGAGATTCTTCTTGTTCTTAAAGAGCTCTGGGCTCTGCTTGCCAATGTTATGGCATATGACGAGGCACAGTTATGCGGCGGGGGGTGCGTGTGATAATGCATTGGTCCACACTCCTGGCATGTTTTCTATCTGAACTCATCAGCTGCCAAAAGGATGCAGAGCTCTCTCTTTAAAGATAAAACACTAACTGGGGTTTCAACATTGTGTGGGATTTGGCAGGCGTCACATGCTCCTGCATTATTTAGGTAGCATACAGTCCCTAAAATGTGAGCAGTACATGTTCAATAAAAATCATTTGCATGGGATTTACACCAGTTTCTGTTTGATAGAATCTCTGCCACTTGCAATGAGGAAATGAATTCAGAGAAATAGTCTGATCTTAATTAATGTAGTTGTTAGACATACAATCAATTGAAGCATTTCACGTTTTTACTTCAATCCAAATTCCCCTACTATCTCCATTCCCAGTTTGAATTAAATAGTCCATTGTGTATCTGCCTTGCTTTCAGCTGAGTTTGAGGGTTGGTATGAAATGTAAAAAGCAACAGAAAAGTCCTACTAATTTCTGGATGGGGAAAAAAGGGAGGCAATGATTAATAGTGAAAAACACTGAAAAAAAAAATTCAGTTGCCAGCAGCATTATAGCTATTTTAAACAAATTAGTACTATTGATTTAGAATATAATATGGAGATAAATGGTCATTAATAAAGTCAACAGTGATTTTTTGTTATTAGTAACTAAACTTGGCTCCATGTCAAACTAAGTAAAAATATCACTTAATAAAGATTTTTTGAAATAACAATTATAGTTTTAGATGCAACTGGTGCTTAATATATTTTAATTAAAATGCCATTTCTAATTCGACTTTTGTTTTCTTTTCTATGGGAAAAAATAAATCCCTACAATGGAAAAATCTCTAATTGGCCAGGTCTCCTAGATTATAGTAAACAAAGTGTTTAATAGAAATGACTAAACAAATCACGGTGAACCATTGATCTTGCCAGTTTACTAAATTATATTCTCAAACTAGATTGACATGTAGGAATAGATACAACTGTAACTGAGGAAATTAGTAAGTTCTTATTCATATTTTTAGGACTATGAATAACAGAACATAATTGTAGTGTCATAGCAATGAGTCATAGTGGTCATTGGATTGGTCTGGTCTAAATTAGTTTCCTAAGACACAGGCTATATAGTCAGAAAAAGTTTTCATGTTTAACCTCTTCTAAGGAAATATTAAGAACTTTAGTATCATTAATAAAATTTGCAAATTTACTCATCTCTTCAGAGGTTTATTCCCTTCCTACTGACCATCCACAACATGAAAGCAAAAATATAACGAAGCTTTTAAAACAAAACAAAGTCTATTTACCATTGACATACCTGAGATCTACAGCACGCGGATCTTCTTCCAATTACTGGACAAAATAGGTATGTTTTAAGTGTGTATCAGTGACTGCACACTTGAATTATCTGCTGTCAGAGTTTCTACTCAGTCAATTGGCCATTAAGATGAATAATTTAAAGAACCTACAAAGAACTCCATATTTTAAAGACTGTTTAAACTTATCTCTGTATTAATAATATAATCTGAAACTTAGACATTCCACCTATGATACTTGCTGTTTTCCTCACCCACCTTGGTGGAATTGCTTCAAAAGGATAACTAGTTAGAATACATATTATTACTATTTCTAATAGTAATATTATCATTATCTGGTTGTAAATATTTCAATAATCAAGAAACTGTCAATTAGGACTATTTTATTCATTTTTATGTTCAAAATGCTTAAAATTCTACATGCTCTATAATTATTTGTTTTATAAAATATAATAGTATTTATTGTTAATATACAAAATACAGATTTTGATGCATCAGTTTCCTTAAATCCTTGTTGAAAAATTCATGTATCTTCAGTGACACGTATTTCAAAATAGAGAACACCAGAAAAAAGAAATGTAACAAAATCCTTTGTACCCAGAACTAGCAAATGTCATCTTTTGCCATATTATCTTTAGATTTTGTTCAACTTATCCCCAATCCAAACTGCTTTCCCCATCAAGTAACCACTCATCATGAAGTCGCCATGTGTCCTTCTTGACTGTGCTTTACATTTTGCTGTGTATTTGTGTGCTCATAATACTATATTGCACTATTTTGTTTTAAACAATATAATTGATACTAGACAATATGTGTAATTCTGCAACTTGCTTTATTGACTCAACACTGTTTTCAAGGAAAATCATAGCTGTTTTAGGATTGTAGTCTGCTTGTTAAAGTTAGAATTACACACATTTCAACCTCAACTAGACATTATCAAGATGCTTTCCAATGTAGGGGTTCCAAAATACACCTCTACTCACAGGAATGGAGAGTTCCCACTTTCCCACATCCTTGCCAATTTTTCTTTCATCTGGCAAAAAGTTATATAATGCTTAAAAATGGGCAGGTTCCACTCTCAGAATTTTGAAAACACAAACTCTTTTAATTCTCATTACAATTCTGTGACAAAGGTGCTTTAATGTTCTAATTTTACTGATGAGTAACTGACATAGACAGATTAAATAACTTGCCATAGTCATATAACTAATAAGGGTTAGAGTTACTTTTGAACTCAGACAATACTTGTCATTTACATATTTTTATTTTTATTTATTTTGCCTATCTTGTAGGTGATCATTCATCTATCCAATTATTACTGTGGTTGAACATCTTTTCAGTTAATGGAAGTTCAAATTGTCCCTTTCCTATAAATTATTTCTTGATATCATATGCCCATTTTTCTATTGAGTTATTTGCTTTTCTCTTGTTTATTTGTATGAGTTCTTTACATACACTTGCTACTAATTATCCCTTGTTGATCATATGTAATGAAAGTACCTTTGCTCAGTTTGTAGTTAGTCTTTTTGTTTTCCATAGACATTTTTTCGAAGATGTAGAGACATTGCTATCAATAGTTCTTCATGTACTCTTTTGTGCTCTCTATAAGACAATCCTTTCCTAACTTGACCTCAAATAGATATTCTATATATTCTTCTACAGCTTTAAGTTTTTAATTTGTTTTCAATATTTATGAAAAGAAATTTCATGTTGAGAGGTAATGTAACTTCATTTCCTATTTAGAAAATAAACTGTTACAATGAGTTTTATTAACAACTCATTTGTCAGCCTTGGGCTTGTAAATATCACCTCTGTCAAATGCCCAATTTTCATATAAGGATACATGTCTGTCAATTCTGCTTCACTGCCCTCTGTATCTATTTCTGCAGCAATACTGCCATGTTTAAAAACCAAAGCCTTGTAGTATAGTTTGAAGTCAGGTAGCATGATGCCTCCAGCTTTGTTCTTTTGACTTAGGATTGTCTTGGCAATGCGGGCTCTTTTTTGGTTCCATATGAACTTTTAAGCAGTTTTTTTCAATTCTGTGAAGAAACTCATTGGAAACTTGATGGGAATGGCATTGAATCTATAACTTACCTTGGGCAGTATGGCCATTTTCATGATATTGATTCTTCCTATCCATGAGCATGGTATATTCTTCCATTTGTTTGTGTCTTCTTTTATTTCACTGAGCAGTGGTTTGTAGTTTTCCTTGAAGAGGTCCTTTACATCCCTTACAAGTTGGATTCCTAGGTATTTTATTCTCTTTGAAGCAATTGTGAATGGAAGTTCATTCATGATTTGGCTCTGTTTGTCTGTTACTGGTGTATAAGAATGCTTGTGATTTTTGCACATTAATTTTGTATCCTGAGACTTTGCTGAAGTTGCTTATCAGCTTAAGGAGATTTTGGGCTGAGATGATGGGGTTTTCTAAATATACAATCATGTCATCTGCAAACAGGGACAAGGCTACAGTAACCAAAACAGCATGGCACTGGTACCAAAACAGAGATATAGACCAATGGAACAGAACAGAGTCCTCATAAATAATACCACACATCTACAGCCATCTGATCTTTGACAAACCTGACAAAAATAAGAAATGGGGAAAGGATTCCCTATTTAATAAACGGTGCTGGGAAAATTGGCTAGCCATAAGTAGAAAGCTGAAACTGGATCCTTTCCTTACTCCTTATACGAAAATTAATTCAAGATGGATTAGAGGCTTAAATGTTAGACCTAATACCATAAAAACCCTAGAAGAAAACCTAGGGAATACCATTCAGGACATAGGCATGGGCAAGGACTTCATGTCTAAAACACCAAAAGCAACGGCAACAAAAGCCAAAATTGACAAATGGGATCTAATTAAACTAAAGAGCTTCTGCACAGCAAAAGAAACTACCATCAGAGTGAACAGGCAACCTACAGAATGGGAGAAAATTTTTGCAATCTACTCATCTGACAAAGGGCTTATATCCAGAACCTACAAAGAACTCAACCAAATTTACAAGAAAAAAAAAACAACCCCATCAAAAAGTGGGCAAGGGATATGAACAGACATTTCTCAAAAGAAGACATGTATACAGCCAACAGACACATGAAAAAATGCTCATCATCACTGGCCATCAGAGAAATGCCAATCAAAACCACAATGTGATACCATCTCACACCAGTTAGAATGGCAATCATTAAAAAGTCAGGAAACAACAGGTGCTGGAGAGGATGTGGAGAAATAGGAACACTTTTACACTGTTGGTGGGATTGTAAACTAGTTCAACCATTATGGAAAACAGTATGGCAATTCCTCAAGGATCTAGAACTAGAAGTACCATATGACCCAGCCATCCCATTACTGGGTATATACCCAAAAGATTATAAATCATATTGCTATAAAGACACATGCACATGCATGTTCATTGCAGTACTATTCACAATAGCAAAGACTTGGAATCAACCCAAATGTCCATCAGTGACAGACTGGATTAAGAAAATGTGGCACATGTACACCATGGAATACTATGCAGCCATAAAAAAGGGTGAGTTTGTGTCCTTTGTGGGAACATGGATGCAGCTGGAAACCATCATTCTTAGCAAACTATCGCAAGAACAGAAAACCAAACACCGCATGTTCTCACTCATAGGTGGGAACTGAACAATGAGATCACTTGGACTTGGGAAAGGGAACATCACACACTGGGGCCTATTATGGGGGGGGGTGGGGGGAGGGATTGCACTGGGAGTTATACCTGATATAAATGACGAGTTGATGGGTGCTGACGATTTGATGGGTGCAGCACACCAACATGGCACAAGTGTACATATGTAACAAACCTGCACGTTATGCACATGTACCCTAGAACTTAAAGTATAATAATCATTTAAAAAAAAACCAAAAAACAAAAAACAAAGCCTTAGAATGGTTTGAATATCTGGAAGGGTGGGTCTTTCCTTCTTCTCCTTGCCATTCTCTTTTCATTCAGATACTTTTGTTCTTAATTTGCTTTTGATCTAATGTGCAGAGAGTACATTTTTTAGACAAGCATAGTCTAGGTTTTGTTTTGCTTTGGTTTTCTGTATTTTTATTGATGATTTATATTTCTAGGATTGCCAGATTTAGAAAATAAAAATACAGGATGCCCAATGAAATTTGAATTTCAGATAAACAACAAATAATTTTTAAATTTAAGCATGTATCAAATATTGTAGGGAACATGCTTTTACTCAAAATTTATTTATTTATCTGGAATTCATATTTAATAGATGTCCTATATTTTATCTGAAAATTCTAACTATTTCAATTGTCTTGAAATGGAAATTAAGAAAATGTCATTTGATAGCAAAGACATGAAATCAACTTTACTGCCCATCAAGGCAGACTGGATAAAGAAAACGTGGTACATATACTCCATGGAATATTATGCAGCTATAAAAAGAGTGAAATCATGTTCTTTGTAGCAACATGGATGCAGCTTGAGGCCAGTATCCTAAGTAAATTAATGCAAGAACAGAAAACCAAAAACCACATGTTCTCACTTATAAGTGGGAACTAAACAATGGGTACTCATGGACATTAAGATGACAACAATAGACACTGGGGACTTACACGGGAAGTGAAAAACATTGAAACTATTGGGTACAATGCCCAGTACCTGGTTGATGGGATCAGTTGTATCCCAAACCTCAGCATCAAACAATATACCCAGGTAACAAACCTGTACATGTACGCCCTGAATCTAAAATAAAAGTTGAAATTATTAAAAAAATCAGTAAATAAAAAGAAAAGAAAGAATAAAGAAAAGAAAATGTGACCTGTATGGTATTTGTTCTTTGAATTTTGTTAAGACTTTCTTCATGTTTGTGTTTTGTAATTGTTCGTATGTGTTTTTGTTTTGTTTTGTTTTGTTTTTAAATAGAGGCTGAGTCTTGCAATGTTGGTGATGTTGGTCTTGAACTCAGCCTCAAGCAATCCTCCCTCCCAGCTTCCCAAAGTGCTGGGATTACAGGCGTGAGTCACCACACTGGGCCTGATCATATATGTTTAAAAGAACAATATATTTTTTGCTTGCAGGCTGCAATGTGGACATACACTTACTAAATGAAATCCGTTAACTGTGTTTTCTATAATCTTACAATTTTTTTTCTTTGCTTTATCTATCAGTTCCTGGTAGAGGTATATTATTGCATATTTGTCTCTTTCTTTTTAACATTATGAAACTGTATTTCAAATCAATTTGTTAGGTACACACTAACTTACGATAATTGTATAATTTTTGATAGATTGTAGTCTTTATCTCTAGATATCGTAACTTCTTATCGTTATTGCTTTTATTCTTAATTTGTTTTCTCTAAAATTCTCATTATTACATGTCTTCTTTTGGTTGATACAGTATTTGTGTTTTATAACTTATCCTATCCTATTTAAAATATTCACTATTGTCCTTTTTCAAATATTCAGTATTATCCAGTAATGTTCTATTATAAAAATTTTTAACAGGATTTAGAAAAATGAATCTGATCATCTCTATCATTTTTAATTAGTGAGTTTAATACATTCAAGTACATTGAGATTACTGGTGCACATTTGCAGTTATTTCTATTATTTATTAAACTTTAAAAAATATTTTTTCCTTTTTTACATATAAGTTGAGTTGATGAAACTTTTTCATTTTTCTGCTACTTTGGAAGTCATATTATATCTTTTAGTGTTTGTTCAAATTCTTAAACATACACAATTAGCCACAAAATTTTCTAACAAGATCCAGACTCAATCAATATCTTCATTTTTTCTCTGGATAGTATAAGAAATGTTTCATGTTTTAACTGCCAACTGAACAATATTCAACCTCTCATTGTTTAGACTTTTTTCCACATCTGTCATAAGAACACATTTTTAATATGATTATATTTACTCCTTATAGTTAATATTTGATTAAATAAATTTACCAACACATTTTTATCAGTTTTGGCAGTTATAACTTGTTTCTGTCATTTGACTCCTTTGTGTTCATTGTACATTTTGCTGATGAACATCCTTTACAGATTCTTTCAGAAAGTGTCTATAGATGACAAGATCTTAATCTTTGTATTTCTGTAAATATGAACAAACATTTTAATTTTTCTTAGATAAAAGTCCAAATTCATTTCCATCCTATTATCATCTATAATATTCACATCAAATGTCCAGGGATAATTAAGCTAATAACTCACAAAATTTAC